>NC_137847.1:10458750-11079375 GCF_948465745.1 Chenopodium album
GACACCGATATCAAATTGCAATTAAGCTCAGGAACAAAAAGAACATGTTTAAGCACAATAGCATGTGAAAGAGACACATGACTAACAAAAGTAGGCGTAGCTTGTCGTCCATCCGGCAAACCGACGGGCCAAGGTTCTATATATGTGATGTCAAACAGACAAATTTTATCACCGGTAACGTGATAGGAGGCCCCGGTATCAATGATCCAAGGAATAGTAGAACACATACCTGCCATACGCTAATGGGAAAGTGGGTTAAAGCGGATCACATTTAGAACAGAATTTGCAGAAGAGTGAGCATAGCTGTAACACCCAAGAGATTGGTTTAAGAGGATTTGATAATCTACTCATGTCAACAAAGTACACCTTCCTTTTAGGGAGCTCAGTAGCTAAGATACTCCGCAGTTAAGCGTGCTCGGCTTGGAGTATTCTTAGGATGGGTGACCTCTTGGGAATTTTTTCAGGGTGCGCATGAGTTAGGACAAAATGCGCCGAAACGACTCGTATTGGCATGTAGGGTCAGCTTATCAATCCAGGATGCTCATCTGTGACAGTGGGCCCGACCCAGTGAGGGGTCGGGGTGTTACAATAGCCACGTTCAGCATTAACGTGACCAGCAGTAGCAGCTGTGGAACTAGTAGCTGCAGCAGCTTCGGTGAAAGGTTGGGCAGAGGAACCACGACTTGTAGCAGCGTCGGGAAATGCGTGGGCATAGCAGCCACGGCTGATAGCACTGGTAGCATTCAAACCACCCATATTATGACCCACAACGACCGTATATGCACCGCCAGATGAACGGCCAGCAGTAGGCGGAAGCGTGTCAGAAGAAGGACTTGCACCGAGCACTCCTTTGTTGCTTCGATTACGGTTCGGCCACCATTCCGGGAACCCGTAAAGTTCAAAACAATCTTTTTTTCATGTCCATGTTGTTTATAGTAATGACATAATAACTGTGATTTGTCACGCTTGTCATACCGTCCTCGACTATGATCACTTTGAACCGCAAAGGCGTGAGTTTCCTCCTTAATAACTTTGGCGCAAGCCATCAAGCGAGAGCGCTTTTCTTGAAGAAAGGATTGAAAGGCACGATCTAAATCAACTGGTGGTGATTGAGACAATAAGTCTGTACGGACTTGAGCATATAAGTCATCATCAATCCCAACAAAGAATTGGTGCAAGCGCTCCTCGTCACGATCAAGCCGAAAGTTGTCGACTACATCACATGAGCATTTTCCGCTTGTACAAGCATGAAGTGGCTTCAATCGATATAACTCATCATACAAACCCATCAACTTATTAAATTACTCTTGAACTGTCATAGTTTTGGTTTGTCGACAATCCGCAATTTGAGACCAGAGTTGTTGAATGCGAGGGTCGTTAGCCATGCAAAAACGTTTTTCAAGGTAATTCCATAAACTTCTAGCATTGTCATGGAAAGGAATTGATTCGGAAACTTTTAGGTCCATACTCCGTAACATCCATGAGATTAGCATCGAGTTAATCATTTCCCAATCAAGCAGCGATTTCGAGTCGGTGGGCTGCATTAGTGTACCATCAACGAAGACAAACTTCCGTCGTGCCTTTAGAGAAAGCGTTATGGCTCTTGCCCAAGCAATATAATTATCATTCTTGAGTATGACAGGGTAATAAGATTTTCGGGCTGATCGCCGGAGCCCAAGTAATACAGAGAAGAAGGGTCAAGTTTTACGTCCTCCGTCATAGCGATGTGCCAAGAAAGAATTTTCACAGTGGTGGGAAAGCCGGTGACAGCGCGCGAGGTTGCCGGTGTGAAGGGAGTTCAGAGGAGAAGTGGAGAAGAGGAGAAACTAAACCCGGCTCTGATACCATGATAAGGTTTAGATGAAGATTTAGATGAACTGTAAATGTATGTCTCGTATTGTATTAGGGTTAGTAAAGCATATATATACAACCTAAAATACAGTAGGCTTAGGCCCATTCTAAACATAGTTTATGCACAACCCAATAGTAATCCCAGTAATCACCGTTGTATCACTTCGTTTTTGATTCGCATAAACCTCGGATCGAAACTGATTTGGACCTTCTCCTATTCGTTCTGTTTTGATGATTGTGAGTGGTTGATTGATGTTTGAGTGATATATAGTGATGATTTTGTGAAGAAAATGATGCTGAGAATTGAGATGATATTGATTCGAAGAAGATGATGATTATGGTGCTTTAACAATGTTGATTTTAGATGATGATGATGATTGACGTAGTGTACTGGGTAATTTTAGGAATATTATGCTTAGGATTTTGGTTAATGATTTCAATGTTTCAATTATTGAATATATTTTTCGTGATAATGAATTTTGGGTTCATTTACATGATGTATATGCTTATTTATATGTTTCTCTTTGTTCATTTATATCATTTTTATGTTCATTTATTTATATCTTTCTCTTGTTCATTTATATAATTGATATGTTCTAATCATTTATATGTATTACATTGTTCATTTATATCAATTTTGTGTTATGTATATGTTCATTTATATGTTTCTCTTTGTTCATTTATATCATTTTTATGTTCATTTATATCTGTCTCGTGTTCATTTAAATAATTGATATGTTCATTTATATCAATTTTGTGTTCATTTATATATGATGTATGTATATGTTCATTTATATGTTTCTCTTTGTTCATTTATGTCAATTTTATGTTCATTTGCATCTTTTTCTTGTTCATTTATATCATCTGTATTTTCATTTATATGTATTATTGTTCATTTATATCATTTTTTTGTTCATTCATCATCATATAACTTATGCGTTCATTTATATCTTTATCTTGTTCATTTATATCATTTTTTGTTTATTTAACAGAATACACATAAATGAACAAATAAACCTTAAATGAACAAGAAAAAGGATATAAATGAACAAAAAAAACATATAAATGAACAAGAAAAAAGGATATAAATGAACAAAGAAAAACATATAAATGAACAAGAAAAAGGATATAAATGAACAAAGAAAAACATATAAATGAACAAGAAAAAAGGATATAAATGAACAAAGAAAAACATATAAATGAACAAGAGAAAGGTTATAAATGAAAAAGACATAAGTCGTATGACGGTTGCTTTGTGTCAGACTTGTCTGACACAATAGCTTCTCTATGGTTATTTGATATTTTGCATATTCGTTACAAAAGCTTCATAAATATTAATATATATGATTTATTTCGATTGAAAACCTTAGAAAGATATGATTTAATACATGACATTATAATATGCACAAATATATTGTCAAAAATTAATATAATAAAGAAATTAACACAACTCGTGCATCGCACGGGCTTCAACTCTAGTATTTATAATTCTTATATAGAATTGTTAAATCATAAACAATAGATAGAGGAGTTGGTAAAAGGTAATTAAATGCTATATTGGTAAAGGTCATGAGTTCGATATCCACTGGTTAGTCTTTTAATATTGAACTTCATTTTCTTCTTTTGAAATGGGGGGATGACTGTCCTGTTGCCCCCCCCCCCCCCTAAATCCGCCCATGCTTCTACTTTTCTTCTACTTTTTAACTATAGGCTAATCTAGTCGTGCTTTGAAAATTTTGACCTTAAAACTGATCCCATTAAGGACAGTCGCCCCCCCTAAATCCGCCCATGCTTTTACTTTTCTTCTACTATTTAACTATAGGCTAATCTAGTTGTGCTTTGCAAATTCTAACCTTAAAACCAGTGGCGGAGCCAGGTTTGTCAATGTGGGGGGACAACTGTTTGACAGTTTGACAAAAAAAAAAAAAAACCTTTGACACACTTAATTTTTAAAACCCAACAATCTAAAATAATTTAAAGTCATATAATATGAAGTGATGATTTTTTTTAATTAAAGCAAATATAATTTTATTTAATTAACTGTAATACTGAAAAATTTCATAAAAGTTATCAACACTAGTACTTCCTCCATAACATATTAATCGCAATTATTGGACTTGTGACACAATTCTTAGTTTTCACTTTGACCATAATCTGTAACTTATACATACGGATAAATATAGTTATTTGGTATCAACTTGTAGTTTTTTATTACCTAGTGTTTATAATTTTTAAAGTATATAATTAGAGATATTAATCTTTATAGTTTTGTCTCGACATGCGTGACAAGTATAATTGTTGCAATTAATTTGTTACGGAGAAAGTAGATCGATCGATTGAGTTGCATCATTTCCAAAAAATTTAAGTTGTTTCTAGCAAGAATAAACTTCATTGGAAAATTTCAAAAATACATCATAACAAAAATATTTGAGTACTTGGTAATCTAAACGAGTATATTAGGAAAAAAGTAAATAACATGTTCAAACTTGTTAAGAATTCCGGTGTATTTTTTTCTTTCCTCCCTATCTATGCATGCATTTTTCTAATTCTTTTCTTTCTCTTTTTTTTTTAAAAAAAATAATAATAAAAGCTTGATTTTTTATTTTTTTTGGAATTGGGGGGACAATGGTCCCCCATTGTTCTACATTCCCTCCTCCACTGCTTAAAACTGATCCCATTAAGGATTAAAATGACCCCTAAAATCTTAAATGGACTATTTTCTTCTTTTAATATTGAACTTCATTTTCTTCTTTTGAAATGGGAGGACGACCGTCCTTCATTGCCCCCCCCCCCCAAATCCGCCCATGGTTCTACTTTTCTTCTACTTTTTAACTATAGGGTAATCTAGTTGCGCTTTAAAAATTTTGACCTTAAAACAGATCCCATTAAGGGATAAAATGACCCATAAGATCTTGAATAGACTATTTAGCATGGAGATCGATGCACGCAAATTGAGGCGGGTCGAGAATGCAACTACAAGTTACTCAAGTCGTTTTTTTTTTTTGAAAATTTAGACCTCAAAATTGACCCCATTATGGGTCAAAATAATTCCTAAAATCTTGAACGAGTTATTTTTTAGTACGTGGATCGATGCATGCAAATCGAGTCGGGTCGAGAACGCAACTACATGCTAGTGCCCAGTCTAGTCGGTTTTTGCAATTATGACCTCAAAATTTTTTCGAAACGGAGGAAATATAAGTATTGTATTGAATTATATCTTAAATAAAATTACCTTCTCGCTCGTTTTTTTTTACTTGCATCATTGAAGCAGTTTACGCTTTGTAATGCACATTTTATATGTTAAATATATTTAATTATACATAAGAAAAAAGTATGCAAATTAGAAATTAATAATATACTCGTCAAGACGAATCTAACAAGATCCCACATGACTATATTATACTTTAAATATAAGTCACAATAGTGATTTAAAGAGATACAAGTGAATAGTGCAGCAATTATAATAAAAACTCTTCCCTCTCTCTAGAAAATTATCTCTCTTCTTCCCAACCCCAAAAAAACCCTAAAAAACCTTAAAAAAAGGGGCTGCCATGGATGAAATACTCCATGGTAAGCCCCCAATTTCCTTTTTAATTTTTATTTTATTATCGCTTTATGTTTTGCTGTTTCAATAATTGTCAGTTCCTCTATAATGGGATTTAGTTTTAGTATCCCATATGTGGGAATTAGGGTTTGTGCCCCTGTAGTGGGTACGGTTTTGCTAACATCGGAAGATAGGGTTTGTTAATACTTAATAGTGGTTTATGCGGCATCGAATTAGATGTCAGATCAAGGAATACAATCGGTTGGATCAAATTCTGTTCGATTCAAGCACTGGTGGAAAAAACCTCAATTGCTGCGGCTTTTAGGGGGGTAATTGTTGCGGCTTTTAGGGGGGTAATTGCTGCGGAATTGAACCGCAGTAGTTAAAGCAGCAGCAATTGAGGAAAATTCTAACTGCTGCGGTTTATAACCGCAGCAGTTAAAAAGTGAATTGTTGCGGTTCTTAGGAAAACCGTAGCAGTTTCTTTCTTTTTTTGGCGCAAAAAAAAAAAAAATACTAACTGCTGCGGTTTTCCTTCAGAACCGCAACAATTCACTATGGTTTTCCTTAAAAAAAATTAATGTTGTCAGCAATAGTACCTTTTTCTTCTTTTTCTTTTTATTTTTTTAAATACATTAAACAATAACAATAAAATTAATAAACTGATAAATTAATAGCATTATTTATTGATTCAATTTTTGGATACAAATTAATATTATAGCATACATAAAATGAAAATAAAAAAAAATACAAATTAATAATCAATACAAATTTATACTTGTACAAATAAAATAAAATCTAAAAACTAAAATTTATACTTGTAAAAAAGAACTTTAATTAACTAAATTAATTGTTCATCCACTCCAACCAGCCACCACCGCTAACAAGTCGTACCACCGCCCAACCACCTACAGCCTCCGCTGCTGCCTAACACCCCACCACCACCCAACATCTTCATCTTCATCATGAGCATTAAACAACATACTTCAATCAACTTCAACCTCAAACAACAAAAACAGAGAGTTGAACACAAATTCATCTGAAACATAAAAAGATGAACATTAAAAAAAAAAGAGAAAATTAAATTGAACCCTAAAATTAAACACCAAAACCCCTTAAATTGAACAATAAAATTCAACAGAAAGACCTCAAATTTTCAACTAAAATTCAACCAAGAAAAAAAAATAGAGAATCGAACGAACAAGACCAGATTTCAAATGAACAACCAAATCAAAACAAAATTTTGAAAGAACAAACCTTATCAGAAATGAAATTCGAGCTTAAATCCCCATAAAACGAACAAAAAAAATTCAGCAAACCCAAAAATTGACCTAATATCCAAGTAAATTCGAGATAAAATCCAACCAAAACAAACCCAATTTCGCTCAAATATCCCAATATCGACCCCAAAAATTGACCCATAAAATCACCTTAAAATCAACACACAAATTGACCCACAACATCCACCTAAAAACTGACCAAAAAATCACCCAAAAATCACCCACAACCCAAATTTCAAGCATAAATCCCCAAAAACGCCTCATTAACCCCAAAACAATCTCAATTTAACCCTAAATTCGAGATTGTTAACCCCAAAACAATCTCGAATTTCGAATTGAAACCCTAAATCGATTGACAAAAAACCTCAAATAGAAACCCTAAATAGATTTAAACAAAAGCCCTAAATCGATTTAACTGAAAACCCCAAATTGATTTAAACAAAAACCCCAAATCGATTTAACTAAAACCCCAAATTGATTTAAACAAAAACCCCCAATTTTCGAGCACTTTAAACCCAGGAATCCAAATTTCGAGCCCCAAAATACCAAATCGAACCCCAAAAAAAACCCCAAAAACCCCCTAAAACCCCATATCTAGTGCTGTCAAATTTCAAATCGAAACCGTTTAACTGCCCGAAACAAACCGACCCAAATGAGAACCGAACCGATTAAAAACCGTTTTTTTGAAACTGAAAACCGACCCAAACCGTATGTGAATGAACCCAAAAACGAACCGATCCGAATTACGTTACACCGAATAAGAACCGAACCCGTTAATGAACCGAACCAATTCTAAACTGAACTGAAATCAAACCGAACCGAAAAAGAACCGAACTGTTTCTAACCCGAAACCGCTTTCAACCCGAAACCGTTTAAACCGGGATAAAAACCGTTTACAATCCGCGACCCGTTTGCACCGAACTGTATATAAACCGAATCGTATATAAACCGAACCGCTTGCAAACCGAATCGTTTATGAACTGGACCGCTTATAAACGAATCGGCTACAAACTGCTTAATATAAAGAGAATATTAAATCAAGTTAAAAGGTGTTTTAAATGAAATTTAATTATGCACAAATGTTTGCTACCAATAGAGCATTATTATTTTTCCCATGGATTAAGCAAAATAATCTTACTATTGATAATACAAAGAACCATTAAGAATTTGAAAATTTATCATAGTACAAAAATTCTTCCTGCCAAATATTATTTTAAAATTTATCATAGTATAAAATATCTTCCTGCTAATTTATTATCCTAGTATAAAATATCTTCCTGCCACTAAAAATCCTCCTGCCATAATGAATTTATTTTTTTGAGCCTATGCTAGAGCAGCAAAACTGTAAATTTAGAAGTAATTTGATTTAATCAGAATATTAAAAGCATAAAATAATTTTTGAATCATATAATAAAAATACTCTGAAGTTCACATCAAAATATATGATTCTCATTACAATTACAACAAAACTCAAACCAATTCAACTCTGACTTTTCATTAAAGTACAACAAAATTCTGATCTTTTTTATATGTACAATCTCAAGTTAATTGCTCCATATTTAACTGAAGAAACTAAACCATAGTCAGAAGTAAAAAGAGTAGCATCGCCTAGGCTTGAGGCTAAACACAGCAGCAGTGTAGAACATAAAAAATGCAGCAGCAACAGCAACACTTCCTCTGTTTTCAGACTGTAATGGATAAAAGATAAAGACAAAAAGCAACTCCCAAATATATTTTCAGCTAAATCACTGACTGTAAGCATTCCACAAAAAGTAAACACAACTCATAATGCAATTAAACCAACGAATTTTCGGCAAATTTTCATTTTATAATTAACTAAACTCAAAAAGAAAATTTATTGTAGCAGAATACAGGAGGCAGGAAGAAAAAAGCTATTAAAAAAAAAAAAACTACAACACTCCTATGCCATATGTGAGCAGATTATACTCAACAACATAATTACAACAAAAAGATTAAAGGACGTCAATACCTTCCGAATTAGATGCAAAACTTTCATCTATCACCTCTTTACCAATTTCAAGGACGTCTTCTTCAATATCACAATCATAACCACGTAACCAATTTTGTGTGGTAACCAATGCCTCAACATTCTTAGGCAAAAGCGCACTCCTATACTTGTTTAAAATACGACCACCCATGCTAAAAGAAGACTCAGAGGCTACTGATGTTATAGGAATGGCCAAAACATCCCTAGCCATAACAACTAATGTTGGGTACACACTAATTTGAGATTCCCAATACTTGAGAACATCATATTTCTACCCTTCATAAGATGGTTGACGAGGAGTAGACAAATAATTATCAATCTCCATTGATGGCCAATTTAATGGGCCATCATCATCATCATCAATATCCTAGAAAAGTTCAAACAAAATGCTTTTATTAAATAATAAAATTAAAACTTACAATTATTATTTTTGTAAACCGCAGTAAACAGAAATTAATTACCTTGAATATGTCATCATCCAAGTCACTATTTGATTTATCGATCACAATTAGGATGGAGGGGGGAACAATCGTACTTGAGTTAAAACCGGAAGACATAGAAGAATAAAAGTTATACAACTCCAAAAGAGCATCTTTAATCACCTTTGCCTTTTCAACACATGCCTCCTCAACATAAAGCACTTTCAACATCTTTGTCACTCGAATAAGCTTATAGCGAGGATCAAGAACAATAGCAATTGAAAGGATCAAACTATAGTCATCCCAATAGCCCTCAAACTTTTCAAGTATAACTTTTTGCCATGGGTGCAAGTTTAGGGTCTATATGGGCTTTAGTTATTGTGTGCTCAATTTTCAAAACACTAGCAAAATACAAATTTGTAGTAGGATATTCTGAACCAGAAAATAACACAGTGATTTCATAAAATGGCTTTAGGAAATTACATATTTTTACAAGGGTATCCCATTCATCATTCGAAAGTTTGAATTCATAACCCATAAACTTATCGATAACCACTTTCAAGGCTTCCTTTGCTTCTAAAGCTTTTCGGAGCATCGTATAGGTGGATTCCAACGAGTCACAACATCAAGACGTAACTTACCATTAAACACACAGTTAACCTCAGAAAGAGCATGCTCAAATTGAGTAAGTCTAGAGTCCGAAGAATCAATATATTTACAAATTCACGCAATTTTTGAACACTACTATCAACTTCTTTCAAACCTCTTTGAACAATAATGTTCAAGACATGAGCTGAACATCGAATATGAAAAAATTTACCATTACAAGGAAGAGAGAAGTCAACATTAAATCTTTCTTCAAAAGATTAACCATAACATCCATGGATCGAGCATTATCAACAGTAATTGCAAAAGCTTTACCCTGAAGGTTCCACTCCCCAATAAGTTTAAACACAAATTTTTCTATTTCAACACCAGTATGAGGAGGACCACAATATCTAAAATTCAGAATTTTAGACCTTAGACACCAATTTTTATCAACATAATGTGCAGTTAAAGTGAGATAACCTCGATTAGTGCATGCTGTCCACAAGTCACAAGTGAAGCTAACTCTACCTTCAATTCTAGAAAAATTTTGCAACAACAAGGACTTAAACTTATCATGCTCAGCAATACAATATTTCAAAATAGTGTTTCTACACGCATGCTTCACATTAGGATTCAGATTCGTAAAAACTTCCCTAAGGCCATGATGCTCCACAATATTTAAAGGATAGGAATGCAAAATTATAGCTCTAGCAAGCAATTGTAAATGACGAGTTTGATTAAACGAAGGCTGAACACCACTTTCTTTATTTGCAGGATGTTGTGGATTTTTACTCATGCATGCCTTAGTATGAGCTTTACAAGTGGAAGTACCAGCCTTACCTGGTGCTTTATATTCATTACCGCAAACATTGCATCGCGCATATCTTATCAGAGCAAGACCAACCATCTTATCAAAAAAGGTGTAGTGCCTCCAAACATCTGATGTTCGTCCACGCTTACTACCACTAGTGGTAGTGACTTGCTGTTGAGAAGAATCTTGATTCTGAACAGAGTCTTGAGAATCTATAGTTTCCTCATCATAATTTTCATACCCTAGCTCCATTGCTGAAAAAATAGAAACAAAACAACAATTTCAGCCTTATAACAAATGTTTTTCACTGTCAATCCCAGGTCAATAATCTTTCTATGAACGCTAATTAAATTCATATAATCAAATTTTAGTAGCAACCCATTAATTTTTAACTACCAGAAAATTAAATAAGATGAACACTAATTAAACTGACATTAAACTCTTTTTTTAACTCATATAATCAAATTTTAGTAGCAACCCATTAATTTTTAACTATCAGAAAATTAAATAAGATGAACACTAATTAAACTGACATTGAACTCTTTTTTTAACTCATATAATCAAATTTCAGTAGCAACCCATCTTGCTTTAGAGTGTTCATAAAAAAAAATGAAAACAAAAATGATAATAAATACATAAATTCTCAATCTGTATAATTGTACAATTGGCTATAATAGTCATATTAAATTAAAATTTCATATACAATATGTTCTATATTAGAAAAACTTATTCTAACCGATTCATACATAGGTCATTTAATTTGTAACAAGATTTGTTCATTTTTGTATAAACAAAACCTTATTGCTAACAACATTTGCCTCAAATCAAAATACAGTAAACACTTAAAAATTTTGAATTTTTTTTTTTTTTGTAAAAAATATATATCGAGGCAAAACCATGATTTATAAGATATACATAGATTGATTGTGAGTTTGTGACCCTCTAATGTTGGGTTGGTCTTGGACTAGAGAGAGTTGGTTGAACATTGTTCCATAGTTTGGTAATTTAAGGCCACATCTAGCCACGATAATCGGCATCCTTTGTCACTGGATAAATCATTATTATGGGCATCTCATGTTTAGATGGTTAATGACTAAATGGTAAATTCATCCACACTTCTTAATAGCTGCCATACTTAATTAGGTAGGCCATTTGATTATTATGGGGCTGTTCAAATTCTACAACTTTAGAGCTGATTAAATCAAATTCTACATCCTAGCTCAGATTCTACAACATCCTAGTAAATAAGTGGCAAGAAGTACAAGAAAGAGAGAGTTCATACCTGAATTTGGAGAGTAAAATATAGGACGCAGCTCAGGGAGATTCTGGGCAGCAACAACACCGATGAGAGAGAGGGAGATTTGCAAAGTTCAGTATTCTGGACAGCTTCAAAGTTCGGTATTCTGGGCAGCTTCAAAGTTCGTCATTCTGGGCAGCTTCAAACAATTGCAAGATTTGAGATGAGAGGGAGGGAGAACTGAGAATGAATGAGGGAGAGGGAGATCTGAGAATGAGATAAGAGAGAGAAAGAATGAGGCGCCGTGAGAATAGAGAGTGAAAGTGGTAAAGTGAGAGTGAGAGTGAAAGGGTTTCAAAAGGTATTTCATGTAAATCTGACCATTAATTTTTTAATCTATGGTTGAGAGTGGTGATCCGTATGTGTTGTGGGAGAAAGAATCTAACCATTGATTTTTTAATCTATGGTTGAGAGTGGTGATCCGTGTATGTTTGTGTGTTGTATATTCATCTACAAAAATATTTTTCCCTTAATTCCTAATTATTTTTTTGCCCCATTTGATCGGGATAAGTCTCCAAGACACGTATTAAAACATCTATATCTTTATTTTCATACACCGATACACGTAAAAATTGTAAAAACGTTATATTAATAAAATGTATAAATAGACAAATTTAAAAAGATCACTCATGAGTCTATAACTTTGTACTAATACATATGAATATTTAACTATGAGATGGTAGATGCTATGTGTTAATGTGTACACATGATCGATTGAACTAATCAATATTACCTTGTTTATTAGTCATTAATGTTTTCTTTCATTATACAAATCAAACTACTTTGTAATATCTTCATAAATTGATGAAAATATATAATGATGAACGAGTCATAATTATCAATCTTGTTGACTAATCAAGTATCGAATTACCAAATTGCAAATTTCCATTTCACAAGAACTCATCAAATCATGACTATGATACTAGTATTTAAATGATTAAATAAGAAGCATATAATAACCTAGTTGTAAAACAATAATACATTAATACACTAACTTTTAATCTACTTCGTAATAAACTAGTAAGATCAGTATGACTAAACTTGAAATAGAACATAATATGTATTTATAAAATCAATGAGAATTTGTTTATAACATGATGCCTAAATATGAAATGATTCACGACTTTACATAAAACTTGTTGACGCAAAAGGTTAGCAAGTACTATCAAATTTCAAACTAAAACCATTTATCTACCCGAATCCAAACGACTCGATAAACAATCGATTTTTTGAAACCAAAACCGACCCGAACCGTAATTTAGTAACTCGAAATGGAACCGATCTAAATAACGTTAAACCGTAGAAGAACCGAACCAATTATAAACTGAACCAAAAAAGAACCGAACCAGTTATAAACTGAACCGAAAAAGAACCGAACCAGTTATAAACTGAACCGAAAAAGAACCGAACCAGTTATAAACTGAACCAAAAAAGAACCGAACTGTTTCTAACCCGAAACCGTTTCCAACCTGAAACTGTTTGAACCGGGATAAAAACTTTTTACACCGCACTGTTAACAAATCGCAACCCGTCTGCACCGAACCGTTACTACCCGGACTGTTTACAACCCGAACCGAATTAAAACCGCTCAAGAATAAACCGAAACCGAATCGAACCGATAACTATTTAAATCGAACCGAAACCGACCTGTGAGACACTTAAACCGATTTCAAACCGACTCTATTTAATACCGAACCGATTTCAAACCGAACTGAACCTAAACTGTCAAACCATTTTGATAGTGCTACCCATATCTAATAATTTAGGGGTATTTTTGGGGATTTTGGGGTGAATTTGGGTGAATATTTGAGATTTTAAGGTGATTTTGGGTGAATATTTGGAAAATATGTTGATGTGAAACGAAGAGAGAGAAGAGGGAGTGAGGAGAGAGAGAGACGGAGGGGGTGAGGAGAGAGAAAATGAAATGAGAATGACAATGAGGGATTAATTTAGGTTTTAGGGTTTTATACTTAGGTGGCCATGACCCGCGTGTCATGCAATCGGGTTTTTTAACCCGCGTTCCTTTAATTCGGGTCTTCCAAATTTGGGGTAATTAACTAACTGACTGTTGCGCTTCAATTTTGCTAATTTAAACCACAGCAATTCTGTAACTGCTGCGGGTATTAGAAAAACTGCAGCAGTTGATTCTTTTTTTTTTGCCTCCAAATTTGTTACCTCCCTAATTTCTTCGACCCACATGAAACCGCAGCAATTGCTTTGCAGCAGTTGAGGTCTTTTCCACTAGTGAAGACCTACCAAAAATCGCAAGACCCCCTTGTAAGAAGTTGTAGAAGTCAGCGATTGAAGAGACAATGGTATTTTTCAATGTTCGATTTCACTAGTGATTGTAGTTCTATTGATTTAGATTTAGTTTTTGGTTTAATTTCAATTGTATTCGTTTATTTTCTGTCCTCTTTTGTAGATGCCGTATGGTTGATTATTAACGAAAACTTTCTTCCCCTAAAAAAAAAAGAAAAAAAAGTGAATAGTGCACCATCTCAAGATGATGCGACTAAAAGAAAATGGAGTAAGTATATACTTATAAACTTAGTATTGTAACTATTTGAGATATTATTTACAATTTTTATAATTGATAATTGAGTTAAACGGGGTAAATGGGTAACTTGTTTAATAAATACGTTGGGTCAATGTTGAGATTTTCAACTCGAATAATAAACGGGTTAGATTTTTGCAGATGAAATCACAACCCGTTTATCATCGACCCGAAAGACACAACCTGACATGTTAACCAGCCCTAGCTAAAACATCGAGCAACTATGTTTAACCTACTTAGCTTCCTCCGTCACCTAATAGTGAGAACAATTTTTATTTTAGGCTGTAACTAAAAAGTAGAAACAATTTGATTCTTTTCTTATAATATAAAAATATTTCAACTTAATTACCATTATACGATTGTTAAAACCCACTAACACACAGTTATAACCCACTTTTTCTCTTTCCTCCTCCCACTTAATTATAACCCACTAACACACTTTTAAGTAATTTTAGCAAACTTTTGGCCCCTCGATACATTTGTTTCCACTATTCACTAACAGAGCGGTTGAAAGTTTTTACTCTCTCCGTCCCTAATTCTTTGCCCCATTCACTTTTTTCACATCTCCCAAGACATAACTTTGAATGAGAATACCTTTAATATGGGTAATAAAATATTATAAAAATTATATATTAAAAAAGTTCACATCAAGACGAATCAAACGAGACCCCATTTTACTATATTTTTCATTATACTACCTCCGTTACAAGTTATGTGCAACGATTTGACATAAAGATAGCAAGTAAAACCCTAGAATTTTTTACTCTATCTCTCCCGCCGTAATCTCAGACCGACGGTGCTTCTCTCACCGCCGGCGCCGCTGCGCCTCTCTCCGTCGGCGCTCCTGTTCAATTGTATGTTTGATAAGGTAAGTTTTTGTTGTTGATTTTTTCATTAGATTTATATGTTTTTTTAATTTCTTAGTGTCAATTGTTTCATTCATTCATCTATAAGAAGTTTTCATATGTACATTTTTTTGTCTGTTTAAGTTGTTAATTCATGGATTTAAATATGAAGATGAATTACATAAATTAAGGTTATAATTAATCAGTTATGAATCTGTAATTCATGTGTGTGTGCTTTTCATATTTCAATCCATGGATTTGGATTTTGCTCATGATATCAAATCAAATCGATTTTACATTTAATTATATATTTTTTTTTGGAATTATGACAAAATTATTTATTTGTCATGGAAGGAAAGTTGATGAGGTCTTGTAGTAATTTTAAGGAGAGGGGGAAGCCGAAAAAAGAAGAATTGGAACAACTAATCTTAGTCCAAATGGCAATGCCAACAAGGGTCTCAGAATTCTATGTATTGGATTTGGAAACAAAGAAAATAACAAAAAAACCTGTTGCCACATTGGTGAATCAAGGCTATGCTGATGGTTACACTTTTATTTAGGATCCATGATTTATTGTGTTGGCGGACACTTGAAGGAAGATATAATCACCTCACTTCCTAAATTTATAGCTGCAGCTGGAGAACACCATATTCGCTCGCACACTTCCCGTGCCAAGTTGAGCATACCCTGTGATCGAATTTTACAAACAACTGATCCTCCTGGCCTTGATGATGTTGACTCTAATGCTCATGCTGTTGATGCTGTTGCTCGTAAGGGTGGTTTGGTTTTGGAGCCTACTAGGTTTGAAGTTGGTCCCAAAATGCTGTATTTTCTGTTTAAACCACCTTGTGCTGTGCTCGATGGTAAAATATATGCCTTTGCATCATGCAAAATTGGAGAGGTGTTTGAACCTGAGGATGAAGACGAGGTTGGAGAGTGGAAGGCCTTGCCTCCCATACCATCTTCAATTATGGTTACTGATCGTTACCATCCTTCTAACCTCTTTGTGTCTAATCCTGTCATTCCTGATCACAAGAATCATAGGATGATTGTGCATGTCGGTCCTATATGTCACCTCTTTGCTTACTATCCTCAACTTGGTACTTGGGAATGCCTAGACCAGGAGTATATGTCCAACTGGTATCCAGCCACTGCCTTGGTCGATGATGTTCTTTACGTTCATACTGAGAAGACGCCCAAAAATTCCATTTCTGCCTATAATCTGTCTAGTAAAGCTTGGTTGAATGTGTCTTATTATGATGACAAGTATCTTAATCCCCAACGTTTTTGTTATGCTGAAGATGCGACCATGCTTCCGTTGGGAAACAATGTTTTGTGCTTGGCCAACTCATGTACCTATAAATTAACCGATGATCCACGCAGGTCCGATCTTAGCTTCGTTTGATTCAAAGTCCAGCGCACCTCTCCTCAAGAGGTTCTTGTCACTCTTATTGATTCCAAGTGCTTTACCCTTGATGGTTATTATGAAGCCAAACACTTCATCCTTATTTAGGTATGCAATTCTATCCATACAACAACTACTACCACTACTATTACTACTTTTATATGATAGTATGCCATATTAGATGCTTCTCAGTGAATTTGATTACTACATGTAAGGAATTGAATGCGTGCTTGGGATACCATCGATCAATTTTTTCTACTTGGTAGTAATGTTGCATAGGAGGAGGTTTCTAATTATGGGGATGCAGATTGAAAAGCATAACATGATTATGGGCATTGTTGGTTATCGACAGCTTGCAAGTCATTGATCGAGTATGAATATGATTATCAAATAATGAATTATGCCTAGAGATTAGTATTGTTAATTCCCCCCGTTTTTTTAAACATAAAGTTATGTGTGTAATCGACCCCTTTAATCTGTCTTCCTTGTTTTCATTAGCCGCTCTCCCTCATTGGTTGGGATTAAGCATGTTGTTGTTGTTGTTGCTGTTGCATTTATCATTGTATCCTTTTGCAAATATGTTGAAGTGACAATGTTTTTGCAAGCATGAATATAAATTTGTTGAAGTGATAGTGTTTTTGCAAGCATGAATATTTTTTCTGTAAGTTTTATGCAACTGTGAGTCTTTTAAGTAATTGCGCTTGATATAGGTGCTTAGCACAAGTAGCTCCTCTAAATGGAAAAAGAATGGATAAAGTTTACTCCAAAGCTAAGCTTTTTGTTTGCTTTTGTAAAACAGTATTATACCCTTGAATCTAAAAACTACTTGTATGTTTGACCTCAATTTCACCAAATGACCTATTGGAACCTGTAAGTGATTTTTTCAACTCAAAACTCATCATCTCCAAAATTAGTTCGTTGTTGAGCATGCCCTAAAGTTTAGCGCTTGTTTTCTAAGTTTCCTTTTTACTACTAGGGACGAGGGTGGTATGCATATTGTTTGTGTTGAAGTCACGGTATAAGATCCTGGACGACAACTACATTGTAAAAGTATTTTGGGATATTGCAACTGAGATTTTAGGCTGCTACAACTTAAACCTCATTGGCATTGTGTAGCCTGTAGCAGTGGGGCAACATTATTTTTAATTTGATGAAGAATAATTGCAAAGTAACACTTGTATTAACAGTGCTTCTTCTCTGCAAATATGGAGATGAGGTGTAGACACCCAAATGTGTCTCCCCAAAACCAAACCCAGTGATGAATACCTTTTGCGTCGAATGATTATCGAATGAGGTGAAAGTGTGAAAGGTCAGGTGTTGCGGTTAGTTTTAAAAATTCTTTCTTTCTGTTCTCGAAAAACAACTCTATTTTATGAAAACAGCCAATCCAGTTTAGTTTGGTCCACGACAAGGGTCCAATAATAGTGTAGTTGGATGGGGCTTTCAAAGAGCTTTCCAACGATATATTATAAGCCCAATTCCGATGAATAATGAGGAAGTTATGGCCAAAATACTAAACTGGGCCCGGTTTGATCTTTACATGTAGCCCAATGATCTAGGGGAGGGCCCAATGATAATTATTATTCCTAAAGTTATTAGAATTGATTATAGTCTTCTAGAATTCTCTAGAAGGTTTTCTTTAATCCTAATAAGATTAGAATTAATAATTAGATTTTGATAAAGTTTTATTTGGAATAAAATATGATTTTATGAAAAATACGATTTCAGTTTTCATACGGACTTCACAAATCAATTTTGATTCATATGTGGACTCCGTGTTGAAAGCGCGTGGAAATCCAGCCTGTCACCTGGCGACAAGGTCGTTTTGCAGCGACAACGTGGAGTTTTATTCCTTATCAAATTTTACCTATTTCCGGACTGTTTTCTTATAAATAGGGTCCTGAACCTCCGTTTTTGAGGCAATCAACAATCAATCAATTCTCATCATCTTCAATTCACAATCATCATCTCTCTAAACCTAGAATCTTTCTCTCTCTTTTTCTAAACCTTCCCTCTAACAAAATTCCGCATTCACGAGATTTAGACACACCTAGTTAAGTTCGAAGTTGTCTTCGCCCTAGACGTGAAAGGTTATAATTTCGGAGGGTTTGGTCCCTAATCTCTATTTCAATTATTTTATTTAATTGTTTGATTTATTATTTTCCTTGAAGTTACTAACGTGTGTATTTTGTTATTAGAAAGAGATACGAGGCATCAAAGTATGTAATCTTATTGCTCTATTCTTGTGGAAAACATGTTTAAATTTGTTCAATTCCTAGTGTCATGTTAGGATGTTATTATTGCTTTCTAGTATCATGTTTAGGGAAAAGGTTATAATATCAAATATGCTTATTATGATTCCTGTGATGCTTCCTATTTTCTTTCCTAATAGCATGTTAGTATCATGCTAGGGCTAAAGCTTTGATCTTTATTGTTTAGTGACATGCTAGGATTTGTTATTAATCTTGTTAGTATCATGCCTAGGATCTTGCTATTATTGAGCTTTAACATGATTGTGATGATGATTATTATGATTGTTATTATGTTGCTTGATATATATTATTGTTATTGCTTGATCACGCCTTTTATGCAGGTTTAAAGGGAATTTGTACTTGTAATCACGCTTAATAAGATAATTAATAATCTTGTTTAGGGTTAATTTGATTATAATTCAAGTGATCACCAATAATAGTTTTGCTTGTGCATTAAGTTCAACCAACATAGATAAACAGGTTTAGGGTTAATCTGTTGATTGCATGTTAGTCAGAAAGCGCACATGAATACGAGAAGAATGAAGTAGAGGCCTATTATTAGGGCAGGTTCAATCTCTTTTAGGTTGGATTTTTACCTTCATCCCCGAACCCTATTTGGTTCAAGACCTTTTGGAGTTGACGATCTCATGGATCGTTAAGGGGTGTAATCTTCACCTTGTGAACGGTTTACAAGTTCCTAAAACTTGTTGGCGACTCTTTTGCTCTAGCTTCCTTTCCTTTGGACGCCACCATGCTTAAGTGTATGATCACAGTGGGTTTCAAGTTTGGGGTAATGCTTGAAATATTCCCTACAGTTTTTGGCGACTCCACTGGGGAGGATTTCTATTTTAATTCCTGAAATTTATTTCGGCAATGATTTAGAATGAGTGGATGAGACTCGAAAAGTTCTAAGTATTTCATGTGCGTAATTTTGATTAGCATTATTGTCATATGCATAAAAAAGGTCCTCATTGGATAGACCATCCGAACTGATTCAAAAACATAGGATTGAAATAACGCTGCGAAATCTGGAAAATTCTTAGAACGTAGATACCTGCTGAGGCATGTAGGAACTAGCGCCTAGAAAACAGGGCTTGTCGCCTGTAAAGTGCTTATGTCGCCTGGTGACAGTTCTGTCACTTGGCGACAGGGGTACTTTTGCGGCGACAGTCCCTGTAGTCTGGCGCCAAGTTCTTCCAATACCGAGCCAGAACTCTGCCTTCTTGTTTTGACCATTTCTAGCACTGTTGGCTCGATTCTACTTCCTGATTGAGTTTTTCTCATTTTTCTGATACCCATATGTGTTCTACATATGGACATAACCCTCTGGGGGTTCACGCTCCATCTACCGAATCGAACGCTCCTGGGAACGACGGGTACATCCGATTTTGTGAATCCACCAAACCGTGGAAGCAAGTTTTTTAACTTGCGGGGTCCCATCCACTCGCGACAACCCTTCCAAAGGTAAGGCTTCTGCGCGGTGCATCCGGACTCATAACCATGGACCCTCTTTGACTAACCCATATCCCGAACTTTAGAGAACTAGAGCCATGGTTAGGTTGCAAACTCATTGCATCATGTTGTGACTACTTGACTATTTGTGCATTCTTTGCTTGTGCATACTTTATATGTGCTAACTGTTTGTTTGACTTGTGTTTAAGTCTAATAAACCAATTAATGACTAAAAAGGACTTTGTCTAATTAATGAATTAATTAATTAATTTGACTAATTAAATAATTAATCTGACTTAGTACGACTTTAGGCATGTCCCCTTAGAGTACAATCACTAGAAACGGTCCCAGATTAATGTTCCAGAAATGGCGCAGGAGTTTGGGCTGTGGCGCTGCAGTTTACTGCTTGTCGCCTGGCGACAGGTTTGTCGTCTGGCGACAAGCTTTAAATTGCGGCGACAGTCCAGATTTTTACTCGAGTCATCACGACGAGTCTATTTAACAGTCTGCTAATCAGTTTAATCAATTTGTTAAGTCCTTAATTGAGTCTAGGCACCTAGTCCCATGGTCATACACAAGAGTCAAAGCATGTCACTTGCACTCACTTACAAAACACACACTTAACTTGTATGTCACACCTTGATCATGTCTAGAGAGTCTTGAATGTGTGTTTTCCGTCATTTTTTTAGGGGGGTAAGTCGGATATTAATCCTCCAATTAAACCACTTGTTTGAATCCATTTCCAAAAATACACACCCTATTTTTTGTTTTTAACCATAAAGTCAAAATCGATTTGAGTCAAGTCATTAAAACAAAAATGGTTTAATCTACAACGCGTGGTTAAGAAAGGAAGGGCGTTTAATCAAGGACAACACATTTGTTCAAGTCTCGCTTTTTGATAAGCCAATCAATCGAAGAAGGAAAGCTAAGAAGACAATGGCAAGTCAGGAAGAAGTCAACGAACTCAGGGGACAGGTAGCTAACATGGCTGAAATGTTGAAGAGTCTGACTTTTCAAATCAATGACCTTGCAAGACAAAAACAGATGGAGCTCATCCAGGAAAGCTTGAGCAGATTATCTAATGACTATAGATTGCAAGGCATCAGCTCACAAGGGGTCTCGGTGGACAAGGATCTTCTTCCGCAGAAGTTCAATGCCAAAGACATCCCAAAATTCAAAGCAATGGATAACCCTTATTTTCATTTAAGAGCTTTTGAAACTGTAATGAATATTAAGGGAATAGATAAAAAAAGCTTTTCATTCTGTGTTTTCTCTATCTTTAGAAACCGTTTGTCAGCAATGGTATTTCTCTCTCGATAAAGAGAAAACCTCTAGTTGGGAGTCAATTGTACATGCTTTCATTGATAGATATAAATGCAATATTCAAGTTGAAACCGATCATAGGGAACTTGAAATACTCAAGTAGAAAGAGAATGAAGGCTTTACTTCTTTCTTTAATAAATGGAGAGAAACTTCTGCAAAAATGGTTGAGGTGCCTAGTGAGAAAGAATCAGTGAGGATGTTTATCAAGAACCTCCAAGAAAAATATTCCAAGCATCTCAAATACCAAAATAACTTGCACACCTTTAGGGCCGTCTATGACATTGGTATCAATATTGAAGTCGACCTAGCTAAACAGAAAGCTGCTAATAGTACCTCTAGTAGTGGCTGGAAAGGCAAGAAGAACAACAATCCTTCTTCTTCCAAAACCACCCGCTCAAATAATGTTGGCACCTTTAATTTGAGTGAAGTCCTCGCCATGAATAATCAAGGACAAAAGAAACCACTTCGGAGGAACTTTACTCCTATTGGTATGAGTTATGACACCGCATTCGATCGCTTACATGCAAAAGGTTTTATAACTCCCATAGGACCGTTTGGGGACCCACCTGTCGAGAAGAGAACGGCTAGCTGGAACCCCAATGCACATTGCAAATATCACCAGGGTAGGGGCCATCTCACAGAAAATTGTTGGAAGCTAAAGGAAGCAATCCAAGATTTAATTGATAATAACAAACTTCCATTGCCCCCTGCAAGCAAGAAGGCAAGTATCAATAGCGCACCACTGTCAGATTCCTTGGCTATTTCCGATGAGGAAAATCAGGTTGACCCCTCAAACCTCATCAAACCTGTCGAAGCTATCGAAGAAGAGGAGGAAATCTTCGAAGATGCCGAGGATCATTTTCCTTGTGGGCAAGAACCGGAGACAAAACAAGAAGTGTGTATCCTTATTCAGGTTGTACTAGAAGCAAGAGAATTATTACGCGAGGCCATAGAGGTGGTAAAGGAACGAAATGAAGTACTCAAAAGTAGACCTCTTCCTATAGAGAAGAAATCATTCCCCCTCCAAGTAATTGACACACCTAAAAGGAGCAAAAGGCCATACACTCCAATTGGAACCTCTTATGCAAACATGTTCAAAATGCTCTCCAAGAATGGTAAAATTCAACCTCTCGAACCAAGACCATTTGAATCACTAAAAAGGACAGATAGGTACTACTGTCCGTATCATCAATCGGGAGGACATACTATAGAAAATTGTTTCAAGTTCAAAGACTTGGTCCAAAGATTGATTGATAACAAGAAGCTAGTTCAAATCCCACAAGAACAAGATGCTACCATTAATGGAGTTTGGGATAGTGATGATGAGGATGTCTACCTTAAGGACGTCGAAGAAACTCCACTCTCGACAATATACCCAGTAGGTGACATTTAGAATGAAGAGGATTCACCAATAGATGTTCTCACAAGATCCAGGAGAATGCAACCTCCCATTACTACACAACCTATTCCCACTACTCAACAAGTTCCCATACCAATCATAGAAGACAACGATGTTTTCATACAATTAAAAAAGACTAAAGTTGAAATGAACGTATGGAAACTTCTAGCTACATCCCGAGAACATAGAATCGCGGTCATGGATGCCTTAGCTAAAGTAGGGATAGAATCGGACACTACTCCTGAGGGGTTGGCTAATTTCCTCACAAGTGACCTCCCAAGTCCTACTAATTTTATCACTTTTTTCGACAAAGATCTACCACCGGAAGGTGATAAACACAACAAAGCTCTCAATCTCACAGTAATTTGCAAGAGAATGAACGTCCCTATGACTCTTGTAGATAATGGATTGGCAATTAACGTTTGCCTACTTAGAACCGCGAGGATGTTGGGGATAAGGGATGAAGATTTATCTCCATCAACACAAGGGATAAGAGCTTATGATAACTCACGTCGCCAAGCATTAGGTACAATTACCATGAACATAACGACAGGAGTAATTGAGCATGCCACCACATTCCAAGTGGTAGATATCAAGGCTTCGTTCAACTTACTGTTGGGACGCCCTTGGCTTCATGACCTCAAGGCCATCCCTTCATCTCTTCAACAACAAGTGAAAGCCATAGTTGGAGGAGTACCAATTACAATCGATGCTTCACCTATGAGGATCAAAACAGTAGAAAACCCACTAATCAATGTGGAGCACGATGAGAATGACGAAGATCTGTGGGGCTTTAATGAAGAGGTCTCCTTGATCGAGGAAGATGAAAGGACCCCTCTTCGCTACGACCTCCACTCAAACATGATAACCAATGCTATCCTGAGAAAACAAGGACACTTCCCTGGAATGACCCTAGGAAAGAAGAAAGGGATAGCAAAACAGATGGGACTACCTGGCCTCCCTAAATTAGATACTTTCGGACTTGGTTTCGAACCAACTCTCGAAGATCTAAAGCGAGCCAAGGAAAAATCAAAAGCACGTAGAAATGCTCGGGCACAAAAGAAAGCAATCCCAATGGATTAATACCCTCTTACCTTAAATGGGCAGTTCATAAGAGGGGGAGAAGATTATCTATGTTACGAATTTCCAGAACCCTTCTTTGTAAACGGCATAAGACAACCTGGGTTCGAAATATTTCTGGATTGTTGCTTTCTAGATGAGATTCCAACTCCCGTACATAAAGAAAAAGCACCCCCATGCTTTGACTTTAATGTCATGGGACTTTTCTTTAGGCAAGAAAAGAATGAGCCAAGGTACATAGTGGATAACTCTTCACTCATTCAAACAGTCCTACAAAGCGAGAACTTTGATCCCTCTAAGCTCATCACTCCAGCAGAGGATTTAGTGTGAGGATGGCGCAAGACGGTAAAAGTAACTACTGCAAACGGAAAGAAGATCTCAATAACTACAGGATAAGGGCCAATGTTCGAAGAATCGTCTGAGTCAGAGTCTGAGTCTGAGTCTTCCCCTATCGAGTCCTCTAAGTCTCTAGTTGTAGCACCTCCCTCTACTCCTAGGATAGTTAGCAATCAATTCCCAACGGACATTTCTTTATTCGATGTAATGATTTTTGAGTTTAATAATATGTCCTCTTCCCCTTATTCCTCGTGTTTCTCTTTAGCTCCAGGTGACGAGTATTGCTTAACTAACGATGAAAATGACAAAGAAATCATTAAAGCAATGGAAACACTTGAAAATAAAACACTAATAATTGAGGACACTGAAACGGTTGATATCTCAAAAGATCCAACCATCAAAAGAGAAGTTAAAATCGGACTCACGTTAAACAAAGATGAAAGAACCGATTTAATTAATCTACTTAAAGAATTCATCGATGTATTCGCATGGTCATATGAAGATATGCCAGGCATTAATAGAGAAATAGCTCAACACACTATACCACTAATCCCAGGAATGAAACCTGTAAAACAAAAGTTGCGTCGAATGAAACCCGATGTAGCTCTTAAAATAAAAGAAGAAGTACAAAAGCAAATAACTGCAGGTCTTATCAGGGTATCCAAATACCCCGAATGGGCTGCAAATGTAGTCCCAGTCCCAAAAAAGGATGGTAGGGTTCGAATGTGTGTTGACTATCGAGATCTAAATAAGGCAAGTCCAAAGGACGACTTCCCTTTACCACACATCGATATTTTGGTAGATAATACATCGAATCACGCACTTCTCTCATTTATGGATGGATACGCAGGGTACAACCACCAGATCCTCGTGGCCGAGGAAGACATGGAGAAAACAACATTTATAACACCTTGGGGTACTTACTGTTACACGGTAATGCCATTCGGGTTGAAAAACGCGGGTGCCACTTACCAACGAGCAGCAACTGCCCTACTCCATGACATGATGCACAAAGAAGTCGAAGTATACGTAGACGACATGATTATGAAATCTAGAGATCGTCCAGGACATCAAGAGGCCTTAAGAAAATTCTTCGAGAGGCTAAGAAAATACAACATGAGGTTGAATCCATCCAAGTGTACTTTTGGAGTAACCTCAGGCAAACTCTTGGGATACGTTATAAGCTCTAGAGGAATAGAGATAGACCCAACCAAGATCAAAGCAATCATGTCAATGCCACCGCCTAAAACCGAGAAGCAAATTCGAGGATTTATTGGCCGGTTGCAATATATAAGTAGGTTCATATCTAAGCTAACAACAATATGTGAACCAATATTCAAGAAGCTTAAGAAAAATGTGCCAGTAATATGGGACGACGAGTGTCAAAAAGCCTTTGAAAAGATCAAAGCCTATCTCGTCAATTCTCCCGTATTAGCCCCAGCGCTCCCAGGAATTCCTCTAAGGCTGTACTTAACAGTCACCAAAGAAACAATGGGAGCTATGCTCGCACAAGAAGTAGAAGGAAAAGAAAACGCCATCTACTACCTAAGCAAAAAGATGCTCAAATATGAAGCGCGCTATACACCACTTGAGAAATTGTGCCTCGCATTGGTGTGGGCCACAACCAAGTTAAGACATTACATGCTTGTTCACACAGTCTTTGTAGTGTCACGAATGGATCCTCTTAGGTACTTATTCGAGAAATCCACGCTTAACGGACGCATCTCAAGGTGGATAGTGAACCTAGCCCAGTTTGATGTAAGGTTCATGCCTCAAAAGGCTATTAAAGGATTTGTAGTCTCAGACTTCTTAGCAGACTTTCCAATAGAAGATTCGACACCAATACATGACAATGAATTTCCAGATGAAGACTTAATGGTCACGGAAGATGATACTTGGACTTTATACTTCGATGGAGCCTCAAACTAAAAGGGATGTGGCGTAGGAGTCCTACTAGTATCACCTAAAGAGGAGCATGTTCCAATTTCAATAAAGTTAGATTTCGACGTTACCAATAACGCTGCAGAGTATGAAGCATGCGTGGTAGGCCTTGAAACAGCTTTAGCATTGGGTGTAAAGAAACTCCGAATATTCGGAGATTCTTTCTTGATCATCAACCAAATCTCCAAAAGATGGAAAGTAAGGAGCAAAAGCTTAGCCCCTTACCAAACATATCTGGAAACTCTCACCGATCAATTGGAAAAGGTGGAATACACATATCTACCTAGAGAAGAAAACCAATTTGCCGATGCCTTAGCAAGACTAGCCTCAATTGTTAGGATTCCTAAGGAAATTGAGCAAATGCCTCTAACGATAGAGAAAAGACACAAACCAGCATATATTCAAGCCATAGAGGATGATGAAACAATCCAAGAAGAAGAAGAAGAAGAACCATGGTATGCCGACATACTCAATTATGTCACCAAAGGAGAATACCCTCCTCATGCTGACAAAAGATCAAAACGAGCTTTGAGACTTTTGGCTTCCCAATACGTACTCATAAATGATGAGCTACACAAAAGGGTACTTAAAGGTCGAGCCCTATTATGTCTAGGCAAGAAGGACGCTTAAAGAACTATGAGAATAGTCCACGAAGGAGTATGTGGAACACATGTTAATGGCAAAATGCTAGTCCAAAAGATAATGCGAGAAGGATATTATTGGACTACCATGAATAGGGATTGTCATCAATATGTAAAAAGATGCCCTAAATGCCAAATTTATGCAAACTTGCAACATATTCCTCCATCCCTTCTCTACACGTACACCTTACCATGGCCATTCTCAACATGGGGAATCGATATAATTGGAAAAATCACACCTCCTAGAACAGGAGGTCATGAATATATCTTGGTAGCAATCGATTACTTCACAAAGTGGGTAGAAGCACAATCATATGCTAAACTCACTGCAAAACATGTAGCACTCTTTATCGAAAGGAACATAATTTGTCGATATGGAGTCCCACATGAGATGATAACTGACAATGGAACTCACTTTCAAGCCGAATGTGAAGAATTATTACAAAAGTATGGTACTCAACATCACCATTCTTCCCCTTACAGACCTCAAGCAAATGGAGCAGTTGAAGCAGCTAACAAAAATTTAAAAACTATCATCGAGAAAATGACAGAAAATTACAAGGATTGGCCTGACAAACTCCATTTTGCACTTTGGGGTTATCGCACGTCAATTCGAATGTCAACAGGAAACATACCATTCGCTTTAGTCTATGGAATGGATGTTGTATACCCTGTGGAACTAGAAATACCTTCTCTACGCATTGCGTTAGAAAGTAAACTCGATGAAGTGGAATGGACTAGAGCACGATATGAAGAGTTAATTCTACTTGATGAAAAACGACTAGAAGCTCTACATCATACCCAATGATACCAAACTCGTATGGCTAGACACTTCAACAAGAAGGTAAAGACAAGAAACATCAAGGTTGGAGACTTGGTACTAAAAGCACTAAGGAAGAATGTGTTGGATCCAAGAGGCAAATTCAGGCCTAATTAGTCCGGACCATACATTGTCAAAACAATCCTGTCAGGAGGGGCAGCTCAGTTAACCGACATGGACGACAATGAATTCTCAAACATGACCTATCTTGACCAACTTAAGAAGTACTACCCATAATTACTTGAGTAGGACACTCAAGAGAGCTACGTTTGGCCTAATTCCTTAAGAAAGGATACGTAGGCAACCTTTTAAAAAAGGTGCGGCCACTTTAATTATCAAGCATTTCGCGTCCCAGCATCAAAAAAAAAAAAATATTGTCGCCAGACGACAAGCGTGTCGCCAGGCGACAAGTCAAAAGTTTGGCGACAGACTCGTATGAGCGACGCCAATTTTCTGCGTATATCTGGACAACTTCGGTGCATTCTGGAAATTTTTTCGACTTCCGTACTTGAAGAAATTTTTCGAAAAAAATATTTTAAGTTGTTTTCATTACTTCATATGAACAAATGTAAAGTTAATTTAATTAAAAAAGCTGAAATTGCATTAATAAGTAAAAGAATTACATCATTGATGGAATTTAAATAAAGCTTAAAAAAATAAAATTAACTTAACATGTCTAATAAATCGAAGGAAAAGCAATACTCTAGTCTTTCTTTTCTTTTTTCATCCTTTTCCAATTGTTGTCAGAGGTTTCTTCTTCATCAATCACTTTTGCCAAGAGACATCCATTAGAGGCTCTACATTCGATTTTAGTATGGATAATCTCTCCCACAGCTAAAACTCCATGCTTCTTCTCTACCCAAACCTTATTTTTTGAAGTGTCCACCTTTCTTTTCCCTTTGTCTTTCTTAGCACTCTTCTTTTTAGGCGTCACAGGAGTCTTAAACTCAACTCTTTTACCTAGGCGTTCCTTAGCAGGCATTTTCTTGTCCCCAAGGCGAGTCTTCACATTGGTCTTCTCTATTTTGGTTCGGTCCTTTTGAGATCTACCAGTCAACCATTGCTTCACATCATTGGACAAAGAAGGTGGAGCCTTGTGGGAAATCACTTTCCATAAAGGCCTAGCACACCAATACCCGTCAAATCGCTCAACTTCTTGTGAAACTGGGAATTCATAAGGGCGACGAAGATCTCCCGTAGGAATGGTTTGAGCAATCCCATATTGTCTCTTTACTCTACAGGGATAATAAAAGGTCAATTTTGACAAACTAGGAAGATGGCAAAAGGGTTGGGTATTACAACCAATCATCTTTTCAAGCTTCCACCAGGGAATGACCCATTTAATGGAGAAGTCACAACAGGCAAACACTTTGCCCCACTCATGGCGACCCATCTTCAAGGAGAAACGCTTCTTTCACCGAACAAAGCAATTGGGGGTATATTTGTCAATATTATCAGGAGGACTAATTAATTCTAGTCTCTCCATGAGCCACATCTGTAAAATAATCAATGCACATAATCAGTATTGCTATACAAAAATATATTTTTAATTTCTGTAATTAAGAATATTATTTTTCTACCTGTAATAAAATTGGAGACCCTCGAAGAGGTGCTTCTGGATTCTTTTTTAACTCATCAAGACTAAGCATAGTCTCTCCAACAATTAATGGCATCGGATTTTGCCCAGATTCGATTTGTTCTAGCACAGACATAATGATTGCTTGACCATCATTATTTTTACCATTAGTAAGAAAATATTGGCTAAGCATGCAAAAGAGGAAAGCTCTTCTCCTATAGACATGAAAAGATTCGGAGCGTGGTCTATCAAAATAAAAACGTGCAAATTCTTTTAAATTAACATTATTACCATGCACTATGTTTTTTAGATCTTTACCCCTAAGGTCAAGGAAACGCTCATAATCTTTGTAATAATAATAATCACTCACCGAAGGCATTACCACAAGATTTAATGGAGGAAATCCTAGAATGGCACCAAACTCTTCTGGTAAAGGGCAAATTTCATCATAGCCTAATCCAAAACAATGAGTATTAGGATCCCAATATTCTAAGGCGGTGTGAATGAAATCTATATCAAGATCTACCCCCTTTATACCATAAATACCCCCCATATGAAAAAAGTCGAGTTCTTTTCTCTCTTTAGCAGTTAAAAAACGACACCACTCACGAGTGAAATCACAAAAACTCTTTTTAATTAAAGCCATGATTAATTTTTTGAGTTAATCTGTTTGAATTATACGGAAATCGACAGATTTGGGGGCTATTTATAAACAATTTTTTGGCAGATTTCGAATTCTGTAAGGATTTCGAAAACCAAGTCTGTCGCCAAACGACAAGTTTGTCGCCTGACGACAAAGTCTGTCGCTTGGCGACAAAAGGATACGCATGGCGACAACGCGTTTGAGCAAGCGATAATTACGCGCTATGCAACCCGCGTTTTTCTGACTTCAATTCGACTTTGATTTTGCACATTACACCCTGGTATTCAATACCCTCATACAAATCCATTCCATATTGCCTTTTTTCTTAAATTGAGCTTAGACTTATTCGACCTCATCTTATTTTTCATTTTTTCTTTTAGAGGAGAAAGTCGGATACCCTCCATTGGTAATAAAAATGACGGAAATTTTTGCTCGAAAATAAAGTCACAGATACACACACTCACATGCACATAAAATGAAAAATAAAATGCAAAGATAAAACAGGCTTAATATAAAAAGCTTGTACATACAATATGAGTCATATAATACGAAAGACAAAGTCCTATGAAGTCAAAAATAAGTACAGGTACAAACTATGGCACCGGAGGCCGTAAATGATGAGGTACGCCCATCATATCAAAGAACACTGTAGTCCGGGGAGTATGCTCCTCACCATCTCCTGATCCGTCAGTCGGCGGAAATCTTAGCTCAGGGCCAGTCCACCCAGGCACACCCATCGACAACGGCTGAGGCTGCAAGGGCTGCTGCGACGACGAGCTGACCTCATACGTCCCACCACCCATCGGAGGAGCCGATGTCGCACCTCCTTGGCCCATCGGCCCAGCAAAGACATCCTCAGGACAAGAAGTCGAGCCCTCGGTCGGAGCAGCTTCAGACCGACCACCTCGGCCGCTATCAGAAGTGCGGCGACGCCTTGAGCCAGATCTACTCGGCTCTCTCCTAGCCTCGGGTCTCGACCGAGTGCGGGGTGAAGGAATAGGTTGTCCCTGCAAAGGTAAATCAAGTCAGACACCAAGGAAAGATATAATGAAAGGTGATACAAAAAACAAGAGAGATACCTTCTCAACGTCGCTCCTCCGACAGGTAGCTCGGTCTCGTAACCTCACGAGCTGGCTACAAAAGGCGTCTATACACCTCGCGAGAAAACTGTCAAGGGAATAATGTCAGTAATAACACAAAACAAATACGAAAGCAACAAAATAAGATAAGCTCACCCGAGTCTGGTGACGAGGAATGAAGCGCTCCACAAAACGCTAATCCTCGGGGGCTGGAGGAATCATCTCCTCGATCGGTCCGAACGTGCCCTGGTAATAGATAGACATCCTCGGAGGGACGAACTCCCTAGGCCCAGCCTGATAAAATAAAATTCAAAAGATAAGAATTCACTTGGGGGCTACCTAAAGAGAAATAAAAGCCAAAGCATACCGCTGCCTCCTAAGACAAAACAGGGGCCGACGCTAGCAAAGGCAGGAAGTCATCCTCGTAACTCTGCCCTAAATGGAGATGAGACCGCCAGGGAGTACCAGGAGACGATCGACTTGCGCAGTCACGCATCAACGCCTCATGAAACATATGTTGAGGCGGGCAAGCGGGGACGACGAAAACATCCGAGGAGTGCTGGATAGCTACCCTCTTGCCAAGATACACTGTAGCGTCATACGTCCCCTGAAAGTAACGACGCTCGGCAGTATATCGCGCGGCCAGCGCAGGTATAGGTAAATCAGCCCACGGTCGGTATACCACGTCAGGTTCCTACAAAACAGCTATGTAAGATCAATGCACTCAAAAAGTAATATCAAAAAACAAATTTTCCCGAGAACCTACCGAGAGGATCAAATCTCGAATGCGTGTAGTCTCGACCTGGCCCGCACGACCTCCCCAACCACCGCCAATGGGAAGCTCGCGAGGTGAAGGTCTCACCAGTGCAAGCGAGGGGAAGTACTCGTAGAACCAAATCTACATAGATAAAGAAAAGTCAGAAAATGCTTGTACAAGTCTAGAGCTAATTTCAAAAGGATGGAAATATACCTCTACGACCCTCTAGAACCTGGAAAGTGCAACCTCTCCAGACAAGGCCCTATGACGGCAGGAATGTCGTAGGCCCAGAAGAAAGTCAGCATAGGCCAAGCTGCCCAGTCATACGTCCCGACCAGAGAAAGGTCGCGAACAGCTCTTAGGTAGTAGAGAAGTACTCGACTACCCTTGTTAGGAGAAAAGGTCCCTGACAGCAAAATAAGAACAAAGATGCGCACCCGTTGCTCACGAGTGGTCACATCATCCTCAAAAGCCGCTACTAGGGTAGAACGGCGGATGCACCGGGAACTAAGTTGTCCCAGCTGAGCCTCGGCACGGGCTCGAACAGCAATCGGACCCGACAACTCCGAAACCAAAGGTGAATAGACAGTAATATCACTATCAAATGGCAGTGGAGAAGAACGAAACTCCAAACTGGTGATGAGACTGAAGTCGGCAGGAGTAACCGTCATCTCACCCCATGGAAAGTGAAAGGTGTTGGTGGTGTCCCAAAAGAACTCCACCAAAGCTCAGACAACGAGGTTACCCCCATCATAGGAGTACATGGCCTGAGTAGCCCGAAAGAGGGGAGTCAACCCACAGGACTCCCAGAGCTGTCGCAACACCTCGTCTCTGCTGAAATACACTTTATATAGCGTACCGATGACGTTGTTGCCTGAACCATGACTGCGAGTCCTCCCGCTGATGAGCCCGCGTCGCACGCGCTCGGAAATATGGTGCTCGGGAGAAAAGAAAAGAGGGCGCTCATCCCACTCTAGAAGGGGTCCAAGTCTAGTAGAGAGGTCCTCACCCTCGCCGACGGGCTCGTCCTCCTGGCGTACGTCCCTCGACTGAGAACCAGAGCCGCGTTGCCTAACCATGCTATATTATGCAAATAATAAAGAATGAGGCTCTATGGTATCTAAGGTTCACCTAGCCGCATGATACTATGTTCACAAAAATGGAGTACGTAGTACAAAAACAGAGCACAATTTCAACTTGATCATAATCAGCATTTTCAAGCGACCAAATAATTTCTTGCAATACTATGACAAATATTGTGACAAATTGTACAAGAAGAACTAGTAAAAACATCAAGAACGGATCACATTGTTCTTCACGACCTCAAGAGGTCCAACAATGGTGAATCGCTCATTTCTCCACCAAATTGAGTCAAACAAGTCTCAAAACACTCCCAAGGCAATGCATAAACATAATTAAGCAAGTTCAAGGCATAAAATTCAGCAAAAGAAGCGATTAAGCAAAAACATGTTCGCATTTTCGGAAAATTCGTGAACAAAGAACGCACAATACAGCAAAAACCGAGTTGAGTTTGAATAAAACTTACATGGATCGGGAAAATAGATGGAATAAGCTTTGATTTGCAACAAGTTTGAGCGAATTCGGTTTAGAATTGACCGAGAACGAGGAGATCGAAGTTCTTGAACGAATGCGAAAAACAAAATAGCAGCGACGAAAAATGAAGAAGAAAGGGAGGGTATTTAAAAAACCCGATTATGTCGCCAAACGACAAGTTTGTCGCCTGGCGACAAGAAGAAAAAGCGGCGACAAGAAGTTCTGGCTAGCGCTGGAGCGGCGCCAGAGTACTAGGCTCCATAATATGGTTATGTGAACCTCATGCAGCAATTTCGGGTTCCTTGGTACGCCAATTAGCCCATTTTAGCAACTTGACATGATTTAAATGATCGGCTCGATTACGATTAAATCAAGTGATCGACTTGATAAAAGATCGTCTCCCTTAGCTTAAAGTGCCTAAACATTGGCTCATTACAAGGCATCGACATAATGGTTCATAAACAACAAAGGCACCGACATAATGGTTCACAAGCAGCAGAAGCACCGACGTACTGGCATAGCGGAAGCAAAGTTCAAGCGAACTTTAAAGGATCAACAGGCATTGGTCTTCGGTGATATTCTTCGGAGTATTGTCACAACAAATGAAGATGGCTACAAGCAGAGTTGTCTTCGATCGTGTTCCCTAGGATGTGGAAGATGGTCACAAGAAACTGAAGATGGCTACAAGTAGAGTTATCTTCGATCGTGTTCCCTAGGATGAGGAAGATGGTCACAAGAAACTGAAGATGGCTACAAGCAGAGTTATCTTCGATCGTGTTCCCTAGGATGTGGAAGATGGTCACAAGTGGCGGAGAATGACTACTAGCAGAGTCATCTTTGATGAAATATGAGGCAGCTACAAGCAGAGCGGTCTTCAAGGAATGCAACATAAATCGGTTACCTGAAGAGACGTGTGCTCGACGGTGCAAGATACGCGTTTCTTAACTCTCTTATCTGTTTTAACTAACGCTAGTTTGCAGGTATCTGAATCATTCTCCGTCCCTATCGCTACTTTGACTTTCGTTTTCGAAACTTGCGTTTCTCCAAACTCAGTCAAATTGGGGGCTTCTGTAGACACCCAAATGTGTCTCCCCAAAACCAAACCCAGTGATGAATACCTTTTGCATCGAATGATTATCGAATGAGGTGAAAGTATGAAAGGTCAGGTGTTGCGGTTAGTTTTAAAAATTCTTTCTTTCTGTTTTCGAAAAAAGACTTTATTTTATGAAAACAGCCAATCCAGTTTAGTTTGGTCCACGACAAGGGTCCAATAATAGTGCAGTTGGATGGGGCTTGCAAAGAGCTTTCCAACGATATATTATAAGCCCAATTCCGATGAATAATGCGGAAGTTTATGGCCAAAATACTAAACTGGGCCCGGTTTGATATTTACATGTAGCCCAATGATCTAGGGGAAGGCCCAATGATAATTATTATTCCTAAAGTTATTAGAATTGATTATAGTCTTCTAGAATTCTCTAGAAGGTTTTCTTTAATCCTAATAAGATTAGAATTAATAATTAGATTTTCATAAAGCTTTATTTGGAATAAAATATTATTTTATGAAAAATACGATTTCAGTTTTCATATGGACTTTACAAATAAATTTTGATTCATATGTGGACTCCGTGTTGAAAGCGCGTGGAAATCCAGGCTGTCGCCACGCGACAGACCCTGTCGCCTGGCGACAAGGTCGTTTTGCAGCGACAGCGTGGAGTTTTATTCCTTCTCAAATTCTACCTATTTTCGGACTGTTTTCTTATAAATAGGGTCCTGAACCTCCGTTTTTGAGGCAATCAACAATCAATCAATTCTCATCATCTTCAATTCACAATCATCATCTCTCTAAACCTAGAAGCTTTCTCTCTCTTTTTCTAAACCTTCCCTCTAACAAAATTCCGCATTCACGAGATTTAGACACACCTAGTTAAGTTCGAAGTTGCCTTCGCCCTAGACGTGAAAGGTTATAATTTTTGAGCGGTTGGTCCCTAATCTCTATTTCAATTATTTATTTTAATTGTTTGATTTATTATTTTCCTTGAAGTTACTAACGTGTGTATTTTGTTATTAGAAAGAGATACGAGGCATCAAAGTATGTAATCTTATTGCTCTATTCTTGTGGAAAGCATGTTTAAATTTGTTCAATTCCTAGTGTCATGTTAGGATGTTATTATTGCTTTCTAGTATCATGTTTAGGGAAAAGGTTATAATATCAAATATGCTTATTATGATTCCTGCGATGCTTCCTATTTTCTTTCCTAATAGCATGTTAGTATCATGCTAGGGCTAAAGCTTTGATCTTTATTGTTTAGTGACATGCTAGGATTTGTTATTAATCTTGTTAGTATCATATCTAGGATCTTGCTATTATTGAGCTTTAACATGATTGTGATGATGATTATGATGATTGTTATTATGTTGCTTGATATATATTATTGTTATTGCTTGATCACGCCTTTTATGCAGGTTTAAAGGGAATTTGTACTTGTAATCACGCTTAATAAGATAATTAATAATCTTGTTTAGGGTTAATTCGATTATAATTCAAGTGATCACCAATATTAGTTTTGCTTGTGCATTAAGTTCAACCAACATAGATAAACAGGTTTAGGGTTAATCTGTTGATTGCATGTTAGTCAGAAAGCGCACATGAATACGAGAAGAATGAAGTAGAGGCCTATTATTAGGGCAGGTTCAATCTCTTTTAGGTTGGATTTGTACCTTCATCCCCGAACCCTATTTGGTTCAAGACCTTTTGGAGTTGACGATCTCATGGATCGTTAAGGGGTGTAATCTTCACCTTGTGAACGGTTTACAAGTTCCTAAAACTTGTTGGCGACTCTTTTGCTCTAGCTTCCTTTCTTTTGGACGCCACCATGCTTAACTGTATGATCACAGTGGGGTTCAAGTTTGGGGTAATGCTTGAAATATTCCCTACATGAGGATTTTAAAACTAGAAAAAATGACCCCTTGAAGTCTTGAATGTGCTATTTTTCTAACACGTAGATTAATGCACGAAATTTGAGGCGGATCAAGAACGCAATTACATGCTAATCTAATCGTTTTTTTGGTAAATTCTAATCTCAATATTGACCCAAATAAGCATTAGAATGACTGCTAAAATCTTGAACAGACTATTTTTTTTAGCATGTAGATCAATGCACGCAAATCGAGGCGGGTTAGGAACGCAACCACAAGCTACTCTAGTCTTTTTTGCAAATTCCGATCTCAAAATTGATCCTATTAAGATTTAAAATGACCCTTGAACGTGCTATTTTTTAAGCACATAGATCTATGCACACAAATCGAAGCAGGTCGAGAACGCAACTACATGCAAATTCTAACCTCAAAACTGACTCCATTAAGGGTCAAAATGACCCCTAATATCTTAAATGGTTGGCACGTAGATTGATCCATAGAAATCGAGGCGGATCGAGAACGCAACTACAGGCTAATCTAATCGTGTTTTGCAAATTCTGACCTTAAAGTTGATCCATTAAGGGTTAAAATGATCCCTAAAATTTTGAATAGACTATTTTTTTAGCATGTAGATCGATGCATCCAAATCGAGGCGGGTCGAGAACGCAACTACAAGCTACTTAAGTCGTTCTTTGAAAATTCTGACTTCAAAACTAACCCCATTATGGGTCATAATAACCCGTAAAATCTTAAATGGACTATTTTTAACACGTAGATCGATGCACGCAAATCGAGGCGGGTCAAGAACGCAACTACATGCTACTCTAGTCGTTTTTTGCAAATTATGACCTTAAAAATGACCCCTTAAATCTTGAACTATTTTTTTTCCTTTTTTTCCCTTAAAATAACAATTTTTTTCTGGGTTTAAAATTAGTTTTTAAAAATCATTTTATATTTATATTCTTATTGGTTTTGAAAAAATCAATTCTATATATTTTGTTTTGAAACTATATGCCAACTACAGAAGATAAACTGGTAATAGGGACGAAAATAAGCTAAGATTCCCAAAAGTTGGGACCAATCAGAAAAAATCAAGAGTTATGACCAATTTGAGCGGATCGTGCAAAGTTAGGATGGTTGTATGCCATTTTGCCAAATTTTTTAAAAAATAAAATGGGGATATATTGTAAAAAGATGAAAACAATTGAGGGTAATTTCGAAATTTTCCCATGTGATTATAGTCTTTTACTAAAACGACCACTTTTCCCATTTTCAAAAGATAAATCAATTTTTATATATTACAATCAATAATTGATAAATTAGAGAGAAAATAGAATTGAATAGCTTGAATTCTCATTAATCATGACACCCCCATATATAATAGTTACAATTTCCTTAACCTAGAATTAAAGATATCCTAGAATATTTAGGAAATACAAAAGATAATATTAGGAAATAAATATCTTCCTAAAATAATATATGATATATCTCAATACCCCCCCTCAAGTTGGAGCATGCGGATTCAAAATGCCCAACTTGGAGAGAAGATAATCAAACTGTGACTTTCCGAGAGCTTTAGTAAAGATATCAGCTAACTGTTCCGTCGTAGAAACATGAGATGGAGAAATTAAGCCTTCGTTAATAGCATCACGAACGAAGTGACAATCTACCTCAATGTGCTTCGTTCGTTCATGAAAAACTGGATTCTGTGCGATGTACAAAGCAGACTGACTGTCGCAAAACAATTTGATGGCCTTTGGATGCTGAATACCCATACTTAGCAACAAGGCTTTTAGCCATTTGAGCTCACGAGTAGCCCCGGACATTGACCTATATTCGGCCTCAGATGAAGAAAAAGAGACGGTGGGTTGCTTTTTCGTTTTCCACGAAATCGGAGATTTGCCAAGGAACACTAGCCAACCTGTAAGAGAACGCCGAGTCATAGGACAAGCAGCCCAATCGGAGTCACACCACCCCTCCAAAGTCAAGTCACTAGCCGAACTCAATAAAATTCCCTGACCCGGAGTGCCTTTCAAATATCGTACCACTCTCAAAGCGGCATCCCAATGCTCAGTACGAGGAGCCTGCATAAATTGAGCTAGAATATGAACAGAATAAGCAAGATCGGGCCGAGTGACAGCAAGGTATATCAATCGACCAACTAGCCTCCGATATGACTCAGGATCCGGTAGATAATCACCGGTAGCCATACCTAATTTGTGATTTTGCTCCATTGGAAATCCACTAGGCTTCGCACCCAACAACCCTGCCTCAGAAATAATATCCAACGTATATTTACGTTGACAGAGAAATAAACCTGCAGAGCTACGAGCAACTTCGATGCCTAAAAAATATTTCAAAGGACCAAGGTCCTTCATCTTGAAACAATCACTTAGATAGGCTTTAAAAACAGTAAGTGCAGCGGAATCATTCCCAGAAATAATGAGATCATCAACATAAACCAAGACATTAATTTGCACATGAGTCTTAGAGTATGTAAATAAAGAATAATCAGAGTAAGATTGTCTAAAACCATACTGTTTCAAAGCCTTGGTAAGTTTAGCAAACCAACATCTGGGAGCCTGTTTCAAGCCATACAACGACTTGCGCAATCTGCATACCAAGTTAGGATCCGAACTTTCAAACCCGGGAGGAAGTTTCATATAAACCTCCTCTACTAAGTCACCATGTAAGAATGCATTATGTACATCCATCTGCTGAATCTCCCAATTTTTGGAAGCTGCAATAGCAAGAAAAGTACGAACTGTGGTCATCTTAGCCACCGGAGCAAAAGTCTCATCATAATCAATTCCCGCTTTCTGATGATTGCCAAATACAACTAAACGAGACTTGAGGCGTTCGACCTCACCATTAGACAAAAATTTGGTCTTATAGACCCATTGACTTCCTAGAGCTTTCTTACCGGGGGGAAGAGGCTCCAAAGTCCAAGTTCCATTATCTTCCAGAGCTCGGATTTCTTCTTGCATAGATTTGCGCCACCCATCGAATTTCATAGCCTCTTTGAAAGATTTAGGATCCGAGCTTTGAACAACAGCTGCAATAAATTTCTGATAATTGACAGAGAAGTTGTTACAATTTATATAATGTGCTAAAGGATACGGAGTACCTGGAGACTGATTGGGCGGCGGAGGCGGACTCTTAGCAACCGTATGTGTGACAAAATCTCGAAGAAGAACCGAAGAGTACTTTTCACGAAAACCTCGACCCAGCTCACGTGGCGCCTGATCTGGCTGAAGTGGCTGTGTCGTAGGGTCTGCCTGGGGACTGCCCTGCTCGGACTGCCTGGGTTCAGCAGTGGCAGGGGCTGGAACCTGTTGCTGCTGCCCGGACTGCAGTGGGTGGGCAGTTTCTGCCTCGCCTACCTGCTGCTGGTCCGTGGCAGGGAGCAATGCAGGGGACTCCGCAGCCCCCCTGCGGGCAGCAGCAGATTGCCGCGGGGTGGTTGCGGAGTAGTTTGATTCCCTTGCTTCCAAGTCAATATGCGTGGCTTCATTTGCAATATTGTTATTCTCAATAAAACCCAAGTCATAAGCAGCAAAATCAACATGAATATTATCCTCCGTATCACTTAAATTAGGCACAATATTAACCTCATCCGGGCTAGCAAAAGGGAACATTTCTTCGACAAATTGCACATCACGAGAGACAAAAAATTCCTTTGTTTCAAGATCATAGAGCCTCCATCCCTTCTTCCCAAAAGGATATCCCACAAATACACATTTACGACTCCTACTAGCGAACTTATCACCCCTAGTTTTTTTATTGTGAGCAAAGCATAAGCAACCAAAGGTACGAATAGCATCAAAGGAGGGTGATTTAAGAAACAAAATTTCAAAGGGAGTTTTATTTTGTAAAATAGGCGTAGGAGTCCGATTAATCAAGTGAGCCGCGGCTAACACACACTCCCCCCAAAAATAAATAGGTAATTTGGCCTGAAATCTCAAGGCTCTAGCAACATTAAGAATGTGTTTATGTTTTCTCTCTACCCTCCCGTTTTGTTGAGGAGTACCTACGCATGAGGTTTGAAAGATAATACCAGTTGCAACAAAGTAGTCATGTAAACAATTAAATTCGGTGCCATTATCACTTTGTACAACTTTAATGGTGTGATTAAATTGTCTATCAACCATAGCAACAAACGCCATAAACATTTGAAACACTTCTGTCTTATCAATTAACAAATAAATCCAAACGGCTCGTGAATAATCATCAACAATAGTCAAAAAATAACGAGCACCACATGACGAAACATGTCTATATGGTCCCCATAAATCACAATGTATTTTTTCAAAAATTCTAGAAGCTTTATTGTCACTTAAAGGAAACTTGTCTCTATGATGTTGTGCGCGAAAACACACTTCACAATCTTTTATTAAACTACTTTTATTGCTAATTTGAGGGAGTAACTTAACTACTTTCTCCGAAGGATGCCCCATTCTTCTATGCCAAAGATCCACATCTGATGTTGCCTCAACCTTAGACACACGTTGCACCACATCCGGTTTGCTAAGATAATAGAGTCCGTCTCGCCTAAGACCCGTTCCAATCAGCTCCTTCAGTCGGTCCTGTATAGCACACATATGTGAATTAAATTGTACCACAACATTCAATTGATCACTTAGTTGAGAAACAGAAATTAAATTGCAATTTAAATTAGGAACAAAAAGAACTCCGGAGATAGTGATTTTATCGGATAAAGAAACGGAGCCGGCCAAGGTTGCTAGCACATTGTCACCATTGGGCAAGCCAACACGACATTCAATACTGTAAGTATCAAATAACCAATTTTTATTTCCGGTGACATGATGCGTTGCTCCAGTATCAATGATCCAACTAGTATCATCAAACTTACCACTTAGACGATTCTCGGGAACATTAGAATTGCCCAAAAAACCTGCAAGGGCCTTCCACTGTTCGGTGGAGAAAACCTGTCCATTTGAAACAGGGGATTCTGCTACAGCAGCATTCGCACGAACCCCCCCTCGATTGGTGCGTGGCTGCCAGCCATCGGGGTAGCCAACAACTTCAAAGCACTTCGCGGGATCGTGGCCTTTCTTCTGACAGTGTGGACAGGGAGATTTGAACCAACAGCTAGAAAAATCATGGCCCTGCTTTTTACAATGTGAACAATTTTTGACACCACGCGCACCGGTAGAAGATGCACGAACAGCGAACCCAAGTGCCTCGGCAGGCTGCTGCTCGTCAGGTTCCTGCTTGACCTGCCGCACTCGCTCTTCTTGAGTCACGAGTTGGTATGCTCTGTCGAGGCTTGGCAAAGGGTCCTGCGAGAGAATATTGGTGCGTAAAGAAGCATAATAGCCGCTGTATAAGCCCATTAGAAAATCATGGAGCTTGGTCTGTTCCCGTCTTTCTTCATGTAATTGACCTGCTGTACACTTTGAGCAGCAACTACACGAAATTAAGGGTTCATGATGATCGAGTTCTTGCCATAGAGCGTGAAGCTTGCCGTAATACACCGAGACAGACATTGATTTGGATTGCTCGCACTTGGCTAGGGAAGTCCGAATCTGTTGCACCCTAGGACCATTAGTTTGAGCGAAACGCTTCTTGAGATGATCCCAAAAGGGTTTCACCTCACGAAATTTAGAAAGGGAGGTCTTAACCTCGGCAGAAATAGTATTCGTTAACCATGAAATAAGCATGGCATTAAGGGCTGTCCAATCGGACTTTGAACACGGAGGAGATGGTTTAGTGATGGTACCGTCTAAAAAGTCAAATTTTCGCCTAGCTTCGAGAGCGGTTTGAATGTCTGCTGCCCACTCCTCATAATTATCACCATTGAGACGAGTGGGAGTGATGAAATCGCCTGGTCTGTCTTGAGGACCAAGGAAATAGGGGGAATTGGGTTCAATCTTTGGTGGTGGCGGCGGTGGAGATGTATCATTGGCACCGCCAGACATGATGATGGATTGTATAGTTTAGAGAGAAAAAAAAAAAAAAAAAAAAAAAAAAATCAACCTGCTCTTGATACCATGATAAATTAGAGAGAAAATAGAATTGAATAGCTTGAATTCTCATTAATCATGACACCCCCATATATAATAGTTACAATTTCCTTAACCTAGAATTAAAGATATCCTAGAATATTTAGGAAATACAAAAGATAATATTAGGAAATAAATATCTTCCTAAAATAATATATGATATATCTCAATAATAATGGAGGAAGTACTTTTATTTTTTCAATTTTTTTTTTATCGCAATAGCTATTTGTAAACGAAAGAGACCGTGAGGAGATTTGGTCGTGAATCGACAATGAGAATAGAGACAATTGAATTGGTATGTTGAGATGAGAAGAGGGAGACCCTGAATTTTCATTTATTTATTTTGAATGGAAAGGTATGTGAGTGAGTTCTATACTGCTTAACTCAATATTCATTCATACTAAGAGTTTCTACTGCTCATCCGCCACAATATAATACTACTCTCAATCTCTCTCCTCAATAATACCATCTTCATGTTTAACCTCTTTCTCCTCAATAAACCCAACTTCATCTTCAACCTCTCTTTATGTACCAATTAACTCCATTGTTAATTCATTCATCATCCACCGTCGTTCACTGCCGCCACTTGACTCTTAAGTCTTAACCACCACTTGCAAATCAAAGCTACCAAACCACCATAGCTATTTGTAGCTTTCTAATGTCTTTTTAAGTTGCTAATTGATCAAATTAAACCCCTAAAATTCTGAAACAATAGTTTCTACAGTTGAATCAAAGCACGGGCGAAGCCAGGATTTTCAAGTCCCGGGGGCCGGACTTATTAGACAACAGGTTGATGGAAAAAATTAAAGTGTACTAATATTTTATTATCACCAAAAAACATTAGTTAAATCGTACTCGATGATTCTTCATAGTAGCAAAATCATCAATCAAAGATTAAACACTAAAATCTACGACAATCTCTTTTTCTATGTATACAACCAAACCATGTCTAAGAAAATCATCCTCCATTTTACTTCTTAGTTGTGTTTTGACGATATTCATTGCAGAAAAGACCCTCTTCTTGTTGATTATTAACTTTTTGTAAAAAAAATTTGTTGTTGAAGTGCAACCCTCTTCTTGTTGATTATTAAATTTTTTGTAAAAAAAAAAAAAAAAAATTGGTCCTAAAGGTCCATTCAATAAATTAAAAATTACCCAAAATTATTAAGTAAATAAACATATTAATCAAGTAAACAATTAATAACTTTCTGAGAAAAAAAAAAGAGTAAACAATTAATCACAATCATGTAAATAGCACAAAGAAATTTATTAATTGAATGATATTACATAATTTTAAAAAATTAATCAAAAAGAAGAATTTTAAAAAATACCCGATTTGATTTGCTAGAAACCCACGTTGGATAAGAAGTTCTAAAAATATGTGAGAGATGGGATTTGAACCCAACCCCCTTGGGAAAATAAGCCATTACCCAACCAACATGACAAAGTATATTTATTGTTATATATGTGTCTTGAATGCTATATATACTAATTTTAAGGGGGGCCATAAGGTATGATATATGGGTAGCAAAACTGGGCCGGGGAGGCCGGGCCTCCACCAGCCCCCCCTTCCCTTCGCCCTTGAATCAAAGTAGCAAACTATATAAAGCTCTAATTTTATCTATTCAAAGGTAAATTTGTATATATCACTCTTCTTCTTCTTCTCTCTCCCACCTTCTTTCTTCTTAAATTGTTGTTATTATTGCCAAGGTGGTTGAATTATGGTATTTGTTTGGTGGTTTCGGACAAGAGAAGTGGCTATAATATGGTGATGGTGATAGGCAGTAGGTGTTGGTGTGGTGGAGATGGTGAAGGTGGGTATGAGTGTAAGTGCAATGAAGGTGGTGGCAGCAGCCCTATAGGCGGCGAAACTACAAATTGGTGACGGCCGATGGGTATGGGAACAGTGATGGGTGTAGGGGTGGTTGTAATGGTGTTGAGTCATGAAGAGGAAAGTTGGGGAATCCAAGTCCCAAGGAAGTACAAGGGAATGAGAACGAACCAGATTTAGGGAACTTTAAAAAGAAAAATAGGGAATGAAAGTTTCAAAAAATGCTTGTCAAGGAATACAAGGGTTATCATTCCTTTTCCTTTTTTAAATTTTCCCCCTACCAAACATGCCCTTAGTGCCTTTTATTCTTGGAATGAAAGAGCATTTCCATTAGTGAGGAGAATTTTGCTCATGAGCAAAATTCATGAGCAAAATTGCATTATTTGCTTTCCCACCAATGAGCATTACAAAATATGCTCATGAGCATATTGAAATTTGCTCATCCTATGAGCAAAACTGATAGTGAACAGTGATAGCGTGGGGCCCACAGCAAGCACTAAACGTCAATTTTTTTTTACTTTTCGCACCCTCAAAACGACGAGTTTTGGGGTTTGGTCTGAACAACCATCCTCCAAAACGCGTCGTTTTGAAGGCAGCAAAGCAAAAAAAAAATTAGCTTTTATCGGCTGACAGGGCGCGTCAGTCCAGCCAATAGAAAGCTGACACGCGTCCCTGTCAGCCTGTTCCTCCAATCAAAAAATTCAACCGTTTAGCAACGGTAATTAAATCAAAACGGTAATTTGGCCGTTTTATAATTATTAAAAAAAAAAAAAAAATTCACCAACGGTTATATTTTTTTTTCCCCTACAAATAGAGATCCATTTTGACATATTTTGGTATAATTTCAAAAATCACAAAAACACCCAATATTACACTTAATCACATTTCTAGTGATATTTATGTTATAATTTCTAATATAAAGTTGAGAAAGGTTATTTTTTTTTTTTGGTTTATTATTTTTAATTACAGTTTTTAGTACTTTAATTTTTTTCAAAACGTTATTAATGATATTTTAAGTAGCAATATTTTTTTTTGTTTAAAAAATCCAAAAAACTCTTTATTATTTTCACTCCCAAGTTTAGTTTGATTCAATTTTCATTTTCTAATATTACTGTTTATTTTTTAGTATAACTACTTTTTTTCTCAACAAAAAAAAAAAAAAAAATTTATTTAATTACTTTTTGTAGCACTAGAAATTATTTAAAACGTTATTAACGTTATTCCATTTTAATTTAGGTGTGCCTCTTAAGTAATTATTGTTTTTTGTTATACAATATAATGGATCCAAACAACCCTAATTACAATCAACTTGCTCAACATTTTTCTGATTTAGGTGATGATTTCATTAGTAGTCCAAATTTTCAATTATTCCTAGGAAGATTAGGCAACCCTTCTTCTCAAAATTCCGTTCATCAACCAACACCTCCTCAGATTCCCAACAATGAAAACACTTTTTTTGAGCAACAAACTCCTCCCGTTACCGAAGGGAGCAACTCTGAGTACGATCTCAGCCAAGAAGAAGCTGTTCCGGAGACACCACAGTACCCTCCACCACCTCCAAGGATTCCGACCAATCAACCACTTGCCAAAGCGAGTCGCATTTGGTCGGTTGCTGAGGATGAAGCTCTAATTGGGTTCTATCTAGCACTAAGTGATGATGCGCTTCGTGGTACGAGCCAAAAGGCATCCGAACTATGGCGAAAAGTTCATGCAGCTTACTGTAAACTACAAGCTGAGAAACCGCATATTCTCCCGCCAAGACCTTTGAAGAGTTTGGAGACACATTGGAGAAGAATGGCAGCTGATTTGCTACAGTGGACTAATTGCTATGAGGAGGCGGGCAAACTCCCTGAAAGCGGAAGTGGTTACAACGAAGCCGATCGAATTAAACACGCTTCCAAGTTGTTTTATATCTCCTCTAATCCAGATTGGCTTTGCAACATTTTTGTCAAGGGGTTATTACACATTTTGAAGCTGAATATCTCAGAAGTCCCACCGACGAAGATTTAAGGAGAATCTTGCATCAAAATGAAATGCGAGGTTTTCCCGGTATGATAGGTAGCATTGACTGCATGCATTGGGAGTGGAAGAATTGTCCTATGGCTTGGAAAGCGCAATACGCAGGCCGTAATAAAAATGCAACCCTCATTCTAGAGGCCGTTGCAGATCAAGATTTATGGATTTGGCATGCATTCTTTGGGATCCCGGGATCTTGTAATGATCTTAATGTCCTTTACCAATCTCCGGTCTTTGATGATGTTCTTCATGGTCGGGCACCTCCAATTCATTTCACCGTGAACGACCATGAGTACAACTTGGGCTATTACTTAGCAGATGGCATTTACCCAAAATGGGCTACTTTTATTCAAGGTATAACACTTCCACAACTTCAAAAGGAAAAATTATTTGCTGATAAACAAGCTGCAGCTCGGAAGGACGTTGAACGGGCTTTTGGGGTTTTACAGGCTCGGTTTGCCGTTCTACGACAACCCTCCCTTGCGTTTAACGAAGACATATTGTGTGACATAATGAAAGCTTGTATCATTATGCACAACATGATTGTCGAAGATGAACGACACAACTATGCTCGGGCCGAAGTTTTAAGAAGGTACTATGAACAAGATCGCCCGCAAATTACAAGACCCACTACAAGTGCTACAGTTAACAATAACGAGCCTTTTGAATTCAATGTTGGCCGACCGCCAAACGTTGATTTCGACACGTACGTCCACAGAAGAATGTCACTACGTGACAGAGACACTCATGTTCAATTAAAAGCGGATTTAGTGGAACACATTTGGCAAAAATATGGCTCTATTAATGAGTAAAAAAAATAAATTTGTCGTAAGATTACAATTTAATAGAGTATTAATCGTACGTTTAAAATCTAGGTTCGTTATTGGTTTGTAGTATAAAATGTATTCGTACGCTAATTAAATTTTATGTTGTATTACATTTATAATTAATTAGCGATTAAATTTCAATATTGGTATAATTAGCGATTAAATTTCAATAATTAATTAGCGATTAAATAAAAGTATAATTGTAATTAGTACCCATAAATATTAATTTAACCAAAACATATTAAATATTAATAGGGTGATGTGTAAGAGAGAGAGATATTGGTGGGGTATGTGAAAAAGTAGGAGAGAGATTGATGAGCATTTTTTTTTTTGCTCACTAGTGGGATAGATTTTGCTCACTAAAAATGCTCATGAGCAAATTTAGTTGGGAAGAGAGAGAAAGTGGGTAGAGAGAGAATGAGGAGAATTTTTTTTGCTCACTAGTGAGAATGGTCTAAGGGCAGATGAGTATACTTCAGGGGAAACGTGAGATTTCCAAACTTGTTCTCTACCACAAGATGATGGGCAATACTATTCCCATCTCTTTAAACATGAGACCAAATAAGAAAAGGGAAAGACTTGCTAATGGAAGCTAAATCCTCCAGTACATTATCAACTGTAGCCATATGAAAGACTTTATCCTTCATTCTAGAAATCAACCCAAGACTATCAGATTCCAGAATAACATTTGCAGTGTTAAAGGCTTTAGCCAATTTGAGACCCAAAATAGCCGCTTTACATTCACCTTGCTTTAATACGCCGAGTCACTGTGCATTATGTACAACTTTAAACTTGTAGAAAAGACTTTCATATAATGTACTAGAAGAGACTTGTAAAATGTACTTTGATGTTATTCTTCTACTGCACCAATAACAGGGAATGCTCTTTTTTCTTCTAATTATAAGTATAACTATGTTTCAGCTCAAAAACAGAGATAAATGTGCTCAACATAGTTACACGTTTAAGCTTAAAAACAGAGATAATTGTGCTCCAACATTGCAGAACTCAGCAAACCTGAAGTCATGAAACACAAATCATAAATGAGCCATCTTACAATTTTCAATTGCAAAATCTAACAACAACCAAACTGCTGCATAGATAATGAACAACCCCTGAGGTACCACCGTTTCTATGTTGTACCCCTTTAAAAAAAATGATACCCTTCAACAACACTTAAGCAATGAACAGTACCCTCCTATGGTCACTCCTAACCATGTCTTTAATAACGGACTTCTGCCAACGTTAATTTTTTAATTTTAACCACCTACCTTTATTAAATGACCTTTTTTGAAATGGAAAAAAATCTTAAAAATGATTTCACCCTCTTATGATCAGTCGCTTCCGCTTCCTCTTCCCCTTAGTCCTTGTTCCACACAACTAAAAGAGAATCCCAAATATAGCGAACCCTAAAATTGCGACACAAAAATTCTGTTTATTGAAGCTTTTAATAGTTTTGCAATCCACTTTCAACGCAGAAGGAGAAGGAATAAGCGATTCTCGAAGCGAATCTCGTGTATTAAAGGAATTAGCTAAGGTACGAATCTGATCCAAAAAATGCAATCTTTTGTATGCTAGTAGATTAGGCTTTACTCCTGACTTTCATATCTTATCATAATAATAGAAAATGTCAGTGTTAGTAGGAAATTTGACTTCCAATTTCAATGTTTGAAATTTCATTTAAATGCATGTCTATATTTGAAGTAGTTGTATTGTATTTTTTGTGTTGTTTCAAATATATATGCAAGATGTTATTGTTTTTTGGTTATAAATTTTGTGTACTGTACTTGTTAGTAATTTTGTAGCAATTTATTTAAAATGGAATTTATGGTTTTTCGGCTTGAACTGATGCATCTAAATTATTGTGTATATGCTTGTTTACTGCAGAATGGATGTAAGAGTGTTGAAATTAAGTTATCTAGATAAAACTGTTAGGGTTGTCATAAATGATATTGATAAATGTATTCTGCTAGATGTTATTAATGATATGTGTGATGAGTTTGCAAAGAGAGAATAGGAGTTGCCCCAATACCCGGGTCTTCACTGCAATCCAGAGGAGAAATCCATTAATCTTACAGATGACAGGACATTAATGCAGATGTTTGATTATATTAGGAAGAAAAACATTGATGTGTGTGTTAGAGCTTTGAAGGAGCCATCATTCATTTGAATTTAGCACAAGTGAAGGGGAGTAATAGGGGTGATATGGGTAGAAGTAGTGGGGGCAATGTGTGTGGTGGGAGCACTAATAAATCTAACATCCCTCAATCACCTCTAAAAAGACAAAAGCTAGAAGTCAAGAGGAACAAAAACATCCCCAACCACTATAATGATACCTTAATTTCAGCTCCTGAACCACTAAGCCCAAATGAACACATGAATATGAGAAGTCCTAGGTTCAGTCCAATGAACTCTCCTTTTGACTTTCACAAACAAAGGTTACCTCAGATTTTGAAGGACATTCCATTATCACCTCCTCATATTTCATTGTCAAGAAATTACTCATCTTTCAACTCTCATGTTGAGCTGCCAGAAGTGATTAACATTTCTGGGATAGAATTTCAAGCCTCTTACCACACAAAACCTCATCCATCACCACATTCTAGTTCCTTAACACAACCTCAAACCTCAATACAACCACCATCATCAACACAACTCGGTACACAGATACTGCCAGGAATTGAAGCTCCTAACCTCAAAACTTCCAAGATGAATGCAAGACCTCCAGCTTTCTCTCTTGGCAAGCAGATGGCTAAAACTACTGCCAAAGCAAAAGGTCTTTGGGTACCCAAAAATGTCAAAATACTAAAGCTAGTACCGTTTAAAGGAGTAGGTGCAGGGTTAGACAAATCACGGTTATTAACAATGCTTTTGTGGAAAGTGGAAGTGACGATGAGTCTGACTACAATCCCCCATTAGAGTCTGATGATGACAGTGTTACCAATGACATTTCTGATTTTGTAGAGGAGGAAAATAGTAGTGATTTACTTTTGGAAGACTTTTCTGATGCAGGGTGGGAACCCTTTAGGAAGATGGATGATGTTTATGAAGACGAAGACAATGGAGGTTATCTGTCCAGAATCGTAGAGAGTTTTAATAGCACAATTGGGGTTGATAGAAATTGACTAATTCTAACATTGCTTGAAGGTAATCATGTGTATTTTGTTTGTTACATGCACTTACTTAAATTATTAGGTGTAAATACTAATACTTGTGTATCTCACAATTGTTTAGGGGTTAGGAGGGTTGCAATGGTAAGAAACGCAACAAGGCAGCAGTTGTTCGAACAGTGGAAGGAAGATGGAATATGTCCTAACATTGTTGCTCAAGTCAAAGTTTTAACAAAAGATTGCAGGACATGTCATGCATACCCAGCTGGGAGGGGGGAGTATGAGGTTACTGATGGGAAAAGCAGGCTTCCTGTATCATTGAGGAAAATGGCTTGTGTATGTGGGAAGTGGAAAATTTGTGGTATTCCATGTAAGCATGGAATCAAAGCAATTTTGCATGCTGGCAAAGAACCACTAGATTATGTTTCTAAATGGTACTTAGTGGCTAGGTACAAGAAGGCATACGGTGGGAATATTCTTCCCATCCCTGATTTCACGTAATGGCCTGCCATGGATGTCTCAAAGATAATCCCTCCAACTATGAAGAGGAACATTGGTAGGCTCTCAAGGAATAGAAGAAGGGAAGAAGGAGAACAAAAGAAAGGGAAGAGGAGCACAACAGTACAATGTAGCAAATACAAAGAGTATGGGCATAATGCAAAAACTTGCAAAGGAGGAGCTAAAAAAAAAGAGAAGTTGATGCAACAAGGAATATCTGCTCCAACAAAAGCACCAAAGAAAAGAAAAAAAAAAAGAGCAACATCAACTACAAGAGATGGCAATGAGGGCAACACTATTGAACTCATGATTGCTGAGTCGCAAGCTTCAAACAATGCAGCTCATGTCTTCCAACCAAGCTCGGGGTACCAACACAATCAGCCACACTCATCTCAACCTTCAACAAATGTTGCTGTCTTTTCAAGGGTTGTAAGTCCAAAAAGAAAAAAGATCATGAACAAGCTTTATATGTTATAGTGTTTTAGTGGGACGCATCTTATAAGAGTACTTAATTTGGTGTGCGGTTTTTTTTAGAATACTTTTACGTCAATGTCTTTTTGGGTTTTGATTGAACTTATAACACGCTTTTTTTACGGAACCTAAAATATTGTTAAATCATGAAAAATAACAATATAGAATCAAAAGAAAAAAAATCAAATCAAAGATTATAATATACTAATTCACAAGTAGAGGTAATTTCCAATCTTTTGAATTCACATCAAACTGATTGATGTTGATGATGATGGCAGGGTCATGTTTAGAAAACCTGAAAGCAAAAGTTGACAAAATCGATTAAATATAGTGCTATGTTGAATATAGCCCATTAAAAAAAGTGCTAGTATGATCGACTATGAACACTTATATCACAAAATATTTACATAAAGCGAAATATGCCAATTCATGCACATTTGGAAAAAATTGTCTTAATTCCACATCAATTTCCGAAAGTTCCAAAACCTAAAAAAAAAAAAAACAACTTAATTTTATTAAAATTTGAAATGCCCAAAATTTAAAAATTTAAAGTATGAAAAGCAACAAAAATTTTAAAAATTTGAAATCCGTACCTTATTTCAAAAATTTATGTACCTTCCGTCATTATGATGACCGTAGACAGCATTCATATATCTTAAAATGTCGCGCAATTTATGATAGGGTCGGACCTTAATATTTGATTCTTCATTAAGTGAATCACCTGCTCTCCAAATCTCTCCATAAATTCCATCCGGAATCATAGTAAACCACTCCCTGTAAGATTCAGAGCCATGTAGCAACCTCTCCTCTAAGAGACAATAGAATGGTGAAGAAATTTGGCATCTTCCGCCTTAAACTGATCATAAATAAGCTCTCTTCAGAGGTGTCCACAATAAGGGATGGTCAATAATCCATGAGAAAGGCAAATGATCCCTGTAGAACAAGTTAAAATATATATAATTTAAGAAGCAATACAATAAAAATTATTTCTCTATCCTAAATAAACGCAACAAACTATTATTTTATACTTCACATATAATTGAGTTTTACTGCGTTTATTTGGGAAAGGAGGAAGTAGAACTTAACTCCTGCTCTCGTCAACTGAATTTTACTGAACTAAACTTATTTCTACTAAATTGAACGAACTTATTTTTACATAATTGAAATTATTTTTACTGAGCTTATTTCTACTAAACTGAGCTTATTTCTATTGAACTGAATTTATTTTGAATTACTTTTCATTTTTAAAATACTCAAAAAACAAAATTTGCCTGTTGAACTTTATCGGGCAAATACTTCTCAATACTCGGTCCAGGTATGGGTAGATACACGATTCTCTTCATCAGAATTCCCAAATCATGTATATCTCGTAGGTGAGTCGCTGTTGAGTTCATGGAAGGTAGAACTCTTCCATGACCCACTTGAGTTACAAAAATCGAGTACAGCAAGTCGCTAGCCACAAGCAAATCCCTTCGAATAGATAGACTAAACCATCTACTATGTCCTTGCAAATAAAAGAAACTTATTCAATAAAATAAATATGTTAACATATTATCAAAATTTAAATACAAAGAAGAAAGAAATATACCGGACAACTTCTGAAAAGTCAGATTTAATCAAATTCCACCATTCACTAACTACATTGCTTCTTTGCTCATCACTCAAATTGAAGTAATCTTGATTACCACGCCACTTTTGACATATCAGTGTGAAATGAGATTCCAAAGTCACTACAGATTCAGCACAAAAATATGTTTTTTGTTTCTCATGAACAGTTAGATCCGACATATCCTCCACTCTTAAGATGAAACTACTGCCAAGTCCTAAAGACATCAGTGTCTGGAAATTCTGTTTGTGATGATCAGTACACTCAATCAATGAATTTGGGAACTCGACACCATTGCTCATACATTTGAACCCAGAAAATACACCAGAAATTAGAAGTTCTGACTGAGAATAATCTGACTGATTAATTTCAATTAGAAATTCTGATGAACAAGCAACCTGAACACAAGTAGATATGATGTTAAATAACTAATCATAAAGAGTAAAATTAAAATTAAAATTACAGATACCTGATGGAAACTTTCAAATACACTTACGTAATTTGTCACAATGGAAGATGTATTTTGACGGAGCCTCTAACAGGAGGGGCAATGGTGCAGGAGTATTATTGATTGATCCTTATGGAGTACATATTCCCTTTGCTGTGAAGCTTAGTTTCCCAAAGACGAATAACACGGCTGAATATGAAGCTTGCAAAAAATCTCATGGTATACGGTGATTCTTATCTCATAATTTCCCAGACTATTGGAGCTTGGAAAGTTCGGGATGAAAGGTTGCAAATGTACACGGAGTATCTTCAATAATTTATCCCATTCTTTGAAGAAATAGAGTTCAAACATCTCCCTCGCGAGCCAAACAGCTTCACCGATGCTTTGGCAAATCTTGCGGTAAATTTGACTTGGGACGATGATGTAAAGGTACAGTCGGTAACGATTGTAGAAAAAGAAATTCCAGTGGTTAATTTTGAACCAACAATTGCTCTATTAACCCAAGAAGACAGTGAGGATGCTTGGTATACTGATGTTAAGAAGTATCTAATCAATGGAGAATATCCTGAAGGGAGTCACAAGAAGGATCAGTTGGCTATTCAAAGGCTAAGTCTCATTTCACAATATTAACAGGTTTGTTGTATCATAAAAGTTTTGATGGAAATTTGCAATTATGTATTGATGGGAAACAGACACAAAGGATCATGGAGGAAGTACATGGGGGAGAATGTGAGCCTCATATGAATGGACGAATGCTTGCTCGGAAGATTCTTCGAGCAGGGTATTATTGGACTACCTTGGAAAGTGATTGCATCCATTTTGTACGAACATGCAAAAAATGTCAGCTATTTGCAAACCTTAATCTTAACCCGAATAATTTTACTTCGCCATGGCCCTTTTTTAGCTGGGGCATAGATATCATTGGGCAAATACATCCGAAAGCTTCGAACGGGCATCAATATATATTGGTTGCTGTTGATTATTTTTCAAAATAGGTGGAGGCATCATCACATTCAAAACTAAGGGCAAAACAAGTGTCAAAATTTATAATCAATAACATTATATGTTGGTATGGGGTACCGTTTGAAATTATCTCCGACAATGGTTCACAATTTGAAGGCCATCTTAAAGAAACCCTTAAGAAGTACAAAATCAGGCATCACCAATCTTCGCCATATCGTCCTCAAACCAATGGAGTTGTTGAAGCAGCTAACAAAACCATCAAGACGATAATCGCCAAAATAACGGATAGGGCTAGAGAATGGCCTGATAAACTTCCCTATGCACTGTGGGGATATGGGATTTCCATTCAAACACCAACTGGGACTACTCCATATTCTTTGGTATATGGAATGGATCCGCTTCTTCCAATCGAAATAGAGATTCAATCGTTTCGCATAGTGAATGAAAGCAAGATATCTGAAGAACAATGGTTTAAAGAACGATACGATGAGCTTTCTTTAGCAAGTGAACGAAGGTTACATGCCCTTCAAAATATTCAAATTTATCAAAGACGCATTGCTCGGGCTTTTAATAAAAAGGTCAGGGAAAGGAATATACAAGAAGGAGATTTGGTACTTAAGGAAAATCGAGCACCGATTCATGATCCACGTGGAAAGTTCAAGCCAAATTGGTCTGGTCCTTTCCTGGTCAAACATCTTACACCAGCAGGAGCCGTAAAATTGATGGATCTTGATGGAAATGAGTTTGTTCATTTCACCAACCTTGATCAGTTGAAAAAGTATTATGCTTGATTGGTACAGTGTTGTATTTGTGAGATTCGCAAAAACAAAAAAAAAAAAAAAAAAAAAAAAACTCCTACTAGCTTTAGATAGGTATATGTGTATCATGTTAAAGTTTAGATTTCATTCATGTTTGCATTTCATGCTTAAGGGTCATATAGAAATATTCATTTTTATTAAAAGATCATGATCAAGTCAATACTTAACAAAATATGATTACAACAAACAAACAGTTTTTTTTATCCAAATATAACACAAACTCTCTCTCTTTTTGGCGAGGTTACAAATTTTTTTTAAAAAAAAACCACGAAAACAACAACCACATACACCATTCCTGAAAAACCAATGCCTTCGGATATGATTTCTTCTTTTGGAATTGAAAATGCACAAACAAGGGATACACAAGTACAAGTATTGAAATACAATAAGGAAATCCTTCTAAGGATTTATTTAAGCATCACCCTCGAGGTCTTCCAACAACCATGTTGCGTAGGACACGGTTGGAACATTATCCTCAAGAACTGAAAATGCTGGGAGCATTCGTGCAAATTGCCATACACGAGATGATGCCCTAAGAGCTTCCACATTCCCAATTTCATAGGTGGTACAAGGTACCACTGGGAGCTCATGGAGCTCTAGGAGTCGTTGGAGTTGGCTCGCTTGTCTCAAGCATCTCCAAGGAAGATAGAAGGTGACGCGATACAATCCTAGAAGTTGGACACCTCTGTGCCTGCTTGTGCTAATTGTTATGGAATCTATGTTGAGAAATGAAATGATCCATTCCACATCAGCTGCGGCGAAAAGGTCTGTCCATGCACCATGGTTACAACATTGACGGAATATAGGAAAAAAACCTCTCTCCCGAATATGTCGGGTTTGGTAAGGAATTCGAATAGGTGGTCTAGATAGCTTGAATTTCTCACATAACCAGAGTTGAAGCACGATTGGACATCCTTTGACAAAACCCCCTGGATTTTGTTTTAGATGGTCAAGCCCCATCATAAGTTCCCCTAGGATAAGAGGCCCTAAACGGTTCCCTGACTTAATCTGTGACAACAAAGAAAGGCAGCGAACATGACAGCAAAATAATGATTCCTTGAGTAAAAAAAGGCCGAGCAATAAAAGGATGCAAGCTCTTTCTTGGCACTTTTGGAAATTTTCATGGTTGGCAAATTCCCAATGAGGTAAAGAGAAAATTTCAAGGAAAATCTCTAACATTAAAATGTCGAGCAGGCGATAATTGCTTTCCATATTTAATGATATACCTAGCAAATCCCTCATGACCGCATCAGTTGCCCTTGGGTCAGCAGGTGTAATCACACGGCCTCGTTTATGAAGATCTAGTAAACCCTCCACTTCTTCCAGAAGGGGGTCATTTCCGTCTCTCCAAAGTGAAAAACATGGCATTCTTCATCCCAAAATTCAACAGCAGCATGAATCATATCATACCGAGGCTGAATAGATAGGAGAGGGGTGATGATTCAGGTAAAGACACTTGTATAAGGGGAAAGACGAGGTGGAGAAATGTTTTCTACCACCCCTTTTAGTTGGAGCTTTCTAGCTCCACTGATTTCATTGATTTCTTGAAACATTGCATTCATTTTTTCTTAGAAAAATTAAGGAAAGAAGAAATAAGACTTAAGAAGCTTGAAAGGAGAAGGAGGGAATTGATTTGGTATGAGTATCACCTCCCTGTTTATAGGGGTGGTGGCGATAATGGTACCAGGAAGAAAAGGCCGTAGGAGTTTACTTTTCCGAAAACTCAGTACAAACCACCTGATGTTTTTGCATCCGAAATCCATAAACTTTGATTATTATCTTCCCTAAAGCTCGTGCAAATTGGAATTTTGATCTTTTAAACATCTATCTAAATTAAAATAGTGCAAGGTTCAACCAATTTTTCAACTGCATCCAAGCCAACATTTGTGTTGCAATTGAGTGAGAATTTCACTCTATTTTTCAGCCAGTTTTTCAACTGCACCCAAGACAACATTTGTGTTGCAATTGAGTGAGAATTTCACTCTATTTTTCAGCCAGTTTTTCAACTACACCCAAGCCAACATTTGTGTTGCAATTGAGTGAGAATTTCACTCTATTTTTCAGCCAGTTTTTCAACTGTACCTAAGGCAACATTTGTGTTGCAATTGAGTGAGAATTTCACTCTATTTTCCAGCCAGTTTTTCAGCTGCACCCAAGCCAACACTTGTGTTGTAATTGAGTGAGAATTTCACTCTATTTTTCAGCTGCACCAAAGCCAATGTTTAAATGAAAATCAATTGGGATTTTCCTTCCTCTTTTCAGAAACATACATCAAAATTTCGTGTCTTTTCTCAAACATTGATTATTGTTTTATTTAAACTCAATCAATGTGGGGCAATCTGTAGACACCAAATTTTGATCTTACTTTTGTAATTATCACTATTAATTATCTTATATTATTATAGTTATCGTTTTTTGCAAATAATTATTATTATTTTGCTAAATATATTTTATAAACTTAATGACGTTTGTTTTATTATTTAAAATGAAGAAAACAAGTAATAATAATGATTTTTATTTATAATTTCCAAAATACATGTTACAATTTGTACTTCTAAACTACTAAATTACAAAATATAGAAGTACAGCTAACACTACATGTATTTTTACCCTACTACTCCACCGAAGTAATTTTTGGGCTTTGCCTGTGGATTAACAAGTAAATTAATACAGCCATTAGGAGGACCACTAGCCCCACAATGTACATGAAGTACACCCTTATCATCCTCATCTCTTCCTCAAAGTTGAAGACAGGTTGATCTTCCTGGTTTTCTCGAAACATGGTGGCCGAGTTTTAATGGTGTTTTTTTTTTTTTTTTTTTTTTTTTTTGTTTGGTTTTTTCGCGTAAGGAGGAAGATGGAAGAAGATAAGAATTAAGTGGTGAATGGAGATTTTGGATAAGGTATAGTAAAAAGTAAGTATTTTAGACCATATTTTTATATGTATATGTATAATAATCGTATAGTATAAAGTACAATATTTTTGTCTCGCCAGGGGAATATGTCATTTTCTTTATAAACAAGCATTGTTTACTCCTTTAGAGTATAATAAGTATATCGTATGTTCACTTAGACTGTTAGAGTAAGTTTTATTCTTTTTATTTTATCTAGTGACTTTTGCGATCTGTGCACTACTCTATTATATGACCAGTTTACCTAAGCTATAAAGTCCACTACTCTAAAGACTCATGCCCAACCAATATAGGAAATGACAAACATCTCCACACCTAAATGGGTACTATATGTTGTAGTGCTAAAGGGACCTCCTTTTATGTACGCTTGTTATAATGTCCTTGTCTTTTTGTTCTGTAGTTAATACTTGATCCGATAAATATAAGTTCGGACCAAACCCATCGATATTTATCTAAGGATAATTGAGTATTGTATGGATGAGAATAAAAGAGGAATACGTATGGATGGAAATGTATAATTGTGCATATAGATGAATAGTGTTTGTTCCTAAAAAATAGGATCGTGTTTCGTATCATTTCAATGATATTTTGCTTTTTTGAGAATTCTTATCACTTATGAGTTCTGACATTCATTTCACCAAAAAAAAAAAATGAGTTCTGACATTCACGTTTTTTTTTATGGTTTCTTTACTCAGTCTAGTTTGTGTATTCTTTCGTCAGTTTTGATAAGCAATTGTCAATAGTGAAATAACGTAACCTTTTTTTTATCCCCCGCGGTTAATATTGTATCCAATAAATTTCAATTTGGACCAATTACATCAATATTTATCTGACGCTAATTGGGGCAGCTGGATTTCAGACGTGTCATGTATTGCATTTCACTATTCAAAACACTATTTGACACTATTCAAACACTATTTGACACTATTACAAATAGTAATTTCCGTTACGTTAATTTACGCTGCCGACGTGAATTTGGTCTTCTGTTTTATTTGTTTTCCTGTTGTTTTGATCTAATTTTGTATCTTTTATCTTTTTTTTTTTACGACTATGATAAATATACATTTGTGTTTTAGTAGAGTAAAGCAAGATAAGGGTTCATCTTCTTTTTAAGGTCATTCAGTCAAGGGAATATAGTTTACTCCTGACTACATGAAATTTATGTCGTATGACTTAATATTGTATGATTTTACGTGGTGTATTTTTACTTTGACCATGTCAATCTTATGATTTTATATGATTTACCTTACTTTATACTTTTAGTAAGGGTTATTATTTGTAATGCTCGTACTTTTAATGTTTTACCGTATGTTTAGATGTTCTTGGGTAAATTTATATGTATTGTCTAATAAGGGCAGGGGTTATTGTTTTTACTTTTTTTTATATAAGCTCTGAAATATTTTGTCTAATCCTATTAGTATTGTAACCTAATGTCTTTGTGTAACTTTCAGAGCTGATATTTATTTTATAAGTGTTGTTTTAATACCTTGGTAAGTATAATAGTCACTAAATAAATTTAGGCACTCTTCTATCGTATACCATGTGAGTATTACTGAGTTGTGACATAACTTGATCATATATTTTCTTTTTTTGTAATACCATGGCATTTTAGAACATTTTTATGTGAATATTAGAGTTGATTTTATTACGGTATTCTTTATTTTATTAGTTTAAGTGTTGCAAAACAGATTAAGTAAGTTTGTTACATATAAAACGAAAGAATTTAATATCAAGATTCTCATTATTACCAAAATCTTGATATTTACCAAAATAATCCTTGATTTTTAATTTATTTTTTTTATTTACAAATTAATCCCTTTATTTTCCTATAAATACCCCCCTAATTCTCAAGTTTTAGACACACCAAAAATTCCTACAAATTCTCTCTCTAAAAATTCTTTCTAAATTTTTTTTTCTCCTCTAATCTTTGCTTTAGTTAAAATCTCTCTAATTTAGCTTTATTCTTAAATTATTAGCTTATTAAAAGCATCTTATAATTAAGTTGATAATGTTATTTTTATTTAAGTGTTGTTATCATCTTTAATTCCTATAAAAAAAAAACAACACAAAAATATTTCAAGTTCAAGCATTATTTTTCTTTATTATCCTTGTTAAAAAATATTAGTTTAATTGCTTAAGTATTCCTAGTCTATATTAAAAACAAAAAAAAAAAGGGTTTGTTTCTCAAGATTTAGCTTTATTTTTCAAGTTTATTTTCTCTAATCAAAAATCAAAAAAAAGTTATTTAGCTTTATTTTTGCATTAATTTCCTTTAATATCTCAAAACTCAAAAAAAAAATCACTTAGTCTCTTTTATTGCACTTTAATTAAGGAGTGATCATCTTTTCATCCTTGATAAGTAAGAAGGGTTATCCAAAACATTGCTACATCTAGTTCAAGGTATTATCTTTATTCCTTTCTTAATTTCCTTAATTATTATTATTATTATTATGCTAACTAATGTGTTTGTTTTCATGTGATGTTACCAATAGGGTTAATGACGATATTAGGTGCAAAATTAGCCCTAAATATTTCATTACTCCACATTAGAAAGTCAAGCCTATTGGTGAGGTGATAGGTTACAAAGAGGGGAGTTAGTTGCATTTTGCATTGCATCTTTTTTTATGCATTTTAAATATGAAAGATTAATACATTCATGTGACTGCCTAATGTATATTTTAAAGAATGATTTATTTCTTAAAGTGAGCTTAAAGACCTAAGGAATTAAGAGTTTAAGCAAAGGTTGTTCAAGAGTAAAGAATTACTTACCACGACCCAAAGATGGCCAGTGAAACAACCCTTACGACCAGAGCCAGTTCCATTTCTTTAGCTCAAGTGATAGAAATTTTCAAGAGATTTCCAACCATATCTCACAATAATTTTTTCAATTTTTCTATGATTTTTTTAGTTCAAACTATCAAAGAGATGAAATGTGCACGTTTTTCTCTTAATTGTTTTTTAAAATTGTATTAATTTATTTTTAAGGAACTAATGGTGGTATGAAACCTATATTACACTATATTATATATATACTTCTTCACTTATGGAGTTTTAATTAAAATGTCTTTAATCTTATTTTAAAAATGACTTTAGAAATAAGAGTTTCAACAAGCTTTAATTCTAAGTATTATTTTAAGAAACTTTAATCTTATTTTAAAGAAGACTTCAGAAATAAGAGCCTTTAATTCTAAATGTGGTTGTTTTAAAAATCTTTGATCTTATTAAATGATGTCTCAAGGACTTTAATTTTATTTCAAGATGACTTCAAAAATGAAAGTTTTAACAAACATTGTTTTCTTTTATAATTTTGTGAAACTTTTTATTTCAAACCCTTTTGTGATACAAGAATGAATCATAACTTTTCTTGTTTATTCCTAATAATTAATGATAGTTAATATAAGGTTATGGCCTCATTTCCAAACATGAGGTTAAGATTAATTATTTAGTTGTATAAGGTTGTAACAATTATCCATCTCCATAAAAATAAGCTCATATCCCATTATAATTACCCGATGGATTAATTGACAATCGAATATAATTAAATAGTTTATTGTTCCCTTTTATTTGGAAGTAAGGCCTTGAAAGGTGTCGTGTTTTATTTGGTCAATTCCATTAAGCCTAAACACATAACCCTTAAAACCTTACAAAAATTACCTTCGAGTGAATTTGAAACCCAAAGTGAGATTATATAGTGAACCCTTACAGTTTCACTCCCAAAAATACCTTGATCCACTAAAATTCGTCAATTGGGACGCATTTGTTGAATTGTCTTATTCAAAAGACATTTTTGGTAATCACTAATCGGGGTGATTTTCCTCAACCAAGGTGGTTGATTTTACTTTTATGAGTGAATCCGTCAAATATCACTAAAATCCCACTTACAAAAATGACGTTTATGTCAACAACCCAAGTCAAAAACCCAATGGAATTGGTAATTTAAAACATGGCATCTGTCCGAACTACGAAGGTTTTGATCCGTGAGTGAATTCAAAATCTCACTATGATCGGTACGTAGTGCAACTTTGGTGCTCAAACCTACCTTATATTAATTTTTTTTATGTGGTTTACATGCCTTAAAACTTGATTTTTAACAACGCAATAGTAAGAGCTCGTTCCTTAGAACGGAAGGGAAGACGAGTTCCAGAGGTTCGATTCTCTTAACCTAAACCCCGAACCCTGTGCCTTATTTCTTTTTATGGAGTTAGCAGTTGATTTCTTTTATTTAAATTGTCTGTTATAAAATCCGTCCTTATTCGGATAAAAATAAGGTGGCGACTCTAAGTCTTTAATTATAAGTCTTATCAGACACTTAATTGGAACCTTTTATAGACTAATCTTTGTCCACTAAAAACCAGGTACCACATATATGCATTCAGTGGTATTAACTACGTGCATATATAGTATCACTAAATAACTAATGGTATTATATAAACTATCAATGGTACAATTAGAAGTGGTCCCACACATCTTTCTCTTTCTTCCTTTAGCTCTTTTCCATGTGACTTTTAATATTTTAGTATTTGTTATGCATTTGCAAATGCATGACAACACTACATTAGTACTTCCTTAAACAAAAAGATTAAGAGGGGTGACATGTGTCATATGGGGTAATGAGTGATGAGTAGTGACTTGTGATGACATGTGTCATATGATAAATTTATGGTTTGTGTTTTTAAATACTAAAGTATAGGATTAGATTACTTGGAGAAGAGTGTTAAAGAAATATGGAAAGTTTGAGATTAAGGTGAATAAGAATAATAAAATTAAGGAAAGTATGTTGTCATGAAAAATAATATGGCAAAAGGAGTTTGCTTGGGGAATAATCAAGAATGAAATTAGGTAGGAAAATAAGATGATCAAATATTTAGTAGATGGGAAATAAAAATTAAGGAAAATAATAGATTTAAGGGAGATAATTAAAAATTCAATTTACCAAAATAAATCACCTAAAATTCCATCATGGTGGCCGAAAATTTGAGCTTTCCTAAGCTCATATTTTCGAACCTCCCTTTAGATATTTAGGGCTTGTTCACATTTACTGAACTGATTAGAGCTGAACTGAACTTAAATGAGGTGAAATGAATATTTTATGAGAGAAGGAAATTAGGAGCTAAACTGAACTGAAATTAAGTTGAAGTGAACAGGCCCTTAAAGAATTAATTTACTAGTTTTAAGGGATTAAAAATAATTGTGTAAATAATATATTTTGTATAAATAATTAATTAAGAGAATACCAATTATTCACTAAATAAATAGATTTTCCAATCATAATATATTTTCGGACCCCACTTAATTAAATAATAAAATTTAATTTTTGCTTAATTAAAATATCCGAAATATATAAATAATCCAGTTTTTAAAATTAAATAAATGGATAATAAATCTTATCCAAAATTCAAAAATAATAATTAAGTTTTAAATACTTTTGGCGCCAAAATTCAAATATCATTTTCGCTCCAAAATTCAAATAGTAAAATAAATTAATAAAATACCCTTTTTAGAAAATAATAATTAATTAATTAAAAAATACGTTTCAAAAATACGGGGTATTACACGTTTGTTGCTAAAATTTTGGTATTACCAACATGAAATATAACAGGAGGATTTTCTTTTCTTTTTATTAAATCATTGAGATATTGTGAAATGTAGAAAAATCTCAGTGCTCTTGCTTCAGTAGTATTTTTTACAGTCATCTGACGAACTAGTATGGGATCTTGAGTACTAAATGCCACTTTCCCAAACATTATCAAATAATAAGGAAGATTGACTTTTCCTTTTACAACTTCAATGTTTGCACATTGCACCCTTGCTTCTAGCCGGAGATTTTCTTTTTTGTTATCACAAAATTTTCGGACTTCATTGAACGCATATTGTTGGAACTTCGTAAGCTTTGAAATGAATGAGTCATTAGAAGTAGGGAAATCATGAAAGGCATATACCATTTTGTAATCCCAAGCTTTGTCATGTATCCAAATGAATGGTGTGTCCCGAGTAAGAGGATATGGATTGATGCATAATGATGCAACTTTAGAGTTAGTAGGAAACTCTACTCTTTCTCCCCATAGGTCTCGAACATCAAAGAGTCGACTGGATCTTGTTACTACTAGCTCGAACCATGTTCTGAAATAATTATCTCTTATTTTATTAAGTATAATATTTTGTATATTAGGGATGAGTTGAAATAACATGACTGTTACTTTAAACATCAATAGTCTTTGGACTGCTCGATGGAAACCCTTGATTAAACCATCTCATGATTGTTGTTTTGCTGAAATGATCAAGCCTTGCATTAAGGCCCAACTGGAGGGTGAAACCCGCTCCATTGCGTTTTCCATTTCATTAATGAGAGTTTTCCACTATGCATCCTTATTTTGAAGTTGGTGTGCAGGAGGTCTTTGGGTTGCCTTGAGCTTTTTCGACATTAGCTAATTCTCTGGTCAAGTTGTCTGCAAAAGAATTCTTTGATTCCTGACAATAAACGTAAATTGATTAAGCCATAATTGTCAACGCAGGAGTCTCCCTTGTACTTGCATATTAGACAAATTCTTTTTAACAAAACCAAGTATGCCTTTGCAACCTATTATTTTAATAAATGTTTAGGGGCTAAGAAGATTAAGAACTCCTCGATCCCTCTAATGACTGCAAGAATTTCCTTTTGCATTATAGGATAGTTTAACTCATCTTTATTAAAACTTCCACTACTATGTCTGTAGAGTCTTTCTTCTTCTTTGATTTTTAACACAACACTCCAGTGCTCATTACTAGCATATGTTTCAAGGATTAAATCATCTTCACTAGTAGGTAGTGTTAGTACAAGAAAATCTTTACACATAGCTTTTAAATCTTGTACAATTTTGGAATCATTTTCCTTCCATTTCCAATCCACGTTATTTTTTTCTTGAGTTTTTGTTGTAATGGTTTTCTTAATAGAGCAAGATTTTCTATAAAATCAGAAGGATAGGTTAAACATCCTAGAAATCTTTCTAGTTGTTTTCTATCTTCAATTTTATCTGGGAATTTTTCAATCTTTTACAGAATATGTTTTTGCAATATTATTTGTCCTGCTATAATAATCTCTAATCCTAGAAACTCAATTTCTTGTTTAGCATAAACACATTTATCTTTTCCAAGGATTATACCATACTTAGCACATTTTTGAGTTACTACTTTAAGATCATTTCTATGTTGTTCTAAATCTTTTGAGAATATTAGAATATCATCTATGTAAACCAAAAAACAATGATTAAGTTCTCTAAAAATGTTATCCATTCTTCCCTGAAATATCTGTGGAGCATTTTTTAATCCAAAAGGCATCATAACCATTCATAATGCCTTTGAGGGGCACTAAAGGCAGCTAATGGAATGCTTTCTTCTTCCATTTTAATTTGTCAGTAACCAATCTTACAATTCATCTTAGAAAACCATCAAAAACAGTAACCACTCTTACAATCCATCTTTTAGATCACATACTTTTTTTTTTTATTAATATCGGTTGTGGTTATTAATATCTTATTTTCCATATTAATACAACGAGCATGTATGTTATCAACTTCCGATCTTAATTCACCAATTTGATCTACTATATAATTAAGGACTGACCAAAATTATTAGTATTTTCAAGAATATGGTAATAATATGGTAATAATGCTTAAAATCAAGTTTCTTACACTCATTAGAAGACCTACTATTCTCCAGCTTTACTTTATTATTAATTTAACAACTTAGTTAAACTTTCAACTGTATGGCTCTGGTACCAAATAGATGCAGCTAGATACCAACAAATTCGTACTTAGGATACTAAAAATGTAACAACATATACCAACCACAATATTTGCTAAATATGCATGATACCAACCGAAATATAACGATACCAATTTATCGTAGGATGGTATTTAGATACTACTAAGGATGGTATTACCTATATATCTCGTTGGTACTGAATTTTAGTATACATATAGGGTACTCTTTTTTTCAATTTACGAAAATAACCTTAGTTGAGTCCCTTTTGGACTATAGCTAATTGAGGCTTAGAATTTCCCGGTAAAGATTGCACCCTTTAAGTGTGAGGTTGGGGGTTTAATTCTCATTAGAGACACTTTAGGATAAGGATCTCTTACTCTTTCTCCCACACTCTGAAATGTCGAACCTATAAATATCGGATCAAAAAAACTATGAGAGTTGAGATACAATCAATTCTATCTCCCTTATTAAAAATAAATAATTACATAAAAAAAAAAGAAAAAAAAAGAGATGTTCGAATTTATTTTAGTTAAAGTTAAATTAATTTTAAGGGAAGCGAACTCAAATTTTTTAATTTTACAAGTGGTGAACCTTTTTAAAAATAATTATCAATGGTAAACCTTAATTAGAATGACTAATCCATAGGTAACCTTAATGGTGATTTTGTAATACCCCATATTTTCATACGTATTTTCTAATTAATTAATTAATTAGGAATTATTTTATAAAAAGGGTACTTTAGTAAATTTATTATTTGGAGCCAAAATGATATTTGAATTTTGGCGCCAAAAGTATTTTGAAATCTAATTATTATTTTGGATAAGATTTATTATCCATTTATTTTATATTAAAAACCGGATTATTTATATATTTCGGATATTTTAATTAAAGCAAAATTATATTTTATTAATTATATTAGATGGCCGAAAATTCCCATTATTTAGCTAGGGATTTCGAATTTTCTATGTATAGAAAATCTGATTTTTCTTAGTTATTTATTAGTGAATAATTGGTATTTAATTAATTAATTAATTAATTATTCTATATTATTTACACAATTATTTTTATTCCTTGAAATTGAGTAAATCTTCCTAAATACTACTAGAGAAATCCGAAAATTTGAGCTATGGAAAGCTCATGATTTTCGGCCCTCTTGTATTATTTTGGGGGAAATTATTTTGGTAAATTGTATTTTTAATTATCTCTCAAAAATCTATTATTTTCCTTAATTCTATTTTTCCATCTTCTTAATATTTTCCTACCTTTTATTCCTCTTGATTATTCCCCAAGTAATCTTCCTCGCCATATTATTTTTCATGACAAACATACCTTCCATATTTTATTATGCACAATCACCTTAATATCAAAACTTTTCATATTTCTTTCATTCTCTTCTACAAGTAATTCCATAAACCCTACTTGTCATAATTCTTCCAACATTCTCTTGCCATAATTCTTGCATGAGCTAGCCTATAAATACCCCTTCATACCTCTCACATTCTTCACACCAATTCTCTTCTTCTCTTACTCTTCTTCTCCTCTTTTCTAAAGAAAATCAGCCCGTACATCTTTAGAGCAAATTTTTGGGCACTTTTGTTCACTTTTGGGGTTTTTCTATTTCACAAAAAATTGTTCCTCTCAAAAAATCCTTGAGGTTAGGCTCAAGAATCACCCAATTCGGAGTTATATCAAAGGAGTTACAACCTCTATAAGTTCTGCCTATTATTTCCAACGCAAATCCAATTCTTCTCTTTTCCTTGGTTTTCTATCTTTTCTTCTTCTCTTTTCTTATTTAATTAATTATAATTATTATGAGGGATTTATAAAAATTATTATAACTAGTTTTAATTAAATAAAATCAGATTTTTAATGATGTTTATGAGAAATTAATTTAAAAGGTTCATGTACATATAGTTGGGGGTTTTAAATTTAATTATTGTGATTATTTGTTAATCTTATATTGATTAAGGTTATATTTATTTGTAGGGTGTGTTCGATCAAGATTCTTGAGGTTCCTTTTGTGTGATTTTGTAAGCAAGAATCAAGGTACGTTAGGTGGCTAGATACCTTGAAAGTGATTGGTTTGAATGAGCACATTGAATGATTTTATGATGATTGAATTAAAGTAAATTGAATTATGATTTATGAAATAAAGCATGTTTAAATAAATTGGTTTTGATAAATAAATTGGAGTATTGATTTTATATCATGTTTTAAATAATTAAAATTATTATTCATGTTTAAAAGGTTTGATTTTGGAAGCATGTGAAATTAAATAAAAAGGAGTTTGGATTATTATTATTATTATTAAAAGTTGGAATTATTGGATTTAAAGAGGATTTATTGAATAATTATTATTAATGCTTTACAAGCATGTTGGTAATCCCACTAAGCGGATTTGGTTTATTGATAAAGCCTTGGACTTTGTATGACCGGGTCTTTCCTCAAGAATAGCCTTGTAACATAAGGAGACTAGCTTGGGGGGTGTGCACACTTGGGTGAGGAATTGGTTTTAAAGGAATTGGATTTTAAAGAGGAATTGGTTTTATTGAATTGACTATTGATAATGATTATTGAAATTGGTTTTGGAATTTTTAGTTGGAATTATTGGTTAAATTATGGGAGATGATAGAATTGATTTCAAAAGCATGTTTGCTAATAAATTGAGTTTAATTATCTTGAACTTATCGTACTTAGCATATTTTGCTAATATGTATTTCTTATTTTGTTTTGGTTCGCCCTGTTTACCTTAATGGTAAGCAGCGTTGACTAATTTCAGGTAGAGTCAATAATTGAGCATATGGAGTCCAGGGAATGGTTTCACCTAGATTAGAAAATGTTGGTTTTTATGTTTATTTTTGAGTACTCATGACAATGGTTACTATTTATAGTCTATTATTAATAAAAGAAGAGTATTGAAGTTTTCTGCTGCAAAGTATTAGTTTTGTTTAGTAAGTTTGAGTAGCCTTGCTAATCACATGGCGGTAATACGCCTAAGTCTATATCTACGGTATAATTATACATATTATACTAGTATTTTCGTAGAGGGAGATTTGGGGGTGTTATAGATTTTGTCTAATTATTTAGTAACCATAGTTAACTACAGCAGTAATTACTAATCTAACCCTTAAAAATTAGCTTTCCCTCCAAAATTATTTCCCTAATTCCCTCCTAAACCAATCCCCACGTTTATTTATAATCATTTCCACTAATTTCCCCCAATTTATATGAACCCTAACTTCTAACTCTGTGCATTTCTCTATCTCTGCCCAACAATTACCCCTAATTTCCACCATTCGTCTACTGCTAGGAAGGCTATCACCATGGATGACAGCATTGTGTGGGTGAAGCATACTCACTGCGTTGTTCTCCTCCCCAAATTGTTGTTGTGATGATTTCAGAGACAACGAGAAACCCGCGGAGGTTGTTCTTCAAGTGCAGAACCTGCGAATTCTTTGCGTGGTTGAAGGAAGGGGATATAATTAGGGTTAGCGAGGAAATGGAGGTTGAGCAAGGTGGTAGTGTTTTTGGTGTTATTGATAGGCTTGATGAGTTGCTGAAATTTATCAAATTAATTGTTAGGGTGGCCCTGATAATGTATTTTGTACTTTTATTTGTAGTTGCTAAGTGATGATTAAGGTTGTTAGGATGGTGGGGGTACGTTTTATGGATTATTGGTGTGGTGTACTAGGAGAACAAATCTCAACTTATGTACTGCATTTCCATGAATAAAAGCACTTTGTTTTACATAAGATTGTTTGCAATTTCAGCTATTATCCAAATTTATGCTTAAATTATCCAAAAAAATATGTTGGCTTATTCATATTGAACCAAAATGACAGCATAAATAATTGAACAAAAACAGAGATTGTATTGAACCAATATTAACAGGACAAACTCATATTGTCATAAACTTGAACCAAACCATACTTGTTCAAAAAACAACCAAACAAAACTCCAAGTCAGAGTTTGGCAATGTAAAAAGGAATACATTGTTTGATTTCCTACAGAGATCATACAAAAAACAACATGACATTATAATTCAACTCTGAAATGCATAATCTAATGAGGCTGTGATGCTGAAACTCCTTTCTTTGCCCTGGTTCTTGGTGACTGTCTAACTGGCTGCGATGAAGATGCCAGTGTAGCAGGATCTGGTTGGCTGAAACTGATTCCTTTCTTTGGCTTTGGGGCTTGCTGTGAGGCTGCTCCATATTTGCCCTTCTCATTCTTAGTCAGTCCACCTTGACATGTTTGTGCATTGTGCCCAAACTGTTGGCATTTGCTACATTTCACAGTCTTAGACCTTTTCCCCTTAGCCTGCTCACCTTCTTCTCTCCTTCTGTTTCTAACAAGCCTCTATATCCCTCTCTTCATTGGTGGTAGCCTAATCTCTTCATAATTACTATCTTGCCATTACTCTACATCAGGTATGACTTTGATGGTGTTTGCATAGGTGAGTTTGTACTTATGGACTGAGTACCACTCACTGATGTACTTCCTAGGGTCATCATGTAAGTGCAATATTGCCCTCATGGCATGTTTACAAGGCAATCCAGATAGTTTCCATGCATTACACACACATGTTTTATCCTTAAGGTTCACAACTAAAACAGATCTGCCATCTAATACTTCAAACAGTCCATCACCGGATTTTAAGCACTTACATGACCTAGACTCAAGCCTTATAACTTGAATTCTTCTCATGATGTTAGGGCAGAAATCATCTCTCCAACCTTCACAAGCTTCCCTTCTAGTAGCCATTCTTACCATAGTTAACCTTCTTATACCTACATTCAAAGTTAGGAAGACATATTAGCATGTGTTCATGACAAAATCAGTAATCCTCAAATGAGAGCTTGTTTAATGTTGTTACCTTCAAGCAAAGTCAACACTTGTAAGACAATCAAACTAAATAACAAAATCAGTGTAAAACTGACCAAAAAAGCACTTAAAATGCCAAAATTAAGGGAAAAACGCGTAATTCTATCGCACTCTACCCCCTTAAAAGAAAATTATATTTGGGCCAAACGTTTATTAATTATTATATTTTAGGCCAAACGTTTTATAAACGTAAATTATATTTTGGGCCAAACGTTTATTAATTATTTGGGTTCATTTAAAATATCGTATGTAAACTAGTCCTACATACTCTTATTGGAATAATCCTTTTCATTTAAATAAGCCCAACCCTTATTTGAACTCTTGTGGTCAAATATTTTATAACTTAAGCCCATTTATTTATTGAGCCCAAACTTAAACTCTATTCTCTACTCTATAAATACCTCCCAAAATCCCAAAATTTTCCCACACAAAGAGGCTCAAAGAAATCAAATTTTCCCATGTAAGTTTCCTTTTCTTTTTCCTTTTCCTTATTTTTCTTTTCTTTCTTTTTTTTTTTCCTTTTTCTTATTTTTCCCTTTTTCTTGTTTCATGGGGTTATACGTGAACTTGGTTTCACAAAATACAAACCTTGTGCCACTTGCATTCCACCTCACCACCGGCTGCTGCCACGTCACCCACCGCCGGCGACCACCCACCTCACTCTGGCTACCGCCCAGCCGGCCGCCCACCACCCCTAGGTGGTTCTCTCTCTCTCTCTCTCTCTCTCTCTCTCTCTCTCTCTCTCTCTCCTCTTTTATCTTGTTTTAATTATTATTCCTATACTTTATATTTTGGGTATTGATTTTAATTGTTTAAACATGATTAATATATTTTATAATTGTGTTTTAATGATTAAAAATTAAAAAATTTAGATTATAAAGTATTTAATTTTCAGATTTTATAAAGTATTAAAAGTTAGGGTTTTAATTATTAAAGTGTTGATTTTTAGGGTTCTTACTTAAAATTAATTTGGGGGTTTTATATTAATAAACCTTACAGATTGTATCTTTATGGAGTTTTAATGAGTTTCATTAAGAATAAATTGCTGGAATTTTATTATAAAGTTCTACTTTTGTGTTTTAATAAAAAGGGGTTGATTACCCATAAATAGAGAATGTTCTATTTGGTTTTAATATAATTTTCAGATTTATTTGAGGGGTTTAGACCTTAAAAAGTGTGCTGGAATTTTTATATAAGCACTATAATTATGTTTTTACTTTGTGGTTTTAATTACCCACTTAAAGAAAGAGTTTTAAAGGTTTTAAACCAAAATTTCAGCTTGTTAGAGAGGTTTTAAGATGTTTAAAAGTTGCTGGAAATTTGTATAATCAAGGGATTAATTGAGTTTATATATTTGGTATTGTAGGAGATTTTAAGTTGAGTAAATTCAAGCATTTTGGCTAGTTGAAATGACGATTTGAGGTACGTTCGTGTACTTGGTATTTATTTGATGATGAAGGAACATGCTAGGCTTTGAATAATCAATTCCAAGTAGTATCAAGATAGATTTTGATTAGAATTTGTTGTTTGGTTGATGTTGGTGATTGAATTATGAAGCTGGATTATTTGTGATGGATTGGTGATCGGAAATAATTAATTTGGCATGTTTTATATGAACCATACTTTTATTATTGGCATGATAGAGAGCATGTTTAATTAAACAAAATGTTTAATTTGGTTTGGAATATTAAAAAGGAATTTTTTTATGGTTCATATAATTTTTATTGATGCTATAAGCATGAGGAAAGAGATATTTAAGTGTACACGAGAAATAAATTATGTATTGGTGCCTTAGTGCACTTAAGGTGTTTCTAATGCCGAGGGATAGAAATTGTGGTGCATTATGCATTTAAGGTGTCTTTGACACCGAGGTAGATTAAAAAGGGTTCAACATTAAATATTATGTGGTCACAAATTATTCAAGAATTAAATTAGTATGATGTAATGTTTGAATAATTATGATGATTAAATTGTGTTATGGTTTGAGAGTCATCACTAAGTTTAATAAAATGTAAATAACGTAAAGTGAAAGAGATTACGCACCAAAACTCTTGGAACGTATATACCTTGAGTATGAACATATAGGGGGAGTAATGCGACTTTATATTTAACCATAACTTCTACTGGGAGTATAGGACGCTGTATTTTCCTTTTATTATTATGCGCAGATATTCCGCCAGTTATAAGTGGTTATTTTATACTGACACGGTTAGCTCCCGTGTTAGTACCCCTTTATTGGGGCAGGTTAGGGGGAAACCCGTTCGATGCATAATCAATGCTAAATGAATTAATTAGTTATTTAATTAAGAGCCATGTCGTATGTTGTATGCTTGTAAACAGGTTTAACGAGGTAAGTTGTGTGTTGATAGGTGATAGCATGTTAGTGTGTTTAGTTACACTTATATACTCAGCTTTGTTGATTGTGTGTTTGTACGTTTGTTTGGCCTTGTCTTTACCTTGGCCCTATGATGACCCATTTTTAATGGAGAGTAGTGGAAACAAGTAGAGAGAAGCTTTTCAGGTGATGAAGCATATTCATGATGGCCATGAGTGAAGAGCAAATCATGCTAGTTTAATTTCCATAAGTTTATGATGTGTTTATTGCTTTAATTATTTCAATATATTATGCTTATGAGACTAACGCAAAGGTTTTTAAGTTGGTTCGGTTTTGTTAAGGGCCTACAATGGTTCCAAGTTGTAGGTTGACTTCGTTTTACTTTGGTTTGACTTTACTTTTGTTTGGTTGACTTTTAAGTTGAATTGTTTTGAATGTTTTTAAAGATAGACTTCCGCTGTGTGTCTTTCATAATTGCCTTAGCCGTTTTCATGGTGGCGGTAATATTGTAGATTTTCCTATTTTGAGTTTTAAAAAAGAGCAAAAGAGGTATTTTAAAGGAAATGAATTTCTATGGTGTTACAACACTGGTCTGCATCCATCTACTCCCAAAGTAGAATTGAAGCTTTCAACAAAGTTAGATTTGTTGATATCTTTTTAATGGCTGGATTGAAATCATGCTTTATCTAAGTTGACTGTGGCCCAACTTCTGCAAGCCACACCAATGCAAGAGGATTTACCTTCTGTAAAGTTGTCATAGCTTTCATGAAAGTGAATGGGTTGAATGCCCCAGCAGCTTTCCAGAAAAGCTGGAACACTAGAAAGCCAGGGATTTGGCCCTTGAAATTTTTCACTAAATGCTTGCAGCAGTATCTCCTCCCCACCTTTGGCCAAATTTTAGTTAAGGCTGGATCAATACCCTATAAAAACACATGAACCAATGTTATTAGCATCATAATCACAAAGAAAAGCATAATAACACCATATATAAAGTCAACTATATTACCTTCTGTCTGTCAGAAAGTATGCACCATCCATCTCCCCTTTCAGAATCTTGTAGAGCATTCTTCAAATTCCAAAGGAAGAATTTCCAGCTGTCAACATTTTCAGCACCCACAATTGTCCATGCAACTGGAAATATCTCATTATTTCCATCCATGGTTACTATAGAAAGCAACACACCAACATAATTGCCCTTAAGGTGGGCCCCATCTACTCCAATCAAACTTCTGCAACCTGCTTTCAACCCATCCAATGCAGCATGAAAAGCAATGAAAATGCTGCTGAACTGTAGAGGCCTCTCAGGTTCAGGTCTAGTCCAAACAACATGAGCAATGGAGTTTGGGTTGAGCTCTATAATAACATCACAATACATTGGCAAATGTTTGTATGACTCATCATGACCGCCATGTATTTCTTCTAAAACTTTTGACCTAACTCTATATAATGTGCTCTATGCCATGTCAACACCATACCTCTTCCACAACAATTCATTTAGGGACTTAGCTTGGATGTCATTGTTGGCCCTAATATCATCCATCAACACTCTTTTAGCCCACCTCACATTCACCATAAGGTTCCTGGTCTCAAGTCCATGGCCTGTGTGTTCTAGGTTACTAATTACAACCTCCGTTAAATGTTTTCTGCCAACTTTGGGTGGATTTGCGGTTCACGAAGCAAAATTTGATAATGATGATTAATTTATTCTAGGGGTATGTAATTAAGGTGGAGAGAGAATATTTGGATAATTAATCAACCACCCACTGCCACCACCACCACCCACTGCCACCACCAAGACTGGCCAATAGTCCAACACCGCCTTCACCAACACCACCACCGCGGCACCGCCTTCACCAACACCACCGCCGCCTTCAACACCGGCTTCACCACCACCTTCAACGCCGGCTTCACCACCACCACTACCACCCCACGATACCACCACTACCAATCCCCACGAAACCACCACCACTACCAACCCTCGTGAAAACCACCACCACTACCAATCCCCACGAAACCACCACCACTACCAACCCCACGAAATCCACCTATACAAAACCCACCAACCCCACGAAACCCACGCCACCAGCCCCACGAAACCCAGATCCCACCCCCACGAAAAAAACACCCATCAAGAATTCAACAAACCCATCACGTATTCAATTTGTTGAAAAACAAAACCCATCACGAATTCAACCAACCCCACGAAATCATCACCACCAATTCAACAAACCCACGAATTCAATTTTTGAAAGTTGAAGAAAGAGAAAGAAGATCTCAAATCCATGAAACCCACTAAAATGTTTTTGAAAGTTAAAGAGAGAGAAAGAAGATCTAAAAAAGATGAAGAGAGATAATGATATTAAAAGAGGAGAGAGAAAATATGGGGGAAGATGAATGAAGATGGAGATGGAGATGAAGATGAATGAAGATGGTTTTGGGTTTCTTGAGTTGAAGATGAATAGTTTATGATTTAGATTGGGTTGGTTGGGGTGAAAATTGGGTGAGAAATTAGTGATTAATTAAATCTGATTATAGTTAGTAAATTGTGTTTTAATTTTTTAAATGAGGGTAAAATTAACATTTGACTAGTTTTTTTTTACTAAAAGAGGAAAGAAATTTTTAAAATGCACATAATGTTTAGCGGACAAAAATAGTAAAAGTTGCAGAAAACATTTAACGGAGGTAGTAGTTTAATTTCCCATGTAGTGTTCTCTGGTAGAATTGATGCATGCAGCCTCCAATTACAGTGTATGTCTGAGCATCTTGCTGCATATCTTTTAGTGCTAGCATAATCAACAACAAAGCAAACCCACACTGTATACAATAATCCCTAACAACATCTCTGAGGTGTTGTTTGTCAACAAAAAGCTGTCATTCCTTCAAAACTATTTTACCAAACCCCTCATCCTTGTAAACTTCCCCATTGTTATACAGCTTACTCAAGTAGTTATCTTGCTCATACTCACACTCAAATTCTGCTTACTCAAAAGGATCAAAGGAATCCTCAACCATAGGCCTATATTCATCCTTGGATAGCTCTTCCTCTTCACTTAAACTCTGACTATCCTCATCATCCATATCATCCTCAGACTGCTCATCTGGGTTGTACCCATCTTCACCATCATCATCTTGGTTGTACCCATCTTCACCATCATCATCACCATCTTCATACACTATCAAAGCTATCTCAACAGTGTGTTCACCTAAACTGACTTTTGTTCTCATGTTCTCACTCTCACCCCCAACTCTATTCTCATCCAATTGCTGCACTGTGTTGACAGCACTCTCACCATCACTTATACTACTGCTAATTACAATACCCTTTCTTTTAGCACTAGTTCTAGGCATCCTCCTTTGGAAAAAAGTTGACACCCTAGATGACTTAGAAGATTCATTGAGCCTTTAGTTGTTCTAACACCAAATCCTCCTAAATTTTGCATAGTGTGTGTCTTGGGTGTTAACAGGTTGCTCAAGTTCACCTTCCTAAAGGATTGGGGAAATATTTAACTAGTGTTCTAATGCATTTCCTCTCCCTCTTCCCCTTCCTCTCCCAGACACATTTCCTCTCCCTCTCTCCCTCTCACACTACCCATGCCTCTCACACTGCCCCTCCTACTCACACTGCCCCTCACTCTCACACTATACCTCCCCCTACCTCTACCTCTTCCCCTCCCTCTACCTCTACAATTACCCTCTTCTTCCAATCTCTATTCCATTTCAGGACATGTTTCATCAGGATCATAATTAAGCACTTCAGGTTGAACTACTGTATGTTGCTTACCCAATGCACTCACATGCCTATCAGAGTCTTCCTTACCTACAACTTCAGCTTCTACTTCTTTGGTCTTTCTCTTCCTAGGTGTAAGTTTCTTCCTAGGTTCAATAACTAAAGGCCTCACAACTTTAGGATCAACCATTTGCTCCTTACCCACCTCAGATGCATCCATTGGATGCTTTCCCTTAACCAAAGACCTAGCAACTGCTACAACTTTGTTGTCTTAATCCAACCCCATCCCATATGTAGATCTCTTTTTTTTCTGGCAAGTTTGTAAACATTTTCATCACATCATTGTCATTTTCAAGTTTCACATGCTTCATCTTGTACACATAATTGAATGTGGGATTTTTAGGTGTTTCAACATTGTTCTCCTTTGCCTTTTCCCAATACTCTACAATTAGGTCTATTAGCTTAACCTTATCAATATAGTCACACCAATAACCCTATATTGGAACTATAAGACTATATTATCAGCCATTCGGCATCAATCACAAACACAAACAACAACACTTGTATAAGATTCATACCCTAGTCAAACATGATAACAATCAAACCAAACAACAACTTTGACAAAAATTACATACAATTCACACATCTAAACCATGAAAAAAACGTCTTTTGCATTTAACAATCTCGATTTGACAATAAACAAGCATAATTAACAAGCATACAATCATCAACCATAAGAAACCAAAAAACAGGACATACCACAAATGTAAGCATAAAAACGCCTACTTGACTTCAATTCACGCTCCAGTTGAAAACTTTGCAACAAAGATCGCACTTTTACTCCATTACGATGCCTAACAATCCAGAATTTTGCCCCAGACTTGTAATACCTCGTATTTTTATACATATTTTATTTAAAATAAGTATTTTGAGAAGTATTTAATTGAATTAAAATGTCTTATTTAAAGTATTTAGTTATTTATTTTAATAAGTTTGGAAATATTTTATAAAAGGAAAGTTTATTTAATTAATTATTTTAATTAAGTTGGGGTTTAATTTAGGAAAGTTTATTTTAGTAAAGTTTTATTAGGAATGGGATTAGGAAAATTAAAAAGGGAAAGTTTAGGAAGAAGGGTCTTAGAGAAGAGGTATAAATATCCCACATATGAGGCAAATCAAACTTTGCCCAGAGTGGAGAAAACCCAAGGTAAACTTCTCTCTCCTTTTTCCTTATTTTCTTTCTTTTTTTTCTTTCTCCTTTTTCCCCTTCCCCTTTTCTTTTTCGACTGCCCACCACCACCACCATTGCCGACCACCGGCAGCAGGTGGCTGCCGCCGCTAGTAGGCGGCCACCGGCGCTGGCAGCCGGCGTGGTGGCTGCCGCTGCCTCCTTCCTCCTCTTTTTCGAATGTAAAAAAAAAAAAAAAATTAATCTTTGTTTTAAAAACCAATTTAATCCTAGATCTAAATATTAATTATGGGTTTTGTGATTTGATGTTTGATGTTTGATTATAAGTATTATGTTAATTAATTTTCAGATTATGTTTTTAATTAAAAAGCCCCAATTTTCGAAACCCTAGGTTCTTGATTTATAAATTATTGAAGGATTATGATATATAATGGTGTAAACCTTTGATTTAAAGTGTTTTAAGACTAAATTACAGCAAGATTTAATTAAAATATAGTGCTGGAATTTTTGGTAAAGCATTAAAAATCAAGTTTCTTTAAGGAATTTTAATTACCTATTAATTGGGATTGAATTATGATGTTTTAAATATAATTTCAGCTTATTTTAAATAAATTATGAGGGGTTTTATAAGAGTATATATTGCTGGAAATTTGTGTGGAGTGGATTTTAATATTCTTCTATGATTTTAAATTGTAGGAGACTTTGAAGTGAGTGATTTCTATTAATTGTGGCGATATTAAGATCGTATTCAAGGTACGTTCGCGTACTTAGCATAATTATGTTGATGTAATAGCATGTTAAATGTGTTTGATTGATTACAAGTAATATCATGCTAGGTTTGGATTGGATGTTATTGGTGATTGGATTATGAGGCATGATTTATTTGTGATGGATTATTGAATGGAAAATAATAGCTTGGAATATTATTTATGAACCACATATTTATTTGTGGCATGATAGAGAGCATGTTTAATTATACTAAATGTTTAATTTGGTTTGGGATATTGAAAAGGAATTTTATTATGGTTCATATAATTTTTATTGATGCTATAAGCATGAGGAAAGGAGCTATATAAGTGTCTATGTACTCGAGGAATAAATTGTATGTTGGTGCCTTAGTGCACTTAAGGTGTTTTTAACACCGAGGGATATGATTTGTGGCACTTTATGCGTTTAAGGTGTCATTGGCACCGAGGTAGAATTAAAAAGGGTTCAACATTAAATATTATGTGGTCACTAATTATTCAAGAATTAAATTGATATATTTGATTGTCTGAATAATTATTGTTGATTGAATGATTATGGTTTGAGAGTCACCACCAAGTTTAATAATCGGTAAATAACGTAAAGTGAAAGAGATTGCGCACCAAAACTCTTGGAACGTATATACCTTGAGTATGAACATATTGGAGGAGTTATGTGACTTTATATTTGATCATAACTTCTACTGGAGTACAGGATGTTGTACATTCCTTTTTATTTTTATTATGCGTTGGAATTCCGCCACCTATGTGTGGTTTTTTATGCTGGCACGGTTAGCTCCCGTGTCAGTAACCTCAATTTATTTGGGGGAGGTTAGTGGGAAACCCGTTCGATGCGTAATCAACGCTAAATAAATTATTTAGTGTTTAGTGAGAATTTTTATTGAATGTTGTATGCTTGAAAAACAGGTGCAACAAGGTAAGTCGTGTGTTGATAGGGAATTATATGCTAGTGTGTTAATTACGCTTATGTACTCAGCTTTGCTGATTGGGTGTTTTGTGTGTTATTGGCCTTGTCTTTATCATGGCCCTATGATGACCCATTTTCAATGGAGAGTAGTGGAAATAGGTAGAGATAAGCTTTCAGGTGATGAAGCATTTTCATGAATGGGCATGAGTGAAGAGCGAATCATGCTAGTTTCCATGAGTACATGATGTGTTTATCGCTTTAATTATTTATGATAATATTATTATGCGTGACTAACAAAAAGGTTTTGAATTTGGTTTGGTTTTAATAAGGGCCTAAAATGGTTCCAAGTTGTAGGTTGATTTTATTTTACTTCATTTGACTTTGGTTTGACTTTACTTTCCTTGATTGACCTTTCAAGTTGACTTGTTTGAATGATTTTGAAATTTGTCTTCCGTTGTGTGTCTTTGATAGTTGCCTTAGCCGTTAACACGGTGGCGGTAATGTCTTAGATATTCCTATTAAAGTTTTGAACAGGACAAATCAGGTATTTTAAAAACTAAGGAATTTATAGGGTGTTACAAGACTACCGCAATTTCGTCGCACTTAATCCCCACAGTTGCCTTCAGATGGCCCTAAAATTCACTCCAAAATTATCTTTGACCTCCAAATAATTAAGCTAAAACACGAATTTTGTAACCCTACATTTTTTTACTCTGATGCAAATTGCAAGCTTCTTCTGCAATGAAGCTCAGAATTCGAATAGGAAGAAGAAGAAATAAGGGAGACGATGGGTTGATTTATTTGATTAGACATATTTGGTTGAGGGGGAGTAAATAAGGGCAGAATAGGTATTTCGGGTTTTTTTTTAAAATGTTTTAAATGTTACCCATGGTTAAATAATTAGATAAAATCACCATTAAGGTTACCAATGGATTAGTCATTCTAATTCAGGTTTACCTTTGATAATTATTTTCAAAAAAGTTCACCACTTGTAAAATTAAAAAATTTGAGTTCACCAGTGAGAATTTCCCTAATTTTAATTATTTATTAAAAAAAAAAAAAAAGAAATATTAGATACTATGCCGTACATTTGGTTCTTAAATTTTAACTTTTGTATTTACGCACTCTCCAATATGTATCTTTGACCATTAATATTTTCAACTATGCATTATAATAAGTAAAAATTATAAAATAGTGATATTTCGAAAATTTACATTTTACCGAATCTTATAATGTCCCACAACTCTCTTTTGTCCTAAAATGCCTTTTTCCATTAAATAAAATTAAAACAAAAGAAATACATGTAACAAATTTCATATAGCAAAGAGAAATGTAATTATGATAGTAGACGACCAAATAAAATAAAAAATATCATATTTGAAAGAAAAAAAAAATATAGTATTATCCAAAAATGCAATACCACGTACTAGAAATTTTAAAGCTTGAAGGCATCAAATTAATGGAGGGGTAATCTTTGAAATGTCCAACTTTAACCACTTGTTATTTTGGCCTAACAAACAACCTTTAAATAACAAGTGGATGGCTTGTGTGTTTGTATGATTAGAGATAATTTACATCAAATCCGTATAAATACTTGGAATCAGTAGTTTGCCTATTACTCCTTCCACTAGAATTTTTATTTTTTCTTATTTCGATGATCTGATACCAAACACAAAGTTAAGAAAATAAACACCTAATAAGATATCTCCAAATTATACAAACATTCGAAAACAAAAATTTAGACTTAAAAATGCACCATTCCAACCAAAAAAAATTAGGCAATCTGAATACTTAATCAAAGGCCATATTTTAGAAATTGGGTAAATACCCATACTTATCTTTTTAATAGGCAAGACATTTGAATTCAATAATTCCGCCTATTTCTTTGGTTTAAAAAAAAAATAAATTGATTTAGTATATCACTCTAAATTAAAACAAATAAATTGCGATCAATTTACTCCATTATATTATTTTTAATCTAATAATAAATACTCAATAAAATTTACCTAAACCGAATTTATTCCTTTAATTTCAAAACGATTTCCTGGTTTAAGTTGACGATTGTCTCGGCTCAACTTTGTTGGCCCTTAATCTTTCCACTTCCTCAACCAGCCATTGTAACAATAGTGTTCCATTTGGATCATGGTATAGCATAACGTAACGTTAAATTGTCAAAAACAAAAACAAACAAACTCCATTTGTTAATAAATATATTATTGAAGCGGATATTGGCAAACCCAAAACAATAGCAATTTAATTGTAAATATAAATATATAGTCTAATAAATTATTGTATTTAGTTTTTTAAATACAAAATATTATTTATCTATTAACCTTTTAGAAAAATCAAACAAAATATTAACTTCTAAAAAATAAATATGAGAATAATAATTTTACCTGAATTCTAGCCTGTTAGTTAAATTTGGCCACATGAATAATAAGTGAGTCGATAATAATAATAATAATAATAATAATAATAATAATAATAATAATAATAATAATAATAATAATAATAATGGGGCTCTTCAACCTACAGATGTGTTGTTTTATTCTTGGGATAAAGGCCTTGATCTGCGTGTTGACTTCACAGCGTCTTCTCTTTGACACAATCAGGGTTGTTTGACTTTGTTTCTGGTCGTGTTATGTCAGTTGCTGCTCAGCGGAAATGGGACAAGTATAGGGCGCATTGCAGGGCTATTGGTTTATTTGGTTATGGGTTTCTTCCCTTCTTCTTTTCTTCTTTGGGGGAATTAGAAAAGGATGTTGCGTTGCTGAATCGGGTTCAAGCGTTCACAAGGACTCAGGATATAGGTACTCATGCAGTTGCTTACTTTTTCAGCACGATCGTGTTCGCTATAGCTAGAGGAGTGGGGGCCTAGTTGTATCTCCCCACTAATTTCTGTACTCATGCAGTTGCTTACTTTTTCAACACGATCATGTTCGCTATAGCTAGAGGAGTAGGGGTCTAGTTGTATCTCGGCTCCCCACTAATTTCTTGTAAATCGATTGACTTTGTAAGTTTTTGTTAATATTTTATAATAATAATAATAATAATAATAATAATAATAATAAATTATATTATATTATTATTATCATCTTAACAAGTACTGCCTCCGTTTTTAAATACTTGCTCCATTTCTTCAAGCGCGGAGTTTTAGGAGAAATTGGAAAAAGTAATAAAATATGAAGGTAGTGGGGTTGGTGGAAGAATAAAAAATTATTAAAAAACCAAAAGTAGTGGAGAGAATTGAAGGAGAAAGAATATGGAATTAATATTGTTGGGTCCACTTAGTGAAAGAAATTAAATATTGTAAATACTTTTCAAATAAGAAAATGGAGCAAGTATTTAAAAACTGTAACACACTAGAAATTCCTTTCCTTTAAAACACTTGTTTTGCTCTTTTTAAAACTCAAAATAGGAAAATCTAAGACATTACCGCCACCGTGAAAACGGCTAAGGCAACTATCAAAGATACACAGCAGAAGACTATCTTTAAAAACATTCAAACAATTCAACTTTAAAAGTCAACCAAACGAAAATAAAGTCAAACCAAAGTAAAACGAAGTCACCCTACAACTTGGAACCATTGTAGGCCCTTATCAAAACCAAACCAACTCAAAACCTTTGCGTTAGTCTCACAAACTTAATATAATAAAATAATCAAAGCAATAAACCACATCATAAACTTATGGAAACTAAGCATGATTCGCTCTTCACTCATGCCCATTATGAATATGGTTCATCACCTGAAAAGTTTCTCTCTACTTGTCCCCACTACTCTCCATTAGAAATGGGTCATCGTAGGGCCAAAGTAAAGACAAGGACAAACAAATATATAAACACACAATCAGCAATGCTGAGTATATAAGCGTAACTAAACACACTAACATGCTTTCACCTATTATTACACAGTTTACCTTGTTGCACCTGTTTACAAGCATACAACATACAAGATGACCCCTAAATAAATAACTAATTTATTCATTTAGCATTGATTACGCATCGAACGGTTTTCCCCCCTAACCTGCCCCAATAAAGGGGTACTAACACGGGAGCTAACCGTGCCATTATAAAAGAACCACTCGTAAGTGGCGGAATTCCTGCGCATAATAATAAAAGGAAAATACAGCGTCATGTACTTCCAGTAGAAGTTATGGTGAAATATATATAAAACCCCATAATTCCCCTCATATGTTCATACTCAAAGTATATACGTTGCAAGAGTTTTGGTGCGTAATTTCTTTCACTTTACATTATTTACATATTATTAGACTTGGTGTTGACTCTCAAACCATAACACAATCAAACATTATAATTATGCAAACAATTAAACATACCAATTTAATTCTTGAATAATTAGTGATGACCACATAATATTTAATGTTGAACCCTTTTTAATTTACCTTGGTGCCAAAGACACCTTAAACGCATAATGCGCCAAAGTTCCTATCCCTCGGTGTTAAAAACACATTAAGTGCACTGAGGCACCAATATATAATTTATTCCTCGTGTACATAGACACTTAAATAGCTCTTTCATCATGCTTATAGCATCAATAAAAATTATATGAACCATAATAAAATTCCTTTTTAATATTCCAAACCAAATTAAACATTTAGTTTAATTAAATATGCTCTATATCATGCCAATAATAAAAGTGTGGTTCATATACAACTTGCCAAATTAATTATTTTCCTTAACTAATCCATCACAAATAATTTATGCTTCATACTTCAATCACCAACATCAACCAAATAATAAATTCCAATCAAAATCTATTATGATACTATTTGGAATCAATTATTCAAAGCCTAGCATGTTCCTATATCACCAAATAAATACCAAATATGCGAACGTACCATGAATACGATCGTAAAATCGCCACGACTATATGAAATCACTCACTTGGAAGTCTCCTACAATCCAAAATTATAACAAGACATTAAAATCTACTCCGTACAAATTTCCAGTAATATATACCCTCATTAAATCACTCATAATTTATTTAAAACAAGCTGAAAATTAATTTAAAACCCCTTACTTCAATCCCAATTAATAGGTAGTCAAAATATCCTTCAAAAAACTTAATTATAGCTTACTAACAAAATTTCCAGCAATACTAAATAATTAAAACTTGCTGTAAGTATGTTTTAAAACCCTAAAACCAAAGATTTAAACCACCCTAAATCATATTCCTTTAATATAAAATAATTTAGAAACCTAGGGTTTTCAATTTGGGACTTTTTAATTAAAAATCAAATCTGAAAATTTATTTACATACTACCTATAATCAATCATCATGAAAATCATCACAAAAGCCATAATTAATAATTGGATTTAGGATTGAAATAAAAGAATTAAAAAAAATATTTTTTTTCGAATCATGTGCGTCGGGCAGCAACCCTGATACCACAGCTGGCTGCTACCACCGCGCTTGCTGGTGGTGTGGCGGCCCGCCGGTGGTGTAAGTTAGCCTTATTACTTATTTCTGGTTAGATAAGTTAATTCAAGTTTAAACATACTTTAAAGTGTGATTTTTATTTTTTAGTTGAAAGAAAAGGATATTATATTTCATCAATTAAAGTCATGCGACATCTACAATTGACAATTAATGATAATAAGAATAAATTTAACAAAATAAAACAAGAATCAACCGGAAAAGGGCTAAGAATCCAAATACATTGATAAAACAATTCGGCACTTGCTCGATTCGTTGTTTCATACAACTTTTTGAGTGGATTCATTGTCGATTCATAATTTTGTGATAAAGAATATTCTTGTGCTAATTTAGTAACCTGAATCCAAGCGATAAACAATTGTAGCCCCGCACAAGTGGAAACCAAATTAAGCACACATAAAACCTTGTTTTTCGAAGGAGTTTGAAAAATCTTGTCTTTTCGAATATGATTGAAAAAACCTTTTATTTTAAAGGTGATAAACCCTTTGTTTCGAGGGGTACTTATTGAAATTGTATAGTTTTCGAATATCAACTTTTTATACTAGTAATTTATATTTATTGATAATTAATTTTTTTTTTTTATTCATGCCCATTCAAACTAAAGCATTTATTTTGAAAGAAAGGTAGTAACAATTAATGATTAGTGTAAAATAAATACTCTACAATAAAATCCCAAAGTGTGGTTCATGCAGGCGGATACACGATCCGCATGGTGCATCCGCTCCAAAACTACAAAAAGGCGGAATGTACATGCATGTATACTCTAATGTACATGGGCATATAAAAGAACATAATGTTTATTTATAATGTACATGGACATATATATAAAAGAACATAGTGTTCATTTATAATCTACACGAGATTTTTGTGCAACAATTATTTTGCATTTTTTTTGAAAGAAATTTTGTATATGAGGAAATAGATAAATAGTACTGTAATTATTTTCTTTTACCATACATTAATTACAAATCATTTATTTATTTTTTATTATTTTTTTAACCAAAAGCTCACTTTCTCTCTCAAAACAAAACTTCAAACCCATTTAAATTCCTCAAACCTCAAGCGAAATTTCAAGAAATTCGAAATTTTGAGTCCAAAATTGTTCAAGATGACAGATAACAACAAAATATAAGACCAGATTCGACATTCATACTTGTTTATATTGAGTTTGAGTGTTTGTTTTTTATAATTTTGGTTGAAAATTGTAATTTTTGGTTTTATTGGGAATTAATTTAAGATTTATGTGGTTTTGTTGTTGCAATGAGAATTAAAATGAAGTTCTTGAAAAAGATCGACCAATTAATACATTTTGGAAGAAGAAAGCAAGCAAATAGACAAATTCAGAATAAGTTATAGATCCAAATAATACAATGTATATTAAAATACAATGAAATGTTCTTTTTCATATACACTTGCATGATCCAAATAATACAATGTACATTAAACCTGTAAGCAACATTATAACATATATGTTCATTAAAAGATAATACAATGTACATTATAATATAGTCTAATGTTCTTTTTCATATACTTACATGATCATTTATACCAAATGTACATTTACTATGTTCTTTAATATTATCATGTTCTTTATTAATATTACAAATGTTCTTTATAGAGCTGTCAAAAGCTGACCCGACCCGAAATACCGACCCGAACCCGATTATTAACCCACCCATCTGAACCCGAAAAAATGGTGACCCAAACCCGACCTAACCCGACCTGAAACCAACCCTAGACCCGAGTTTGTGAGACCCGAACCCCAACATGAACCGACCTTGAGATAACCCGACCCGAATGTAACCCGTAAATTATTAACCTGAACCGAACCCGACTTGAACCGAAATTGACCCAAACCTGTTTTAACCCGTTAAAACCCGAATTTAACCCGACTTGTTACTAACCCGACCTGAATTCAACCCAACCCGTTCCTAACCCAACCCGAATTTAACCCGAACTATTACAAACTCGACCTGATATCAACCCGACTTGTTATTGACCCGACCCAAATTCAACCCGACTCGTTATTGACCCGACCTAAATTTTACCCGATTGTAGACACCCATTTGTGTCTCCCCAAAACCAAACCCAGTGATGAATGCCTTGCACGTTGTGTTATTATCGAATTAGGTGAAAGTGGTTCGAAAGTCAAGTGTTGCGGTTTAGTTTTAATTAAATTCTTCTCTCTCTGTTTTTGAAAATGACTTTATTTATTTGAAAACGTCCATTTCAGTTTATTTTGGTCCATGATAAGGGTCCAATAATGGTGTAGATGGATGGGGCTTTAAAAGACCTTTCCAACGATATATTATAAGCCCGATTCCGATGATTATTGAGGAAGTTATGGCCAAAATACTAAACTGGGCCCAATATTAATTGTTATTCCTAAAATTATTAGGATTAATTATAGTTTTCTAGAAGTTTCTAGAAAGTTCCTTTTAATTCTAATATTGTTAGATTTAATAATTAATTATTTTTAAAAGATTTTTATTTGGAATAAAATATGGTTTTATTATCTTAAAAATATATTTTATCTTCTGTACGGATTCCGTAGATCAAGTTGATTAAAGATCGGATTCCGCGTGAAGAAAAACGCGCTAATACAGGCTGTCGCCAAACGACAAGTCTGTCGCCGCGCGACAGACCCTGTCGCCGCGCGATAGACCTTGTCGCGTCGCGACAGAGTTAATTCCTGGCGACAACGTGGAGTTTTATTCCTTATCAAATTCTATGTTTTTCCGGATTATTTTCATTATAAATAGCGTCCGAATTCCTGTTTTCGAAATAATTCACAATCATCTACAATAATCATTTACAATCATCAACTCTTTTTTAATTCTCTCTATTCCCTCTCAAGAATTACTTAATTCTTTTCTCTATTCTCTCTCTTTCTAAACTAGCTTTTTACATACAATATTCCGCATTCACAAGACTTAGAGTCTCTTAGCCAAGTTCGAAGTTGCCTTCGCCCTAGACGTGAAGGGTTGATAATTTCTGAGGGTTTGGTCCAAAACTAGTCTAAACTTTATTTAATTTGATTTCAATTTAATTCTTTAATTCTTTAATTATTCTTTATTATTTTCATTGAAGTTTACTAACTTGTGTATTTTGTTATTAGAAAGAGGTACGAGGCTTCAAAGTATGTAATCTTATTACTCTCTTTCAATGTAGAAAGCATGTTTATTGTCTTATAATTCCTAGTATCATGTTAGGATGCTTTTAATGCTTTCTAGTATCATGTTTAGGGTGCCTTTACTTATTTCTAATGTCATAATATCATGTTAGTACCATGTTAGGTTTAAAGCTTTTATCTTTATTGCTTAGTGACATGCTAGGATTTGTTATTACTCTTGTTAGTATCATGCCTAGGATCTTGCTATTATTTTTAAGCTTTATTATTAACATGATTATTATTATTATTATTATGCTTATGATTATGATTATGTTTATGTTGCTTGATATATTTTATCGTTATTTCTTGATCACACCTTTTATGATTGTTAAAAGGGAATTTGTACTTGAAATCACGCTTAATAAGATAATTATTAATTTGGTTTAGGCTAATGTGATTTTAACTCAAGTGATCGCCAATAATAGTCTTATTTGTGCATTAATATTCAACCAACATAGATTAAATAGGGTAGGATTAATATAATGTTTGTATGTTATTCGAAAAGCGCACATGAATACGAGTAGAACAAAGTAGAGGCCTATTTTATAGGGTGGGTCCTTTCTTTTGTAGATTGGATTCGTACCTTCATCCCTGGACCCTGTTTGGTTCAAGACCTTATGGAGTAGTTGACGGTCCTTTGGATTGTCTTTTGGGTTTACAAGTTCCTAAAACTTGTTGGCGACTCTTTTTGCTCTTTGTCTTTCCCTTTGGAACGCCACCGTACTTTAGTGTATGATCACAGTGGGGTTCAAGTTTGGGGTTATCGTAATGCTTGAAATATTCCCTACAGTTTTTCGCGACTCCACTGGGGAGGATTTCTATTTATTTTCCTGAAATTTATTTAATTTTGGCAATTATTTAGAATGAGCGGATGAGACTTGAAAAATTCTAAGTATTTCATGTGCGTAATTTGATTAACATTATTGTCATATGCATTAAAAGGTCCTCATGGGAGTACCCCATGAGTCAATCCATAGGAATTTTACACGTAGGAAATTTGGGAAATATCTTTCATGACTAGAATCGAAAAGATGATGCGAAATCTGGAAAATTCAAAGGACACAGAAACTTGTCAAGGCATGTAGGAACTAGCGTCTAGAAAACAGGGCTTGTCGCCCGTAAAAAGTTTCTGTCGCCTGGCGACAGTTCTGTCGCCTGGCGACAGAAGCTTTTTTGAGGCGACAGTCCCTGTAGTCTGGCGCCAAGTTCTTCCAATACCGAGCCAGGGGTCTGTCTTCTTGATTTGACCATTTCTAGTGTTGTTGGCTCGATTTTGCTTATTGATTGAGTCATTTTCTCACTTTTCTGAACCCATATGTGTTCTACATATGGAAATAACCCTTTGGGGGTTCCTGCTTCACCTGCCCAATGGAATATCCCACGATCATGTGCAAAGTTCAGATTTGGGTACGTGTAATGTTTGTGAATCCACCAAACCATGGAGTCGAGTCCGAGTTCATCTCGCACTCGCGGAATCCTGTCCATTCGCTCCAACCCTCCCGGTAGGCTTGTGTGCAATGCATATGGATTCTTAACCATGGACCTTTTTGACTTAACCCACATCCTCGAACTTTAGAGAACTAGAGCCATGGTTAGGTTGCAAACTCATCTTGTGACTATGTGAATTACTTGTGCACCCTTGCTTGTATTTATTATATGTGCTAACCGTTTGTTTGACTTGTGTTAAAGACTAAATAAATTGACTAATGACTAAAAGGACTTTGTCTAATTAATTAATTAATTTTGAATTAATTAAAGGCTAATAATTTAATCGATTCGACCTAGTACGACTTTAGGCATGTCCATTTAGAGTAAAATTACTGGAAACAGTCCAGATTAATGTTCCAGCAATGGCGCAGGGATTTGGAATGTGGCGCTGCAGTCTAGTGTCTGTTGCCTGGCGACAATTTTGTCGTCTGGCGACAGGCTCTAAACTGTGGCGACAGTCCTGTTGTTTTAAGCGACAGTCCAGTTCTTTTGCTCGAGTCATCACGACGAGTTTAATTCACTGTCTACTAATCGGATTAATCAGTTTGTTAATGGTTCAAACCATGTTTAAGTCTTTAATTGAGTTTAGGCACTTAAAGTCCCATGGTCATACACTAGTAGTCAAAGCATGTCACTCACATACACATAAAGCACACACATAACATGTTTGTCACATTATGACCATGTCTAGAGAGTCTTGAATGCGTGTTTTCCGTCATTTTTTTTAGGGGGGTAAGTCGGATATTAATCCTCCAATTTTTTAAATTCCCTTAAAATATATACCCCATTTTTCATTTTTTTCACTTTTTCTTTTAATCTTTTAAACATAAAGTCAAGCCAATTAGAGTCAAATATTAAAACAAATATGGTTTAAATTACAGCGCGTGGTCAAGAAAGGAAGGGCGCTTAATCAAAGACAACACTTTTGTTCAAGTTTTACTTTTCGACAAACCAGTCGGTAGGAAAAGGAAAGCTAAGAAGGCAATGGCTAGTCAAGAAGAACTTAATGAAGTCAAGGGACAAGTAGCCAACTTGGTTGAAATGCTGCAAAACCTATCGTTGTAAATAAGTAATCCTGAAAAACAAAAACAAATGGACCTAATCCAGGAAAGCTTGGGCAAATTGTCCAGCGACTTTAGATTTCAAGAGATTAGCTCCCAAGGGGTCTCGGTGGATAAGGACCTTCTTCCACAAAAGTTCAATCCCAATGACATCCCTAAGTTCAAGGCCATGGATAACCCCTATTTTCATTTAAGAGCTTTTGAAACTGTAATGAGTATTAAGGGGATAGATAGAAAGGCATTTCATTCTGTATTTTCACTATCCTTAGAAGCTGTATGTCAACAGTGGTACTTTTCACTTGATAAAGAAAAGACTTCTAGTTGGGAATCTATTGTGAGCGCTTTCATTGAAAGATATAAATGCAATATACAAGTTGAAACCGATCATAGAGAATTAGAAATGCTGAAACAAAAAGAAAACGAGGGTTTTACCTCCTTCTTTAATAAATGGAGGGAAACCACTGCAAAAATGGTTGAAGTGCCTAGTGAAAAGGAATCCGTCAGGATGTTCATTAAAAACCTCCAAGAAAAATATTCTAAGCATCTCAAATATCAAAGAAACTTAAATACTTTCAAAGCGGTATATGACATTGGAATTAACATTGAAGATGACCTTGCTAAACAGAAAATTGCTAATAACAGCTCAAGTAGTGGCTGGAAAAATAAGAAGAACGACAATCCTTCTTCATCCAAATCTACCCACTCAAATAATGTTAGCACTTTTCCTCTTAATGAAGTATTGGCAATGAATAATAATCAAGGACAAAAGAAACCATTTAGGAAGAATTATACTCCTATTGGTATGAGTTATGACACCGCATTTGATCGTTTACATGCAAAAGGTCTTATAACTCCTATTGGACCATTTGGGGACCCACCTGTCGAAAGGAGAACGGCTAGCTGGAACCCAAATGAACATTGCAAATATCACCAAGGTAGGGGTCATCCTACAAAGAACTGTTGGAGATTAAAGGAAGCCATTCAAGATTTGATTGATAGTAACAAGCTCCCATTACCCCCTGCAAGTAAGAAGCCAAGTATCAATACTGCACCGCTATCGGATTCTTTGGCTATTTCCGACGAAGAAAACCAAGAGGATCCATCTAGCCTCATAGAGCCTATCGAGACCATTGAAGAAGAAATCTTTGAAGACGCTCTCGAATTCTCCGGTCAGGAACCCGCAACTAAGCAAGAAGTATTGGCATTGACATTAATACTTTTGGAATTAAAAGAATTAATCTCACAAACCTTCGAGGCCATAAAAGAGAAAAATGAGTTGCTTAAAAATAGACCTCCTCTTAAGCAAAAGAAATCATTTTCTCTCCAAGTAATTGACACTCCCAAAAAGAACAATAGGAAATATACTCCAATTGGGACATCATACACAAACATGTTCAAAATGCTCTTCGAGAACGGAAAAGTTCAACCTCTCGAACCAAGACCATTTGAATCACTGAAAAGGACAGACAAATATTATTGTGCATATCATCAATCAAGAGGACATACAATAGAGCAATGCTTCAAGTTTAAGGACTTGGTTCAACGTTTGATTGATGAGAAAAAGTTAGTTCGACTTCCACAAGATGCCATGATTAATGGAGTATGGGACAGTGACGATGAGGATGTGTACCTTAAAGACATTGAAGAAACTCCTCTATCAACAATATACCCAGTAAGTGACATTTGGGACGAGGAGGATTCACCCATAGATGTCCTCACAAGGTCCGAAAGAATACAACCTCCCATTTCAACACAACCCATACCTTCTATTCAGCAAATTCCCGTGCCTATTATAGAAGACAACAATATTGTCAAACAGCTAAAAAAGACTAAAGTAGAAATGAACGTATGGAAACTTTTAGCCACATCTCGAGAACATAGAGTCGCAGTCATGGATGCACTGGCTAAGGTAGGCATAGATTCGGACACCACTCCTGAGGGACTTGCAAACTTCCTCACGAGCGATCTCCCAAGTCCAATTAATTTGGTCACTTTGTCAGATAAAGATCTACCACCGGAAGGTGACAAACACAATAAAGCCCTAAACCTCACAGTCATATGCAAAAGAATGAATGTCCCTATGACTCTTGTGGATAACGGTTCAGCAATTAATGTATGTCCACTTAGAACCGCAAGAATGTTAGGAATAAGAGATGAGGATTTATCCCCGTCAACCCAAGGAATAAGAGCCTATGATAATTCACGTCGTCAAGCATTAGGGACGATCACTATGAATGTAACTGCAGGCGCAATTGAACATGCTACTACATTTCAAGTAGTAGATATCAAGGCATCTTTTAACTTGCTATTAGGACGCCCTTGGCTTCATGATTTAAAGGCCGTCCCTTCGTCTCTCCATCAACAAGTAAAAGCTATAGTTGGAGGCGTTCCAATAACCATTGATGCTTCATCTATGAGGATTAAAATAGTAGAAAATCCACTAATTAATGTGGAACACGACGAAAACGATGAAGATTTGTGGGGCTTTAGCGAAGAGGTCTCCTTAATAGAGGAAGATGAAAGGACCCCTCTTCATTATGACCTCCACTCAAACATGATAACAAATGCTATCCTAAGAAAACAAGGACACTTTCCCGGAATGACTCTAGGAAAGAAGAAAGGAGTAGCTAAACACATGGGCTTACCTGGCCTCCCTAAATTGGATACTTTCGGACTTGGTTTTGAACCAACCCTCGAAGACCTTAAACGAGCCCATGAAAAATCAAAAGCACGAAGAAATGCCCGTATACAAAAAAAGGAAATACCCATGGATCAATATCCTCTCACTTTAAACGGGCAATTTATAAGAGAAGGAGAGGATTACCCTTGTCACGAATTTCCTGAACCTTTTGTTGTAAATGGTATAAGGCAGCCTGGATTCGAAATCTTTTTGGATTGTTGTTTCCTAGACGAGATCCCAGCCCCAACATATAAGGAAAAAGCACCCCCTTGTTTCGACTTTAATGTCATGGAACTCCTCTTTGGAAGGGAAAAGAACGAATCAAGATATGCGGAAGATGATTCTTCGCTTATCCAAGCAGTTCTCCAAAGCAAAAATTTCGATCCCTCCGAACTTATCACTCCAATAGAAGATCAAGAGCGTGGATGGCGTAAGACAGTGAAGATAGTTACTATAAATGGAAAGAAGATTTCAATAACTACAGGGCAAGGACCAATATTCGAAGAGTCGTCTGAGTCAGAGTCTGAGTTAGAGTCTTCCCTCGTCGAGTCTTCTAAGTCTTTAGTTGTAGCACCCTCACCTTCTCTTTCTACTCCTAGGATAGTTAGCAATCAAGTCCCGACGGACATCTCTTTATTTGATGTAATGATTTCTGAGTTCAATAATATGTCTTCTTCCCCTTATTCCTCTTGTTTTTCTTTATCTAAAGATGACGAGCATTGCTTAACTAATGATGAAAATGACAAAGAAATAATTAAAGCAATGGAAACACTTGAAAATAAGACACCAATAATTGAGGATACAGAAACGGTTGATATCTCAAAAGATTCAACCATTAAAAGAGAAGTTAAAATCGGACTGACGCTAAACAAAGAAGAAAGAACCGATTTAATTAATCTACTTAAAGAATTTATCGATGTATTTGCTTGGTCATACGAAGATATGCCAGGCATTAATAGAGAAATAGCTCAACACACTATACCATTAATTCCAGGAATGAAACCTGTAAAACAAAAGTTACGTCGAATGAAACCCGACGTGGCCCTTAAAATAAAAGAAGAAGTACAAAAACAAATAACTGCAGGTTTCATCCGGGTATCCAAATACCCCGAATGGGTCGCCAATGTTGTCCCGGTTCCGAAAAAAAGATGGTAGAGTTCGAATGTGTGTCGACTATCGAGATTTAAATAAGGCAAGTCCAAAGGACGACTTCCCTTTGCCACACATCGATATTTTGGTAGATAACACAGCAAACCATGCACTTCTCTCATTTATGGATGGATACGCAGGATACAATCAAATCCTCATGGCCGAAGAAGATATGGAGAAAACAACATTTACAACGCCTTGGGGTACTTATTGCTATACGGTAATGCCATTCGAGTTAAAAAACGCTTGTGCTACTTACCAACGAGCAGCAACTGCCTTACTTCATGATATGATGCATAAAGAAGTGGAGGTCTATGTGGATGACATGATTGTAAAATCAAAAGACCGCCAAGGACATCCAACAGCCTTAAAGAAATTCTTTGAAAGATTAAGAAAATACAACATGAGGTTAAACCCCTCTAAATGTGCTTTTGGAGTTACCTCAGGGAAACTCTTGGGTTATGTCATAAGCTCTAGAGGAATAGAGATAGATCCCACCAAAATTAAAGCAATCATGTCCATTCCACCGCCCAAAACCGAAAAGCAAATTCGAGGATTCATTGGCCGGTTGCAATACATAAGTAGGTTCATATCCAAGTTAACCACGATATGCGAACCAATATTCAAAAAGCTTAAGAAAAGTGTACCAATCATATGGGACGATGAGTGTCAAAAAGCCTTTGAGAAGATCAAAGCCTATCTTGCGAATCCTCCTGTATTAGCCCCAGCACTCCCCGATATACCCTTAAGACTATACTTAACCGTCACAAAAGAAACAATGGGAGATATGCTCGCACAAGAGGTAGAAAGCAAAGAAAATGCTATTTACTACTTAAGTAAAAAAATGCTCGAATATGAAACACGTTACACACCATTGGAAAAGTTATGCCTCGCGTTGGTGTGGGCCACAACTAAATTGAGACATTACATGCTCGTGCATACCGTTTACGTAGTCTCACGAATGGATCCCCTGAAATATCTATTCGAAAGATCTACACTTAATGGACGAATCTCAAGATGGATAGTAAACTTGGCCCAATTCGACATAAGGTTTATGCCTCAAAAAGCAATTAAAGGATCAGTGATCTCGGATTTTCTAGCAGATTTCCCAATAGAAGATTCGACACCCTTAGAAGAGAATGAATTCCCGGACGAAAATTTAATGATGACAGAGGATGATACATGGACTCTATATTTTGATGGAGCCTCAAACCAAAAGGGGTGCGGCGTAGGAGTCTTATTAGTATCACCTAAGGAAGAACATGTCCCTATATCCATCAAATTAGATTTCGACGTCACCAACAACGCAGCTGAATATGAAGCATGCGTGGTAGGCCTCGAAACCGCTTTAGCCCTAGGTGTAAAGAAACTCCGGATATTCGGAGATTCATCCCTAATTATTAATCAAATCTCCAAAAGATGGAAGGTTAGGAGTGAAAGTTTAGCTCCTTACCAAACATATCTGGAAACTCTCACCGATCAATTGAAAAAAGTGGAATACACTTACCTACCCAGAGAGGAAAACCAATTCGCCGACGCCTTGGCGAGGCTAGCCTCAATGGTTAGAATACCTAAGGAAATCGAGCAAATGCCTTTAACCATAGAAAAAAGGCATAAACCAGCATACATTCAGGCCATAGAAGACGACGAAGTAATTCAAGAAGAAGAACCAGAGGAGGAACCATGGTTCGTAGATATATTGAATTATGTCACCAAAGGAGAATATCCCCCTCATGCTGACAAAAGAGCGAAAAGAGCATTAAGACTCTTAGCTTCCCAATTTGTACTCATAGGAAATGAACTACACAAAAGGGTACCTAAGGGACGAGCTCTATTATGTGTAGACAAAAAAGATGCTCAAAGGGCTATGAGAATAATCCATGAAGGTATATGCGGAACACATGTTAACGGCAAAATTCTAGTCCAATAGATAATGCGAGAAGGATATTACTGGACTACCATGAATAAAGATTGTCATCAATATGTAAAAAGATGCCCAAAATGTCAAATTTATGCAAATTTGCAACATATCCCACCATCTCTTCTCTACACCTACACTTCACCATGGCCTTTCGCTACATGGGGAATAGACATAATTGGAAAGATTACACCTCCCGGAACAGGAGGCCATGAATACATCTTGGTTGCAATAGATTACTTCACAAAGTGGGTGGAAGCACAATCATATGCTAAACTCACCGCCAAGCATGTAGCACTCTTTATCGAAAGAAACATAATTTGTCGATACGGAGTCCCACATGAAATGATAAGTGACAATGGAACTCACTTTCAAGCAGAATGTGAAGAATTGCTACAAAAGTATGGTATTCAACATCACCATTCTTCTCCGTATAGACCTCAAGCAAATGGAGCAGTTGAGGCCGCTAATAAGAATTTGAAAACGATCATTGAGAAAATGACGGAAAATTATAAAGATTGGCCTGACAAACTTCACTTCACATTGTGGGGTTATCGCACGTCAATCCGAACATCAACAGTAAATACGCCATTCAACTTGGTATATGGAATGGATGCCGTACAACCTGTAGAGTTAGAAATACCTTCTTTACGCATTGCGTTAGAAAGTAAACTCGATGAAGTTGAGTGGACTAGAGCACGATATGAAGAGCTAATCCTACTCGATGAAAAACGACTAGAAGCTCTACATCATACTCAATGTTATCAAACCCGTATGGCTAGACATTTCAACAAAAAGGTCAAGACCAGAAATATCAAGGTTGGGGACTTGGTATTAAAAGCATTAAGGAAAAATGTCTTAGATCCGAGAGGCAAATTCCGGCCTAATTGGTCTAGACCATATATTGTCAAAACAATCCTGTCAGGAGGCGCGGCTAAATTAGCTGATATGGATGGCAATGAATTTTCAAACATGACAAACCTTGACCAACTTAAGAAATACTACCCATAAGTACTTGAGTAAAATACTCAAGAGAGCTACGTTTGGCCTGATTCCTTAAGCAAAGGATACGTAGGCAACCCAGACAGGGTGCGGCCGCTTTAATCTCTTCAGATTCTGTATCTCCGAAGTAAAAAACTCATGCCCGCAAAATTTCAAAACTGGCGCCAGACGATAGTCTCTGTCGCCAGACGACAATTTTGTCGCCAGGCGACAGAGCCCAATCGTCAGCGACAGTGCATCAGATAGCAGCGCCAGTCTTCTGCGAGTGTCTAGACCAGTTTCGCATGTTTTGGAAATTTATTCGACTTTCGTACTCGAATTAATTCTCCGAAAAATAAATGTTGTAATTGTTTTCATTGCTCTAATTGAAAGTTAATTAAAATAAAAGCTGAAATTTTATTGATTAATAAAGAAAGGACATTATTGATAAAATAAAAGCTGAAAAATTAACTAAAACAAATTAACTTTGTCTAATAAATCAAAAGAAAAGCAATGTTCTAATCTTTTTTCTCCTTCTTCATCCTTTTCCAATTTGTGTCTTCATCCTCTTCCTCTTGATCCATAACCTTCGCTAGGAGACAACCGTTAGAAGATCTACACTCTATTTTAGTATAGATAGTTTCTCCTTCCGCTAGGACTCCATGTTTCTTCTCTACCCAAGCTTCCTTCTTAGTAGAGTCGACTTTTCTTTTTCCTTGATTCTTCTTGGCATTCTTCTTTCTAGGCATAATAGGAGTCTTGAACTCAATTCTTTCCCCTAGGCGTTCCTTAGCAGGGATCTTCTTGTCACCTAGACGATACTTCACATTGGTCTTTTCAATTGTAACTTGAGGTTTTTGGAATCTTCTATCAAGCCATTGCTTCACTTTATTTGACAAGCAAGGTGGTTCCTTATGGGTAATCACCTCCCATAAGGGCCTACCACTCCAGTATCCATCAAAACGCTCAATCTCTTGTGACACAGGAAATTCATAAGGACGGCGAAGATCTCCTGTAGGGATGGTTTGTGCGAGACCATATTGTCTCATGACTCTACAAGGAAAGTAAAAGGTTAGTCTCGACAAGCTCGGGAGACGACAATATGCTTGATTACTACAACCAATCATCGCCTCAATCCTCCACCAAGAAACAATCCAGTTTATGGTAAAGTCACCGGCAGCGAACACCTTGCTCCACTCATGGCGACCGATTTTCAAAAATCGTTTCTTTCGGCGGACTATGCAATTTGGAACATATGTGTGAATATCATCGGGAGGATTAATAAGCTTCAACCTCTCCATGAGCCATATCTGCAAATATGTATTTAAATTAACATTACAGTGTAAAAATGATATTCTTTAGTTCTTGATAAATTAATAATAATATTATTTTATACCTGTAATAAAATTGGAGAACCTCTCAAAGGTGCCCTTGAATCCTTTCTTAGTGCATCTAACCACAGCATAGTCTCTCCAACAATTAATGGCATTGGATTTCTCCCAGATTCAACTTGTTCTATAACAGATGTAATTATCGATTGCCCCTCATTATCTTTGCCACTCACTAAGAGCAATTGGTTAAATAAACAATAAAGGAAAGCCCTTCTTTTATAGACACGGAAATCGGGATTGGGATTATCATAAAAATAATGTGCAAATTCTGTCAAATTAACTATGTTACCATGCACTATGTGTTTCAAAGCCGTCCCCCTCAAATCAAAAAAGTGTTCGAAATCTTTATAGTAATATTCATTGATTCTAGGCATTACCGCAAGGTCTGTGGAATAATAACCTATGATGGCCCCAAACTCTTCCGGTAAAGGACATATTTCATCATGAAAAAATCTAAAACAATGAGTATCAATATTCCAATAGTCTATGGCAGAATAAATAAAGTCAATATCAAGGCTCATCCCTTTGACTCCAAACATACCCCCCATATGAGAAAGATCTAATGCTTTTTTATCTTTAGCAGTCAAGTGACGACACCATTCATCCATGTACCCACAAAAGGTTCTTTTAGCTAAAGGCATGATTACTAGTTAATTAACTATTTAATAAGTTGGTTAAATTATGCAGTAAACGGATGATTCGGGGGCTATTTATAACTTTTTCTGCACAACAGACTTCAATTCCTGTAGGAAACAGGAAAGCGCGTCTGTCGCCAGGCGACAAAATTGTCGCATGGCGACAGAGCCTGTCGCGTGGCGACAGGGTGGATTACGCGGCGCCAGTTGTTTTCTTTGCAGCGTCACCTATTGCGCGTAGGAAACCGTGTTTTTACGTATTTGATTTCGACTTTGACTTGGCTTATTGTTCTATTCCTCTTCTCATACCCTCAATATTATGATTTCTATTATTTTTATTTTTATTATTATTATTATTATTATTATTATATTAAAGCTTAATTTATTTTTACACTTTCCTTCATTTTCTTTTTTCTTTTTTTTTTTGGGGGAGAGAGTCGGTACCCTCCATTAATATTAAAAATGACGGAAAAATTTTACGCAAAAATTACACTTTCTCACACACTTACATGCACGACACATTTGTTATACAATAATAAATCAGGCAAATAGAATGTTAATAAATAATAAAATGCATATATATATACAAGTGTCTGGTACATAAGTCATATAAATACAATAGACAAAGTCCTACAAAAGTCAAACATAAAACAAACACAGGTACAACTATGGCGCTGGAGGTCGCAAGTCGCGAGGGATGCCGAATGTATCGAAAAATGTCCTACTCCGTGGAGTATGTCCATCATCACCCCCTGAACCACTAGGCGGCGCGAACTGCAGCTCAGGACCAGGCCATCTAACCTCACCCTGAAACCCGACGGAAAGAGGCTGGGGCTGCAAAGGCTGCTGCGACGACGAGCCAAACTCGTATGTCCCACCACCCATCCCACCTCGAACGGTCGGCCCGGTCGGAATGTCCTCAGGTGATGACGCCGAATCCTCTACAGCAGCGGCCTCAGAACGACCACCTCGACCACCAGAAGTAGTCCGGCGACGCCTCAAGTCGGACCTAGTAGTCTCCCTCCTAGGCTCGGGCCTCGATCGAGTGCGTAGAGAAGGAATAGGCTGCCCCTGCAAAAGTAAATCAAAGTTAGCAAATGCAACGAAAATAAAGCCAAAAGTAGTAAAAGTAAAAGTAATACCTCCTCAGCGTCGTTGCTACGACAGGTAGCACGGTTCCGCAACCTCACAAGCTGGCTGCGAAAGGCGTCAATGCACCTGGCCATAGCCGTCACCACCTCACGAGAGAACTGCCAAAATAGCCAACGTCAATAAAGCCCAACATAAGGATGGTATATAACAAGAAAAACTACTTACTCGAGTCTGGTGACGAGGAATAGACCGCTCCACAAACTGCTCTCCCGCTGGAGCTGGCGGAATAAGCTCCTCGATCGGTCCATACGTACCCTGGTAGCGTATAGACATCCTCGGAGGGATGAACTCCCTAGGACCAGCCTGCTAAAAGTAAAAGTTAGAAAGATACTTGGGGGCTACCTAAGAAAGATAAACTAAACGAATAAAAGCATACCGATGCCTCTTTTGAAGGGATAGGAGCCGGCGCTAGCAACGGTAGCAGGTCCTCCTCATAGCTCTGCTCGAGGAGAACGTGTGACCTCCAGGGAGCACCTCGCGAAGGCCCACCAGCACGATCCCGCTGCAAGGCATCGTGGAACATATGCCGAGGTGGAGGAGCAGGAACAACGAAAGTATCCGAGGAGTGCTGGATGGCCACCCTCTCCCCTAGGTAGACCACCGCGCCATATGTCCCCAGAAAGTAACGACGCTCAGCCGTATACTGCACCGCCAGCGCAGGGATAGGAAAAGCAGTCCAAGGTCGATATACCGGGCTAGGCTCCTGAAACATCACTAAGTAAGATACTAACGCTAAAAGGTGATAAAAGAGAAAGTAAGAATTTAAAGAAAAACCTACCGTGAGGATCATCTCTCGAAGGCGTAGCACCTCCGGCGGACCTCTGCGGCCTCCCCAACTAGCAGCAATGGGGAGCACGCGAGGAGAAGGCCTCGCAGGCGCAAGAGAAGGGAAGTACTCGTAGAACCAAATCTATACAGAAAGTGAGAATCAGTAAAAATGGTGCTTCTAAAGCTAGAGTTAAAATCTAAATAGGGAAAAGGAGATATACCTCTACGACCCTCCAGAAACTGGAAAGGGCTATCTCTCCAGACAAGGCCTTGTGACGATAGGAGCGCCGCAAGCCCAGTAAAAAATCAGCATAGGCCATGCTGGCCCAGTCATATGTCCCGACCAACTGGAGGTCGCGAACGGCGGACAGGTAGTATAGAAGTACTCTACTACCTCGATCAGGGGAAAATGTCCCTGATAGCAGAATCAGCACAAAGATGCGCACCCGCTGCTCTCGGGTAGTCGCATCATCCTCGAAAGCTGCAGCCAGCGTGCCGCGACGGATACATCGGGAACTCAGCTGTCCCGACTGAGCCTCAGCCTGGGCCCGAATAACGATCGGCCCCAATAACTCCAAAACCTCCGGCGAGTAAACGGTAACGCCAGCATCGAAAGGTAGAGGAGTAGACTGAAACTCTAGCCCCGTAATGAGACTAAAGTCAGCTGGAGTGACTGTCATCTCACCCCAGGGAAAGTGGAAAGTGTTAGTGGTGTCCCAAAAGAACTCCACCGAAGCTCGGACGACGAGGTTACCCCCATCGTATGAAAACATGGCCCGAGTGGCCAGCAGCAGAGGAGTCAACCCACATGACTCCCAAAGACGACGAAGCCCCTCATCGCGGCAGATGAAGTTGTCGTACAGGGAGATGATGGTGGAGTTACCGGAGCCATGGCTACGGGTCCTCCCACTCGCTAGACCTCGTCGGATTCTCTCCGACAGATGATGAACCGGCGCGTGAAATAGAGTGCGCTCGTCCCAATCAGGCATGACACCCAGCCCGGAAGTAGAAGGCACGTCCTCGCCCTCGCTGGTGGGCTCGTCCTCTCGACGTGTGTCCCTCGACCGAGAACCGGAACCACGTCGTCTAGCCATGCTAAAGTATGTAAAAGTAATTAAGTTTAAGGCTCTATAGTGTCTAAAGTTCGCCTAAGCCGCATGATACTATGTTCAAAAAAAAAAAGAGTACGTAGTACTAAAACAGAGCAAAATCTCAAACAAGCATGGAAGTGTTCTTTGAGCAAATAAATAATTTCTTGCAAACATATGATGCATATTGTGACAAATTGTACAAGTAAAAGCAGTCAAAATGCAAAGAGCGACTCACATTGTTCTTCACGACCTTAAGAGGTCCTACAATGGTGAATTGCTTATTTCTTCACCAAATTGGGTCAAACAAGTCTCAAAATACTCCCAAAGTAATATACAAGCATAATTAAACAAATTCAAGGCATAAAATTCCACGAGCAAGGCAAATTAAGCAAAATGATTTTCGAATTTTTCGGAAAATTCGCGAATTAGAACGCGTAATTCATTAAAAACCGAGTAGAGTTTGAGAAAAACTTACATAGATCGGGAAAATAGATGAGAAAAGCTTCGATTTGCAACAAGTTTGAGCGAATTTGGTTGAGAAATGAGCAAGAACGAGTAATTTGAAGTTTTTCGCGAAGTTTGTGAAGCAGAGCAGCGAAATGAGAAAGAAGAAGAAGACGGGTTTAAAACCCCGATTCTGTCGCCAAACGACAGAATTGTCGCGAGGCGACAGACTCTGTCGCGCGGCGACAGATGCAGAAGCTCGCGACAGGCACTTCTGGTCAGCGCAGGAGCGGCGACAGAGTGCTGGGCTCTTCCTTATGGTTTCGTGGGTCCATTTTGGTAGTTTGGGTTCCTTGGTACGCCAGTTAGCCCCTTTGAGCAATTGACATGATTTAGTCAGCTTGATCAAAATGCACTGAGTGATCGACTTGATGAAAGATCGTCTCACCTTAACTTAAAGCGCCTAAGTACTGGCTCATAATAAAGCACCGAAATAATGGTTCAAAGCACCGAAATAATGGTTCAAGGCACCGAAATATTGGTTCAATATATACACCAAAGTAATGGTTTACAAAGGCAAAAGCACCGAAGTACCGGCACAAATATAAAAAAAAAACAATGATAAATAATGATATTAAGGGTCAATAGGTAAAGTGATTCTTTGGCAATGTCTCAACATAGAGAGGAATGGTTTAGCGGCGAAGTACGGTCTTGGCGAGGTAGTGTCACAAATAGTGGAGATGACGAAGCAAGGCCACCTTCGGCGGTCCCTCAAAGTAAAGAAGAGATTGTCTATAGCGGCGACATACTGCTGTGGCGACATATGGCCACACCCAGGAGATGACGACATACAGTTATTTTCGACGATGTTCCCGAAATACTGTGGAGGATTGTCACCAAGGATATTGAAGGCGACGACATATGGTTATCTTCAAGGATGGCGTTCACAAGGTACTGTGGGTGTTGTCACAAACAACAAAAGAAGCAACAACAAGATGGTTACGTTCAGAGACGTGTGCTCGACGGTGTAAGATACGCGTTTCTTAACTCTTTTATCTGTTTAACTAACATTGTTTTGCAGGTATCGGCGTTATAAGAATGATTTGGGATTGCAGAACGTTTTGAATCATTCTCCGTCCCTATCGATACTTTGACTCTCGTTTTTTGAAACTTAAGTTTCTCCAAACTCAGCCAAAGTGGGGGCTTCTGTAGACACCCATTTGTGTCTCCCCAAAACCAAACCCAGTGATGAATGCCTTGCACGTTGTGTTATTATCGAATTAGGTGAAAGTGGTTCGAAAGTCAAGTGTTGCGGTTTAGTTTTAATTAAATTCTTCTCTCTCTGTTTTTGAAAATGACTTTATTTATTTGAAAACGTCCATTTCAGTTTATTTTGGTCCATGATAAGGGTCCAATAATGGTGTAGATGGATGGGGCTTTAAAAGACCTTTCCAACGATATATTATAAGCCCGATTCCGATGATTATTGAGGAAGTTATGGCCAAAATACTAAACTGGGCCCAATATTAATTGTTATTCCTAAAATTATTAGGATTAATTATAGTTTTCTAGAAGTTTCTAGAAAGTTCCTTTTAATTCTAATATTGTTAGATTTAATAATTAATTATTTTTAAAAGATTTTTATTTGGAATAAAATATGGTTTTATTATCTTAAAAATATATTTTATCTTCTGTACGGATTCCGTAGATCAAGTTGATTAAAGATCGGATTCCGCGTGAAGAAAAACGCGCTAATACAGGCTGTCGCCAAACGACAAGTCTGCCGCCGCGCGACAGACCCTGTCGCCGCGCGGCAGACCTTGTCGCGTCGCGACAGAGTTAATTCCTGGCGACAGCGTGGAGTTTTATTCCTTATCAAATTCTATGTTTTTCCGGATTATTTTCATTATAAATAGCGTCCGAATTCCTGTTTTCGAAATAATTCACAATCATCTACAATAATCATTTACAATCATCAACTCTTTTTTAATTCTCTCTATTCCCTCTCAAGAATTACTTAATTCTTTTCTCTATTCTCTCTCTTTCTAAACTAGCTTTTTACATACAATATTCCGCATTCACAAGACTTAGAGTCTCTTAGCCAAGTTCGAAGTTGCCTTCGCCCTAGACGTTAAGGGTTGATAATTTCTGAGGGTTTGGTTCAAAACTAGTCTAAACTTTATTTAATTTGATTTCAATTTAATTCTTTAATTCTTTAATTATTCTTTATTATTTTCATTGAAGTTTACTAACTTGTGTATTTTGTTATTAGAAAGAGGTACGAGGCTTCAAAGTATGTAATCTTATTACTCTCTTTCAATGTAGAAAGCATGTTAATTGTCTTATAATTCCTAGTATCATGTTAGGATGCTTTTAATGCTTTCTAGTATCATGTTTAGGGTGCCTTTACTTATTTCTAATGTCATAATATCATGTTAGTACCATGTTAGGTTTAAAGCTTTGATCTTTATTGCTTAGTGACATGCTAGGATTTGTTATTAATCTTGTTAGTATCATGCCTAGGATCTTGCTATTATTTTTAAGCTTTATTATTAACATGATTATTATTATTATTACTATGCTTATGATTATGATTATGTTTATGTTGCTTGATATATTTTATCGTTATTGCTTGATCACACCTTTTATGATTGTTAAAAGGGAATTTGTACTTGAAATCACGCTTAATAAGATAATTATTAATTTGGTTTAGGCTAATGTGATTTTAACTCAAGTGATTGCCAATAATAGTCTTATTTGTGCATTAATATTCAACCAACATAGATTAAACAGGGTAGGATTAATATAATGTTTGTATGTTATTCGAAAAGCGCACATGAATACGAGTAGAACAAAGTAGAGGCCTATTTTATAGGGCGGGTCCTTTCTTTTGTAGATTGGATTCGTACCTTCATCCCCGGACCCTGTTTGGTTCAAGACCTTATGGAGTAGTTGACGGTCCTTTGGATTGTCTTTTGGGTTTACAAGTTCCTAAAACTTGTTGGCGACTCTTTTTGCTCTTTGTCTTTCCCTTTGGAACGCCACCGTACTTTAGTGTATGATCACAGTGGGGTTCAAGTTTGGGGTTATCGTAATGCTTGAAATATTCCCTACACCGATCTATTACTAACCCGACCCAAAAATTCAACCCAATCGTTCACTAACCTGACTCAAAAATCAACACGACTTGTTATAGAACCGACCTAAATTCAACCCAAATTGTTCCTAACCCAATTTCAAATCACCTTAAATTCAATTTAGACCACCTTATTATTGTTGATCAAAGCATTTTGTCTAGGGAGACCAAGTCGATCCAGGCCAGCTTAACAAAGGAGCATCATCCCCAAATTTAAGAGTTAAATATAGTATATATTTGTTGTATGGTCAAAGGAGATAATTATCTTCCTAAATTATACACTATAGTTTTCTAGTATGTTTCCATATATATTATGGTCAAAGGAAATAATTAGCTTGATAAAAATGATAATTATCTATTTATACTTAGTTGAACCCGAATATGACCCGATTTGGAAATGACCCGACCTTATTGTAACTCGCAAATTATTGACTTGAACATAACCCGACTTGGAAGTGACCAAACCTGATTATAAACCGCAAATTATTGACTTGAACCGAATTCGACTTTGAACCCGAGAATGACCAGAGTTGAAAATGACCCAACCTGATTATAACCCGCAAATTATTGACTTGAACCGAATCCGACTTTGAACCCGAGAATGACCAGAGTTGAAAATGACCCAACCTGATTATAACCCGCAAATTATTGACTTGAATCGAACCCGACTCAAACCCGAGAATGACCCGACCTGATTCTAACCCGCAAATTATTGACTTGAACCGAACTCGACTCGAACCCAAGGATTACCCTAACCCGTTTTAACCCGTGAAAACCCGAATTAAACCCGACCTATTGTTCACCCGACCCAAATGTAACCCGACCTGTTATTAACCCGACCTAAACCCGACCCAAACCCGATAAGATGTATGACCCGACGTGACCCGACTCAAGCATGACCCAACCCGAACCCGACCCGCATAGGTTACGGCATTAACCCGAATTGACCCAACCCACTCTTACCAGATCCAAACCCGACCCGTTTACCCGAATTGACAGCTCTAGTTCTTTTGATTTACCAAAAAAATATATATATATATAAAACTGGATGTTCTTTATAAAATAGCTATATGTTCTTTACAAAACAGTTATATGTTCATTACAAAGAAACTTAATGTTCATTCTGCCTTTTTTAAAGATAAAAAAAAAAAAAACTTATGCACAATGCTCCGCAGGGAAAAAAAATTCAATAAAAGCCAACTCTAAGATGAACAGATATAGGAAGATGTTTTAACTTGCAAGTACTTAGGAATAAATAGTGTTAAGTTAAAAGAGAAAAATCCACCCTAATAAAAAAAAAGGAAAAATTGATAAAAATAATCCCAACTTTCCCCGGTTCGCAAAAAATAATCCCAACTTTGGATTATTTTTAGGAAAAATTGTTAATAATAATACGACCTTTCAACGGTCTTCCAAAAATTAAACGACCTCTTGATTATTCCGGAATAAAACGACCTTTGATATGCATTTGCTATAAATAGGATAGAAAACTGGCGACCTGTTTCTTAGGTTAACTCAGACACTTGTCGAGTTGTGATTAATTGAGATTTTTTTTTAATTTTAAAAATTTTCTTTTAATAATAATGAATTAATTTTTAAAAAAACTTAAATTAAAAAAAAAAAATTCCCTTCCCCATCCCCTGTTCAACAGTGCAACATACACTTCCCCCTCCCTAACCTCCTTCCTCCTCAAACTCCTTCCTCTGTCATCCACCAGCGGTCAGCGCCTTCCCCACCCAATCCAACCCTTTCTTCTCTCTAAACAACCCGCACCCTGCTCTCCCCCACCCCGACCTCGAACTTGACTTGTTTTGAGCGATTTCAACAATGGTGGAGGGCGAGTTTAAACTTTTGGGGCTCCGCCAAAGATGAGGTGGAGGTTTGGGGCTCTAAAGGGCTAAGGTGGGGTGGTGATATTGTGGTGGAGTAGGGGGTTTCGAAATCTGTGGAAGGGATGTGGTGGTGGTTTCGGTCGGGCAGCTAGGGGCTAAGGTAGGGATATGTATTGTGGAGGGTGGGGGTTAGGGCGGGTTGCGGTTTCCTTCAGGTACTATGGAGGTTTCCGGTGACGATGGTAGTGATGCCTAGGGGTTTCGCTGTTGGTGGGGGAGCAATGGTGGTGGTAGTTGACGGCAATGGCTTAGCTTGGTTTGACAACGCTATTAAGGGTGTTTTTATTTTTTAAAATTAAAATCAACTTTTTTAAAAGAAAATTGTAAAAATAAAAACAAAAAACAACCGACTAATTACAACGCAACACGTGTCATAATAAACCTATCAAACAGGTTACCAACCGGTTACGTCCTTTTTGAGCAAATGCATATCAAAGGTCGTTTTATTTCGGAATAATCAAAAGCTTGTTTCATTTTTAGAAGACAGCTGAAAGGTCGTATTATTCTTGACAATTTTTTCTTATTTTTAAATAATTCGAACTTTGAGGGTTATTCGCTCAAAATAGTCCCATGTTACCGGTAACCTGATAAAAAGGGGTTTTTTTTTTTTGGGTATTAGGTACATGTGTCATAACATGATTAGTTGAAAAAAAAAATTAAAAAAAATAAATGAACTTTAAAAAAAAAAACAACCACATCCACCACCAACTTTCCGGCAACCGCCTCCTCCCACCGCCCAAAACCCCGATTCCCCCGCCCCTAACCGCTGCCGTGCCCAGAACCCCTCTCCCCCGCGCTGACTCAGGCGCTGCCACTCCCTAAACCACCAAAACCCTCACCCGAAAACCTCCCCACTCATACTCGAAACACCTTAAAAAACGCAACCCCACTGCACAAACCCCTAATCGGCCCTCTCCCACCCTTGATACGCTAGTCACTAGGGTTTCGAGGGTGGGGGGTGGCCGTTTGGAGGGTTTTGCGGGGGAATAGTCATTTTTAAGGGAGTGGAATGGGCGGTTTTGCGTCAGGTTCTGATATTGGTGGTTTTGGGGTTGGAATAGGTGATTTAGGTGGTACGGGAGTGGAGCGACGACGTCGGCATGTCGGAGGAAGGGTCTGGGCGCCGGCGTGGGGGATTTCAGGCGGAGACGGAGGTGGGTGGTTCCAGGAAAGTCATGGCTGGTGGTGCCATTCATGTGATGACACGTGTTACCGTAACTTGCTATAACAGGTTGGTGACCGGTTGGGACCATTTTGAGCAAATGACCCTCAAAGTTCGGATTATTTAAAAATAATCCAAAATTGGGATTATTTTGAACGAATCGGCAAAAGTTGGGATTATTTTTTTCAATTTTTCCTAAAAAAAAAATTGTTTTTATAATTTAATTTTCACATGTTTTCAAGAATTATTCAAATTTATAAGTGAAAGAACAAAAAAAAGGTCATTTATCTTTATTTTGAAAAACAATATCATATAAGATTACAACAAAATCATACCAATAATCAAAAGATATAACAAAATCATACATTTGTATTTAAGAGATATTTGGATTTATCTTACAAGAATTCTCCTTTAGAATTTCCCATTATTCTTTATTTTATTTTTTTTCCTTTCCTTTTTCATAAAGCTACTCATCCAAATAGTACATGATGTCACCTTTTCTTTTTTTATTTAATTTCCTTAATAATATAATCTTCACTCCTCTCTCTTTCCATTTTTGCTTTACGAAGCTACATCCCCCTTTCCCCTATTTCCAAACGTTTTCTAAATCCTTAAGATATTTAATTATCTCCAAAATCATAATTAAATAGATAAACTCCCAACCGCGTACTGCACGTGTCTGTAATTTATATCCTTACTGATTTTTCTAATCAGTCAAATTACATCATTCTAATCCTGATTTATTGCCTTTTTTGTTTAACCAATAGTACTTTATCATTAATAACAATAGGATATCTCATGTGATTGTTTCATATATTAACCTATTTTAGCACTAATTAGATTTTGTTTTTATTGTCAAAGTCATTTATTTTACTTTGACTTATCTTTTTAAGATAACTAAGAGTTTATTATCTTTACTTCATTTTCACTTATTAAGTTCAGTTTAGAAAAAATAAATTTTGAAAAGGGTTAGTCGATTACAACTATAATAAGTTTTCTTAAAATCAGATAGGTTTAGATAAGATAAGATAGGATAAATTTAGATATGTAAAATCGGGTGAATAAACCACACACAAATACATACAAGTATTAACTTAAGCATCACCTCCTTTTTTTTTTAATTTTTTTTTATGTTCTTTTTACATTATTATCATTTATACATTGTACATACTAAGACATATTAATGAACAGGGGAGTTTTTCCCCGAGTTTTTAGAGAGCCACGTAGGATTTAATTTTCTTAGTGCGCCATGTAGGATTATAAATTTAAGTTATAGCCAATTAAATAAGAGATTATTAATTTCTTTTACAATTAAACAATTTAAATGACACGTAAGCAAAATTGATGAATGAGATTTTAAAGTTTAAAGTAATTATATACAAAATATTATCTTTTGAGATTAAGAATTTTATCTCCTATTTTAAAACTAATATCATAACAATTTTAATCGCATAAATATGAAAAATATCTTTTTAAAAAATACTAACAAACCGTGAATCGCACGGGCTTCATCTAGTGACATCTATAAATGTACAAGAAACTTAAAAAATGAAAATAAAAAATAAAAAGAAAAGAATCAAGATATGGTCATACATGAGTCACAATCGGAGACACTGGAATCTTCCTTCAACGCGTTCACACTTCTTCACACGCTTCCCTTTCATTTTTGTTGCATATAAATTCCCCTCATTTTCTCTCTCCTTCCATTCAACTCTATCTTTCTCCGTTCACATTTCTTTGCTCTCTCATTTTCCATCTTTCTCCATTTCAAATAAATTCAACTCTTCTTTTCTTTAATTTATATAATCAATCTCATCAATTTAATATCTCATGGAAATTTCTTCATTCCCTTTCGACGATTTATCTCAGTTTTACCCAACACCTTATCCTGAAATTGCAGCTAATTCTCCCGTTGATTCTTCTCCGTTAAAAAAACAGAGATCCGAAAGCGAGAGTGTCGATTATTTCTTAAACAATACGGATACGGGTACGATTAAGGATATCCTTGCCTCCGTACTTATGTTCGGAGACGAGGATGATCAAAACCATTCCCATTCCCAACCCGGATTCGGAATAGGAATGGTTTCCGAAAATTACAATTTTATCCTTATTAATGAAAATCAAATTCAAAACCAAAACCAAATTCAGTGGACTGAAGCAACAGTAACAGGAGTAGTTGCTACTGCTGCTCAGCCGAAGCGAGGATTGAAACGCTCTCGCAATGCGGGTCAATCCTCGGCACCAGCACCGGCGGTGAACCGAAGAATGTGGGTGAAGGATCGATCAAAGGACTGGTGGGATAAATGCAGTCACCCGGATTACCCAGACGAGGAATTCAAGAAGTCGTTTCGAATGAGTAAGGCTACATTCAACATGTTGTGCGATGAACTTGACCCTATTATCACCAAAAAGGATACAATGCTACGAGCCGCAATCCCGGTTCGTCACCGGGTCGCGGTTTGTATCTGGAGACTGGCAACAGGTGAACCGCTTCGAGAAGTATCGAAGCGGTTCGGCCTGGGGATATCCACATGCCACAAACTCGTCCTTGAAGTTTGTACCGCCATTAGAAATACGCTAATGGCGCGTTTTCTCCAATGGCCCGACGACACTAAATTGGACGCCATCAAGGAGGAGTTCAAGTCGAAAACCGGAATTCCGAATGTGGGTGGTGCTATCTACACCACCCACATTCCGGTCATAGCACCGAAGGCAAACGTTGGTGTGTACTTTAACAAGCGTCACACCGAACGTAACCAAAAGACGAGTTACACCGTAACACTACAAGGAATGGTGGATCCTAGCGGGATATTTACCGATGTTTGTATCGGGTGGCCGGGGTCATTCTCCGATGAACACGTGCTAGAGAAATCGGCCTTGTTCAAGCGGGCGAGCCACGGCTTGATGAAGGATATGTGGATGGTGGGGAACTCAAGCTATCCGTTAATGGACTGGGTGTTGGTACCATATAGTCACCAAAACTTAACTTGGGCACAACATGCTTTTAACGAGAAAGTTGGGGAAATTCAAAAAGTGGCAAAAGACTCATTTTATAGACTAAAGAAGAGGTGGGGTTGTTTGCAAAAAAGGACCGAAGTTAAGTTACAAGAGTTGCCTATTGTACTAGGTGCTTGTTGTGTTCTTCATAATATTTGTGAGATGAGAAAGGATGAGATTGTGGATGATCCCGGGAACTCGTTCGAGCTTTTCGACGATGAGGTGTTGCCGGAGAATGTTGCGAAGTCGTCTACGGCGGTCCAAGCTAGAGATCAAATTGCTCATCATTTGTTACACCATGGCCTTGGTGGCAACACTTTTCTATAGCTTTAGCTAAAGTTTTTTCTTATATTTATGTCATTTATACAGTTATGTTAGAGAAATCAAAGGAATAGAAAATAGGAATGTAGGTGGGATATAGAAGTGATGTAATTGGGATTTGGGTGTATACCATGTATTAAATTGATTATGTTACATTACTTTATAAAAATTTACCTTATTCAATTCACAGATATACTATGTTGTTTTATTGTTAATTTGCTAATTCATGTGTTTCATTAATTAAATCATGTGTCTCATTAATTTAATTATGTGTCTTAATTGCCTCAAAAAAAAAAAAAAAGTATACTACTGTTTACGTGGGCTAAGCTTGCTGGGCTTTTGGATTGCATGTTACTTGAACACAAATTTGTAAGTGAATTGCATCAATTGATCAAATTTACTGATTTATGTGGGCATTAAATAAAATATTATTGCCACATGCCCACATTACAGACTTACAGTACAAGTATTCTACTGTACTTCATACGAGTATCTAATATTGTTCCAGTTTCAAATAAAATACCCTAATTTGACTGGCACATTTGTTAAAGAAAAACTTTGACCAAAAATGTTTTTACGGAGTAATTATTAATAAGTATAAATTACAAGAGTTTAAAATGTTGTCATTTGAAAACTAACTTATAAAGTTATAAAACAATAACGAAGGTCAAAGTAATGAAATGTGAATGGTACAATAGTCAAAGTAGAACATTTATAATGAAATGGAGTAGATCAATCTATATGTGTGTGTGTGGGGGGGGGGTGTGGTTGTGTGTTGGGGGTCATATTAGGGTGTCCTACTAGTGTCGGTGTCTGACACAGTGTCCGATACGGACACGACAGTTGGATGAAGTGTCCATGTATCCTATGTATCCATTTATCCTATGTATCCTATGGTCATAATATAGATGATTTTCTTTTTATAATGTATCTCAATTCACTTATGATACAAAACGGTTCACATCTACAGTAAGTTAACCTCCTTTAAATTTCTTTATCAAATGACAATTTTATAAATTTTTTCCTTAAAATTATGTTGAACAGTTGCTATGTACTCTTTCCATTTTTAAATATTTGCTCCAATTTCTCCATGCGCGGAGTTTTAGGATAAATTAGAAAAAGTAATAAAATGTGGAAGTAGTAGGGTAGTTGAGAAAATAAAAAATTGTAAAAAGCAAAAGTAGTGCGAAAATAGGAGGAGAGCGAGTATTATGTTGGGTCTACTAAGTATGAGAAATTAATTAAATATTGTAATATCTTTCCAAAAAAGGAAATAGAGCAAGTATTTAAAAACGGTCGAAAAAGAAAAGTGAAACAAGTATTTAAAAATGAAGCAAGTAATTAAGAAAATGTTTATTATTTATACACCCGATTTTTACTTCTCTACACTTATCTTAATGATATTTCTTACCTTATCTTAATAATAATAATTTTATTTAGTCTTTTTTGAACTAAACTCATTAGACCTTGTTAAGATTTCTTTTAATAGTGATTTGGACTTGACTGGCCCTTTTAATTCTTATCATAACTTATTTCCTTAAATTTAGAACATATTTTGACTTATAGACATTAAATAAGTGATATAGTCCATATTATGTACGGTTGGCCACACCATGTGACCGGTTGTAAATAAACAAAGTAATTCCTATAATACTGACCGAATCACCCTTGTAACACTGACCAAGTAACCCTTATACTACTGAAGAAGTAATCTATATAACACTGATCGAGTAATTTATATAATCCGAGTTAACCCTGTAATACAAAGGTGACGTAATAAATCGAAGATGCTTGCATCACATGACAAATAAACACAACAAACTAATGAAAAGAACCGCGTACATACGATACACGACTTGGATAAATACAGCAAGATACAAGGCCAATAATGTTGCATAACATGTGTAATGTGTTAAAAACTTAATGTTGACGATACCAATACTTGTTTTTTGCCACTATTAAAATTTCGGCTGTCAAACAAAACGGTCAACTGTTTACACCTACACCTTAACTTCCTCATATCCCAAATTCATTGTTTTTTGGGGTTTGAATTTTATTTATTTAGTCAAATAGTTTAATTAGTAAATATCCGTAGTACGTCGTACTATTGCATTGCATAATTAATTATTGTCATTTATGGTTGATAATCACATGAAGTTTCTCTTAGTTTGGAGCCCACTTTTATGGTGTTATTGTTAATTTGTTATTCCTTCAAGAATCATTTTCATTTGACTTCAACAATTTTAAGTTAGTAGTCAACGTGTTGTGTAGCCGTGTAGGGAATGGGATACGGAGTAGGGGAAATTATTATTGTGTGCCATCTTTTATGATTGCTATGTTGAGTAGTTTATTGTGTGTACTTGACCACTAATATAATGACTTTTATGAAAGTATCATATTATTCTCTGTTTTTCTTTTAAGTTTATTCGTGTAGACTTGTAGTAGACTAAATGACATACTAGTAATAAATAAACGGAAAAATTGTTAAAATAATCCCAACTTTGATTCATCCGCTCAAAATAATTCCAACTTTCGAGTATTTTTTCAACTTTATACTCTATCCGCCCAAATTCGTCCCAACCGGTAATCCAACTTGCTAATACAAGTTACCAGCCACGTGTCATTCCATAATTGGCTAAAAAAATGTTAAAAAAAAAAACAAAACAAAACAAAAATTAGAACCACCAGCAACCTTCAACGGTTCAAACCAATCAAGCACCCAACCACGCCCACTGCCACACAAGCCCAGCCTAACCCCCTGCCTTCCAGGCGCCGGCGCACCGCCTAGACACCCTCCCCTTCCTCCGGTGCCTGCGCCGCCCCGACTACCCTCCCTCTTCCCCTTAAACCATCATTCCCACACCCTCCAATTTCAGGAACCGTTTGGATCGAAGGCGGTTTAGCTCCATAGTCGAGAGGGTATTTCTTGGGGTGAAAGGACGATGATTGAAGGTGGAGATGACTTGAATAAGAGATTGAGGGATTAAATGATTGTCAGGATGTTGTTGCTCTTTGTGACGAATTTCAATGCGAACTTCGAGCGGTTGACACATTGATCTCTTTAATGGCGGATGGTGGTTTAAGGTGAAGCGAGAGGGCTGACGGTTGGTAGAGGGGTAGGGACAGGGTCGACTGTTTATAGTTGGGTCCGGCGCCGGCAAGGGGATGGGGTAGCGATGGCCGGAGAGGAGGGCCTGGGAGGTGCTGGGGAGGGGATGATGGTGTTTTTATTTTTTTATTAATTAATTAGGTAATAATCATAATAATTTTAATAATATTTTTTTATTATTTTTAACTAGTCACGTGGTGACACGTGTAAATTAAATCTGAAAAAGAAAAATCTTACTTGTTTAACAGGTCACCGGTAACTTGGGATTGTTTTAGACGGATATAGTATAAAGTTGGGATTATTAAAAAATAATCAAAAGTTGAGATTATTTTGAGTGGATGGAGAAAAGTTAGGATTATTCTAATCAATTTTTCCTAAATAAACGGATGGCGACTTTAAGTAGTGTGCGTGATGTTGAGATTATATCGTCAATTAGTTTTTGTTAAGTGATTCGGCTCAAATTTCAAGTATCTCTTCATCCCTTTTATTGTTTTGTATGAATTTTTTCATCGAGATTTAGAAAATTGGAACATATGTGATTGAAGGTTGAAAATGAAAAGATTATTACTCCTTTTATTTCTATTTATTAGTTACGGTTTGTAATTGACTTTATTAATAAGCTAAAATAATCTTTTAATTAAATCCCTTTGTAAAAAAACACAATATAGTCATGTGGGGTCTTATTTGATTATTCTTAATGAGTACTATATTAATGGTCAGATACTTGAACACAAATTATTGGGTTAGTCAAGTCTGACCAAATATTTTGTCAGTCCAACTATTATTTGTACGACAATACAAACTTCTCACACACATTTTTTTCACTCACCATTACCAACAGTACTCTCACTCAATCCTACTTCACTTCTCTCTCCTTCTTCAACTTTAACCCATCCTTATTTTCTCTCTCCTCAACATACTGCTAAATTCTTCTATTTTATTTGTCCATGATTTATGTATGAATTGAAGAGGATGGAGAGGAGAGAAAAAAATAAAGATTGTTGATTATACTTATCCATGATTTATGCTTGAATTGGCTTGATAATTGATTAAGATTCTCGGATTTTTTGAAAAATGCCCAAAAAATCGATTTGGGGATTTCATGTGTGATGTATAATTGTTAAAATTGATTGTCCTATGTGATTGTATGTTGAATTGTGAGTGTTTTGATAATAAATGCATGTATTTTGGTTGAGAAATGAGCATGTTATATTATACCCATGAGCTTACTACGGGACTTTCAATGGTGGTTCTGCCATTGTTGACCTTTTTAGTTATTTTAATAAAATAAATTCTATTATGTACATTATATCATCTATAAGTTGGATGATATGTATCCTCCATAAGTTAAATGATATCATGTATTATGTTTATAATATTATCTATACAATGGATGATATCTCCTCTATTACCTCAGCAATAAATTAGAGGGAAATGTTACGACTTCACCGGGTGAATTGCATAGGAGAGGTAAGGGGAGGAACCCAACAAGCTATGCCACATATACATACCTTTGTCAAGGTGGAGAGTGTATGTGCCCAACGACATGTCCTTGTCAAGGGATCAAGCAACATTTAATTTTATTTTTATTAATTAAAAAAAATCAATTCTCCTTCAAAATAAAATCCTCTTTTTTCATTTTTTTAAATATTTTCTTTTTTCAATATTTTTTTTAATGAATTAACTTGGTATTCTTAGTTTGCATCAAATATTAAATTTCATCCAACAAAATTTACATATCCTCTATCAAATAATATATACAAGTAGCATCTAACAAATTATACATACATATTCTCCGTCAAATAATATATATACCCTCTAATAAATTGATTACATATCCTCCAAAAAGTTATACATATCCTCTAATAAGTTATATATATCTTCTATCAAATAAAATATATCCTATAATAAATTGTGGACATCTTGTATCAGATACTACATATTCTCTAACAAACAGTTCATATCCTCTATCAAATAATACATATCCTTTAACAAACTGTACATATCCTCTATTAAACAATACATATCATATATAAGTTGTTCATATCCTCCCTCAAATAATATATAACCTTCAACAAATTGTATGTATCATCTATCAAATAACACATATCCTCCAACAAGTTATACATATTCTCTATCAAATACCACATATCATCAAGAAATTGTACCTATCCTCTATCAATTAATACATATCCTCTAATAGACTGTACATATCCTCCATCAAATACTACATACATATCATCTAACAAATTATACATATCCTTCATAAAATAATACATATCATCCAAACAAATTGTACATATCCTCTATTAAATAATACATATCCTCCATCAAATGATTTGTATCCTCCAATAAATTATACATATCCTCTAATAAATTGTACATATCATCCATCAAATAATTCATATCCTCCAATTATATCAAATTATATATATCCTCTAATGAACTATACATATTTTCTAATACAGTACATATCCTTTATAAAATAATATGTATCCTCCATCAAATAATTTATATCATCTAATAAATTATACATATTTGATTCTCTATATATATAAAAAAAAAAAACATACCCTCTAACAAATTGTATATATATCCTAAATCAAATAATTTATATCCTCTAACAAATTGTATATCCTCCATAAAAAATTCATATCCTTCAATAAACTTTACATATACTATATCAAATACTATATATCCTCTAATTAAATGTACATATTTTCTAACATATTATATATCCTCTATCGAATAATATATATTTTTCAACAAATTGTACGTATCCTCTACCAAATTGTACATATCCTCTAACAAACTATACAGGTTCAATAACATAGTATATATCCTCAATCAAATTGTACGTATTCTCTAAAAATTAAAAACGGAAATTTTTTTTTTTAAAATTTACTTTTTTTTTTTAAAAAAATTAAAAATTAATAGGTCAACAATGGAGGAACCTCCATTGACGATCATGTACTAAGCTTGTGGGTATAACATAACTTGTTTATTTCTCAACCAAAATACATGCATTTATTATCAAAACACTCACAATTCATCGTACAATCCCATGGGACAATCAATATCGACAATTGTAAATCACACAAAAAAGCCCCAATTCGATTTTTTTGAGTATTTTTGAAAAATTCCAAGAATCTCAAACAATTAGCAAGGCAATTCAAGCATAAAATATGGACAAATATAATCAACAATCCCTATTTTCTCTCTCTTCTCCATCCTCTTCAATTCTCTTAAACTTTCTCTCTCTTCCACCATGGATGATGTATTTGATCCCGATGAGTTTCTCACCGCTCAATTGTATCTCGCATAGCTTGTAATTGTTGTTGTTGGGAAGATTGTTGAGTTTGTTGTTGTTGGGATGATTGTTGAGTTTGTTGTTGTTGTTGGGATGTTTGTTGCCACACAAAATATTGGGTGCAACACCTTGAAAAATCCGAGAATCTCAAATAATTATCAAGACAATTCAAGCATAAAATATGGACAAATATTATCAACAATCCTTATTTTCTCTTTCTTCTCCATCCTCTTCAATTCTCTTAAACTTTCTCTCTCTTCCACCATGGATGACGTATTTGATCCCGACGAGTTTGTCACCGCTCAATTGTATCTTGCATAGCTTGTAATTGTTGTTGTTGGGATGATTGTTGAGTTTGTTGTTGTTGGGATGTTTGTTGCCGCACGAAATATTGGGGGGCAATACCTTCTCATAAGTGTATTGGCAAATGTACAAGCCAAAACGTAACTAATGAAAAGGAACTATGGGAGTAGTACTGTTGGAGATAATGGAATATGTATGATTTATTTATTATCTATACTGATATATTAAAAGACGTTTCTACAAACGTATCTACGCCACGTAGACCTCCTCACTACGACACTAACTCAACTCCTTATTATGCCACGTCAGCTACTTCATTTCTCAATATGCCACGTCATCAGCACTACCAACAATACTCCATGTTGTCTCAACTATATTGAAAAAAATATATGGATGAAAAGGTTCAAACACTAGACCTCTTGAAGAGATGTTATTGTCTAACCATCTAGGCTAATAACTAATTATGTTTTAATGTTGCACACTAATAATATTATACAATAAAAGTATTGAAGTTGCACAACTATAAAAGTTGTATCCCGGGGCAACGCCCGGGCTACTCACTAGTTTTTTTTTTTTTTTTTTTTTAAAAAAAAAAAGTATCAGTTGAGTTTGGATGGTAATTGAAGAATGGATCAATATAGAGGTGGGTAAATAGGTAATTAACTAATTATTGAACGTAAAATGAACCGTGACACAATTTTTGGTGCAAAACGAGAGCAATATATGATGTTATATTTAAATTATGAGGGTCATTTAGGGACAAAGGATTAAAGAAAGTTTCAAACTATGATCAACATTTTGATACAACCAACTGGCTAGGAAAACAAGAACAATAAAAAAGACACAGATAGAATATTAAATAACATGGTTTTTTTTTTTTATTTATTTATTTATTTATTTTTTATTAACAATTGGCCTTGGTTAGACAATCGAACACTATGATTTTAAATTCCACACTTTTTGTAAATAATCTTGGAAAAATTGATAAAAATAATTTCAACTTTCGTTGGTTCTCTCAAAATAATCCAAACTTTAGATTATTTATAAATAATCCGAACTTTGAGTGTTATGCCCTGTTCTTTTGAGCTTCTGGGTAGAGCAGAACAAATTTCAGTAGAGTAGAGCGAATTTCAGCAGAGCAGAGCAGATTTCAGCATTATTATTATTATTATTGTCGAAACTACTATTATTTTTATTTTTATTATTATTATTATCATTATTAAATTTATTATTAATATTATTAGTATTTAATTTTAACCATTATTACTATCATTATCGCATTTTACTATTATTATTATTATTATTATAATTTATTATTATTATTGTTATTATTATTATTGTTATTGTTATTAACAAGTTCAATAAATAGATGTGTACCATCTTTAACTTATGTTAATAGTAAAAAGATAAAAGACAATAGTTTAATATCTTCAAATTATTACAACCACTTATCAATATGAGAACATAATTAGATAAGAGTTTAACATTGTGGTGAATTAACCATCTACTTCCATATGATCTTCATTTTCATCATCATTACTTATTATTATAAAATAATATTTTAGTATTATTATTAAATATGAAGTATTATTATTCCCAAAAAAAAAATTATTATGTGTTATTATTATAATCAATATATATTAAGAAATTGTTAGTCATTATTATTAATTAATATTCTTATAAATATTAATAATTTGTATTGTCAATTATTAATTATTGTTATTAATAATTATTATTATTCGTAAATATTAATTATTATTATTATTAAATAGTAATTATTAATAATTGTTGTACAGACATTATTAATTATTATTAATCCAGAGCATAGCAGATTTCAGCAGAGCAGAGCAGATTTCAGGAAAGCAGAGCAGAGCAGAGTAGAGCAGCTCTAAAGAACGGGGCCTTATTCGCTCAAAATGGTCCCAACCGGTCACCAACCTGTTATAGTAGGTTACGGTAACATGTGTCCCCACATGAATGGTTAATAAAAAAATTAAAAAAAAAGTAAAAACTTATTTTTTTAAAAAAACCCAGCCCCACCCACAACCACCATCCCCACCAACAGCCACGACCTTCCCTGAACCACCCACCTCCGTTACCACCTGAAATCCCCCACGCCAGCATCCAGACCCTCACTACTAGAAATAGGCTGATTTCCGACGGACTGGTTCCGACGAACACGAAATTTTGTCGGAAACATCGGAAATTCCGACGGATTTTTATTCCGTGGGTTATTTTCGACGGATTTTAACAATCCGTTGGAAATTTACGACGGAATATAATCTGTTGGAATAAATACGCTGTTAAATTTCCGACGGTATTAAAATCCGTCGGAAAGTTAAATTCCCGACATAATTAAAATCCGTCGGAAATTTCCGTCGGAATATAATTATATATATAAAAAAAATGCGGCCTTGTTAAAACCCTAAACGCGTTCTCCTCCCCTTTCATTTCATTTCCGCCCCTCTGCTCTTTCTCTGTCTTCCGCCCTTCTCTCCTTCTCTTTCTCTCTCTTCCGCTTCTCTCTCCTCCGCCCCTTCTCTTCCTCTCTCCTCCTCCATCTTCTCCTTCTTTCTTCTCTTCCCTCATTTCTCTTCTCTTTCTTGGTGTTTTTCATGGTCGAAATTTATGGTTTGTTGGTCAAATTCGACCATGAAAAGTGTAGATCTAGACTTTTCATGGTCGAATTTGGCCTATTTAAACCAAATGCAATAATTCAAAGCCAATTTCAGTTAATAAGGTATGCTTTTCGAGTCTTTAATTTTTTTTAATTTTTTTTTATATTTTCGGTTGTTGGTTGGTCGGTGTGGATGTGGTGGCTTGGTGCCGTGGTGGTTTGGTTTTTTAGTCGGATCTGGTGGTTTAGTGCCGTGGTGGTTTGGTCGGATCTGGGTCAGTTTAAGGGGCTAAGTGGGTGGGTTAGTCTTTGTGTTAGAAGGTTAGAAGGGTGGGTCGGATAGAAGGTTAGGAGGGTGGGTCGGTTTAAGGTTAGGTGGTTGGGTCGGTTTTAGGGTTAGGTGGGTGACGGCTGAAGGGAAGGAGGTGGTGGTGGGTAGATCTGGGTTTTGGGTGGGTGGGGATTTTTTTAATGTTTTTTTTGTTGCAGTGCGGTGGTTTGGCGGTGGGGGCTGGTTGGTAGTGGAGGTGGTGGTCTGTTTGGGCTGGTTGATGGGTAGTGGAGGTGGTAATACGCCACGTCGGTGGTGGTGCGGTGTTTTTTTTCTTATGTCGGTTGAAACGTCTTCCGACCGAATTTACTATTCCGTCGGAAATTTACGACGGACTATTCCGGTGTCAGAAATTATCAAACGACGGAAAATTCCGTTGGGAATCTCGGAATTTCTGACGGAAAAGGTGGCTTTTCCTACCAAGCCGTTTCCGACAACCACTTCCAACGGAAATTCCGTCAGAAACCCTTTTTTCGACGGATTTCAGGGTGTTTCCGACGGAATTTTTCCGTCGAAAATGGGCCTATTTCTAGTAGTGCCTTCCTCTAGCGTGTCGGCATCGGCGCTCTACTCTCGTACCACCTAAATTACCTATTCCAACCACAAAACCACCATTATCAAATTCTGAATTCCTTAAAATCCGCCCAGCCCCACCGCAAAACCCTTCAAATGGCCATCCCCCACCCTCGAAACCCTAGCGAATAGGGTTCCGAGGGTGGGAGAGGGCCGATTAGGGTGTTTGTGCGGTGGGGTCGCGTTTTTTTTAGGTGTTTCGGGTTTAAGTGAGGAGGTTTTCGGTGGGGGTTTTGGTGGTTTAGAGGCTAGGGGACTGGCATCGCCGGAGTCGGCGCGGGGGAGAGGGGTTCTAGGCATGATGGCGGTTAGGGGCGAGGGATTGGGGTTTTAGGGGCGAAGGCGGCGGTTAAGGACGGGGGATCGGTGTTCTGGGTGGTGGGAGGAAGGCGACTGCCGGAAAGTTGGTGGTGGATGAGGTTGTTTTTTGTTTTAAAAGTTTATTAATATTTTGGGAAAATTGACAAGAATAATCCCAACTTTGCTTCATTCACCGAAAATAATCCCAACTTTCGATTATTTTGTAATAATCCCAATTTTATATTCCATTAATTTTAAATAGTCCCAAGTGACTTGAAACCAGCTAGATAGGTTAACATTTGTAACTTGTGATTATTTGCACACGTGTTACCACGTGATTGGTAAAAAAAAAACAAAAAAAAAAATATTGACATTTTTGTAATAAAAAAAAAAACAGGTAGCCATGCTAGTTAACCACTCCCTCCGCTAAACCTAGCCACCTCCTCCCCCTACCAGCTAACCCCAACCCCGCTGGCACCCAACGAACCCCACTATTCCGACGATCCACCTATCCCATTCCTACCCATGATAATGCCACCACCAGCTCGTCGAATTTTGAATTTGATCAGTACACAAATTAGATAGATGTTCCAGACTTCCAGTTAACAGTGATTGAAGAAATTCAAAAATTCTAAATTATAATTGTAGAACATCATGTGACAGTTAATCAATTTGTTTACTTGTGAAATTTATTTACTTGCTTTCTTAAACCCCCTAAAAATTCAATTAAAAGGAAAAAAATAGTACCAAAGTACCCAAGGTGGCGAAGGAGCAAAGAAAAGGAAAAACTGGAAAACTATATTCTGAGATCTCGATCGGCAAATACAAGAAAATTTGATTTTGATTGTGGTGTATATAATACCTCGTATTTTCATACATATTTTCCAAATTAATTAATTAGGAATTATTTCATAAAAAGAGTATTTTAGTAATTTATTATTTGGAGCCAAAAGGATATTTGAATTTTGGCGCCAAAAGTATTTTAAAATCTAATTATTATTTTGGATAAGATTTATTATTCATTTATCTTATTTTAAAAACCGGACTATTTATATATTTCAGATATTTTAGTTAAAGCAAAAAATATTTTATTAATTAATTAAGAAGTCCGAAAATTCCCATTGGCTAGCTAAGAATTTAGGATTTTCTATGTATAGAAAATCTGATTTTCTTAGTTATTTATTGGTGAATAATTGGTATTTAATTAATAAGCTATTTAATTAATTATTCTATATTATTTACACAATTAAATTTATTTCTTAAAACCGAGCAAAAATCTTCCTTAATTGGACTAATGAACTCCGAAAATCTGAGCTATGGTAAGCTCAAGATTTTCGGCCTTCATGGTTGATTTTGGGGGAAATTATTTTGGTAAATTGTATTTTTAATTATCTCTCTAAAATCTCTTATTTTCCTTAATTCCATTTTTCCATCTCCTTAATATTTGATCATCATACTTTCCTACCTTTTATCTTCCTTGATTATTCTCCAAGTAATTCCATTTACCATATTATTTTTCATGACAACACACCTTCCATATTTTATTATTCTCAATTACCTTAATATCAAAACTTTCCACATATATATATATATATATATATATATATATATATATATATATATATATATATATATATATATATATATATATATATATATATATATATATATATATATTCACTTCTCCAAGTAATTCCTTAATTCTTCTTGCCATAATTCTTCGTACATTTTCCTACCATAATTCATGCCCATACTAGCCTATAAATACTCCTTTAATTCATGACCAAACACTTACACCAATTTTCATAATTCTCTCTTAAACTCTCTTATGTAATTCTCTTTCTTTTCTTTTCTCCTCCTTGCACCAACCACCACCACCGAGCACCACCTACCACCTCCGGAGCCACCTACCGCCGCCAGCCACCTCCGGCAGCAGCAACCTGTCGCCGTGGTGTTGCCTTGCCGCCATCTCCTTCTCCTCTTCTCCTTGGTTTCCTATCTTTTCTTCTTCTCTTCTCTTATTCAATTAATTATTATTATTATTATGGGGGATTTATAAAAATTATTATAAGTAGTTTTAGTTTTATAAAACCAGATTTTTAATGATGTTTATGAGAAAATAATTTAAAAGGTTCATGTACATATAATTGGGGGATTTTTAATTTAATTTTAGTGATTATTTGTTAACCTTATATTGATTAAGGTTATATTTATTTGTAGGGTGTGTCCGATCAAGATTATTCTTGAGGTTCTTTTTGTGTGGTTTTGCTAGCAAGGATCAAGGTACGTTAGGTGGCTAGATACCTTGAAAGTGATTGGTTAGAATAAACATGTTTTGAATGATTTTATGATGATTGAATTAAATTGATTAAATTATGATTTATGATATAAAAGCATGTTTAAATAATTGGTTTTGATAAATAAATTGGAGTATTAATTTTTATATCATGTTTTGAATAATTAAAATTATTATTCATGTTTAAAAGGTTTGATTTTGGAAGCATGTGGAATTTAATAAAAAGGAGTTTTGAACTATATTGAAATTGTTGGATATTAAAAGGATTCATTAAATTATTATTAGGAAAAATTGACGAGAATAATCCCAATTTTGCTCGATTCGCACAAAATAATCCCAAGTTTTGATTATTTTTTAATAATCCGAACTTTGATATGAATTTACTTCTAATTTTCCCAACCGGTCATCAAACTTGTTAAAACAAGTCATCTAACACGTATCAAGACGTGCTTGCTCAAAAAATAAAAAATAAACAAAAAAATTTAAAAATTAAAAGAATTTTAATTAACCAAAAAGTAAAAACCCACATTCCCTTCCCGGTAGCCCAACCATTTCTCCAGCACCGTTTCTCCGCGTAGCCGGTCTCCCACCCCCACCTCCGGGTGCATCTAGACTCACCTCCACCTCGCTGGAAACGATTCTCCCTTCTCCTATCGCCCTCCCACCCCAAAACGACCATGCCCAGTTGCCCACTCCCAAAACACCTCCCTCACTCGCATAAACCCCAATCTCTACCTCTCTCACCCTCGGAACCCTAGCGAAAAGGGGTTGCAATGGTCGGGAAAGGTGCGATTGGCGGTTTAAGAGGTGGAGGAGGTTTATCTGAAGTTTTTGGGGGATGGAGGGGGTTTCGGGGTTGGCGAATGGAGGTTTAGGGTAAAAGGTGACGGCATGGGCGGCGTAGGGGAGGGGGTCTGGGGAGCAGTAGGGGTGACGAGTGGCTTGGGCTAGGTGAAGGTTGGCGGCTGAGGAGGTAGGCAGGTGGCTGGGGCTAATAGGGGAGGGGAAGGTGTTTTTTTAAAATTATTTTTAAGATAATTAGTTTTTTTCTTTTTTGAGTAAATAATTAGTTTTTTTTTAATAGTAAGTTAAAACATGTTCTTATAAAAAAAATTAAAAAAGTTTAGTTAAATCACGTTATGACACGTGTGCATATTTTTTTTTTTAATTAACCTATTCAACAGGTTGCTGGTCACTTGGGACCGTTAAAAGAAAATTCATATTAAAGTTCGGATTATTAAAAAATAATCAAAAGTTAGGATTATTTTGGGCGAATTGAGTAAAGTTGAGATTATTCTTGTCTATTTTTCCTTATTATTAAAATTAAATTTTTATAAGCATGTTGGTAATCCCACTATGCGGATTTGGTTTTATTTGATAAGACCTTGGACATTGCATGATCGGGTCTTTACTCAAGAATAGCCTTGAAAAAAGTAGGAGACTAGCTTGAGGGGTGTGCACACTTGGGTGGAATTGGATTAAATTGGAATTAGATTATTGACAGGCTAAAGTCGTATCGCTTAATCAAAAGTAATACCTAAATCCTCTAAACTAATGTAGATAGGGAAGTAGGGTCGAATCCAAAAGGAACCAAGTCTTTCTATTCCTAATTAATTAAAATAATCTAAACTATTAAGTAACCAAAATATTGTTGTGAAAAGTAATTTAACTAAGGAAATTAAGAATAGGGAGAAATCAATGAATAAAAGGCCTAGGGTCACATGTTCACCAATAATTAATATTCTGGGATAAAGCATAACAATCAATAATCAACATTGCACATATAACATGATTAATAGGCTCTTGCAATTTATTAATCAACATAGATCTAACAGGCTCTCGCAATTTACTAGATCTAAGTTCCTATTATAGCCTTTAATATCAAATTAACATCTGCTCGATTCATCAATTCAATATTGCTATACTTTTACTATCAAATCACATCTGCTCGATTCATAATCTAATTGTAAAGAATTAAAACAATCTAATAAGAAATTATCATGCAATATCAATAATCAACAATGGCAATTTATCCCTTCATATTAATTATGGATCCCCCGAGAACTCTAGAATTAAACTACTCGTGCATAATTAAATCTAAACTAAAAAAAGCAATTAAATTAAGCATGATTAAAAGTGATGATAAATAAAAAGCTAATAAGAAAGCAATTAAAAGAGAACTAAATTAAAAATAAAACAAAGATGTAAAACGTAACATCAAAACCATGTATCAACTGTTAAACAAACAAGAACAAAGAAAAATAATGTTAAAGAATCTAATCCTAAAGTAATTAAAACTAAAAGCATAAAATCTAAAACTAACTAACTAAGGGTTCGTTTGGCATCACTGTGGTTTTCTGTTTTTTGGTTTTTTGTTTTTCAAAATCATATGATATATGTCACATAATGAATAAAAAATTAGTCAAATTTATTAAACTCATGATAATTTTGAAAACTGGAAAGTGAAAAGTGAAAACACCTTTTTCTTATTTCTTGTTTTTGGTTTTTTATTTTCTAAAAACCTAAAAACAAAAAACAAGCCAAACAAGCCCTAAAGAAAGCTGAAAACTAAACTACAGCTAATACCAAGAAAAAAACTACTTCCTACTACCTATGTACTACCTCCTTAAATAAGAAAAGAAAAAGAAATTTATTAAAGGACAACTTTTATTCCCACTCAAACTTTTCACCAAACAATCTCCATCAGCAAATAAAGACGTGAATTCAGCGAAGTAAGGCCCAAGGATTTGTAGGCCCAATATCTTAAATAGCCTAAGTGAGTTGCTATTATATCTGCCTGATCGGGCCCGGTCAGATGGAGCTACGAGCTGGACCTTATGGCTTCTTTTGCTTTGGGCCCATTTCTTTTTCCTTTCATACTTGGGTTGTGACACTAATTTGGTTCATGATATTAAATAAACATTAAAACTTTGGATCTCTTCATTTAATTACGCCCTTAATCACGAACCAAATTTCTTTAACACGGTCTTGGGCTTAAAATATTCGGTCATAAAATACGATCAAACTCCGACATCTTTGTAGTGGCTCAATAAGCTCGGGAATCTTCATAATTCTACAAATTCTTACAAAATAATATCAACTCTACAAAAACACTAGAAAACGTATATTAGTAATAAAAATAGCTCCGCAAAGCTCAAATAAGCACAAATATGTCCCTGGGACGTGGAATAAATATATGTAAAATAGACTCATCAATTATATTGGAATTGGAATTTTAAATAATTGGTTTTATCAATTATTATTGAACTATTGGTTTGGTTTGAAATATTGGAATTGGTTTTGAATCATGGATTGGAATCATTGGTTAAATATTGGAATTGGTTTTAAAAGCATGTTTGCTAATAAATTGAGTTTACATTATCTTGCACTTATCGTACTTAGCATATTTTACTAACCCGTATTTCTTATTTGTTTTGGTTCGCCCTGTGATAAGTCAATATTATACCATTATTTTTGGGCTATTTGGAATGCGTTTACTATAGAATTTCAACATATAGTTCGTGTTTTTGTATGTTTTATCCAAGTTGGACTCAATTTCTTCTATTCTGATTGTTTGGTTGTTATGTTGTGATTTCAGGATGAAGTAGAGCATTTGGAGTGATGATGAACATGCTACGACATTCTGAGATAGATTGGTGAACTTCTTAAGAAGATTCGCAAGTCATGAGAAGTTATGTATCAGAGTGCTAGATGAGGATAACACCACATGGTCGTGTACCATATACTACATGGTCGTGTGATGCTTCCATCTGCGCTTTCCTGCTACATGGTCGTGTACCCATGAGCTACACGGTCATGCTATAGTTTCCAAGTACGACTGTTTGCTACATGGCCGTGTACCAAGAGCTACACGGTCGTGTGATGTCATCTCCGTATGAAGTCTGTTTACACGGCCATGTACCCCTTAGCTACACGACCGTGCACGTGTATGATGAAATCTGAAGATCAAGTATAGGCCAGCTATTCGGCCATGTACCCATCAGCACACGGCCGTGTATGTGTGCGGAGAAGATATTTTTATTTTTATTATTTAATGTTTATTTAGGATAGAATAAATAAGGGTTTCAACCCTATTATAAAACATCTAATTTTTATTATAGCTTTTTCTATTATATGTTGTTTTGTGAGAGAACACATAGAACTCCATTGAAGCATTCATCTTAATTCAATTTCAAGTATTTCTCTTTCATCTTTAATCTCTTTAATTTTCTATTGTTATTATGTTTTCTTTAGTTATTTGTCTAGTTAGTTCTATCATCATGTGTGAGTAGTTTCATAATCTAGGGTTAGGTTGAACCCTAATATGGATTAATGTGTTATTAGATTTCCAATTCCCAATTTAATTAATTTATAATTCCTCTTTGTTAGGGTTGGTTTTATTATCAATGGTTAACTAGAAATAGTATTATTGAATGTGATTAGGTTTACAACGAAAGTTGATTCTTAATTGATTTTAGAATCCTAATTAAAAGTAAAAACTTTAATGCATGAAAATAGCTAATTGTTCTTGCTAGGACTTATAAGAGGCCGTTCTTAATGTCTTTAATATGTATGATTCCATGAAAATAGGTATGATTGCATATTAGGGAAGCTATTAGTTGATCGAAAGAAACTCTTAGTATTGTTTTAGGGAGCATCTGTCCTGTGGAATATTTATTGATTTAATTGAGGGAAAGGGATTGTTCTATTGCATTGATTCATATTAGTGGGGCTACTTAATCTTAGATGTTTTTAGTTCTTGATTGATTCCGTATTATTATTATTTATTGCTTATTAGTTAATATTGTTCTAGTATAGATTCCTCGATATTGATTGGTTACTTGCTTAGTATTTACTTGAGTCTAATTAATTAGTTGAACAATAGTCTCTTGGGATCCGACCCTTACTTGCCCGTCTACATAGTAGTGGTCTTTTTAGGTTATTTTTGTTAGGTACGTGACAAGCCTATCAAATTTTGGCGCTGTTGTCGGGGACTAACGGTTTCATTCTAGTTATTTGTTATTTGTTTTCACCAAGCATATATTTAGTTTATTTGGTTATTGTTCCTTGTGTCTTTGATCTTCCATTTTAGTTTCTTTGTTGCATGCAAACTCGAAGTTCTGGTTCAGATGATTTAACACCTTTTGATTCTGAGATCGAAGCTACTGCAAGAAGACGAAGAAGTAAAAGGAGGAAAAATCAAAATACAAGAAATATGGTCGATCCAGGAACAAAATCTCTTTTGGAGTATGGTACTCTGGATATAATAACCGGATTCCTCTCCAGTATTGTTAGACCACCTGTCACTGCTTAGAGTTTCGAGTTGAAGCCCCAATTCATACAGTTCATCTCCAATGATTCTTTTGCAGGCTCACCAAATGATTGCCTTGTGACTCATATTGATAGTTTCTTGGAGAAGTGTGACACCATGAAGTTCAATGGTGTCACTGATGATGCTATTAGACTACACCTTTTCCCCTTTTCACTAAGGGATAGAGCAAGGGGGTGGTTACGAGATAAAGGTATTGGTTTTTTTGATACGTGGGACAAGCTTGCCAAGGCCTTTCTAGTCAAATTCTTGGGGCAAGAGAAAATTACAAAATTAAGGAACGACCTGTCAACTTTCCATCAATCCAATGAAGAATCCCTATATGAGGCATGGAGAAGATTTAAGCGATTGCAAAGACAATGCCCTCACCATGGTATTCCAGAGTGGATGTTGATCCAAACGTTCTATAATGGTTTGACCCATGAGTGTCGCATATACATTGACGCTGCGTCCGGAGGTTCTATCATGACGAAGAACCCAACGATGCGAAGGATTTGATTGAGAAGATGGCGGCTAATGATAATTACCATCCAAGGGGACGAAATGCTATCAACATGGGTAATAAACATGATGTTGATGCTCTAACCATGTTGACTAGTTCTGTGCAGGCACTAAATCATAAAGTCAATCAACTCCAAGCTGAGTCCTCTCGACCCTCGATGGAAACTTGTCAGATGTGTGGATTGCAAGGCCATACTGTGCGGGAGTATCAACCCAATTATGATGGAATGATGATTGAGCAAGCTAATGCTTTTTATACCACGACCTCCACAAGGCCATTTGATGAAGGGTGGAGAAATAATCAAGGGTTCTTATATATGAACAATCAGGCTCAAGTGAATCCTCAACCACCACCCGCTTTTCAAGAAAGGGTGATATGTCTATTTTATATAGAATTTTACCCTAGTCCCTTGGTCATAATTGGTAGTGTTTTTTGGCTCTTTAGAGCCACTTTTATTACTAATTGGTGTTTTCTAGTGTTTTCGTAGTTTTGGTTGAGTTTTGTAGGGAATTACACAGTTGGAGCATTTTCCCGGGATTTTATGGAGCAACTAAGAGCATTGGAGGAGCACGACCACCTTTCGTAGCCCAAGACTGGTTAGAGTCATCGAGCCGGTGATTAAGGGCTCGACATATGTAAGGAGGGTGTTCCCATCGTAGGGGATCCTTCTCCTTAAATGCCCATGGCCCTTTAAAACCCTAGGACTTTACACTTGTTAGGGTGTATTAGGATTTGAATTCCTGACTGTTTGGGGGACCTTGAATTAGAATTGATTCTATCATTACGCTTTTTTGTAAGAAACAAGTAGGAGTCGCCAATGAGTTTTAGGAAAACTCATAAACCTCGTTCATGCCTTTCTCCCAAGTAGAGTTCAAGGGGTAATTAGCACGAATCGTAAGTTTACCCATGCCCAAATTGGTCTACATAAACCAGAAATGAGTTCCGGAGCAAGGGTACTAAAATAACGTTCCCTTTAGAGGGGAATCTCTATCCTAGCCCTAGTGCGACCTCTACTAGCTCTTCCTTTTTCACAATTTCCTCACCAAACAAAAACATGCAACGTGATACCTAAAACTAAGTTAGTTGATTTTATTTACATGCATCAATCACGTAGGAATTACATCGCAAAGTCGTTATTCTTTATTTAATTCAAATTCGTGAAAGGAACAAAATAAACAAGATTCGCCTTGGCTTAAGCGATCAATCAAAAATTAATTATTCAATTCTATTGTTATTTAACGCAAGATACTATGTGAATTGATTAATTAAAATCCGTTTAAACTGATCAAACAACACTAATTAATTGATTAAAGTTCTTTTAAATAATGAAATAAATATGACTGATCTAAGTGCTCGGGATTTTACCACTTTTCTTTGCTAGATCTCCGTTTAGAACACTTATGGACTCTTTCTTGTTCGGGAACCTCCATCGTAGTAACAAGTATAAAAGGGGTGAGTGTTTAGGATAAGAGGGTTTGGTAGCACACAAATTCACAAAGGTTCTGCTAGAGTTTTTAGGTTATTTTCTGTCTGTTTGAGCCTCGTATTAAGCCTCTATAGGGAATGGGTGCGATTAGGGTTTTAAAAATTCTGCCGCAGCAGGTGTCGCGCGCATTTGGATGAGTTGTGCGCGGGATCCCAACGCAAGTAATTTGGTTGCGCTGCTATGGGCAGCGCAACTGAATGTCTTGTGTGCGGCATTATGGCAAGATTCGATTTATGATTTTTATGAAATTCTGAATCTTCCGTGAGCGCATCACTAGCAGTTGCGCTGGGTGTCGCGCGCAACTTAATTAGTTGCGTGCGCCATACCAGCGCGACTCATTGAGATGCGCGCGGATTTTCTGCAGCAGCATTAAATTTTAACCTAGGCGCCTCTAAATACGTGATTTTTAGGTCTTAAGCTCGGGCTTAAGCCTAATTATGATCGGGCTTAGTTAATTGGACCTTATTGTATTTTTTTTGGGTTAGGCTAGTCATTTTTGTGTCTTTGCGATTTAATCAGTCATCCATAAGTATTCTTCACATTGATCCAACATGAAAATGGTTTTATTTATCGTCATTGCACTTCCTGTCGGGACAGGAGGCTAAAAGTAGATGTCTACAGTTAGCCCCCACTTTGATCGAGTTTAGAATAGAAGAGGATCAAAGTAGTCAAGGAAATAAATCCGAGACTTAATCTGCAAAGTTCTCCAAGAGTAGAGAATCTTTCAGAAATGTTTAAGGATGTCGAAACGATCCCTTGATTCGCTAAGTGTTTGAAACAAGTAACTATTAAGGCTAGAAAAAGTTATTTCTAGTCTTAACACGCTAAAGAATCTAGATTGATTCTTTGCATTTGTAGAACACTTTTACAAGTAAAGGTGTTCTGGGTGATGTCAAGTCATGAGAAGAGATCGGTTTAAAAAAGGAGTAAAGGGAATGATTTCCTCTCAATCATGTCATCGTTGGTCTAAAGTCCCTCGATATGTCATTGAAACTTTAGCCTGATTTTAACAAAGTATAAAGATGACAAAAGGGGTGTTTGGCTTTCGCAGCCTAACATGTGAATAAAGTTCTTGACAATTCGCTCGTCAAGATGCAATACTCGGTGTCCACAAGATAGAAATACATGTCTCAGGATTGGGGGCATATATCCAAATCCAGTGAGAGAGAGGAAAATCGGCAGCTCTCTCAGCAGTTTTTTCCATAAGATGAGAACACGTGTCTCAGGATTGGGGGCACATGCCTACATAGGTGCGACATCGTTTCGTCGCTCTTTATACAGGGGGTGGACGACACCCTAACTGTCCGGTAAGACAGTAAGCTCACATTCTCGAATGGTTTGGCGCGCCTGTCGAGTCGTGAGCTAACGTCTAAAGTAAAGTAATTCTACCTTTTAACTACGAGAGGTAGATCCCGTTAAGATGGGAAGAGGTGAAATTTTTCGTAACACCTACGCCATACATTTTAAAGTTGTATGATAACGCCTTACAATTTTACGTTGTATGAAAACGCCTTCCTTTTTGATGTGGACGCGAAAAAGGAAGAAAAGACCAGACATTTATAAAGTCAGTACAGTAAAATGACAAACCTATCTATAGGAGCTTTTACGTAAAGCACCACTATGGAACGTCTTAAGACACTCTTACCAAAAACGTCCAAAACGTATGCTTAGGGAAGGCACAAAGCACGGTGTGCATGCAAGATGATGCAAAAAAAAAAAATCTATCAAAGAAGAATTACAAAATGCAAAGCAAATAAAAAAGATTTTGATAATTTGTGCGCCATTACATCTAACAACAAGCAAAAACTGTTGAAAATAATCAAACGGATCAAAATCTGGATACCGGTCATTTTAGTGACCAGTATCCGCGCGCAACTCAGTAGGTCCTTTCTCTCTTCTTCCTTCACCATTTTTGACCCTTTCTCTCTCTAGAAAGCTTAGTTTTTTGCGATTTTCGAAGCCAAAGGAAGTAGATCTCGTCCTCTATTCATATTTGCCATATTCCAATGTAAGTTTTTTGCCAAAATTTGTTTGATTTTGAGCTTAATTGGGACGATTTTTGAACCATAAAACCCCAAATTTCGAATTTGGGGGTTTTTGATTCGGTCCATTTTTCTTGAAATTGTTTGTTCCATGTTGTTATGCTATGTTTAAGGAGTGTTTTGCAACAAAATTCATGAAAAATGGTTAAGTATTGAACCTTGTATGAGCATTTCTTCGTTTAAGTGCGTTTTGCAATTTTTCTTCGACTTTGGTTCGATTTTTGTTGTTTTGTTTGCTCATTTTGGTTATACTTGTTGATTATGAAGTAAATTATAGTATTAGAACTAATTTTATCTTCATAAGTAATGTTTTGAAAATTTTGAATCCGAAAAATTGGCGCGAAGTATACTCTTAGCTTATTTTGCCATATTCGAACTTCAAGATTGTTTGGTAGACGATAATTGTGTTAGTGTTACTATTATTCGTTTAAGAGTAGTTGATTCTTCGAGATTTAGGACTATAATCTCTTGAATACTTAGTTGAAACTGGTATAGGATGGCTTTTATGGGTGTCAAAAAGACCCCATTTACTGAGTTTAACTGCAGGTATCGTAGCCCCCAAGTATGGGTGGCATTCGATTTTTGTGTTTTTCCCTCTCGACAAATGTTATGCTATCGAAATGGGTCTAGAACACGTATATTATCTTAGTTTAGTCTTTAATAAGAAGAATAAACTAATAAGGAATTTTATCCGTTTGTAGCATAGATTCGCCTCCATTTGTGGATGTCGAGGAGGTTCTAGGAGGACCCGTACCTGACGAGGTAGTTTGCCCTCGAAAGAGGGTGACATGTCCTCGTGAAGAGGTTCGGGAGCGACGTGTCGGAGCTGATCGACGTCGCCAGGAGGATGTGGTTTAGGAGGCTCCTCCCAACTGGGACTCTAGGGTCCTTAAGTGGGACCTAGACCATCACGTTTCAATCATTTTTGGCGCGGCATAGTGAGTTCTTTTGCGCCTCTGTTTTTTTGGTTTCCCTCTTTTTTTTTTCTTAAAGCAAGCCGTAACCGTGTTTATTTTCGTATGGTTTTTTTAGAGTGAGCCTAGGATGCGTTTGTACGGCTCTGGTGACTTACAAGGCCATTTTGAGAGTTTACTTGACGTGGTGAGGGGTATAGTGGAGCTTTCGAGGATCAGCCCCCAGTTGGCGGCTTTTTGGGATTTATCGAGTCAGCCTGCGTTGTCAGTTTTCCTTCGTGGGCTGCTGGGGTTTTGGTGGGATTCCACCAACACTTTCCACTTCCCATGGGGAGAGATGACGATTACCCTTATGATTTCTCTATGATTACGGGTTTTCCCTTCGAAGGTGAGCCCGTAGTCATGGAAGTCGTTAAGGGGTCAGACGAGAGACCGCGTGACCTCGTGGGGGACCGTCTTGCGGCGGCCCTTCAGATGTACGCGCAGTCTTGTCCGTACTTGGTTCTTGCCGACGAGTTGTCGGTTGACGAGGTTGATCGGCAGTGTACACTTGAGCAGCTGGCTAGGATATACATTGCTCACGTTCTTTCCGTCACTATATTGAGTGATTGGGGAGAGCGTTTCGCTATTGGATTACTTATTTGCCTCAGTGACTTGGGGCAAGTAGGTAATCTGAGTTGGGCGGAGGTGTCGTATGCTCGTATGGTTACAGCTATGGGCAAGGCGACCCGGGTGATGGATTCCGCGGCAGCTACTGAGGTGCCTCGGATCTCCCTTACGTGGCATGGTCGTATCCTTGAGGTACGTGCTTATTCTTCAATTTTTCATTTTTATTCATCATTTTTGTTTTTCCTTTAAACTTATTATTTTTCGTTTCTTTTAGGCTTGGGGATACTCGTACCTGCCTTTCTTAGCCCCCAGGATTCTTGGGGCGGCTCACTTTCCTATCGGCCATCGACTGGTTACGATTAAGAAGAAGCGAGCAACTTCAGCCGGCGACTTTCGCTAGAGGATTCTTTCGGTGATTCGTGCGTCGGTGAGTATTTTAACAACACATGTATGTATATTTTTTTGACTTTTTATTTTTGATGACTTTTCATGTGGTTGTGTTTTGTAGATCGATCTCCGTCCTTGGAGTTAGATCATCGGAGTCCCTGAGGCTGTCCGGTCTGGAATAATTTGTTGTCTTTTCCGGGCCCTTTATCAGGGACTTCTAGTGCTTCAGAGGACAGACGCTTGGTTTTTAGGCAAGCGTGTTCTCTGGCAGTCTTCGTCTGAGGAGCCTTTGGTTCCTGCGGATCCTCCGATCCGGATGTTGCGTCCGGACCTGCTGTCTACCGAGGATCGAGCTAAGGCGATCCTTTGTTATCCAGCGGAGATGTATCTTACCCGACCTTTATTGCATCCAGGTTGACTCCTTTCCCAGCTTTTGTTCCGGTTAGTATTTTTACTATTTTTTATTTTTTCCTTTTATTTTCGGAACCTTGACTCATTTATTGTGTTTTCAGCGAGTCGAGCTAGGTGGTTGGGTGCCTCCTACGGCGGAGATCACGTATACCGATGCTTTTGGGTCGGTAATTCGTGAGATTCTCCCAGCAGCGGAGGATGAGGACATACCGTTTGTTCCCGGGACGGTTGAGTCGGTATGTTTATTTTGTATATGTATTTATTATTTTTTCTTTCATATACATTTATTTGATAATTGTCCTTGTATTTTGGAACAGGTTCCGCGAGAGACCGTGAACGGCATGGTGAGGACTGTGCGTGCTTTCCGAGCTGCTTATCGGAGAGCCCTCGTGGCTTTTTCATGCGGTGATCATCGGATGGTTGCGGTAAGTTTATTTCTCTTTTTTTTTTGTCAAAGTTATCACACATTTTGTGTATTAATCTTTGTTTTGGATATTGCAGGATGTATAGCCTTTCGAGAGTCGTCGGGCATCCTGACTTCCTTTTTTATTATGTATATATTTTTTTTGGAAACATATGTACATATATATTTTTTGTTGTACATATGACACCCATACTTTGTAGATATGTCATTATTTATTTATTTATTTATTTATTTATTTATTTTTGTTTCCATTAATACTTTTTTTTGAATTAAAATAATAATAATAATAAAAAATCCCGAGGGAGGGAAAGGGTTCCCGACTTACCCTCCTCGAAAATAACAAAAAAACAAAGAAAGGAAAAGAAAGGAAAAGGAAAGGAAAAAGGAAGAAAAAGAAAAAGGAAAAAGAAAAAAAAGAAAAGAGAAAAAACAAAATAAAGAAATAAAAAAGACACTAAGTAAGAGGAAAAAAGAAAAGGAAACAAGTGTTAACAAAGTCAAGCGTATGATTAGTCATAAGATTTCGTCAATATTCCATTATTTCGTAGTTTGAAATACGAAAATAAGTCTAACTACATGTCGTGACAGACATGACGCGCGCAACTAGATGTGTTGCGCGCGCCACCTACGGGTGAACTTTCCTTTGAGCGAAAATTGCCGAAATTTTGCCCCTTTTGGGTCTATTTAAGCATGGTTTTGTGCACGCTTTTGATCATCTCGCATTCATTCGTTGGTAACACTATAGAGAAAAAGAATTAATCTTCCTTATCTCTCCCCCTCTTTTTTTTTTGTTTTGAACAATGGTGAAAACCTTTGAACGACGTTTGAAGCAATGGGTTACTTCCCTTTCACCCGAGGACAAACTAGCCTTCAAAATATACCATCTTGACCCTCTATTGAGTTACATGCAACTAGTCATAAATTTTGATTTCCTCAATATTGCTGTTAATCATTGGGACTCAAACCACCATCTTTTTCTTTTTAAAGGGGATGAAATTGTCCCATTACCCGGCGAGTTTGAGGCTCTACTAGGCTTCCCTGCAAATACTCTCCCTGTGACATATACCCCTAACTTGTTGGATCCCAAACCTATATTTTAGAGATTCTTTGGCTCGAGTGACAATGATATGGATAATATTGGAACAGAAGAAGGCGTGAATTTAATTCAATTTATTGAACATTTCGTCGCCCCTCATGACAATTTGACTAAACAACGCTTTAAAATTCGTGCTTTATGTTTTTGTATTGTTGTCAATTGTTTACTTAGGATAGGTAAAGAGTATGGAGATTATTCCATGGTGTCCATAGTAGAGCGAATAGAGGGGTGTCATTCACCCGCTCTCTTGGCTTTGGCGGAAACTGTTTTGCGCTTGAATCGCCTCAGAGGAGACCCTAACGAGAACGGTTTCACGGGAAGTCCACTCTTATTACACGTACGTTTTTTTTTCGTCGTATTTCAGCGCAAATCAGGGAGTTGCGCTACCTAGACCAGCGCAATCTTCTGGGATGCGCGCGTATGGCTCGCACAACTGATTTTGGTGTGCGCGCCACCTGCTTATGTCGCAAATTAATTTTTCTCTTCTTTTTTTTTATATTTGGCTCACGGAGCGTTTGCAAATTTTTGATCAGCCACAAAATCTTGAGGCTAACGGAGTGAGGACATTCCCTGGACGTCGAATTCTTTACAAACATAAGAATGAAGAGGAGTGGACGTCATTTTTCTGTCACGGGGTTCCTAACATACGCTTTGTGATTCCTTGGTGGAACATAAGTAGTATGGTTGGGAATAATTTTAATTGTCCCTACATCAGGCTTTTAGGCCTCTCTAGCACTACTTACATCTTTCCTTGCAGGGTGATGAGACAATATGGGATGAAACAGATTATTCCCCCTCAAGATTGTGATGCCCCTAAAGATGTGATCTTTAAACCCGAATAAATTCCTCGTTGGATGGAATATTGGTCAAGTCTCCCTAGGTGGGTAGTGCAAAATCCTACAGCTAGTATTGTGTTATCCTCTTTCTAGCAGGCTTGGATGAATGCGGCGGACAAAGGTGAACTAAACAAGGCTCGATCGCAACATCAAGTCGCCTCGGCTCGCAATCCACCCAAATATTTGATGCATTCGGCTTCCACTACTCCTCCTAGTGGCCAAAACAAGGAGTGAGAAGAAAATTAGACTTCTCATCGCCTAAGGCTTGTTCAAGGGAACCAAAGAGAAAGGCTCCTCCTAAACCCGCGCAACAAGGTGTGACGATTAAAGAACCTTCACCGAATACCTGCAAAAAGATTCCAACGAATGCTAAAGGTAAAGGAAAAAAAGTTGAAAAGACTCCTATTTCTAAATTGAAGAACAACGTTTGGGTTAAGAAGAAGGGTGAAGGGGAAAGTTCTAAGGTTGCTGAAACTACTACGATGGAAACTACTCCTCCATCGACTGTGACAATCGAGGATATAGTAAAGCCTTAGAGTGTTACACAATTATTAATAGTTTAAAATCGAATAAAGTGTAAACACTACTATGTTTTTTTTTTCAATTTATTATCTAGTTCAATAATACTTCTTGTTTTTTTTTACTTTTGAATGGAATAAAAATGAGCTTTATTTTTATATGACCGAATCATAAAGATTGCCTACGTATTCGTATTACGAAATCAGGCCTTTGCGTAGTTCTTTGCAATGTTTATTTATTTATTTATTATTATTATTTTATATTTTTCTTCAATCTCTCTTATAGAAATTAAATGAAAAATTAATCAAACTTTGTTTAACAACTTAAATCAAAGTTTAATAGTTATTTTCCGAGTATTTGTGATTTTCGAGAAACACCCCTTTTCTTTTTTATCGCAAGTAAAAATCAGAATTTTATTCAAGCGTAAAAATTCTGGGTTCGTAGTTCGTCATCAGGTGGTGCGTGCAACGTCCAAGGTTGCTAAGCCTTCGCGCAACTAATTTAGTTGCGCGTGGCAGCTGTGCTACGAGTGTTAAATTTTTTTTAATCATATTATTACCCCCCCAAGTGTGAAGATGTTTTTCGTGATGTTCGAAAAAATCTGAGCACTTTGAATGGTACATATCTCTTTTTTTAATTACCCTCCCCAAGTGTTATGAACTTTACCGTGTTATTCGGTAAAGTGCATAACACTTAGAATCTTTAATTGAATACTAAAAAAATGATTGTTTAATGAATGAACGAGTTTATCCGGATTTCATATGTAATATTTCTTAAGTCGATTAATGTTTATTAATTGGCGAATTTCATCACCTCCAATACCCATTAATCTGACGGCTCCTCTTGACAGAATTTCAATTACGCAGTTTGGTTCTATCCAATTAGCTTTGAATTTCCCTCTTGGATCGATTGGTGGACCCCTAACCTCTTTTAGTACAAAATCGCCTTCTTTAATATTTCGGGGTCGTACCCTTTTGTTAAAATGTTGCGCAATGCGTCGTTGGTAGACTTGTACATGATACAAAGCTCTTAATCGTCGTTCGTCGAGAAATAAAAGCTCTTCATACCTTGCTCTTACCCATTCAGCTTCCGGTAGCTTACTTTCGAGTACGATGCGTAGGGATGGTATTTCCAGTTAAACTGGTTGAAGTGCGTCCATTTCAAAAACTAAGGAGTATGGAGTTACTCCTATTGATGTCCGTATGAATGTTCTATAACCCCATAGAGCAAAGTGTAGTTTATTCGACCAGTCTTTATAATTTTCTGCCATTTTCTTAATGATGACTGTGATGTTTTTATTTACCGATTCTACAGCTCCATTCATTTGAGGTCTATATGGAGATGAGTGATGATGTTTTACTTTATAACGAGTTAAGATGGTCTCGACTTCGGCTTTGAATTGAGATCCCTGATCATTAATTAGTTCGTGTGGAACTCCATATCTACAAAATATGTTTCGTTCGAGAAACTTTGCGACATGTTTAGAAGTGATAATCAAGTAAGAAGCAGCCTCAATCCACTTGGTAAAGTAATCGATGGCTACTAATACGTACTTATGTCCTCCTACTCCTATTGGAGAATCTTTACCAATTATATCAATTCCCCAAGTCAAAAACGGCCAAGGGGAAGTGAGATTGTATAGTTCGGATGGTGGAAGGTGTTGTAAATTAGCGAACATTTGGCACTCTGGACACTTTTTAACATATTGTATGCAATCATGTTCCATAGTGGACCAATAATACCCTTGTCGTGAAATTATTTTAGCAAGCATTTTTCCATTCATGTGAGGTTCACAAACACCTTTGTGGGTGTTCTCCATAAGGCGTGTGGATTCAGGTTGGTCTATACACAATAATCTTTGACCATTAGGCCCCTTTTTGCATAATTGACCATGTAATAGACCATATTGGGCCGCAAGTGTTCTCAAGGCTCGTTGGTCTTTTGATGAAGTATTTTCGGGATATGCGCCATGGGTAATATATTGGAGGATATGATCATACCAAGGATTGTCTCCTTCGATGTCATTTATTTCCTTTATTGCGTTGCAATACGCTGGTGCTTCTCTTTTATCAACGCATAATGGCATCATATTTAAGTGATCTGGAATGTTGATCATTGAGGCTAATTTTGCAAGCGCATCGGCAAATTGATTATCATCCCTTGGAAGATATTTGAAGTCAATATGCTCAAAATGCTCAATGAGTTGCTCTAGGTGTGCTTGGTATAATATCATCGTGGAGTTCTTTATTTTCCATTTTTTAAGTATATGATTTATAATTAAACTAGAATCTCCATGTACCTCTAATTTTTGCACACCTATGCTAGTTGCTGCTTCTAGTCCAATAATGCACGCTTTGCATTCCGCGGCATTATTAGTAACCTCAAAATCTAGTTTCACAGAGATTGGAGTATGTGCTCCCTCTGGACTATGAGTAACACTCCCACACCACATCCTTTTTGATTGGATGCGCCGTCAAAATACATTACCCATTTGTCATCTTGTGTCATGAGAATCTCTTCATCTGGAAGATGAGTAGTTTCTACATGACTTGTTTGAATAGGATGTTGGGCCAGAAAATCGGATATTACTTTTCCCTTTATTGATTTTTCAGGAATATATTTTAGTTCGAATTCGGCTAACATTACCAACCACTTGGATATTCTTCCTTGTATGGGTGGTTGTTCAAACAAATACTTTATCGGATTTTGTTGTGAAATCACATGAGCAGTGTGTGGTAGCATATAATGTCGTAGTTTTTTAGTTTCCCACACTAATGCTAAACTTGTTTTTTCCAAGGTGCTATATTTTGTTTCATATTAAATGAATTTTTTACTTATGTAATATATTTCACGCTCGACTTTATCTACCTCTTGTGCTAACATGGCTCCTGTAGCCGTGTCTGTGACTGTGATGTATAGCCTAAGAGGTAGTTTGGGTACTGGTGGTGCTAGAACTGGTGGAATTTTGAGATAATCTTTGATTTTCTCAAAGGCCCTTTGGCATTGATCGTCCCATTCATGTTTTTCTTCTTTTTTCAATTTTTTAAATATTGGCTCACAAGTCATAGTCAATTTGTTGATAAACCGACTAATGTACTGTAGTTTGCCAAGGAACCCCCTAATTTCTTTTTCTGTTTGATGGGGAGGCATATCAACGATTGCCTTTATTTTAGAGGGATCGATCTCAATACCACGTGTGCTTACTACGTATCTGAGTAACTTGCCAGAAGTTACTCCGAAAGTGCATTTTTGTGGATTCAATCGTATTTTATATTCTTTTATACGAGTGAAGAATTTGCGTAAAGCTTTTATGTGTCCCATTCTATCTTTGGACTTTACAATCATATCATCCACATATACTTCTATTTCTTTATGCATCATATCATGCAAGAGAGTCGTAGCCGTTCTTTGGTACGTAGCTCCTGCATTTTTTAGACCAAATGGCACGACTGTGTAGCAATATGTACCCCAAGGGGTGATAAAGCATGTCTTTTCTTCATCTTCTTTTGCCATTAGTATTTGGTTGTAACCTGCGTATCCATCCATAAAGGATAACATCGCATGTTCAACCGTGTTATCTACCAATATGTCAATATGAGGTAGAGGAAAATCGTCTTTAGGGCTAGCCTTGTTGAGATCCCTAAAGTCGATACACATGCGAACTCGTCCATCCTTTTTAGGTACTGGGATGATGTTCACTACCCATTCTAGGTAATTATATACACGAATGAAACCTATGTCTAATTGCTTTTTTACTTCTTCTTTTTTTTTCAAAGCGACATCAGGTTTCATTCGTCGAAGTTTTTGTTTTACTGGTTTAGAAGTAGGGTTCAAGGGAATGGTATGTTCCGCAATTTCCCTATCTATTCCAGCCATGTCCTTGTATGACCAAGCAAACACGTTTTCGAATTCTTTGAGCGTCGATATGAGGATCGATTGCTCTTCCGGATTTAAAGTTAAGCCGATTTTGACTTCCCTTTTGTTTTAGTTAGTACCTATATTGATTGTTTCGATTTCTTCAATTATTGGGTTTTTTTGTTCTCGTTCATTCATTAATTCAACCAATTTATTAATATTATCATCTTCATTAGATTGATTGTTATAGCATTCAAGAGAAGGCATATATTCGGAAATAGAGCTCATATTATTGAATTCAAAAGAAAGTACATCAAGAGAAGAATCCTTTTTAGGATCTTCGTCCTTAGAACTAGAAAATAAAGACTCAGTAATGGCCACAAGGCTCAAATTTTCAGCTTCCTTAAAGTCTAAACTAAATTCATCGTCCGATTCTTCAAACATCTTTCCTTCTCCTGTGACGATTTCCAGCTTATCACCCTTATGATTGGTCCATTTGAAAGACTTCCTCCATCCATGCTCGAAGGTTTCATTAGAAGGGGTGATCAACAAGGTTGGGTCAAAAGCTTCATCTTGGATGGCGTTCTGATTAGTCATTGTAGCAACATGGTTTTGCTCTAATCCAAATAGCAAGTTGAATGCTTGCCTATCATAGCACCCTGGAGTTGGGTGTTTTAATTCAACGTTTCGAAATCGTCATTCAAGAAGTAGCAATCGTGAAATATTTCAAATCCAGGGTTCTTGATTCCTTTCAGAACTAATGGTTCTGGAAAGTCATAACATGGGTAATCTTCTCCCTCCCTAATGAATTGTCCATTAAGGGTTTGTTTGTAAGAGGGGAGCAAAGTGATTATCCCTTTCTTATTGTTATCTCTACGTGCTTTGATTTTAGCATCGTGAGACTCTAGTTCTTCTTTGGTTGGTTTGTATCCCAATCCAAAAGAGAAACTTTTCTTTGGGATAAGAAGTAAAAGAAATTTCTTTATTCCTATTCCCAAAGGCATCCCAGGAAAGTAACTACTCTTAAATAAGATGTTGTTTACTATTTGGGTGGAATGTGGATCAAGCTTGAAAGGTTCTTTAAGGCTTTCCTCCATTTCGATTGTGCAGATTGGCTCCGCGGCGAATCCCCACATGTCCTCTTCATCATTATCATGGTTTATTTCTAGAAGTAATTGATCATTTATTGCTATTTTGAGAGGAGAAGCATGTATAGTCATAAGAAGCCCTTGATAATTCAACCTAATCATTTGATGAAGTGAGGATGGTATTGCACCAAGTTCATGTATCCAAGGACGTCCAAGAAAAAGGTTGAATGTAGGTTTAATGTCCATGACATGAAATTCAATCATCTTTTGAATTGGGCCTGTGGTAATTGGTAGCTTAACAGTTCCACACACCGATCTTCTTGAGTTATCACAGGCCCTAATGCTTTGTGTTGTCGATTGGAAGTCTTTTTCTGGATTAAGGCCTAGATTTTTTGCAGTTCGCAATGGGCATACGTTTACAACTGACCCATTGTCTACCAAAGTAAGAGGGATGTTATATCCCTTGCACCCCACAGTTAAATATAACGCATTGTTGTGGGTAGTATCTTTTGAAGGCAAATCATCATTAGTAAAAATGATTGCTTTGTCGGATTTCTCACTAGTTTGCAAGCTAATGAGATCCTGGGGAGTTGTGTCTATACTTACAGATAAAGCTGTTAGAGCATTCATAAGTGTAGGGAATATTTCAAGCATCATGATAACCCCAAACTTGAACCCCACTGTGATCATACACTAAAGTACGGTGGCGTTCCAAAGGGAAAGACAAAGAGCAAAAAGAGTCGCCAACAAGTTTTAAGGAACTTGTACCCAAAAGATAATCCAAAAGGACCATCAACTACTCCATAAGGTCTTGAACCAAACAGGGTCCGGGGATGAGGGTACGAATCCAATCTACAAAAGAAAGGACCCGCCCTATAAAATAGGCCTCTACTTTGTTCTGCTCGTATTCATGCGCGCTTTTCGAATAACATACAAACATTATATTAAACCTACCCTATTTATCTATGTTGGTTGAAATTAATGCACAAATAAATCTATTATTGGCGATCACTTGAGTTAAAATCACATTAGCCTAAACCAAATTATTAATTATCTTATTAAGCGTGATTTCAAGTACAAATTCCCTTTAAACCTGCATAAAAGGTGTGATCAAGCAATAACAAAATATAATCAAGCAACATAATAATAAACAATAAATAATAATAACGATGATAATAGCATGATAAGGCATAATAAAGCTTAAATATAATAGCAAGATCCTAGGCATGATACTAACAAGATTAATAACAACTCCTAGCATGTCACTAAGCAATAAAGATCGAAGCTTTAAACCTAACATGGTACTAACATGATAACATGATATTAGAAAAGATAAGAGGCACCCTAAACATGATTCTAGAAAGCATTAAAAGCATCCTAACATGATACTAGGAATCATAAAACAATAATAAACATGCTTTCTACATTGAAAGAGAGTAATAAGATTACATACTTTGAAGCCTCGTACCTCTTTCTAATAACAAAATACACAAGTTAGTAAACTTCAATGAAAATAATAAAGAATAATCAAAGAATTAAATTGAAATCAAATTAAATAAAGTTTAGACTAGATTTGGACCAAACCCTCAGAAATTATCAACCTTTCACGTCTAGGGCGAAGGCAACTTCGAACTTGGCTAAGAGACTCTAAGATCTTGTGAATGCGGAATTGTGTTTGTAAAAAGGTAGTTTAGAAAGAGAGGGAGAAAGAAATCATATATTGCTTAAAGGGAGAATAGAGAGAATTAAGGAAGAATTGATAGTGATTGATGAATAAAAACAGAGGTTCGGACCCTATTTATAAGAAAACAGTCCGGAAAATCATAGAATTTGATAAAGAATAAAACTCCACTCTGTCTCTAATCAAACCGACCTTGTCGCCACAAATTTATCTTGTCGCCAGGCGATAGAGTCTGTCGCGAGGCGACAAGCCTGTCGTTTGGCGACAGAAACAGTTTTTGCGGATTTTGTTTTTATCATATCTTTTGATCTAGAAGTCCAAATAAGTCATATAATATGTCGTTGAAAAGCTCTTGAAGTCTAATTTCTAATGCAATTAGAATCAGATTAAAATCTTTTGTATATAAAAAGATATGGACGAAATAGTGAGATAGTGTCAGTTTTGGATAGAGTTTCGTATATCTTTAATATCTTTTTCGTTATAGCTCGGATTTATTATTATAATATATCATTGGAAAGATAATTTCAAGATCTATACAACCATATAAAATTTGGATAAAAAATATGAGGCACGAAAATAATATCTGACTATCTTTGAACATCTTTAAATCCGAATAGAATTAGGAAAGTTTTAAAAAAGGAAAGTTTATATTCAAATCAAATTCTATGATCTTATCTTTTCAAAAAAGGATAATTAAGATATTTTAAAAACTTATAAAAGTAACTAATCAATCCTAATTAGTTTAGGAATAGGATTAAACCTTTGGACCCTCCTCATGATCATTGGGTCGTAGGTAAAATCCGGTTTGGGCCCAGTTTAGTATTTTGGCCATAACTTCCTCATTATTCATCGGAATTGGGCTTATAATATATCGTTGGAAAGGTCTTTTCAAGCCCCATCCAACTACACCATTATTGGACCCTTATCATGGACCAAAATAAACTGAATTGGACGTTTTCATAAAATAGAAATTGTTTTCGAAAACAGAAAGAAGGATTTTAATAAAAACTAACCGCAACACTTGACTTTTGAATCACTTTTACCTCATTCGATTATGTTTCGACGCACAAGGCATTCATCACTGGGTTTGGTTTTGGGGAGACACAAATGGGTGTCTACAATAAGAGAATTCTTATGTTCTTTAGAAGTATTTAGGAGTTCCCAAATGCTTACATTCGCCTTGGATTGGCGAAGTTGTTTAACCAATGGATCTTCCACCTCAAGTGGAGGTGGTATTGAATTTTGCACTTGACCTTGAGTTTGATTTTGTGTGGTCAAAGATCCATTTGGTGGTGCTTGGTAAACTCGCCCAGAACGAGTTAAATGATCTATCTCATTTAGGTTGGTTGTAGAACTCGTGAACCAACTTTCTTCTAGAGGCTTTGAATGCGCCTCCATTTCAAGATGTTCCATGAGTTGTGCTTGATGCCATTGTTCATCCAAGGAGAGATTTGATAAGTCTTGTGACTTCCCCAAGAAATGATCCCAATCAAGCGCTCCATTTGTCTCATTTTGTAAACAAGATGGAGGTGGGACGGCGGCATACTTAGAGACATATAAATCTTGAAAGTCATCGTCCATAACTCAAACACTTCATTAGTTGCCCCTACGAGTGTTGTGGTTAGAGGTTTCCCTATAGGTGTGATATAGTCTAAAGGATTGAACATATCACTTCCCATATGATCCTCATCAATGTGAAATGCCCCTAATGGAGATACATTGTTATTGGGTTTAGGCGTGGGAATTCTCCCATCGTCTACTAGATCTTGCACCTTGTGTTTTAGGACATAGTAACGTTCAGTATCATGCCCAACACCTCTATGATAAGCACAATAAGCATTGTCATCCCATTGAGCGTACCTTCTTTCTGGTGGAATGGGTGGTGTTGGCCCTATTGGTGCAAGTAAACCTTTTTCACTTAATTTTTCTAGTAACTCTTTGTAACTCATAGGAAATAGTGTGAAGTTTCTTTCTTTTGTCCATCTCCTTCGAGGATCATTACTGTGATATTGATTCGTGTTATTATATTGCGTAGAAGTCGCAAATACATCAATAGAGGATGAGATATTATCATTCCCCTTTTTGTAGTTGTTCTTAGGTTGATGATGACGAGGCTTGTTTGCTTTTTCTTTAGCAAGATCATCTTCAATCCTAGTAGCCACATAATAGACCTTTTGAAAAGTGTCTAAACCAAGGTAGCGTAGATGCTTGTTGTACTTTTCATGAAAAATTGTCAATGAATTTTTTTTACTAACTCGAGTTCAAGTGAAATTAGGCAAGGTGAGTCTGATCGTTGTTTATTCTTTAATTTTTTTAACATCTTTGTATTTTTCTGGAGGGCACTCTTGATGGTAAATTTCCCTTTAACACCATTACCCCAATATAAAAAATCTCCCCTATTGTTGTCTTTGTGTAACTCATAAAACTCAATTTCTTTTAGAGCTTCTTGGGGTAATAAGTCAGCAAAAAGGTTCCATTTCCAACCTTGCTCCACATCCCACATTTCTTCAACAGTGACGCCTTCGATGTCAAGAGGGATATGCGAGGTGACTTGATCTCGTAGGGTGCTAGAAGAGGCCCATCTATGATCCCAGAAGAGAGTAGTCGAACCATCATCAACAGCTACTCTCGATCCTTCGCAAAGAATTTTAGAATTTTCAGTTATACCTTTTCACACGTTCGACATATTCGATTTAGCTTCGAACATATCAATATCACAACGTCCTTTACAGTATTTGCTTCTAAGAACACGGGACCATAGTGCATTTGGTTCGGTTAATACCCTCCACCCAAGTTTTGCTAGGAAAGCGGCATTTGTTTGTCTTGATGATCTTAAGCTCAAACCCCCGCATTCTCTTGGTTTTTGAAGCGACTCCCAGGACAAAAGATAAATACATCTCTTCTCTTCATCCCCTCCCCAAATGAACCTTCTCGTCCTCTTATCTAACTCATCGCATGTTGACATTGGAAGCCTAGCAATCTGCATAACATAAGTGGCCATGGTGGAGATAGTACTCTCAGCAAGAGTTATACGACCAGCCAAGGAAAGATATTTGGTTTTCCATCCCGACAATCGCCTATCAACCTTTTCACATAAATAGCTAAATATTTCCTTTGTAACTCTACTAGTGAGGGTTGGCATGCCTAGATAGGAACCTAAGTCCTCCGTAGCTTCAAAACCAAGAGCAGAGCTGACATCTTGTTTGGTCTGGGTGTCCAAGTTGCTGGAAAAATAAACACGTGATTTCGGATCACTCACCTTCTGACCCGACGCACTGCAAAATTTTTTTAAACAATTTTGGATAACGGATGCTTGCTCAATAGATGCTTCTGCGAATAAAATAATATCATCTGCGAAGCAAAGATTCGATAGTTGAGGCCCTTCTTTGCTAGCTCGAATTGGTCTCCATCGATTCTCGATCACAGCTTCTTCAATTATGTGGTTTAGCCGCTCCATACACAGAACAAAAATGTAGGGTGAGAGTGGGTCGCCTTGGCGAATACCCCTACTAGGAGTAAAGGCTTGAGTAGGTTCCCCATTCCAGAGCACCTTCATAGAAGAGGACGTGATGCACTCCATTATAACATCAACTAGTAAAACTGGAAAGTGGATCTCAAGAAGTGTGTCACGAATGAAATCCCATCTAAGATGATCATAATCCTTTTCAAAGTCAATTTTATTGCCATAAAGCCCTTATTTCCTTTCTTGTTTCTCATAGTGTGAATCACCTTTTGAACTATGACTATGTTGTCAGTGATTTGTCTTCCGGAAACAAAACTCGTTTGGGTGAAACTAGTTAGATGTGGCATCATGGGTTTAATACGGTTAACAATTGCCTTCGTAATGATTTTATAAATTACGTTACAAAGGCTTATGGGTCAGAATTGAGAGGCTAACTCCGGGTTGTCAATCTTTGGTATTAACACTAGAAAAGTGTCATTTAATTTTTCTGGTAATCCCTTTCCTGCCAAGACATCTAGTACCAGAGTATAGACATTATTTGCCACCAAGTCCCAAATTTTTTGGAAGAACAATGCTTGGTCGCCGTCGGGCCTCGGAGCCTTCAAACTTCCCATATTCTTAATCACCATATCAACCTCACACTTCGTAAAAGGACGGGATAAATGCTGCCAGTCTCTATTCGAAAATTCAGGAAAAATGCCAAAAGGGATATCTTCAATTTGTTGAGTTTCTTCACTCTTAAATAATTGTTCAAAATACTTAACAATATTTTCTTGGACCTCCTCCTTATTATGCAACCACTGACCATTCGGGGATGACTTAATTGCTGAGATTTTGTTTCGCCAACGCCTAGCAATGGTACTTAGCTGAAAATAGGTGGTGTTGCGGTCTCCATCTCGTATCCAATCCACTCTAGATTTCTGGTACCAAAGGAGCTCTTCTTGCTCAAGGACCAAGTCTAACTCCTTTCGAAGTTTCGATTCTAATTTGATCAGATCACGAGCCTTCTGGAGAGCCAAAGCACGCTGGACTCCTGCTATACGTGCCATTAAATTTCTCTTCTTTTTGAAAATATTATGAAAAGAGTTTTGGTTCCATTCTTGAAGATCAGATGCTAGAGTATTTAAAAGAGGGACGAGTGGGGCGTCCTTATCCCATTCACTCTCTACAAAATCCTTGAAATTCTCGTGAGTCATCCAAGCTGCTTGAAAACGGAATGGCTTGTTGATTTGAGTTAAAGGAGCAAAACCATTAGGCGAAATCAGAAGGGGGCAGTGGTCCGATTGTATTGCCGGAAGGTGCTTTACTGCTGCATTTGGGAACCGTAAACTCCAATCCCCGTTGCATAAGGTCGGATCTAGCCTTGCACTTGTCCATGTTTCGACACTTTTACCTCTTGACCATGTGTGTGTAGCCCCACTAAATTTGACCTCAAGTAAACCCATCTCCCCCACCCACTCATTGAATCGTGCCGCACGACGAGTGGTATCATGGCTACTAGAACTCCGTTCCCACGAGAATCGGGTATCATTAAAATCTCCAGCCATCAACAACGGCTTCTTGTGAGTCTCAGCAAAGGTTTTCAGGTCATGCCATAAAGTTTGTCGTTTGGAAGGGTCGGGACTTGCATATATGGCAGAAAAATACCATGGTTCCCCTCCCACACGTTTGATATCCATAGTAATAAATTGTTCATGCTTTAAGATAGGTTCTATAGTTACTAGTTCCGGTTTCCAGTAAATCCAAATACCGCCACTAAAGCCCTGAGCATCGGTTCTAATATGACCACCATAATTTATAATATTGGCAATCCGTTCAGCCTGTTGACCACCCATGTGTGTCTTAACTAAAGCTATAACATTCGGTCTGTGCATACGAACAAGTTCTTTAAAAGCAGCTATAAAGTCTCTACTACCCGCACCTTGAACATTCCAAACCATGCCAGTGCTACTTACACATGTTGTTTATATTCTATTATTGAAAGGTAAAAACTCTCTTTTATGTTACATTGCACCGTGCCAGTGCTACTTACACATGTTTATTATGTATGTGAATAAATTGGAATATATAATGCATGAATAGTTGATTAGATCAAGTGTTTGGTCATCGTGTGGGGATGATAATGTTATGTTTTCACATGCATGTGATCCCAAGAACAATTGAAAAGAAGACAACTATCACTATCTTTGCTCAAGGATTTGGGATTAACTTTTTTGAGATTCAAGGGTTGCAAATTGTTCTTGCTGTTAAATGACTTTCTAATGGAAGTTGAAGTTTAGCAGTATATCTAAAAAAAAAAAAAAAGAAAAGCAGCTGTCTCTTAGCAGCTCAAATTCTCTGAGCTCGGGTCGATTCTTGCCTAATCTTTGTTTTTGTCTGGAATTTTCATCTATTAATGCAACAAATGTGTTACATGTCACAAAGTTTTTGTTTATTATTTCTGATGACTAGATTACTTACTTGATGATTGATGTACTGTTATATCATGATATTCTTTCTTCTTATTTCCATCCATCAACTAAGTGTTGTGAGATTGATATGGTGCTTAAGTATTATATGGTTCTTTGTTTTTTGGCTAAAAAAAATATATGTATTGTAGAGATATCCTTTTTCCTTTTCTGTTTATACAAAGTCAGTTTCATTATTTGTCATGGAAAGATAATGGTATTTGAGAGGTCTTCCACCTTTGGAGATCAGTTCAAGTTATGCATATTATTGTGTGGGAACTCACTGAAATTTGATTGTCCTAGTAATTTTCAGAACTCCAGCTTCCGCCTTAGGTTTTTCATGATACCCCAAAAGCTCTCACATTGATTGGGCCCCTAGAGCAAAGATAAGGGGACGGAGAGAGTAGATTTTTGGAGCATGTTATGATGTGTGCCTCAGGATCGTCTGATAGATATATGAAAATGGTCCTGGGTTTTAGTTGTTTGCTGCTTCATCACTAAGTAGTGAACCCTCTATGTAGCTACTTTTAGGTTTATTTTAGCTATGGCATGCTAATGGCTTTTGGTTATATGTTTCTTGGTTATTTGAGTGTGCACTGCAGTAATATAAGATAATGGAAAATGAGACTTTGTTATTTCCTTGGAAAATATGTTTCGTATATACATATATGATCTTGTGTTGAAATTTACTGAAACCTAATTATCGAAATGATGTTATGAAATTTGGCCTGTACTTCAAGTTTTTGTTCATCTTCTTGGTGCTTGGTTTCTGGCTCTTGGTAAGCCTATAGATTTCTGTGGTATCTTATAAAGGGAATTGATTATTCGTTTCTTTAGCTTTTTAATATTCAGAATTCTGATTTATTTGCTCTCAGAATATGTCCCAGCTCGGCTGTATGTTGTCTCATTTTTTAGTTGGTGACCCTGAAGTGGAAAGTCTTCTAAGCACTGCTTATATTACTCTGTCGCTTTTCTGCTTGTCCAGGAGGTTATTTCTTCTCTTCCTTTTGTCCTTGCCTTGGGAAATTCATCTATTGTTACTACTGATGTGATACAAGTTACAATATTGAGATGGACATTTTGTTATCGTTTCATGGTTTGCTTTGTTCTAATTTTCTTCCCATAGATAAGACGGTGTATGTTTGGCTTCTGCTTTGAGTTTGTCATGATGCTGTTCTTTGAGGCCTGGTCAAGTCTGTATTGCAGCAAATTTCTCTGTAAAGTCAATTATATCATTGGTTGTGGAACGACAATGGTATTTGGGAGTTCTGCAATTGAATGAGGAGCCTTTTTTTCCAGTGTCATTTCCTTTTGAGATCAGTCTTTGATACAACACCACAATTGATTTGTCTAAATAATTTTCTAAAGTTTGGCTTTTGTATTCCTATGATTTTAGATTTCTGGCGCAAAGTATGACATGAACCTACCTAAGGTTCAACAGGTAGTTGTATGGTATGAGATGACTTCTTCAAAAAATTTTGAAGTATTATTAATATGTAACTTATTAAGTAAAGGTTCTTTTGTTATTTGAAATTCAATCCCTTCTATTGCCAAATTTATTCATTATATAATTTGAGTGCAAAAGCATTTTTCTTTAATGTGATTGATGATGTTGCACAGTAATTTCCTCTGAGCTTCCTGCTTTATTTAGGTTGGAGCTGGGACGATGAATCCCCTGACATATCTTAGGGTCCTTGGTCCAGAGCCATGGAATGTTGCGTGAGTATGCTCCATCAAAGTTTGGAGAAGCTATTCCTGTGTAAGTAAATTTTTGTTTATACAAACTGTTCTAACTTCTACTGTTTTAAGTTTATGCTTATGCTGTCAATTCCTCTAATAATTCTCTTATAACTATGAAATGCATCTTATACAAGCTTTGTGCTGAGAATGGGTAAAAAAAATTCATCACTTTCTGTGATGACTAAAATGATATTATAATGCTATTATGGAAATTGTTTTTGTCATGTCTGCTTTACTGCTGGCATTCTTTGACTTGTCCAGATTGCCTCTGTGATTAAAGTCATAGAATGTTGGACTCCTTAGTTGAATATAGTGGAACCCTAAGATATGGATTTTTGAATTTGTAGATGAATAAGAATTTAGGCTTTTACTTCTTTATATATATATATATATATATATATATATATATATTCTGTTTTTAATTAATTAATTATTTTTTATCTGATGGTTATTAGATTGGTTGCCTTGAGTCTAGGCCTGTAGTCCATTCACTGGTTGACTAATTAAAAATAAATCCTTATATAAAGTTAATAAGTAATTCCAACTTTGTGCCATTTTATGGATGATTTGGTCTGAAAATAAAGAAGGGGACTGTGGAGTTCCATCATGGTGTGGAAGAGGTTTGGGGATTATGAAATCCCTGTAGGGGGGGTGGTGTTTGGGGGTGAACTTCGACTGAAACACGAGGAAAAGAATATCAAGAACATCAACTAAGCATCATAAGAGTGAAACAAGGGTCATCATTATTTCCCCAGTCTGAAACCCCCAAACTAGTGACCACTTACCTTTTCTCTTCTTCCTTTTTCTTTTAAGATGGAGGTGTTCCATTGTTGCTAGTGTCTGTTGAAATCATTTATGGTCTTGAGCGAATCGTCATGCTGCTTCAGGGCAGTGTTGATAGGTGTTTCTTTCCACGTTATATTTTTGCTGGAACTTCATGTCTTTATGGCCATATGTATGTAACCGCTTTCTTGATTTTGTGTACTCCACCAATTCATTCTCAAAATTATATAGTTTACATTTTTTATTTTCAAATGGCAAGAAACTCTAGCTATATGATAAATTCCTTAGCAATGGTCTAGGTTTGAGTAGGATAGTAATTACGGGTTATATGTTTGGTTCTTTTAATGGAAAAAAAATAAATCACTTTCTTCCTCTCCTAAGTTCAAACAAAATGAAACAGAGTTCATATGGATGGTGGAATATGCAGTCTTCCAAGTGCATTCTTTGTTACAGAAGATGTCAATTTAAAAGGGTTGTAGTGTAAAAATAGTCACAGATGAGACAAGGCCATAGATATATAAGGAGTAATATAGTACTCTGAGAAAATACAAGTGTACTTTTTTTAAATGTAATTTTGCAAGGTTATATTTGGATTTTCACCTTTTGCATTTTGTAACTTTCTTCTGCATTCAGCAACACCCTTTTTTGGGTTGCTTTCAGATGGCAACTGAGAAAATTAATGTGAATGAGGCAGTTATCAGTTTTTTTTTTTTTTTTTTTTTTTTTTTTTTTTTTTTTTTTTTTTAAATGTAAAATCAAGAGTCATACATTATCTACAAAGAAAGGTTGTTCTCAGGTTTTTGAACTCCCTACATGTTAGCATTTTCATGGACCCTTTTGTTTGCAAGTATTACGACTATATAGAACTTTCTACAACTGCTGAGCTAGAGTGTCCTGCACATGTCTACTTTGTTTGATATTAGCGTTCTTTGCATTCTAATCTTTATATAAATTCTAATTTATATATATTTATGTTATTTAATTAATATATATTTATGTTATTTAATTTAATATCTTAGAGTATATTTTTTTTCATGCGGGAACTGTATGTTGTATTCACCTAAAACTCATAAAGTAATGGAAGGGGGATAAATTTGTGTGTATTTGCAGCTACATCAATGTGGAGTGAGGACTCCACAATGTACCATACAAGGTAGCTTGGATAAACTGAAGATAAAGTGGTTGTGATGGTAGTTTTCCGTCTTTTTAAATTTCATGTCCCATGTCATTGTTAATTTGAAGATGGTACCCTGACTAAGGTGAGCCTCAAAACTTGCTTTGTTTGATTATGTAGAAGTTGAGTTCAGTGTAGAAAATAAGATTTGGGAAGGGATCAGTGAAGACCACTTGTATGTTGTCCCTGTGGACCGCGTATTGCAAATAGGAGAATTTCTAGAGGTGTGGTGGGTCATTTCACTGGTTGTTATATCATTCTATATCCTTACATTATTTTTACTGGATGCTGTATGGGTGACATCTTCAGATTATTAAAATGTATAAACAGATCCAGGTAAGAGATTTTGCTGACAAGTCTGTATTGCAGCAAAAATCTCTGTAAAGTCAGTTATATCATTGGTTGTGGAACGCCAATGGTATTTCCGAGTTCTACAATTGAACGAGGAGCTTGTTTTCCAGTGTCATTTCCATTTGAGATCAGTCTCTAATACAACACCACAATTGATCTGTCTAGATGATTTTCTAAAGTTTGGCTTTTGTATTCCTATGATTTTAGATTTCTGGCGCCAAGTATGACATGAACCTGCCTAAGGTTCAACAGGTAGTTGTATGGTATGAGATGACTTCTTTAAAAAATTTTGAAGTATTATTAATATGTAACTTATTAAGTAAAGGTTCTTTTGTTATTTGAAATTCAATCCCTTCTATTGCCATATTTATTCATTATATAATTTGAGTGCAAAAGCATTTTTCTTTAATGTGATTGATGATGTTGCACAGTAATTTCCTCTGAGCTTCCTGCTTTATTTAGGTTGGAGCTAGGACGATGAATCCCCTGACATATCTTAGGGTCCTTGGTCCAGAGCCATGGAATGTTGCGTGGGTATGCTCTATCAAATTTTAGAGAAGCTATTCCTGTGTAAGTAAATTTTTGTTTTGGGTGTAGATAGTATATTTTCTACTCATACAAACTGTTCTAACTTTTACTGTTTTAAGTTTATGTTTATGCTGTCAATTCCTCTAATAATTCTCTTATAACTATGATATGCATATTATACAAGCTTTGTGCTGAGAATGGGTATAAAAACTCATCACTTTCTGTGATGACGAAAATGATATTATAATGCTATTATGGAAGTTGAATTTGTCATGTCAGCTTTATTGCTGGCATTCATAGTAAATTGGGATAGATTGAAGATTTGAACAGTTGGGTGGCGAGAGTTTCAAGCGTAAGAGAAAGAAACCGGGGCTTAAAATTCCTAAATCGGTGTATAGTTGAACATTTGGTATGGCTCTTCAATTCTGGGAAAATTTTTGATTATGATTTATTGTGTGTTTGATTTTAATTCTTCTATGAGAAAGTTTACAATTTAATTATCAATATTTCAAGGGAAACAAAATTAACTAACAGGAACAAGCTTCTGACTATAGTAATGAGGTTTAATAAACTGCTCATGTTCTATTATGTTTTGTTATAAATATGAACTTATGCTAGATCAACAATGTTCCCGTTTTTGTTTCGAGTAGAATAGTCAATCTATGACTGCTTAATTAGGTTTAGGAAAATTTGATATTTACTACCAGCAAAAGTACTATATATCACATTTACTACCCATTTAAAAAAATATTTTATATTACTACCACCATAATTCCCTAACTGTATAAATAACTACCATTTGACGGAATCTGTCAATATGCCATTAGTGGGGCCCACCTTATTAACTACCACCCTTCTCTCTCTGTATCTATCTCTGTCCCTTTCTATCTCTTCCCATTCAATACTCTCAACCTCCATTATTGACTTCTTTGAATTTTTTTTTACCTCCTTTTGACCACGAATCTCTCTCTCTCTTACACAAGTTCCTCAATCACTCTCTCTCTATCTTATCCTCAGATATAAGGTTTGTGTGCGTGTTAGATTCTGAGTGGAAGAGAAGGTCCAACTGGGAACACTGTCATCTCCATTGCTGAAGTGGAAGGTTGAAGATTCTCCGACAACATTTGACAGGTAAGAACCCTTTTTCGTACTTGTTGTGGTCCAGCAAAGCATCAATGGTGGTTTAATTGCAATATATATGTTCAATTTGGGCAATTTAGGCACAATAGTTGATAGTAAACCCTAGAGTTGCGCGCTTTGATTAATTTAATCCCTTAATTAGCAATTAATTAATCTTGTGTGGGTGTACTGTCATGTGTTATGCTGTGTTGTTGTTTATAATTGTTAATTGGTGTTAATTTGTGGAATTTGATGTGTGAATTATAAATTGATTTGTTGTATGTTGTTTCACTCGCTGTAATTGTAGAATAATATGGATGGTGAGGAAGAAACTATTGACATGAAGCTTAGATTATTTGGAGGGTTTGTTGAAAAGCATCGTAGGGGGAGGAAGTATTTGGTTTATGAAGGTGGGGTTGTGTATTGGAAGTATGTTGTCCCTGTGTCATTTGTGAGGAGTGTGAGTTACTTAAGTTATCTTTGTAGTGAAGGATTTATAGCTATGGGGTGGGAAGTTGTTAAGATTTATAGCTTGTGGTATAAGGAGAGAGGGAAGACTTGGGATACTAGGAAGAGAAGAATTGACAATGATGATGATGTTAGAGGTTTCTTAGAGTCCAAACACAATGAGGGGCATGTGGAGCTGTTTCAAACTGTGGGGTTGGAAGAGTGGGACAGGTATCACCCTGCTGATGTAATTTTGGATAACCCAACCACATCCAACCCATCTGCATCTGGATCACAGCCACCCAATTCTAATCCAAATGACCCAAAACAAAATGGTAATGGATCTCAACCTTCTAGTTCAAACCCATCACACAACAATCCATCTCACACACAACACTGCTCAAATATAAAAGGCCCATCAAAAACCAAAAAGAGCCCAGATTTGAGCATTGTACCTGTTTGCAGGAGGAGCCCAAGGTTCAGCAAGCATTCTGAGATTGAGCCAAAAACAGCTTGTTTGCCTAAACCTAAACTGAAACCTAGGAAGCCAATTTAGGCTGTAGTGAGGAGAAGCCCTAGATTTACCAAAGAGTATACAAAGGGGCAGGGTGTGAGTGGTGTGAGTGAGAAGGGGAAGGGAAAAGAAAAAAAGAAAGCTTTGAAAGTCTGTAAGAGGAAGCTTTTTAAGGGTGATAAAACTGGATCAGAAACAGGGTCCTCATCTTCATCAGATGTTAGTGATCTGGATATAGACTAGAAGGCTGGTGAAGAGGATCAAGAAAATTGGCATATACAAACAAGATAGGGTTTAGTGAGAGAGGTTGAAAGGACTTTGCAGGCTGTTGACTACTTAGAGAAGAAGCTTAAACAACTAGGGCAAGACATTGGATGCAAGGATCTTGAGCTAAAAGTAGAGGGGAGTGACTCAGATGAGCTGAGGAGTCTGAATGGTTTAAATAAAGAAGAAACTAGTCCCTGGTTCAGGGAAGAGACAGACTTCAAGAAGCTAGTGGTCTTAGTTGAGAAGCTCAAGTTCAGCAATGTTGGTGTGTTAAGGAAGGCCTTGAGGACACATGCTATAGAAAACAGATATGAGTTCTACTACCTGCACAATGGAGGGAAAAGGATTACTACATTCTGCAGAAGGAGGTGTAATTGTGAGTGGAATTCTAAGAGGAGTAACTTGCCACTATGCACATGCAGTGATGAAGTGAGAAGGTGTGAGTTTAAGGTGGCTGCAAGGAAGATCTATGGGAGTTGTGCTTGGCAAATCAAAGAGTTGAGACTTAAGCACAGGTGTATGAGGACAAAGATGAATACATGTGTGACAGCTGAAATCTTGGCTGAAAAGTATGTTGAGGAGTGGAGAGTTAATCCAACTTGGAAAATGAAGAGTTTTAGGGCTAGGGTGTTGACTGATTTGGGAATAGAAGTTGGGTATAGCAAAGCATGGTTAGCAAGAGCTAAGGCTAAGTTGATGATATATGGGTCTGCTTCAGAGCAGTATTCTAGGGTATGGGATTATGGCAAAGCAGTGATTAAGTACAATCCTAAGAGTAGGGTGTATGTAGTTGTTGAGGGAGTTGATAAACCAGAACCTCCACTCTTTTTGAGGATGTACTGCTGCTTGTCAGCTTTGAGATCTGGTTTTAACAGAGGCTGTAGGCCTCTGATTGGTCATGATGGATGTCATCTAAAGAACTCATATCCAGGTCAAATACTGGTAGCTGTAGGGAAGGATGGAAATAATCAAATATTTCCATTTGCATGGGCAACAGTTGAGGTGGAAAACAAAGAAACCTTGGGATGATTTTTGGAGTGTTTGAAGCAAGATGTTGGTGATGTGGCTGAGGGTTTGGGTCTGACTTTCATGTCAGATAGACAGAAGGTAATTTTTTTTTTATTTCTCCTTTTTCTTTTCCTTTTTTTTTTTTGTCATGCTTTCACTTTTGAATTTAACCTTGAATGTTGGTCTTATTTTTAGGGTCTACTGGAAGCTTTCGAACAGGTTGTACCAATGGCTGAGAAGAGATATTGTGTGAGACACATATGGGCTAATTTCAAGCTCCAATTTACTGGTTCAACCTTCAAGGAGCTCTTCTAGAATGCAGCTAGGGCCACTACTTTGGTAAGTGTTGTGTTTTGGTTCTATAATTAGTGCTTTGTGTTTAAGCTTGTTTGTTGTCTACTGGTTTGGTTTACATGCACATGTTCTAAGTTTGTGTTTTATTTTTCCTTTTTGTCATGGTAGTTTGATTTTGAGGTAGCCATGGAGTTCATAAGATTTCTGTCACAAGATGCCTATGAATACTTAGCAAATATAGCACCACAACATTGGAGTAGGCATGCATTTTCTGATTTTTGCAAGTCAAACATGATATTAAACAATGTTTGTGAAACATTTAATGCTGTGATCAAGTATGTTAGGGATAAACCCATTCTCACTCAAATGGAGTGGATGAGGAAATATATGATGAAGAGGAATAGTGAGAAATGGGACAGAATTCAGAAAATGGAAGGGAAGAATACTCCCTATGTGGCTAAGGTGTTTGAGAGAATGGAAAAGGTTACAAGGTATTGCATAGTCCAACTATCTAGAGGGGACAACTATGAGGTTGAGTTGAATGGGGATAAAGTGGTGGTTGACCTACAACAAAGAACATGCTCTTGTTATCATTGGCAGTTGACTGGAATTCCTTGTGTACATGCTTTTGCATGTACTCTGGACAAAAGGACAGATCCAGATGACTATGTTGATGAATATTATAGCAGGGCAACCTACATTCTTGCCTATCAAGGTGCTATAAAGCCTATGCTAGGCCCAAAGCATTGGGAGAAAATTGACATGAGATAACCACTCCCTCCTCCAGTTAGGGTTATGCCAAGAGGCCTAAATCTAAGAAGGGGAAGCTGGAAAAGGGAGAAAAGGGAGAGGGAGCAGGACAAAGCAAAGATATTCAACCTAAGACCCCTAAGATCCAGAAAAGATGCAAGAACTGTGGCCAACTTGGCCATTATGCCAAGACTTGTGGTAATGCACCTAGCACTGAACCACCACCAACAGCAGCATCAACATCTGAGCCTAAAAAGGGTGGCAAGCCTGTCCTTAATACCCCTTGGTTGCAAGAGTAGAGGAGAAAAAAGGCAGAAAGGGCTGCAAGAAATGTAAGTACTCTGTGTCTATTGCTTTGAATCTACTGACCTATTAATCTTCCTAATTAAGTTATTTTTTTTTTAAAATGGAACAACACAGACTGCAGAAGGTGCTACGCCATGGAGCATTGCCAACAAGTCCTTCCCACAAGAAAACCAGCAACAACACCAACCTATCAGCTCCCAGTCTAATGCATGCACACAACAATCCCAAGCCTCTACAACAACTACAGCAGTCCCCTCCAAGAAGAAAGCAAAGGGCAAAAAGAAAGCAGCCTAACTTGTTTATTATACTGATTATGTAGAACAATTAGCTTTTGGTTTAGTGAATTATGAACTATAAGTTTGAACCTCTGTCTATAATGACTAACTACTACATATTATCTTGTTTTTGTAAACAATGCAACACTTAACTTTGCAATGGTATGACAGTATGTGAAACTTGGAAAGAATGTTTGTTGTCTTAGAATCCAAGCTTTTTTCATTCATAATTGAAGTTGTTACAAGTTCAAAATGCCCACTTTATTTGAGCAGACATACATAACACTTACTACTACTACTCTACACTTTTTTAAGCATAACTACAACTCCTACAATCATCAACAGAAAACATAACACAACACCCATAGCAAAAGACCCACACCCAGCACTGTTCTGTTGCCCTTCCCTTGAGTATTTCTTCCTCTCAGCATTCAAAGCTTTGCACTTCACTTTGAGATTGTCATTCTCACTCAATATGCACCTTCTTTGGCCAGTAAGGTCTTCTATTTCTCTTTGCATTGAGTTCATCTCTCCTTTCATCAGTTTTTTGTCCAAGAGTAGTTGATTAATCACTTCCTTTTGCCAATCATTCCCATCTTCATCCACCCACTCAAAGCACTTGCAACCCCTTGTTTCTGTGTTAGGATCATAAAACTTGCATGCCAAGAACTTTCTTCCAGGGTTCTCCCTAGTCCATGAGGTCAGCCTTGCCATGGGAATGCCACAATTACATTTCTTGTATTTGGAGGGTGAACTCCTAATTAAAGACATAGTTTCTTGCAAATCAACCAAATTAATGAACAATTACATTACCAAACACATTAATTCACACCCTAAAGTGTCAATTTCACGATTAATACACCCAAGCAAAAAACCCCAATTACTATTTCACCAACAAACCCTAAATTTTCAATGCTTCAATTAACTACAAATTACCACAATTTTTATTCGATTTACCAAACACAACATTATTAAACACTACATCTAATCTAATCACAACGTTAATTTAAGATTATAAGATTAATTTGCAAAATTCTTCAAATAGAACAGCGATCATACCTTTTTCTCCCTTGATATTTCTTCGCAAATGCACTCACCAAATTCCAATTACCTTGCTCAATGATTTCGCTTTAAAATTGTTTCATCAATCAATTTGTGTTTTTTAGGAGGCAATTATTCCACTGAAGTTTGAGCAACGAACAGATTAAGAGCAAAAGGTTGAGGAAAGGTATTTAAAAAGGGGATGCATAAACTAGCCGTTGTTGTGGACCCCACAGACAGAAACAATAATGGGGTTTGTCACTGGTAGTTATTTATACAGTTAGGGAATTATGGTGGTAGTAATATAAAATATTTTTTTAAATCGGTAGTAAATGTGATACATGGTGCTTTTTCTGGTAGTAAATATCAAATTTTCCATAGGTTTATTCTTGTGCATCAAAGGTCAAAATTATATTCCTACCCTTTTGCAAATTGGTAGAATCTCGCTGGAACAGTTTAGAGGTCTGACTTCTCTAGGCTCGTTCTCCTTCATTACAGATGATTTTTAGGTGATTCTTTTTTTGAATTTGGGTGATTTTTTGTCTACTTTTTGCATGTAAAATTTCAGAATTTATTGAGTTTGTTTGCTATTAAAATGGGTTGTTTTCTGAAAACTGGTCCGTTTTGGTTCAATTTGGGATATGCTTCTGTTTTAGTGCGTTTTTCTTAGAGCTGTGTTGAGATTTTTGCTGGGATATTCCTGTGTGGTTTAGGGTGTTTTAAGAGTGTTTTACTCATATAAATTGCATCCTTTCTACTGCTACACTTTCTGTGGTTTTTTGCTCTGATTTGTGGACATATTTTGTGTTTAAAACATGGTGAAGAGGCTATAAACAAACTTATGTAAAATTTCTTGAGAAATTATATATTGTGGAGGAAAATTTTATTGATAGATCGGAAGCTAGGTTTGATATCTTTGCTTGCTTGGTACACATCATTTTGGTTGGCTTGTATGTTGTTAGATTCACTTGTATCTTCAAGAAGTAAAGTTTTTATTTTTTTATTTTTATTACATACAATGTTCAGGCACATATCAAAACTGATATCAGATGCATCTATCTTGTGGTGGTCACATTTCAGGTTGGAGTTCACTCAAGCAAAGGTCAACAGAGTTTTAAGCTAGTTTAGGCACTTAGATTCATCAAGGTAATTAAATAATTTTGCAAAGAATGAATTTCCTAAGTGTATGTCGATGTCTAATGTTAACTGAGTAGTCTCCCTGTATTTCAAGCAACTTCTAGCTTGTGTATGTGATAGGTTGTGATATCAGGCACCTGCTATCTTATGTATGTCATGGTTTGGTCACCTGCTAGTTCAGGCAATTATTTGAGCTACTTTAGGTACCTCCTAGCTTATGTATGTAATAGAAGGTGCTAGTTCAGGCTACCTTATGTTTTTGTTGTATTTTGTATGTGGGGTTGTTTTATTGCTCTCCCCTTAACTATAAAAGCAATTATATTTATGTGGCAGTTTAGTCAGATAAAATTATATGTATGTGATAGCTAGTTTAGTCATGGCATAGTTTTAGTGAAATTACTGGTTTTGATTTCTGTATTGAATTTATTTGTGACTAGTTTTGTCTAATAAGTGACTGAAGTTTTTCTTGTGAGTTTTGATGCTTATTTTCTTTTATATCCCCTCAGTTTGATGCATTGACCATGTAATTAGAAGAGTTCACTTGGTGACTGTCTATAATAACCCTTTTTTAATTTTGGATTTTTTTTAATGTATATATTTCTTTCCCATGCAGAATTCTATCGCAATATCAAATGCTCAGTGTGAACTGCTGCTATCCCATACAGAACAGTCAAATTTGTGAAGCAGACAGAGACAACTTCAACAAAATCGTCAAAAATTTAAGGTTTACCATTGTAACAATTAACTAACTAGCTTTTTTTAGTTATAGAGTATTATTTATTGTGAGTTGTGAGAGAAATATGTGTAATTTACAAGTACATCAATTCAATATAATTTACAAGATGTCGCTTAAAGTTTGTCTTATATTGGTTAGATTGATAGTTATTGTATTTTATAAAAGTTTATTAATAATTAATGGTCTTTACATTGAAAAAAAAAATGTAGTGTACGGGTGGTGGCAGTAGAGGAATTTGCTACAGCTACCATTTTATTTATTTATTTTTTTAAAAATAAAAACACTATTCGTAACTGGCGTTAGGCTATGCCAGTTACAAATAGTACTCTATATGTAATCGGCATAATTTAACCCCAGTTACAAATAGTATGCTTTCTAACTTGGAAAATAGCCTATTTGTAACTAGTGTTGGTTATAGCCGGTTACAAATAATACATTATTAGTAACTAACATTAGCCAGTTACGAATAACTTTCACTAGTTGTAACGGTGGCATTCGCAACCAACAATGCTAGTTACAAAAAGTCAATTTCGCCAATTACAAATAGCATTTTTTCTACTAGTGATAGCTGCAAATGTAACTGCATGCATTCCTATCACACTTATCTTTTTAGGGTTAGGGTTTTTCTTTAGGGATATAATTGAAATCGTTTGACTAATTAGTTGTAATTGCAAATGAAATTGGTAGGAGGCAACATTGAAGTGGGTGAATTGAACTTTGCAAGGTACGTTCTCGTTAACCTTTGGATGAATTTCTGCTTAAATTAGGTCCGGGATGTGTGTATAATTGTTATGTTTATTCTATTGTGTAATTGATGTGTTTATTGAACTATGGGGTTTCATTCTATGCTAAGTGGATAGGGTTTATTCTTGTGTGAGAAATCAATTTAAGGTTTGTCGGAGTTATATTTGCAATGTCCATTTCAGGTGAAGATTGGTGCTGCATGTGTGTTCATATCCTTCAATAAATTTCTGCAATGGAAATTGTTCTAGAATCAGTTGTAGAATTTAGGTTCAGCGCTAAATTGTATAATTTTGGTGGTTTGTATGTCTAGTTGAAGCAGAAAACCTAAGGTTTGGGTTTGCAACTTAAAATTTAATGTTCCTGGTAACTCAATTGCTTGATATGCGTAATAGTCAGCGGCAAATTGGGGTATTTGGTGCTCTGAATTTCGTGGTTGCTTTCAGTTATGCAACGCAATGAGGCAGATCAATATAATCTGACATGTAGGAAAGAGAATTTCTATGTGAAACTGGTTTATGGTGGAGTTTTAATAAATCAATTAATTTGGTTACAAGTTTTAGTTGGCAAGGGAAGCTTAAGTCTGACTAGTGTAGGGAGAGCAATGGAGGATGAAAATGTCGCTTCACAATCGCGGCAGAGTAATCAGAAGGGGAATGCAGAGATGAATCTCTGCCTGAAATTAATAAAATTGTAATGGAGTGTAGTTTCTGATTCATGATCTGTATTGAATTTTTTTCTAGGGGAATTGCATGACAGGCCTCACAACAAAATTGTTTATGAAATTATTATATAGATTAAAGTTATGAGTGCTTTTTATAGAACTAAGCCATCACCATTGATTGATACTTCGTTTAATTTGTTTTTTTTTTCAAATAAAATTAATGGGTACTTCGTACTTTTTTCTTAATTTTATTTTATTTTATACAATGGAAAAAACTTACTTACAGTACTAATGCTCTTTTTTGGTTGATTTGACTAACTTTTGAGATATCAATACCTAAAATGAGTATATCTCTTTCCTTAGAAAATGGGTCTTTTGTAGTACTATTGTTCAACCCTAATAATTTTATTACTTCTTCCGTTTTTCTTAGATGATACACCTTGACCAAAATTGTGAGAGCTTTTAGGACAAAGTGTATTATCTTAAAAAACGGAGAATGAATTTTTATATTTTTTGAAAGGCATCATTCTTTATTTCATTAACAATTAATTTTCATTTTGTTTAATCAGGGATCACTTCAATGGGGTCTCCGAAAGGTATACAATTTAATTAAATTCTTCCATTCTTACAAATTTGATTATACAACATTTTGTATATCGTAAGGCTTCTAAACGACAATGACTTCTTAACAAAACGCAAGTTAAAAAATACCGATAGAACATTAAATTAGATGTATTTTATAAAACATTGAGGAACACGGATAGAACATTTAGGAAATTTCATAGAACATTAAGAAACACGGATAGAACATACATTATTTCATAGAACATTAAAGGGAATAATCCAAGTATAAATCTTGAACATAAGTCTTGACTTGTTAATAAAGATTTGTCTAGTTATACATGTTAAATGTTTTATGTAATGGTTGATACACATGTTTTATGATATATGTTAAATGTTTTATGTAATGGTCTACATGTTCTATAATAATATATGTTAGATGTTTGATATAATGATCTACATGCTCTATGATTTATTTTAATGTATTACTATGTATTACACGCTCTATGATTTATTTTAATGTATTACTATGTATTACACGCTCTATGATTATATTTTACTAGTTTTTGAGCCTGGCAATGCCCGGGTTGTGTACGTGGAAATATACCTAGTTTAGGGAGTTGATATTGGATACGAATCATTTATGCAATTTATATGTATGTTTGTAGGTTAATATGGAAACATTTGCGACCAACATTGAAGTTGATGCATCGTAGATGATTGTGTTGATAATAAACATGATTTTTCTCTAACATTAGTATTTGTTAATATAACTTACTGTAAAGGTTGTTTGTAAGGAATACAATAAACTAAAAGCTGGAGTCTTCATCAAATAGGAGATTGAAATTTATTAGTTGTTCTAAAAACAAATATAATAGGTAGTTGGTACCAATTTTTCTTATTTATAATGTAACATAATTAAATTGGCAATTCGTATGAAAACACGTAGAAATAAAATTACTATAATTACAATCTTTACAACATGCCCTAGCGATCCTCCTTTCCAGTGCCATTTTCTCTTTTTTTTTTTTATTTTTTTATTTTTTTATCCACAATAATCACTAAATGTGAACATTTGCCATGCGGAGTTGCGGTTGCTCACTTGCACCCATATTGAAATTTGAAAGTCATCTCTTCCATCATTCAACATCCATAACATTACACAATATAATATGAAGTATGGACTAAGGAGCAAAGGATAATCATGTCAAATACTCCTTTCATCCCAATTTAAGTGCTACATTTGACCAAAAAAGTAGAGTGCGTTTTTTTGGTCAAATGTACCACTTAAATTGGGATGGAGGGAATATAATTTATGGTCTCTTTAACTTTATATTATCTGTAACACCCTAGAAATTCCTTTCTTTTAAAATACATGTTTTGCCCTGTTTAAAACTTTAAATAGGAATATCTAAGACATTACCGCCACCGTGAAAACGGTTAAGGCAACTATCAAAGACATACAGTGGAAGACTGATTTCAAAACCATTCAAAACAAGTCAACTTGAAAAGTCAATCAACGAAAGTAAAGTCAAACCAAAGTCAAACAAAGTAAAATATAATCAACCTACAACTTGGAACCATCGTAGGCCCTTATTAAAACCAAACCGAACTCAAAACCTTTGCGTTAACCATGCATAATAATAATGTCATAAATAATTAAAGCAATAAACACATCATATACTTATAGAAACTAGCATGATTCGCTCTTCACTCATACCCATTCATGAATATGCTTTGTTACCTGAAAAGCTTCTCTCTACTTGTTTCCACTACTCTCCATTAAAAATGGGTCATCATAGGGCCAAGATAAGAGACAAGGTCAACAAACACACAAAACACACAATCAGTAAAGCTGAGTACATAAGTGTAATTAACACACTAGCATACAATTCCCTATCAATACACAACTTACCTTGTTGCACCTATTTTCAAGCATACAACCATCAATAAAAGTTCTCACTAGACACTACAAAATTTATTTAATGTTGACTACGCATCGAACGGGTTTCCCCCTAACCTCCCCCAAATAAATTGAGGTTACTGACACGGGAGCTAACCGTGTCAGCATCAAAAACCACTTGTAAGTGGTAGAATTCCTGCGCATAATAATAATAAAAGGAATGTACAGCGTTCTGTACTCCAGTAGAAGTTATGGTTAAATATAAAACCCCATAACTCCCCCCATATGTTCATACTCAAGGTATATACGTTCCAAGAGTTTTGGTGCGTAATCTCTTTCACTTTATGTTATTTACAGATTATTAAACTCGGTAATGTCTCTCAAACCATAATCATTCAATCAACAATAATTAATCAAACAATTAAATATACCAATTTAATTCTTGAATAATTAGTGATCACATAATATTTAATGTTGAACCCTTTTTAATTCTACCTCGGTGCCAATGACACCTTAAACGCATAAAGCGCTACAAATCCTATCCCTCGGTGTTAAAAACACCTTAAGTGCACTAAGGCACCAACATACAATTTATTCCTCGTGTATATAGACGCTTATATAGCTCCTCCCTCATGCTTAAAGCATCAATAAAAATTATATGAACCATAATAAAATTCCTTTTCAATATCTTAAACCAAATTAAATATTTAGTTTAATTAAACATGCTCTCTAACATACCACAAATAAATATGTGGTTCATAAACAATATTACAAATTATAATTTTCCATCCAATAATCCATCACAAATAAATCATGCTTCATAATCCAATTACCAAAAGCATCCAAGTCATATTATATCCATTCCAAAACTAGCATGATACTACTTGTAATCAATTAAACACATTTAGCATGCTACTACATCAACAGAATTATGCTAAGTACGCGAACGTACCTTGAATACGATCTTAATATCGCCACAATTAATAGAAATCACTCACTTCGAAATCTCCTACAATTTAAATCATAGAAGAGTATTAAAATCCTCTCTACACAAATTTCCAGCAATATATACTATTATAAAACCCCTCATAACTTAATTAACATAAGCGGCTGAAATTATTTTTAAAATATCATACTTTAATCCCAATTAATGGGTAATTAAAATTCCTTAAAAAAACTTGATTTTTAATGCTCTACCAAAAATTCCAACACTATATTTTAATGAAAACTTGCTATAATTTAGCCTTAAAACACTTTAATCAAAGGTTTATACCATTATATATCATAATCCTTCAATAATTTATAAATCAAGAACCTAGGGTTTCAAAAATTGGGGCTTTTCAATTAAAAATATAATTTGATAATTAATTAACATAATACTCATAATCAACATCAAAAAATCAAATCACAAAACTCATAATTAGTAATTAGATCTAGGATTAAATTAATTTTTAAAACAAAGTTTTCCTTTTTTTTTTGTTCAAAAAAGGTGGCTGGCCGGCCACCATTGCCGGCTGCCGCCAGCCGCCGATTGGTGCTGCTGGTGGCTAGCGCCGGCGGTAAGGGGGAGGCTGAAAAGGGGAAGGGAAAAAGAGAAAGAAAAATAAAGAGAAAAGGGAGAGAAGTTTACCTTGGGTTTTCTCCACTGTGGACAAAGTTTGATTTGCCTCATGTGTTGAATATTTATACCCCTTCTCTAGAAACCCTTCTCCTTAAACTTTCCTCTTTTAATTTTCCTAATCCCTTCCCTAATAAAACTTTACTAAAATAAAACTTTTCTCAAATTAAATTCCAACTTAATTAAAATAATTAATTAAATAAACTTTCCTTTTGTAAATATCTCCAAACTTATTTAAAATAAATAATTGAAATACCTTAAATAAAACAATTCAATTTAATTAAATACTTCTCAAAATACTTATTTTAAATACGTATAAAAATACGAGGTATTACATTATCAGTCTCTTAAACAGTTAAACTATAATCAGTCTCTTAAACTTCATATAATTTCGTTAAAAAAAAGAAAAAAAAAAACTTATGTTCCAGCTAAGATTTTAAGCAACACCACATGATCACACTTAGAAGAGTTTGATTATAAACCTTATGGGTTAAGTTGGGTTGCATACTAAATGACATTGTATTATTGCTAAGCTGTTCCAAGTTCTATTCAAATCACATACTCCCTCCGATTTTTAATGTTCTGTGCAATTTCCTCATTGAGACGATTCTTAATGTTTTGTGCATTGTGCTTTATTCTATTTTGGGACAAACTCTCTCCAATCTATTTTTGCTTTTTAACCCAATCTTCCCTTACTTTTCCCACTTTCACTTACTTTTCCCCCTTTTACACATTCTCTCTCCAATCTATTTTTACTTTTTGATCCCACTCATATTATAATACATTATTCCTAGTGTTTCCCCAAACAATAAATGCACAAAACATTATAAATCAGAGGGAATATATGTTATCATTCCATATCGTCACGCCAATTAGCCATTCATTTTTTGAATTATTCAAATATCCCCTAACTTGCTTACACTTGGACTTAGTTAAACATAGCTCTTAATAGGTCATCAATAATGAAAGTAATCCAGACCAAGCAATCCTTAAATGTGTCTTAAACATAGCTCTTAATAGGTTATCAATTATGAAAGTAATCCAAACCAAGCGTTCCTTTAATTTGCTTTATACAGTATATAAATAAAAAATGTTATTGAAGTAAATATAGTCAGGCAAAAATAATGCGTATCTAAATTCAAACAATTATAATCATCTCCTAATGTTTAAAATATATAGAATAGTTAAATTACTTACATACTGAAATAGATAATCTAAACAATTACCATGCATTTAGATAGATTGATTTGCTTAAGAGGCAAATACTTATGAACAACCAAAACACTGCCCAAATTTATTATAGTTCCTCCATAAACTAATACTAAGTGCAACAAACCCTCATTATTTGTGAGGTATAAAACAGTGGTTTGTTGCACTTATTAGTTTACGGAGGAAGTATACTATTTTTATTAGATTAGTTCTCACAATCTATATGATATAGTAAAAGGGGTCAACTTGTATTTTTGAGCTGCTAATTCTTCATCCAGAATATTTTTCTTTTAAAGAGAAAAGAGTTATCCAACAAAAATGTAAGTGCAAGGATTACCAACAAATTGGAGACAACCATTTGTAGATCCACACTAAAGAAAATAGGACACAGCTAACATTCTGAATTCATTGTAAAGCAAGGGATATGGGCTTCTGCTAAAGTCCTTATAACATGATAAATTCAAAGGTAAAGGCCTTTTGAGCCATATGTTGAGGTTGATATTGTATGAGAGACTATATACAGATATATACATGATACATGTATTCATGTAAACCTTAACTAATATATAGAAAACATGTGAAAGATCAAAAATGCATATATAATGTCTGGGTGATTTTTATTTCATTGAGATAGGTCCAATGAATTTCACTACGGGGAAGATTCAATCTCAAGACTAACAAAAAAAACATACAAAATTAGAAACTCACCGAATTCATCACCACCTCTTCAGAAGAATTAATTAACTGTAGAAAAATCATAAGCGATTAATGGAAAGTTAGCATTAACCAAAGCATAATGTGTAAAGCAATTCCCTCTTTATTAGAAAGCAAATCAATAAATCTATCACATTTCAACAACATTAATAATACTTATATTAGTTATATGCGAAATTGATTGCCCAATATTTTGGAAATTCAACCATTACTGTCGAGCTAACCTGAAATGTTGAGCAAACCTGATTCAATGAATTGCCAAATGAAGTTTTAGTACTACAAAACAACAATTAATAGAGAAATCTAATATATATATATATATATATATATATATATATATATATATATATATATATATATATATATATATATATATATATATATATATATATAAAGGGGAGTTTTTCGTGAGCATACGTTGTGCCACGCAAGCAAGGATTTTTCTAGACCAATAGAATTAAAGATAATTAAAAATTAAAAAATCTAAGAAAATTTGGACGCATATAATGTGCCATGTAAGCAAGTGTCTACTATAGACCAATAGGATTAAAGATAATTAATTTTTTTTTATATTTTCAAAAAATCAAAGCATAAAAAAATCCCATAAAGATATTTCCAAAAAGTAATAGAAATAATTTTTTTACTAATTTGAGTCCATGCTATTCCACCCAATAAAACTTCCTCCGTTTCAAAAAAATTGTTACACTTTTCTTTACACACTTGTCGAGACACATTTTATATTATTTTAATCTTCAATTATACAATTGTAAAAATAATGACAATTAAATATTAATATAGTATAAATTGAGACGAACAAAATGACATCCAATTTGACTATATTTTGTTGTATATATAGATCACAAAAGGCGGTTAAAGTACACTATGAACAATGTAAAAGTCAAAGTGTAGCAATTTTTTTGAAACGGAGGAAGTAATAAATAAATAACTCTTAATATTTTCTCTAAAAGATTTCCATAATAATATTTCCAAATAATCAAACCCAAGAATATTTACAACAAGTTTAAATTAAATTTTTAAATATAATAAAATATTTTATTTACTCTTTACAAAATTGATTTTTTGTAAATATAAAGAAGAATAATTCGGGAGCATACATCGCGCCACATAAGCAGAATTATTTACTAGACCAATAAGATTAAGAATAATTAATTTTTTGAAATTTTGATAAATTACGGAAAAGCAAACCATGCAACCAAGTGTCTATTTTAGACCAATCAGATTAAAGATAATTAATTTTTTATATTTAGAAAAAATCAAAAGCATACAAAAATCTCATAAAAATATTTCCAAAAAGTACTAGAAATAATTTGTTTCCTAATTTGAGTCAATATTATTTCCACCAAATTATACAAGTAATATAATCCGTATTAAATATCTTAAATATATAATTCTTAATATTTTGCATATTTGTCATCAATTGCAATTCAACAAGAACTGGTTGTAAAGTAAAAGTTAATGTATTATGGTTACTAGGGTTGAAACCGGTAATCTCTAATTTTTCTTTGAAATTAGATTTAACTTAATTTATTTCTCAATTAACATAATATTAATATCTTATAATATTTTCAAAAACATGTTTAGATGCATGACTCATATCATTTTACACAACTTAGGTTCCCCTGTAAATTCTTAAATAAGTGATCTGAATTGAACTTATTATGATTGTCATAAAATTCGTGTCATATTTATTGTGTCTCATGTGTTGAAAACCATCAACACTAATGCGAAATGTTTAACCAATTATGTTGTAACCCCTTTCATAAAAGTCGTGTCATATTTATTGTGTCTCATGTGTTGAAAACCATCAACACTAATGCGAAAAGTTTAACCAATTATGTTGTAACCCCTTAATTATAATTCGTCCCGCTAAATTAAGTTTTAAAAAGAGTGGCCAACTGAATTAATTTATTTATTTTAAAAATTGAATAGAATACCTAGACTACAATTTAATTTGTTTTTCCAAATGCAACAAAGGTTATATGTTGTATAAGCATATGACATATGGATCTCATTTTAAAGTATTTTACGAGCTCATATTGACTTCATAAGAATATTCGGAATTAGATTTCATTACAAATGTTATAGAAGTAATTATTTAAATATTATGATTATTTGTATGTTTTTTAGGATAAGAGATTTAATTAGGTTCTTTTCTAAAATTTCACTCCATATCTTTATTTAAAAATATATTATCTTTTATTTCATTAGTTAAATTAAACTATTTATGTGGTGCTAGATTTTATAAAATCTAAAATATATTAATTATCTTCAATCTCATTCGTCTAGAAAAAATTGTATCTTATGTGGCGCGATGTACGCGCCCGAATTTTTTCAAATCTAAAAGAAATTAATTATCTTCAATTCCATTTGTCCAGAAAATACTCTTGCTTACTTGGCGCGACCAATGCTCTTGAATTATTCTCCTTTATTAATGTATATTAGATTTGATATTTTGCATATTCGTTACAAGAGCTTCATAAGTATTAATATGATTTATTTCGGTTGAAAACCTTGGAAAAATATGATTTAATACATGACACTATAATATGCACAAATATAATTAATATAATCAAGAAATTAACACAATCCGTGCATCGCACGGGATTCAACTCTAGTATACTGTAATTTATAATGGATACTCAAGCTCATATAAAACCAAGACAAAAGCATAAAAAGAATTGAAGAAGGCACAAATATAAATTAATTGATTTTATTTTATTTAATTTTTTTAACAAGAAAAATGAAGAAGAAGAAGAAGAAGAAGAAGAAAGGAACTTACCAAATATCACAAGGAATAAATAACAAATTTGAGATGCTAAATTGATAAAGGGGGAGTTAAGGTAAGCATGCTTATTAATGAAAACAACAACTAAAAGATGGAATTGAAGATGATAAAGTCTAACGTCTAAAAATTAAAACGATGTACAATGTAAATACATCAATTGCAGAATTTAAAAAAATTTTAAAAGCCAAAAGAAAAGAAAATCTGAGGACATGACGTGTCTAATTAGGGAGAGGAGGGTGAATTAGGGGAGCAATGATAGCTCCCGCACTTGGGCCAATTTGGTCCATCTTTATTCTGTCCATTAGCAATATGGTGTCTACTTTATCAATAAGGTGTCTATTTTGCTAATAACGTGTCTATTTGATCAATAAGGTGTCCATGCATGAGTGAAAAAAAATCAAACAAAAACACGCTGGCCCACGATCAACACGCATCTTACCTTAGAGCTTTAGGAAATTCTGCAATAGTCTACGACATGTACAATTAGCACATGTGGCCCTTCCAAACCATGGAATTCTAGAGAGTGCTTTTGAAAAACACTACTTAGTCTTTCATAGAAGGAGGTCATCCCTTCACAGTCACATAGGTGCTACCTAAAGCATTAAGAACATTTAAGTTCAACCCTACTTAAATCAAATGTGGCGTATCCATCAAGTCTTGTCACAAAAGGATCACCCAAATCTTGAACTATGAACACATTAAGAGAAAAACTCGCCACACTAATCATCGTCACATCCATCAAGTCCCTTTACAAGAAACCACCCATAATTTGGGCTATAGATACATCAAGTCCCTTTATAAGGAATCACCCATTAGTTTGGGCTATGGATAATATTAACACGGATAATGTCCATCAACACACCAATACAACTATAAAGTTCGTCTCAATAGATACACCCAAAAGGCTATAAAAGTATTGGATAAACAATTTTGTCGTCTTCAAATCAGTGGTCGTGCATCCATCAAGTTCGTTTCAATAGAACTACCCTAATAGGGTTATGCATGCACCATGACTCACCATGCTCAACTCCTTTAACAAAGGAATTAGCCATATCTTTTCTATGTTCGCATGAACTCTATAAAGAGTTTCATACTCATAACAAGCTGCATCTCTAGCTCGTGCCTAATAGGAGCTCATCATGCCATCTTACTCATGACATATCACTCGGAAAAACACAAAGGAAGCGTCAACCTCTTATAATCAATCAAGTGCTTCTTGAATAACATGATCTTATACTACATCCTCATATTTCATAGTTAGCTCATCTAAACAATATTACCTTGTAGTCTTTTCTAACCACTGAAGGTCACCAATATTACCTTGTAGTCTTTTCTAACCACTGAAGGTCACCCAATGGGCGTCTCAAAACTTGGTGGACCATGAAAACCCTACATGTTTGATCCCGCACATGGAATTTCAAAAATGCCTCAATGACCAAACAAGGGCACACCATCAATTACCACATCAAAATGGGTGCCTTACTAAACTGCAAAGAAACATCAACTCAAGAGCAAACGAACATTAGTTTTTCAATAACTTTAGCATAAACATCTTAGAAAATAGTTTTCAAGGTTTACTTATCAAACTAAAGTCAAACATATGCTCAAAGGTTATTCAATAGTTTTTCTAAACTGGTGTCTCAATAATTTCTAAATAACTGACAACACTATGCTCAAACATAATCAATACATGCTAATCATTTAACTATCTTGTTGAGTCTACCTTCATGTAATTCTGCAAATAAGTTTGAGATTATGGGTACTCTACCAAAGCATTTAGTCTTACCACTATGTGGGTCATATCCACCATCCTATCTCAAAATTCCAACTTGGCTTTAAATTAATTGAAAATCAGTCTCACACAGCATCAAAGGTGTGAATCAAATAACATATGACCAATTATGACAAATGAACTCAATCAAGGCCAGCTATAATAAACTTACACCAAAAACAGATGATTCCACAATAAGCCACGTACCAAACAAGTTCAACACAATGAACTAATCAAAAGTTAAGGTGTCACTTCTTAAGTCCTCTGATTTGACCAAGTCTACCCCAAAGGGTAATTCGAAAACAAGATGGTCTAAACAATACTTTCTCCACAAAGTTCACCACTCAAACGCCTACTAGACATCCACTTGATGCGTTACCAAGACTACAAATAGCTAATGCAATCTAACATTAATTTAGGTTTAATAAGGTGAGAATAACAACATCAAGCTCTAGTGAACCCCTAATTCATGTCTTGCCCTCATCTTCCCATGTCTCACACTTTTCAATATTATTGAAGGTCAAACTATGTCTAGACTATGTTCAAGCAAGAGTCGCGCAGGGATGTATGAGTGTATGATGAAACACCATATTCATGTTCATTCACACTATTGTTCTCCAAATATAGCTAGCTAAAAAAATCATGCAATACTACTTCTAAGTTGACCTACACATCAACCCACTTGGAGAACAATACAACATTTGCCAAAGCAAAACATATGAACATGATCACATATATTATACAAAACCTAGTAAGAGTATATCAACAAAATGTAATGGGATTCACAATACAAAACTCATTCAAGGATATTCAAGAGTTATGTCAAGTTCAACAATAAACAACAACCACATACCTTTAGATATATATGGTTCAATAGGACATATATCCTACCTTGGTTAGAAACCCCACAACTCAAAATTATAGGTTAATAACCTCTACTACAACTCCCGCAAACCTAACTTCTTCATATCCTTTCTAATTCTTTCCGACCAAGTCATTTTAGGTCTCCCTCTACCCCGTTTGAAGTCACCCTGATTCCATTCTTCGACTCTTCGAACCGCTGCTACTTGCGGCCTCTGTCTTACATGTCCAAACCAACACAAGTGATTTTCTCTTAGCTTGCAGTCGATATCTGCAACACCAACCTTCTTGCGGATATCCTCATTCCTTATTCTATCCCTTAGCATGTTCCCACGTATCCATCTTAACATCCGCATCTCTGTAGCCCTAACCCTTTGAATGTGCTCCTTCTTAGAGGCCCAACATTCCGTACCATAGAGCAACACCGGTCTTATAACTATCCTATAGAATTTTCCCTTCAACTTTAATGGAATGCTACGATTAGAGATGTCAACGAGCCGAGTCGAGCCGAGCAGTAGTTTGTTCGAGCTAAGCTTGATATTTATTATTAGAGCTCGAGCACCTTCAAAGTTCTTGCTCGTTTAAAATTTCATTGTTCAATTTCGACTCGAGCTTGCTCGTTTAGTTTCGAGCTCGAGATCAAGTCAAGCACAATCAAACATAAACGCGTTTATGTATAAAAAAAGCTTTAACGAGCTTTTTGTCACAGTTGTATAATTGCAAAATATAGGTGAGAATATTGTACTAAGAAAACGCAATAAATTAATTTTAGCCTAAAAGTTAGCTTATGTTATGATAATTATTATAAATGAATGAATTATATGAAGTACTCACCAAAAAAATTATAAAGATCACTACATGGTTATAAATGAATTTATAAATGAATTTGAACTAGTTGTTCATGAGTCTTAATGAGCTGAGTACAGAGTTGTTCGAGTAAAGCTTGTTTCTTAATTGAGTTGTCAAATTTTGTTCATACTCGTTTATTTATATATGAACGAGCTTTGACTGAGTTTTGACCGAGTTTGTTTGCGAGTTGTTCACGGGTGTATTGGTTTAAGTTAACAAATGGATTGCTTCCATAGTGGATCTCCCGGGCATAAATCCGAATTGGTTTTCGGAGATGCTTGTGCATGTACTTAATTGGTGTTCTATTACCTTTTCCCACAATTTCATAGTGTGGCTTATAAGCTTGATTCCTCGATAATTAGAGCAATCTTGAGCATCTCCTTCGTTCTTATGAACTGGAACTAAGTTACTCTATGTAATCATTGTTTAATGAAAAATTATAATCATTGTTCTATGAAAAATTAGAGAGAAACGTGTATAAAGGATTGTGGAAAGTATTTTTTAATGAAAAATATAGATCTGTATCGAAATTTTGATCAATTTCCAGTTTTTTCTCTTAATGTACTTTGAAATAAATTTCTATCCATGTTTCTTAATGTTCTAGAAGATACATATGTTCTCTCCATGTTTTTTCAGCACATTTATAATTGATGTTGTATAAAATACAAGACATATTGTATTGGTGTTTTTTAAAGCATTACTTTTGTCATTTAGCGGCGGTTGTATATTTGAGATATACAACCGGTTATATAATATCTTAATTGCCTTGCATATGATTACATTTAGTTTTAATAAATAAGCCAAGTATACTTTGTATAATGGTTAATGAAAATGACATAGTATTTAAATTTTTTATTCAGACATCGGCGGCAAAAAGAAGCACAATATTCTATTCATTGGCCACCCCGGTGAGTTAACATATTTTATCTATACATAATCCTTTTTCTTTTTCTTTTTTTTTTTTTTGCATTAAATTAAATTAAAAGGTTGAGTTTTTGCAGGAGCCGGGAAGTCAACAACAATTGAGAAGATACTGAATCAAGATGACGTTGAAGAGGTTAAGGTATAGCTACTTGATTGATATTTAATTACTGGTTTAAACTGGACTTGTGAACTCTTATAGCGTGGATTGAATATAAGTATATAACTGAGTATCAAATTAAAGTAGAAGAAGATTAAACTGTGAGTTTTTTGTAGTTGGGAAGATGGAATAATGTTTGATGGCCTCAACTTAAGATAATATCCTCGGACTTTTAACAAACACTCAAAACAAATTATTATTAATTATTAATTGTGAATTTATAGCCAAAGAGTTCAGCCACAAAAACGTGTAGCTTACAACCTATAAAAACATATTTAATAATAGGGAAATTCTAAACATAGCTCTTAGGGCTATGGATAAGAAACTTAAAGTGGAAAGAAAAAGTTCAATCAAACATTTAATATCTCAAACAATGTGTAATTTTGTCATGATTTTTTAAATTATTTCCACTTTAAGAACTTTATTTAATGTTTATCCATAGTCCTAAGAGCTATGTTTAGCATTTCCCTTAGAGCATGCGAACTCGGATTATTATCAGGGTCGTCCCAAACTTTTTTGGGGCCCTGTACTATTTTATCTCATTAGGCCCTAGAAAAAACTTTTTTTTTTTCCTATTGTACAATAATTGCAATATTTTTAATTTACATAATGGCTAAGAAAAAAGAGAGATAATAGAAAGAAGTTGATAGTACCAATCCATTAATTAACTTGTGATTGGGAAACTATGTACTATTAGTTATGTTAATTATCGAGACTAAAAAGATTTCCAAGCAAAAATAAATGAAGCCATCTGTTGAAAAAGAAACAAAAATCATATCTTTACAAGACTCGAACGACTGACCTCTCCAAAGAGAAAATCTATCCAGTAAATGCTATTACCGTTGTGCTATGGTTGAAATCCTAAAAGGGCTAAAACTTATCTTTAGCTTTTTGTTTATATACATAGCTAAACTTAATATTTGAGGCCTTATTTCGTTAGGCTTGTGCGATGGGCCAGCTTGTCAACTGCAGTGATTATTAGGCTAACAAAATAGTCTTAAAATTCAACTTTACTAGTCCTAATTACATTAGGAAAACCACTAAAATAGCCTAGCTAACAAATATATAGCAAACAATTCTAAGAGCATGCCCAACCATGAGAATTTCTTATCACATGGTATAAAAGAGATACATGAAATTATTTACATTGTGCATGAGTGGGGTAAAGAATCTCATATCATGAGTTAAATGGTATCTTAGAGTGAGAAAGTGGTAGAAAGAGAGAGAGAGAGAGAGAGAGAGAGAGGGGGGGGGGGGATGAGATAAAATTTTATCTCATTGTTGTGCATGCATGCTCTAAGTAAGAAACTGAAAATAAAACTAAGGGAATTCGAATACAAGCTATAGCAATGATATCCATATCAAACTCATAATCTTTGGCCAAAGTTTGCATTTTACTAGGACAATCAACTTGTAATTGTCCAACCCCTCCACATTTATATATAGCACACCTTTTCTTTCATTGTACTTTGACCAGGTGGTAGCCATTGAATTCTTTTAGAAGTTGAAGTGGATCCAGTCCTTTTGTCGTTGTTCTTACTTGTGTTTAATGTAATAGAAGAAGTCGGTTTACCATAAATGAAGGTGATTTAAGTTCATCTATGGTGTTGAGACTCAATTTTAGCAACCAAGTTTGTTAAGTCATCAAAAGTTTTGTAAGAATTCGCTTGGCAAGCATGTCAAATTGTAGGTGTTAAACCAACCGAATATTTAGCACACTTTTGAAGTTTCATTAAGTATAGAAAAATTTGTTTTGGGAAGAAAATCTACTATAATAACAGCAATTGTTATTTGTAAAGATTTTTGTGTTATTTATGGAACAACCTTTTGTTTTTGCTTTCATAATTATGTAATTATGTCAAATTTGTTACACTATCATTTGCAGGGAATAACTTCTGATTTTGGGGATAAAGTATTCAAATTCAAGACAACTGAGTTCCACATATTGGAGTTTCCGGTTCTTTAACCTTTCTTGAATTTGCTATAATTAGATTTTTTTTTTTGTTTATTTATGTTGTTTTTTGCAGTGTGTGCATGAATAGTTTTTTACTAGTATTTGTTTATACTCGTCCGCCTAATCAAGATGAAGTTGCTTTGGTATATGTTTACATTCGTCTGATAGTATTTCCTTAATCTATGACTTGGTTTAATGAAATATGTTTTAGAATACTTTTCATGTCATTGCTTTCTCACCACCTAATAGTATTAAATAATGAAAACCACAAGTTTCTAGAATAAAAGATGGTTCATACACGTTTCTTGAGTTGTCTTTGTAGTAAAACCCTTTTTGTGAATAATGTGTTTTAATTGATTGTTTGTGAAGTATGGTGTGTTTTTGTAAAAAATAATAAGGAAATAACTCAAAGCTCGGACAAATCAGAACTTGGAGGATCTTGACAGTCCCTTGGGGCTAACTACAAAAGTTGCTAATACTTGCTAACAATCTGACAAACCTGAAAGCTAACAAGGAAAGACTCGGACTAACCAAAGTGAGATAACTGATTTAGCTAGAATTCTTGAATTGATTAATGTATAAATTGCAAGTAAATTATAGCCTGGTTGTTCAAACACTAGTTGTTGGTGGTTTTTTTTTTATCTTGTCATGTACTTTCGATTCATCTTTTCAATTTGTGACTTCACTTGCTCACAAGTTTTTGTAGAATACCTACGGACCTACACCCTATTTTTAGCATCCGAATGTACCAACTCTTCCTTAGGAATTGGTGCAAAGTGAATAGGATGTTCTGATTTATGCCATACACTATCTCAAAAGGTGATTGCCTTGTAGTGTTTAAGTGGATTCTATGGTAAGCAAACTCATGTGCTAACCTTATATTCCAATCTTTCTTTAGTCTTACTTTCAAAACCACTCAATAAATTTCTAAGAGTTCGACTTTCGACCATCTTTTCATGGATGATTTGATGTAGAAAATAACAATTTAGTACCCACCGATCTCCACAAAGTGATTAAGGAACTTTTAATGGACCCAACTTGAACATCAACCCAAGCTATTAAGGTCTACACTCCGAGGCCCAAAGGTGGTCACACAAAACATGTTAATTATTACCACTAGTCTAATTACAAAATATGTATTTCTTTAGATAATAAACCATAAGCACTAATTTATCATTTTTTATTTCTTTTATTTGTGTGTATCTTTTTATTTAATACATTTCTATTTTATGGTCATTCGACCTACTACAATTTTCTTATCTTTTATCTATTCTCGAACCTACTCAGTAACCCCCCCCACTTATCGGTCTAAATAATCTATTTAAGGGATAACGGTCTAGTTTAGATTCGACCCTGGTCTTTCAATTCAAGAAAAATCCAACTAAGTCCAAAAAAAAAATCCAAACTCTGACTCCGTTTTAAAAATCCAAGTCCGTCTTCTTGCAAGGTCGGGATCTCGCATAATCCGCTCCGAGTCGACCAATTGCCATTCCTTTCCTAGTGATCGGAACTCCGGTGACTTTGAAACTCATTTTATGCTTCTTCCAGTTTGTAGTCACCTCTCCCAATTTCTCCAACCACTACACCTCTAAAAGTATGTTGGAGCCCCAGAGGTAGGAAATCCTCCATCACCGTGACCCTACCGTCGAGCTTCACCTTCACGCCTTGCCTTGGCAGCAACCTCTCCTCTTCACCGTTTCTCCATTACCTAGTGATACTTTAAATTCGCGGTCTCTAGTCAACGATAACCGGCTTCTTGGCATGAAGTTATGGGTTGCACCGGGGTCCACCACCACCCACCGGCCCTGTACTGTCCCCCACATCTTCATGGTTATAGGATTTGAAATTCCAACCACTTAACAAAGTAAAACATCCACCGAAATATCGTCTTCACCCTCATCCTCTACTAACTCGTCTTCTCCATCGCTGTCGTTGGCGGTGATAAGGACACTGAGTTCATAACCCTTTCCCCACGTTTACAACAGTGACCCACTCCCCAACTCTCTTCGCAGTGGAAACATAACCCCTTTGCTCGTCTCTCTTGTATCTTCGTTAACGTTAGCCGGCGAAGGTTCGATAGGGCTGGTAAGTAGTGGGCATAGCCACACTAACCGAGTCTTCGAATTCTGGGGCCGTGGCCAGCTGCGAATGGGCCTGATGAACTGGGTGTTCCATAAGTCTAAATTAGACTTGCAGTGGTATACCTGGGACCAACGAGCCCTTGGTTGGGTGGGTTGGGCCCAATTTTCAGGGGACCACGCTCCCTTTTTTGCCCTGTGTTACCCTGTATCTCTCCTCAATTCTCTTAGCCATATCCATGGCTTTCTCCAAGTTAAAGGGGTCTAAAAGCCTTAGTTCGGCCTTAACCTCATCTTCTAAACCATTAATAAAGTGTCCCATCATAATACTGTTTGGAACATCTTCCAAGAGGTATATCACCTCGATGAACCGTGGATGTCTGCTGTTCGTGGAGTGACCCCATGTGCGATGGTCGAAATCCCTTCAAGAATCTCCGCTTTAGCTCTTCCCAACCAGAAAATGGTCTCCTCTTGTTCTCCCATTGGAACCATATTAGTGCCATGTCATCCATAGCTATCACCGCCACATCCATCTTCTCTTTCTCGGTGTGTTGATGGTAGTCAAAGTGGAATAGCCCTAGTCGGCCAATTATTAGAGTAACACCCCGAACCCTAACTGGGTCGGAACCGTCACCAAAAGGCATCCAAGACTGACAACTGACCCCACAAGCCAACACGACTCCTTTCGGCGCATTTTGTTCTTCCTGAGAAAATTTCCAGGAGGTCACCCATATTAAGATTACTCCGAGCCGAGCACGCTTAACTGCCGAATATCTTAGCATATTAGCTCCCTAAAAGGAAGATGCATCTTTTTGACATGAGTAGCTTATCAAATCCTCTTAAAACAAACTTGTGGGTGTCACAATTAGGATCCGTGCTTTCAAAAATGGGCATCTCCATTTTTCCTGGCTTCCACTTCCCCGTCGTTTTCGCTTGGTTACTACGGTTTTGAGATTCTTCTCATTTTTCATTGGGCCTTTCATAATTTCCCCCTCCACCGGCAGTGAGGGCCCTCACGACTTTCTTCCTCTTGCCACTTCCTCTCTATTTCAAACATGGTGTTTTTTTCTGTGATTGTACGGTTGATTGTCTCTTCTTGTCTTCCAATTGCTTCTTCTATGGAGATAAGTCTATTGTTAACCTCCTCCATTTTCGCCTCTAGCACCTCCACTCTAGTTGTGTTATTAGAAAGAAACCATTGTTGCACAGTGTTTTGTCGGTGGTCAAAGTATGCTTGCTGTGATGCCAGATGTTATAGACTAATATTTTGCAGGTAAAAGAGAATAAGTTTGTTGTAGTAATTTAGAAGGAAAATGACTTAATTGATGCTTCAAACTGAGTTGCAGTGATGATATATGGCTTTAGGCCATTACTCTCCAATATGGCTTGAGGCCATTACTCTCCAAAAGTGTTAGTTTAATCTCATTATTTTATGAATAAATCCCTCTCTCTCCAAAGCTTGAGCTAAAAAGCCTCAATTCCTAAGTTATGGCCATTTCTAGTTACAAAATTACAAATACCAAAAGGCTACGGCTTACTAATTAATGAATTAGGCTTTTCTTGTCCTTGTCTCCTTTAATCCTTTTAGATTCTTCTCCTTGATGATGTTTCTTAATATTTGTGAAGCATCAAAATGGGAAGTTGACTTATTGAGAAGAAGGTACCTGCTTCTTCTTCTTCTTCCTTGCATAGACTCGTAGGGTGGCTTGAGCTTCATAAGACCCTTGGTATCTCATAGTACGGCGTACCATCCGCAAACCAACGGGAAAACTGTTGAAAGTGTTAGTAAGGGGCTCGAAACCTACCTCCCCTGCTTCACTACCAACCAACCCAAGTCGTGGGCCAAGTGGCTAGCTTCGGCCAAGTATTTCTTCAACACCTCCACTTATATGTCCGCTCAGATGAAACCGTTTAAGGTGGTGTATGGTCGCGACCCTCCACGGCTCTCTCATGTTAGGCGGGGTCAGACCAATGCGTGAGTTAGAGGAAAGGCTTCAAGAAAGAAAGAAAGAGACCTGAGACCTGATAAACTGCTACTCAATTTAGTGAAAGCCCAACATAATGCGGATAGGAAAAGAAGAGATGTTGAGTTCAAGGTGGGGGATGAAGTGTTCCTTAAACTTGCAGCCATCCAACAACGGTCTCCCGCCAAACGGCCTTTTGAAAAGCTTGTTGCTCAATTTTATGGGCCCTTTTAAGTGATTCAAAAGGTGGGCAAGGTGGCGTATAAGCTGACCCTACCACCCTCATGTAAGTTCCACCTTAGTTTTTAACATTTCGCAACTCAAGCTCGCCATTGGAAATAAGGTGGCCAACCCCACTGTGCCACAACAACTCTCATAGCGGACATGGAACTACTAGTTGAGCTATAGAGAGATGTTTGACTCAAGCTAAGAAATAACCGACAACAATGGAGGATCTCATCCAATGGAAAGGATTGTTGGAGTTCGAAGCCACATGAGAGGACGACGAGGCATTAACATTGCGTTTTCCCTCCTTCCACCTTGAGGTCAAGGTGAAACTTTCGGGGGGGAGTAATGTCAAGAATTCCCCTTTGGTGTATGTACGAAAGAGGAAAGCAAAAGTCACAAGCCAACAAGTTCCCCAACCTTGATCACCCAAACCAAGAAGACCTTCATGAACTAGAGGACAAAGCCATTGTTGAAGATATCACCAAGGTCATTGAGTAACAACAAACAAGAGGATAGCAACCTACCAATCCCCCAATTAAGAAAGTACACCAAATTACTTTAAAATCTCTTGTATCTAGTTACGGAAGTTAATGTTAGACCTTGTATTTAGCTGAGTTATTGAGAGAGGGAAAAGTATCTGAGTCAAACACAAGAGAGATTTATGGCCTCAAGCCAAATTAAGAGTAATGACATCAAGCCATAACTTCCACGGTAATCTTTTCTTATTCATCAATGAAAGCATTCCTTCTTTTAATAAATTACATCTCATTGCATTACATTAATTACATTAGTCTTATCTGAAGTCAGTCCATTACAAGAGTCTATTAACTACAACAATGATGACATCTTTGCCTCTTTGAGTTCTAGACAATCCAACAATAAAGTCTAAACTCATATTTTCCCAAGGTATGTTTGGAGTAGGTAAAGGAGTATACATACATATATCAAAAGTGCTCTGTATAGATGTCCTATCATCTTAGGCTAATAGGAGTGTTCTTGTATATGTCAACGGTCTTATGAACCTCAAAGTGACCAGCAATCCCTCCACCATGCGCCTCTCTTATTAGTAGCTCTCTAACTTCGCACTTTGGTATGCAAAGCCTATTCCTTTTGAAGAGAAATCCATCTTGCTTGATAAAGTCTTGTGTTGGCTTCTCAAAAAGCTCCTTAAAATCGAAATCTTCATGATAATAGTCTTTAATCAAATTGAATCCAAGAACTTTTGACTCTATTGTAGCAACAAAATTTCCCCTCTTTGAAAGAAAATAAGCTACCACATTCTTTTTGCCTTCTTTGTACTTGGAATTGAAAGTGAAGGATTGTAGAAACTCCATCCATTTAGCATATCTATAGTTAAGCTTTTGTTGGCCATTAATATGGTCAGAAGGCAACACAAAAGGTTTTGGTCTTAAGTAATGAGACCAATGATCAAGTGCTCTCAAAATTGCATAAGATTCCCCATCATAGTTTGAATAGTTGAGCTTGACACCATTCGATTTCTCACTAAAATAGGCAATTGGACGTTTCTCTTGGACTAGGATAGCCCCAATCCCCACGCCAATAGCATCACACTCTACCTCAAACACTTTGGTGTGAAATCAGGCAAAGCTAGTATTGGTGCATTGCACAACCTCTCCTTGACTTCTTCAAATGCTTCTTGACACTTGTTGGACCATACCAATTTGTTCCCCTTCTTCATAAGCTCAGTAATAGGTGACATAAGAGTAGCAAACCCCTTGAACATGGAAGTTTATAACTTCGTGAATAGTGCTAGGAACAAGCCATGAAGAACAAGCCTCTACCTTTGTAAGATGGACATGAATGAGTTAGAGTTACATAACCAAGGAAAGTGTTGTGGCACCATGAAAGTACACTTCTCCAATTTACCATATATATATTAACCCCTCTCAAATTTTCAAATAAAAATCTCAAATGATGTAAATGTTCATCTTTTGATTTGCTATAAACAAGAATATCATCTAATTAAATAACAATAACTTTATTGAGAAAAGGTCTTAGTACCTCATTTATAAGTCTCATGAAAGAACTAGGTGCATTACAAAGTCCTAAAGGCATCACTAACCACTTATATAGCCGAAGGCTATCTTCCATTCATTTCCTTCGCGAATTCTTATCTTATGGTAGCCACTCCTTAGATCGATTTTAGAGAAGATTTGAGAGCCATTGAGTTCATCAAGCATGTCTTCAAGCCTTGGCATTAGAAATCTATACTTCATTTTAATGTTGTTAATTGTCGTACTATCAATACACATTCTCCAAGTTCCATCTTTCTTAGGTATCAACAAAGCAGGAACGGCCATAAAGCTCATTGATTCTCTCACATAGCCTATATCCATCAGCTCTTTGATTTTCTTGTGAAACTCTTGTAATTCTTGTGGATCCATCAACTCTTGGATTTGCTTGTGAAACTCTTGTGATTCTTGTGGATTGCACCTATATGGTAAGGAAGAACCAGGAATCAATTCGATAGCATGCTCAATACCTCTAAGTGGAAGTAAACTATTAAGAAGCTCATTAAGAAACATATCTTCAAACTCTTCAGTTTAAGATGCTCATCATTGATAGCCTTAGAATAAACCACACTACACTCCCTTATGATTAGTATAAGTGCATCACCTTTATTCTCCTCTATAGCTCTTTCACACTCTTGAGATATCATGAAGATGTTGTCTTTCTTTTGAGCTTGAGACCTTTTACCCCTAGGATCAAGTGGTTTCAATTTAACGTACCTCATGCTTCACACCTCTATCATATTGCCATGGTCTCCCATATAATAAGTGACAAGCACTCATAGGAAGAACATCACATCACATTTCATCTAGTTACCAATAGAGAAAGAAACAAGTGCTTGCTTTTTATCAAACAAACTAGAATTATCATCTAACTAATTAAGCTTGTAAGGATTAGGATGAGTTCTTGTAGTTAAATTAATCTTTGAAACCATATCTTGAGATGCAACATTAGTACAAGAACCAGAATCAAAGATAAGAATACTAGTTTTACCTTTCACCTTGGCTCTTGTTCTAAAGAGTTGGTCCCTTTGAATGGCGTTTTGTGGCTCATCCTCATGTAATGACCTTCTAAGAACCAGCGTATTATCCTTATCCTCACCATAGCCGCATACGCATTCTTTTCTTTATAGTTATCATCATCATGGCTGGATTCAACAATGGGATTGCTCTCATCAACAAGCAAAAGAGTGCATGATTTATCCTCTAATTTGAACTGATTATATCTTTCAATTGTGAGTGCTCTCTTGTTAGGACAATCTTTAGCTAGATGCCCTCTTCCTTGTCAATCAAAGAACTTCCTTGACAATTTGTTAACAAATATGAGTTTGAAGATAGAAGGAAGCCAATGCAAACTCATCAAATTCTACATAGGGAACATGCTGAATAAATTTTAAAGTGCTTTGAATATTCTTTATTTAGTATTGTGTATCATTTATATGTGTATATTTAATATAATTTTTTATTATTTGTAGAGTCATTATAGGTATGTTCCTAGACTGATGAATAGAGCATTGCGGGTTGACATTGCTGTCTTGGTAAGTGTGATTTTCCTTATCTTCAATGTAGTGTAAGTTTGTAACTCTGTATGTATATTGACATTTTTTTATATATATGTTCAGTTCGTATCCTCTTCTGATATTCACTCGTCTGATATTGACTCGTCTGTGATGATGCAACAAACAAAAGTCAATGTTGACTTTATCCGTACATTCAAAATCTCCACTGTTCTACTTGTGTTAAGGAAAATGGATGATTCATCAAGGTTTAATTTAATATTTTTTTTAAACATCATTTAAAAATGTAAGCAGCTAGACTTTGTGTCTTACTATTATTTGTTTGAAATTTTGTATGTAGTTGTGATGCTATCGTTCCAAAACATCTGCTTATATGGAGAAATCTATTCCAGAAATTAAGAAGGATAATTAATATTATTTTCCTTAGCCTTTCAAAGCTATTTAATATTCTCTATTCAGTTTTATTTTTCTTTCTTTTTTTTCTCCATTTGTTTTGAATGGTAATAATTTATTGTTTTGACATTCTGCAGTTGTAAAAGAATTGTCAAATTCCTCTCACACAAACTCGAGCATCAATGAGCTTCTTGGCTCACTAGTTGCGGCTATTGAAGTACCTCCACAGGAATCTCAATGTCGTGACCTAAGGTATATGGCACTTTTAGAACTCATCTTAACCATATTACTCTTAATTAAGGATTTACAAATAGCAATTCAATATCACTATCATCACCATTTCTCATTTGATGTTTGTGGTTATAGGCGTGGTGCAAGCACTAGCATTGATCATTTGGTTACTGCGGACCTAGATCTGGATAATTCCATAAATAAGGCGGGAGAAGGTTGGTGTTGGTATACTAGAGCTGCTGCATTACTAAGACTTGGTTTATTTGTTAGTAAGTTTGAGTTTTATATGTTTATTAATAGTATTGTTTTATTTAATTAATTTGCTAACTTGATTTTCCTTATATAGAGAAATTTTTGGCGAGTAATCAACCATGGGTTCGTGATTTGTATAGTGGTAAGTTTGAGTTTTATATACTTATTAATAGTATTGTTTTATTTTATTAACTTGCTAACTTGATTTTCCTTATATAGAGACATTTTCAGCGATTAATCAAGCAAGGTCTCTTAAGCTTCATGAACAAGATGCATTTAAAAGTGTCAGAGATTCTAATCCACTTAAGATGAAATTAGAGGGGTAATACTTTTTTCCTCCTTGTGTTTTTTAATCATTTTACGTATGATGGTTCAATAATTGTTTAGTTATTGTTTTCTTTATTGGTGAATGAAGAGTTTACTATTTTTCAAAGTTCTGTTGATTTCTTTTGCTGCAGAACATTATCAATTTTTTCTTCCCAATATTAGCATAATAGCACATGCATGGTTCTTCGAGTTTAAGTATCAGTGAAGATGGTTAGTTTTATATTTATTTTTCTATTTACTGCAGTGATGAATTGCGTGCAACAAAACAATATGAGAAAGCCCTAAAGAAATATGGCGAATTAAAGGTGATTTTTGAGTCCGGTGTTAAGGGGGCCGTTGAGATGCTAGAGGGAATAATAAAAGAGACGAAGAAAGAGATTATTTTCTCTAATCTCTTGGACGATATTAATACAAAAATAGTTGCAAGTCCACCTGATGGATCATTATGGTTTCTCAAGGCCAAAATTTTGTTAAATAATGCTAAACTGGTTGAGGGTAAGTCTGAGATTATAAGATCAGTATTGTTATATATTTATCACTATAGTAACTTGCTTATCTATTTTCTTCTATCAGAGGGATTTGATGCTGCCAAGAAAGCCCTGGAATACAACTACTTGGAGCACCCTAGAAAGGAAACGCATCCATTGTTGCACAAGTTGAATGGGTAGGACTTTTGTTATCTATTATTATGCTGCTCTAAATTATAGTTAGTGTAATTGGTGTGTTTCACTATTTTTATTGTTGGTTAGTTTTTTTGGAGTACGAAAAGTTTACCACTTCATTGTTGTTAGTTTGATCGCTATTTGGCCATTGCAATGTATACTTGGGAAATTATTATTGCTCTTAAATGTTGAAAATATATAGGATCTATGTATATAGAGCTCTAGCATTATTTATAAGAATTGTTGCTCTAGAATTATTAGGAGTACAATGTCACCTATTTTGTCCATTGTTGTTATGTTAACTTGTGTGTTTATTTGATTTCAGTGATCACTACCGTGAACAGAAAAAAATATAACTATGCAGCGGAGGAGTATACATAAGCATACGATTTGTTTGAGCTTAAAAGTTGTAAAGAGATTGTACAAGCTGCTAGGAATAAATGCATTGCTCTGGCTGAAAAGGAGATGCAGTTGGAAGATATTGACAAATCTTTGTGTGAAGACACAAAGAACGCAATGCTATGGTGTAAGAAGGCTAATGTTTTGATAGATCTTGAAAAATTTGACGGTAAGGGTGTTCATCATTATCATTCAATTTTATATCTCTTGTACTTTGCTAATTTAATTTAATTTCTTTTAAAAGAGGCATTTAAAGCTGCCGAAAGAGCATCATAAAATGAATATCATAGTCACCCGTTATACAAAGAGGAGGATTCTGCATTGTTTCGCAAAATGCAGGGGTAAGGCTCTCTCTTTTTTGTCCTTTACATCTGAATAATATTATGTGCTACATATTAAATACTATGTCATATACAAAATTCTTATAATTTATTAGCATATAGTATCTTTATTAATTGATTGATTAGTCATGATGATTATTTTGTTGAGTTATCTAGCTAGAATTTAGACAGATTTAGGACTTTAATATTGACTCATTCTCTTAACAAAGTCAACAATAATTTTGCTACTTTTGTCATAATCCGAACATAAAATATCACTAATATAATGAGATCAATTTTTCAGCTCTCTAAATCTTCACGGATCGGTGCAGTTATATAATTCAACATCTAGATAGAATCATAACAAAGCCTAAACATAAACAAATAACTAAATGTTTTGATTGGTTTAATTTAATTTCTTTACATCAATTGCCAAGGTTTTGATTTGTTTGTTTTATTGATGCAGTGATCATTATTTTGCAAAAAATGATTTTGATGCTGCTTTAGACAACTATATTAAAGCACGAGATATGTTTCAATCTGCTAAGCAGATTAAGGCTGTTAATCTATCTCAAGATCTGGTCGCTAAGGCATTAAATGCATTATATCCCCCTGCCAAGGACAATGTAGAGACTAAGCAGAAGAATGAAAACAGGTTGCCTTTTTTAAAATCATTAATTTATTTCACAATTTATATAGTTTGACGAGTATTTTTTTTTTTAATAATTACTCTTTTGTTCATATTAGTTATGAATCTTAAAAAGAAATCGGAGGAGTGAATGAGCAAAAGAAGGAAGATATGAGTGATATGTCACAAGATGACATTGTGGAGACTATTGAGTCTTCAAAGCCTTGTGAACAGATTAAGGTAATTTACTTAAAAGCACCATTTCGTTTAAGGTTGTGTTTGGATATGTGGATTTCGTTTCAAATAATAAAATTCAAATTCCGAAATTGAAATTCTACATTTCAAATTCAAATCATTTGTTTGGGAAATATGATAATTTCAAATTTAGGATTTCAAATTCAAATACTTGTTTGGGAAATAAGAGAATTTCAATTCTAGAATTTCAAATTCTAGTTGTTGTTTGGGAAACAATGGAATTCCAAATTCTAAATTTCAATACCTAAGTTCCAACTTAACTCTAATTATCGCTAAACTTACAACACTACTACTCATCTATACACAAAATGATCCAATCTAATTTTTGATCATCGGGTAAATTTTTCAGCATGTCAAATTCATCGAGGGTGCCATTTAGGAATCTCTTAACCGCCCTCAAAACTTGGTGTCGAGATATTCCAAGTACACTAGACACCTCCTTGTAGATTTCTTGACTAGTTGGCCTTGTTGATTTACTCACGTACTCCTTGAAAGATTCGGCAAAGCTACTCATAGCATCTGCAAGACGATCCTTTTTTAACCTTTTGTTTGAATCTCAGGAAGCTGTTTCTGATGTACTTGCATTATCATTTTCATTCTCCATTGCTGCAACAGCTTCTTCATGTTGCTCAGCACCATCTCCTATTGCTCTATCAGGTGCAAACAAGGTACAAATGTCATCCCAATTCTCGATGCATTTGTTTTGATACGCAGATGCAACAGGCGTTTCCTGTTAACAAAAGAAACTAATTTAGCTAGAAAGAAAGTCATACAAATTTGTAACAGCAGAACCAGTCTTCCTCTTCCTCATCTATTGCTTCCATATTTATCAAGTCATGGTCCACCTCTTGCATAAGACTCATTTCCTCCATGTTTTCTTCCCAAAATTATGTAGGATAAAGCAAGCATTGATAATTCTTACTTGAATTTTTTTTGGAAAAAAGCTAGAATCTCTTAAAATGCTCTAACGCTTCTTTAACAACCCAAATGCCCTTTCAATGGTATTTCGAGCAGATGAGTGTCGCAAGTTAAAAAGCTCCTTTTCATTTGTAGAGTGTTTCCTCTCCACAAATTTAAATGGTGGAGCTACGAAACCTTCGGCATTAGAATATCCTAAATCAATAAGAAGATACTTATCTGCAATCAGAGAATGTTAATATTTTAATTATACATTCAAACTCACATAACCCAATCTTTATACAAAATAATAAAATATATATATATATATATATATATATATATATATATATATATATATATATATATATATATATGTTCTTACTTTTAGGCACTTTAAGACCATTAGGCCTACGAAGAGCATCCTGAAGGACACGAGGATCGATGCGGACCCTTCCCAACCAGGTAGCACATACGTGAATCGAAGGTTAGGATCACAAGTGGCTAGTACATTAGTGCTAAGGTTCCCTTTCCTATCTCGATAGCGAGGTCGATCCTCAATTGGCACAGTCATATCAGAGCTCCCATAACACCTTCGAACCACTTCCATTTATTATCATCAACATAACTAGTAGTGTGATCAACTTGTTTGATGTACTATTTCCCTAACTTGAGCATGGATGCAAGAACTACATGAAATTGACGACTAATAGTCTCTCTGGATCGTGCAAAGAGGGCTTGCATTGTTCTATTTTTCAAATCATGGGCAAGGGTATGAAGAAATAAAGCCACAATTTCTTTTATCGTGACATTTCTCGTGGTCTTTAGCCCACCTTTAGTTTGTAATACATGACATAGCTTCTCAAAACGACGTATATCGAGACGTAATTGCTCTCGACATATCCTACCATTCCTCAAAGTGTTCATCCATGTAGCTCTTGTTCTAGAACGCTCGGATTCATTCCATGTTATCTCCTTTAATCTATATTTCTTACCATACCATGCTCCTACTACTACCATAATAAAACCTAAAACCATCACAACTAAGTCCATTTCATCATCATCATCCCTTGGGCGCTTACATGACTCTTGTATATTCAAATCATACATCCTAAAACATTCATTCCAGACTATAAGTCTATAAGTGTCAAACCAGAAAGTAACAATGGAGCAGATATAAGACAGTAAACTAAACTGAGTTTATCTAGTGAAGCCAAATTTCAAACAACTCAAGCAAATCAATAATCTACTTAACTTCAGCAAATCCCAGAGGAACAGTATTCAAAAAATGGAATTACATATGAAAGCTTCAGCAGTCGGTCAATAATCTACTTAACTTCAGCAAATCCCAGAGGAATAGATTCATCACTAAACAATTAATTCCCATGTTAAGTTTCAAATTAATAATGATAAAAATTGTTGTCAATGGGTAAATTTTTAGTCTTACTGTCACTACCAAATGGTCAGAAGACGAAACAAAGTATCCATATACCATCATTATCGCGCAAGGCATAAAACAATCGCAGAAGCAAATTATTTGTAATGAGACACAACAATACAAAATCCATAGGCTCAGTTTATATCTCAGTTTCACATTCAATAGATAGAAGAAAAATCAATTAGCAAAAACAATAAACAAATCAAGCAAATCGATCACAAAATTCATCAAGCAATGAATAAATCAAGCAACAGCATTAATTCACAAAATTCATCTATAATTCAGCTAATTTATACATTGAAATGAACATGGGCTCTGATTTACCTAAAGTGCGCTTATGAAAAATCCTCAAAAATTGCAAATTAAACAACAAATTAAAATCAAAAACACAAATTGACCACATAAATCACCTATTTCTATAATAAAAGGAACAAAAAGATGGCTAAAACAATCAGCAGCAACTATATATCGATAAACCTTAAACCTTGATTATGAAATTGATATTCGATTAGTTCAGAAGGTTATACCTCACAAGTCGGTTCAATAATAATGGATGCTCACATGCGCTGCTTCAATGGAGGAGAGAGAAAATCGAGCTGCTTCAATGGAGGAGATTGGAGCATCGAGAAAGGGAATAGAGTAGGAGAGAGAAAATCGGGGCAAGTAAAGAATTTGAAATGACAATATGTGAGATGAAATTTGAAAGTAATTGAGCTGGACTTAATTTTGTAAAGGGTTGGATTTGCATGGATTTAACCCAAATACAAATCCAAATGCTTGTATTATCTAAACAGGCCATTTGGCCCAAATGAGAATTTCAAATGAAATCCCCATATCCAAACAGGCCATTAAGGAATTTTAATTACCCGGTAATTGGGATTAAAGTATGATGTTTTAAAAATAATTTCAGCCGCTTATTTTAATTAAGTTATGAGGGGTTTTATAATAGTATATATTGCTGGAAATTTGTGTAGAGAGGATTTTAATACTCTTTTATGATTTAAATTGTAGGAGATTTCGAAGTGAGTGATTTCTATTAATTGTGGCGATATTAAGATCGTATTCAAAGTACGTTCGCGTACTTAGCATAATTCTGTTAATGTAGTAGCATGCTAAATGTGTTTAATTGATTACAAGTAGTATCATGCTAGATTTGGAATGGAAATTATGACTTGGATGCTTTTGGTAATTGGATTATGAAGCATGATTTATTTGTGATGGATTATTGGATGGAAAATTATAGTTTGGAATATTGTTTATGAACCACATATTTATTTGTGGCATGTTAGAGAGCATGAGGAACGAGCTATATAAGCGTTTAGTACACGAGGAATAAATTGTATGTTGGTGCCTTAGTGCACTTAAGGTGTTTTTAACACTGAGGGATAGGATTTGTGGCGCTTTATGCGTTTAAGGTGTCATTGGCACCGAGGTAGAATTAAAAAGGGTTCAAAATTAAATATTATGTGGTCATTAATTATTCAAGAATTAAATTGGTATATTTGATTGTTTGATTAATTATTGTTGATTGAATGATTATGGTTTGAGAGTCATCACCAAGTTTAATAATCTGTAAATAACGTAAAGTGAAAAAGATTACGCACCAAAACTCTTGGAACGTATGTACCTTGAGTATGAACATATGGGGGGAGTTATGGGGTTTTATATTTAACCATAACTTCTACTGGAGTACAGGACGATGTACATTCCTTTTATTATTATGCACAGGAATTCCGCCACTTACGAGTGGTTTTTGATGCTGACACGGTTAGCTCCCGTGTCAGTAACCTCAATTTATTTGGGGGAGGTTAAAACCCGTTCGATGTGTAGTCAACATTAAATAAATTATGTAGTGTCTAGTGAGAACTTTTATTGATGGTTGTATGCTTGAAAACAGGTGCAACGAGGTAAGTTGTGTATTGATAGGGAATTGTATGCTAGTGTGTTAATTACACTTATGTACTCAGCTTTGTTGATTGTGTGTTTTGTATGTTTGTTGGCCTTGTCTTTATCTTGGCCCTATGATGACCCATTTTTAATGGAGGGTAGTGGAAACAAGTAGAGAGAAGCTTTTCAGGTGACGAAGCATATTCATGAATGGGTATGAGTGAAGAGCGAATCATGCTAGTTTCTATAAGTATATGATGTGTTTATTGCTTTAATTATTTATGACATTATTATTATGCATGGCTAACGCAAAGGTTTTGAGTTTGGCTTGGTTTTAATAAGGGCCTACGATGGTTCCAAGTTGTAGGTTGATCATATTTTACTTCATTTGACTTTGGTTTGACTTTACTTTCGTTAATTGACTTTTCAAGTTGACTTGGTTTGAATGGTTTTGAAATTAGTCTTCCGCTGTGTGTCTTTGATAGTTGCCTTAACCGTTTTCACGATGGCGGTAATGTCTTAGATATTCCTATTTAAAGTTTTAAACAGGACAAAATAGGTATTTTAAAAGAAAGGAATTTCTAGGGTGTTACAAAGTGGTATCTGGGAGCTTTGGTTGAGATTTTATTACCACTAAAGCCAAAAACTTGTTTTAAAGTGTGTTAATTTTAAACTTGGCCAAGTACTTATTTATTGGTGAAAATTTTTAGAGAATTATTTTATTTTATTTTGGGAAGATCAAATATTTAATTGATTAAATTTAAAAACCGAAAAAAAAATTTTGTTTATAAGGTCCGAATTTTTTTTTTTTAAATAAGGACCTTTTTTAGGAAGGTCCGAAAATATTTTTAGGGGGGAGGGCCGAAAGTTTTGGTCTTCTTTCCTATTTAATTTCGAAAATTAAATTAAAAAGGAATCAAAAATATTTTTTTTTTTAGTTCGTTCATTTTGCAGGAAAGCAAGGATTAAGGTAAATATTATGTGTTTACAGTTTTTAATAGCATGTTGGTGAGAATGGGTAGGAAAGAATTTGGGCATATAAATTAGAAATAATCATGTTCTTGTATGCATTAAATATTTAGGTTGTAAATGTTTAATCATGAATGTATTTCTCGAGGATATGCATTTATGTGTTTAGAAATAAGAAAATTGTTTGATTGAACATTGAACCTATTTCATGCAAGAACTGTATTATTTTGTTTTCTTTGGGAAAGGCAATTCTTTTCTAAGTCTTTCCTTTATAGGATGCCGAATCTCCCTAGCAGATACACTGAACTAGGCACTCTCACTAAGAAACCTAATGAACATCCTTATGATTACGTTCAAAAGATTCGCTTTTACTGTTCCTACAGGAGCAATGTCTTAAGAACAGAGTTTTTGATAGCCCTGATCGTATTTCAGCTATGATTGTCCGTTGCTTGCCTGATAAGCCTCCTTATTATGCTGTCAAATCCAAATTTTCTAATTTCTATTTACCAGGGGACATCCCGAACTACTACAAATATAGGGACTATTATGGACAATGGTACCCGGATTACAGATTTTTGATTTCCTATCTTGTTAGGGTCGAGAAAGCCCATTGTCGATAACTTCACCTTCCATTTCATGACTATTATTTCGAAAATCCAGTGGGGTAAAATCCCCCTTCTCCTAGTCAACAGTCGAGGAGTTCCTCTTCTTCTTCTTCTTCTTCACAGGGTGATCAAGCAGGGAATGGAGAGCAAGGGGAGGAAGATAGTTCACTCATGGAAATTTCTAATCTAAATCCACCTCCAACTCCAGTCATTATAGAAATTTCTTCTGATGAGGAGGAAGAGGAAGAGTTCGTGCAGGTAGAACCTGAACCAGAGTCACCTGAACCAATGGATGAGGAAGATGATCCTGAGTTCGACCTTGATAGCTACAATCAGTCAGCAGACAAGAAAGACAGCATCCGAAAGGATTAGATTTTATAGTTTTCCTCGTTATGAATAATTAGTTTTAATTACAGTTTATTATTATTTCAGTTTTAAATTAATAAGTGTCATGACCACATTGAGTCAGTGAGCTTATGTAGTACATAAGCTTCTAGAACTCAGTATTATTTTGGTAATTCCAGTTCATTTTAATTAATAAAAAAAAATCTTATTTATTTCTTTATTAAAATTATTTATATTATTAATAAATAAATTCATTTTATTTTCCAAAATCTTTCATTTCACATCACTATTCCAATAGCCAAATTCCAAGCAAATTAATTCCAATAATTTATTGTTAAGCTACGGGGATCTGTGGGAATTATTTTTATTTATCTATGTGATGCTTTATTAAATGCATGGTTGATTAGCAATCAATAATTGATTGACAAAGCTACAAATTTAAGGAATTTTTAGCTTTTGCTATCCCAATTTGTTAGCTTCAAATTTTACTGTGAATATTCCAAGGGTGTTAAGTAATAGATAAGTGTATGTCTTGAGAGCTAACCATAGTAATTTCTCATATAGACCCCTGTTCTTAATTCAGGAGAAGCAAAATGGTAGGGGGAAGTAATTCTGGTAATAATGGGGGTGATTTGAATGAGGTTGTGAGACAATTGGCAGTTGTAGCCCAGCAGTTGGCTAGGAATTCAACCAACAATGGGGATGCTCAGGGTGAACTTTTCAAGAAGGTGGCCCAAAGCAAACCACCAACCTATCAAGGAGAGCTTGACCCTACCATATTGGAAAATTGGTTAAGGGAGTTTGAGAAACTGTTTGGGGCAGTTAGATGCCCAGAGAATTCTAAGGTGGGTTGTGCTACATATTACTTGAGAGGTGAAGCTGATCTTTGGTGGCAACAAAATGAGACAACTATTAGAGCGCTACCTAGATTCAATTGGACTAAGTTCCAGGAGAAAATAAGAGATAAGTTTTACCCTAGCTTCTTACAGAAGCAAAAGGCTGAGGAGTTCTCAAACCTCAAGATGGAGGGCATGCCAGTGATTGAATACTATGTTTATTGAGTTGTCTAGTTTTGCTGAAGAGTCTATTTCTACGGAGAAGGAAAAGGCTAGGAAGTTTGAGAGTGGTTTGATTACTGATTTACAGGTGAAGTTATGTGGACAAATGTTTAAAACCTTGGATGAGGTGTATGGCAGAGCTGCACACTTGTATGCTTTGGAGTTGAAGAAAAAGAAGGAACTGGATGATGTGGAAGTGAAAGAGATGAGGAAAGAGGTGGGACAAAACTCTAGGAACCAACAGGGTAACCAGAACAACTTCAAGAAGCAAAAATACCACCATGACAACAATAACTTCCACAACAACCACAACAATTCCCAAGGTAACAGTCGTCAAGGGGGATGTAACTTCAATGGAGGGGTTAGAAACAATAACCAAGGGAATAACAGAAATGAGAGGCTTTATTTTTGCAGGAGGTGCAAGAATAACCATCCTGGAAAAGATTGTGAGGGTAACTTGGTTACTTGTCGTGCTTGTAACAAGCTGGGACATCGAGAGTATGAGTGTTTCTCCAAAGGTTCTAATGGGAATAAGCAGAATAATAATTCAGGAGGGACCCAAAGGAACTTTTAGGGAAAGAACAACAATTTCACTAGAAATAAGGGAGCGCGGCAGAATGGAGCAAAGAATAACAATAACAGCAGCAATGGGAACAATCAGCAGAAAAGTGGAGCTGTAGGAAAATTGAATGTGTTGAGTAGGCATGAGGCTGATTCCACGAAAGATGTCATCACTGGTACTTTTTCTATCCACTCTATTCCTGTTAAAGTTTTATTTGATTTCGGTGCAACTTTTTCTTTCATTTCGAAAAGAATTGTTTCGAAACTTAAAGACTGTTTGAAAACAGTAGAAGCAGTAGATTTACCAATAACCATTCCGACGGGTGGGGTAGTGAATTGTACCAAAACCTTTAGGAATGTACCTTTAGAGATCGAAGGGAAAGTGTTTCAGTCTGACCTCATCGAGTTTGGGTTAAAGGATTTTGATGTCATCCTAGGAATGGATTGGTTGAGCAAGTACAATGTAGAAATAAGTTGTCGATCGCAGAAGGTGAAAATGAACACAAGTGAGAATGAGTCAGTGACTTATTGGATGCATGGCAAAGCCAAATGCCCTAGGTTGATATCTGTGTTAAAGTTGGCAAAGTACATGAAAAAGGGGCATCCAGTGTACTTTTGTAGTGTGAGAAACATGGATCATGATGAGGAAACTAAGCCAGAAGATATATAAGTGGTAAATGAATTTCTGGATGTGTTTTCGGACGAGATCCCTAGAATGCCACCCAAGAGAGCAATTGATTTCACTATAGACTTAGTCTCAAGAACATCACCAATATCCAAAGCACCATATCGAATGGCACCTGCAGAAATGAGTGAGTTGAAGGAGCAACTGCAAGATTTGTTAGACAAGGGATACATCAGACCGAGTGCATCTCCTTGGGGAGCACCAATTCTGTTTGTAAAGAAGAAAGATGGAAGCATGAGGTTGTGCATTCATTACAGAGAGTTGAATAAGGTGACAATAAAGAACAAGTATCCACTTTCAAGGATTGATGATTTTTTTGATCAGTTGAAAGGCGCAACCGTGTTTTCTAAGATTGACTTGAGGTCTGGATATCATCAGTTGAGGATTGCAGATGAACACATTCCTAAAACTGCTTTTAGGACGAGATATGGACCCTATGAGTTAATAGTGATGCCATTTGGATTGACAAATGCTCCGGCAATATTTATGGATTTGATGAACAGGGTGTTTCATCAATTTATGGATAAGTTTGTAGTAGTTTTCATAGATGATATACTGGTGTATTCAAAGAACAAAGAAGAGCATGTAGAACACCTGAGGGCAATTCTGCAAACACTGAGAGAAAACAATCTTTATGCAAAGTTCTCCAAGTGGGAATTTTGGTTGGAAAACGTAGCATTCTTAGGTCATTTTGTGTCTAAGGATGGCGTGGAAGTAGATCCAGCCAAAATCGAAGCTGTGATAAGCCTACGCCCAAAACAGTGTCTGATGTTCGGAGTTTCTTAGGTCTAACAGGATATTATAGGCGTTTTGTGAAAAATTTCTCAAAGATTGCTAAAGCTATGACTACTCTAATAAAGAAGGACAAGAAGTTTGAGTGGGATGATAAGTGTGAAGAAGCATTCCAACTCTTGAAACAGAAGCTGGTTACAGCACCAGTGGTGCTTACACTGCCAGACAATAGTGGTATCTATGATGTGTATAGTGATGCATCAAAGAATGGTTTGGGGTGTGTGCTTATGCAAAATGGGAAGGTAATTGCATACGCATCAAGGCAGTTAAAGACCCATGAAGTAAATTACCCAACCCATGATTTAGAACTTGCTGCAATTATCTTTGCACTAAAGATCTGGCGTCATTACTTGTATGGAGTGAAATGTAGAATTTATACAGACCATAAGAGCTTGAAGTACATTTTCACTCAAAAGGATTTGAACTCTCGACAAAGGAGATGGTTAGAGTATACGACGGATTATGACCTGGATATACGGTATCATGAAGGGAAAGCAAATGTAGTTGCAGATGCTTTAAGTCATAAGACCAGTCACGGATTGAATACTTTGATAGTGGCTGATGAGTTATGTAGGGAAATGAGTAAAATGAACTTAGAAGTTGTAGAATGGGGAGTACCAGCTGGCATTCTTGCAAACTTGACTATCCAACCAACTATATTCGATGAAATAAGAGAAAACCAAGTAAGAGATGTGAAATTGGATAGGATTTGTGAGAAAATAAACAAGGAAAAGCTACAGATTTCAAGATTCATGAAGATGGAAGTTTGAGGTATAAAGGTCGATGGTGTGTACCTCAAAAATGTTAGGAAGTGAAGAGAAAGCTAATGGAAGAGGGACACAATACACCATATTCAGTGCACCTAGGAGGGGATAAGCTATATAAAGACTTGAAAAAGGTGTATTGGTGGCCTAGAATGAAGAATGAAGTTGCGGAATTTGTAGCAAAGTGTCTGACTTGCCAAAAGGTGAAAATAGAGCACAAGAGGCCATAAGGAACTGTGCAATCATTGGAAATTCCTGGATGGAAGTGGGATTGCATTTCAATGGATTTTGTGACTTGCCTTCCAAAATCAAAGAGTGGAAATGATACCATTTGGGTAGTGGTGGATAGACTTACAAAATCTGCGGTGTTTATACCAATGAAGGAGACTTGGAAGATAGAGCAACTTGCAAATCTTACATCAAGAATGTTGTGAGGTTACATGGAATTCCAAAGGATATTGTGTCCGACAGAGATTCCAGGTTTCTTTCAAAATTCTGGAAAAGCGTACAGGAAAACTTTGGTACGACACTTAAGATGAGTACAGCGTTTCACCCTGCCACAGATGGGCAAACTGAGAGAACCATTCAAACCTTGGAGGACATGTTAAGAGCTTGTGTTATAGACTTCCAAGGAGGATGGGAGGATAGTTTGGATTTGATTGAATTTTCCTACAATAATAGTTATCATGAGAGCATAGGAATGGCTCCATTTGAGGCATTATATGGGAGGAAGTGTCGTAGTCCAATTTGTTGGAACGACATAAGTGAAACAATGATTTTAGGGCCTCAAATGATCGAGGATACAGTAAAGCAAGTAAGGGAAATTCAAGCCAAGATTCAAGCAGCTCAAGATCGCCAAAAGAGCTACGCAGATTTGAAGCGTAGAGAAGAGGAGTTTGATGTTGGTGACAAGGTGTTATTAAAGGTATCACCAATGAAAGGAGTAATGAGATTTGGAAAGAAAGGAAAACTGAGCCCAAAGTACATTGGTCCATATGAAATACTGCAAAGGATAAGCAAAGTAGCTTATAGGTTGGCCTTACCTATGGAGCTAAGCAAAGTGCATGATGTATTTCATGTGTCTCAATTAAGAAGGTACATACCTGATAAATCCCATGTGCTACAACCTGAAACCGTTGAGCTAGACCAAAGTGCGTAGTACACGCAATAAGAATGTTAAGATTGTAAAAGTGTTATGGACTAACCAAGAATATGAGGAAGCCACGGGGACGTAACTCGTTTTCTTTTAGGGGGGTAGAATGCAGTAGAATTTCGTGTTTTTTTCCCTATATTTTCAATTATTTTTGTGCTTTTTGCACAATTTTATCGAGTATTTTGAGTTATTGTATTCTCAATGAGACACAAAAAGGTAAAGGTATAACAAAAAGTACAGCAATATTATACTAATTAAGGAAAAACTTTGAATTTCGTTTCCCAAGTTTCGGGACGAAACTTGTTTTAAGGAGGGTAGACTGTAATACCTTGTATTTTTATACGTATTTAAAATAAGTATTTTGACAAGTATTTAATTAAATTGAATTGTTTTATTTAAGGTATTTTAATTATTTATTTTAAATAAGCTTGGAGATATTTACAAAAGGAAAGTCTATTTAATTAATTATTTTAATTAAGTTGGAATTTAATTTAAGAAAAGTTTTATTTTAGTAAAGTTTTATTAGGTAGGGAATTAGGAAAATTAAAAGAGGAAAGTTTAAGGAGAAGGGTTTCTAGAGAAGGGGTATAAATATTCAATACATGAGGCAAATCAAACTTTGCCTAGAGTCGAGAAACCCAAGGTAAACTTCTCTCCCTTTTCTCTTTATTTTTCTTTTCTTTTTCTTTCTCTTTTTCCCCTTCCCCTTTTCAGCCTCCCCCTTACCACCAGCCACCACCACCACCAGTGGGCTGCCGGCGCTAGCCACCAACAACACTAACCGACGGATGGCGGCAGCCGGCAGTGGTGGCCGGCCAGCCACCTCTTTCGAACAAAAAAAAATTAAAACTTTGTTTTAAAAAATCAATTTAATCCTAGATCTAATTACTAATTATGAGTTTTGTGATTTGATTTTTGATGTTGATTATGAGTATTATGTTAATTAATTTTTAGATTATATTTTTAATTAAAACGCACCAATTTTTGAAACCCTAGGTTCTTACCAATTTTCAGATTTATAAATTATTGAAGGATTATGATATATAATGGTATAAACCTTTGATTAAAGTGTTTTAAGGCTAAATTACAGCAAGTTTTCATTAAAATATAGTGTTGGAATTTATGGTAAAGCATTAAAAATCAAGTTTCTTTAAACACAATTTGTAAATTATGAAACAATTCGTTAATTAACAAATTACGTTAAATTATATACTTCCTCCGTTTTTCTTTTATTGCACCATAACGACTTTTACACTATTCACTTAATCTTATTTGACCATCTTTTGTGATTTATCTATTAGGAAAAACATAGTCATGTGGGATCTAGTTAGATTCGTCTTGAAATCTACTTTTCAAATATCAATTTTTTATAATTTTTACAAAAGTATAATTAAAGACATTAATAGCCAAAGTAATGCATTGACAAACGTGAAACCTCTTATGGTGCAATAAAAAAGATCGAATGATGTATATAATTTGATACAACAAATGATCATCATCATAATAATATTCTCGTCAAAGCATAATATTAGCAAGAACCTAGGCATGATACTAAAAAGATTAATAACAAATCCTAGTATGTCACTAAACAATAAAGATTAAATATTTAACCCTAACATGATACTAACATGATATAAGAAATAGAAAGCAATCTAAACATGATTCTAAAAAGCAATAAAGAGCATCCTACCATGATACTAGGAATTAATATAATCTAAGCATACTTTCTATATCAAAAGAATTATTAAGTAATCAAATTACTTACTTTGATGTCTCGTATCTCTTTCTTTCAAAACAATACACACGTTAGTAAATTCAAGGAAAATATTAAATCAAACAATTAATTTAAATAATTGAAATAGGGATTTGAGACCAAACCCTCATAAATTATCAACCTTTCACGTCTAGGGCAAAGGCAACTTCAAGTTTGGCTAGTATTCGAATCTCGTGAATGATGAATATTGTATGTGAAAAGGCAAGGCTTAGAAAGAAGGAGAAAGAACAAGCTTCTAGCTTTGAGAGAGAGAGAATAGAAAGATGATTGTTGGTTATTAAAACGGGGAATATCGACCCTATATATAGAGAAAAACAACCGTAAACGATAGAAAAGAGTTAGAATTCGAATCGGAATAAAATTCCTTTTGACGCGACGCAATAAAAAGTATCGCGGCATGATAAAAACAGTTTTTTACGGATTTTTTTTTATCATAACTTTTGATCCAGAAGTCGAAATAAGGCATATAATATGTCGTTGGAAAGATCTTGAAGTCTAATTTCCAACTCAATTAGAATCAAATTAAAATCTTTTGTAGAATAAAATATATGGCCGAAATAGTGGAAGGGTGTCAGTTTTGAATAGAGTTTCGTATTTCTTTCATATCTTTTTCGTTATAACTCGGAATTAATATTATAATATATCATTGGAAAGATAATTTCAAGGGATATCCAACCATCTAATATTTGGATAAAAATTATGAGGCACGAAAATAATATTTGATCATCTTTGAACGTCTTTCATGTAACACCCCAATAATTCTCCCTTTTTCAAAACCACTTAATTTAAATAAAATAGAGGAGAACCATTGGCATGTTACTGCCACGTGTTAAAACGTTAAGGCTTTATCAAAGTATCGCAGCGGAAATCCAACTTAAATCTTAAAATAATATAATTTAGAAAACCAATAAGTCAAAGCTTACAAATTGGAACCATAAAGGCCCTTATTAAAACCAAACCAATATTCAAAATCCCAAAACATAACTAAAATAGTAAAACATAAATAAGTTCAACACAAAGAACGAATACTCTCAATCACACCAATCCCTTGACAATGCGTATGTCAAATTCCCGAACTTCACATCCTCAAGCTAACCTGTGCAATACTGCTCCCCGATAATACAAGTGTAATAATTGGATCATAACAGGGTCATTGAAAGGCGAAGGCCATGACCAAAAGAAAACACACACAAAAGCACGCAATCAGCAAAGCTGAGTACATACCAGCTACAATGTACAAAACCTAGCATGCTCAATTAATTAAAGTAAATAAACATACAACACGAATTTATTAATCAAGACTCCACACCTAGACAATTCAATTGACTCAACATACTCACTAACCAATTCCAAACACTTGACTCTTTATATTTAGTTTAATTAATTTAATTTGGAGTAAGCAATAAACGAGGTTGTCCAACCCACCAAATCATTTTGGTCCCAATTGACCATTTAAAATAAAAGTTTAGCGCAATGCAAGAATGGGCGCGACTCCATTCTCACAAAGTTAGTCTAGGATCCCATCTAACTTTCATTATAAAATAAAAATGTAAATACCAAGAGAGAAGAGGACATGTTGATCAAACAAGCCTCGGAAAGCCACGGGCTACCACCGTGTACCCCAACCCATAATTGTCAATACTCTAGAAGTGCACACTTTTCAAAGTTTTATTGCTCATCCATGTTTCACTTTATGTGATTACAAATTTAATTAATAGCCGACTCAATCAAGTTGACCATACATAACAATCATACATCAATTCACTTTTAATCTTATTTAGGACAATGGTGATCACATCACAAATTGACCTTTAATTCCTTTAAACTTCCAAATTATCCAAAATTGTTGAACATAGTCAACCTACCTAGCCATTTCGGCTTAATCCACTTTTACTCAACATACTAACAAGTCATGCTTGAGTAATAAATAAAATAATAATAACCTTGTGGAATAATTAATAAATTCATTCCACTTAAACCATTTAATTCCAATCCTTCAATAATCAAAATATGGTTAATAAACCAATCCAATAAAATTATGTTTGTATCAACATTCCATACAACACAATTAATCCAATATAATTCAACATGCTTGCATCCATAATTCCAAACAAACATAATCAATTCACCAAAACATATCTCATAAACATAAGCACATGAATTAATTAAGTGTATAACCAAACAATTTCCATCCAAGTGTTCTCTAAACATGAAACTAAGTTCTTTCCTTTTGGTACCTAAATATGATACTACCTACAACGAAGTTGACATGTATGTACCTCGTATAAACAATCCTTTGTGCCACTTTCAATCAATTAAAAGTCTCCTAGGGAATAATCACCTCCTAGAAAACAACCAATAATCACAAATTAATACTTAAACAAATTTCCAGCAATATAATTTGATTTAAAACACCTTAAAACTTCCTTTAAAACATGTTTTTATGCTTAATTAATCATTAGAAATTCAATAGGAATAAAAGCCCCAATTTAATTGCTCATTAGAACCCTAAAATCCCAATTCCAATAAATTAGAACCCTAGGTTTTAAAATTATAAAATCTGAAAATTATAACAACAATTAAAATCTGAAATTTATAATTTAAAACATCAAAAACATGATTTTGAAACCAAATAAACTAATTTCAAACAATAAAATCAAACCCAAAACAATTTAATAAAAACAAGAGAATAAACAAAATAAATGGAGAAAGAAGGTGAGGGTGGCCACGGTGGGCTGCCTGGTGGTCGCCGGCGGTCAGAGGGACGGCGGCAAGAAGGCATGTCGGTGGTGGTAGGCGGCAACAGTTGGGTGGCAGTAGGTGGAAGTGAGAAAATTCTCACGTAGGAAAGGAGGGAAAAAAAAGGAAAAGAAAAATAAAATAAATAAAATAAAGGAGAAAGAAAATTAGACTAATCTTTTGTGTGGGAAAAATTTTGGGGATGTATGGGGTATTTATAGGAGAGGGAATTCTAGGGTATGTAGGAATATTGGGCCTCATGCAAATTATGGGCCATTTAAATAAATGAAATGGATTACGCTTAATTTGTATTGATATAAATTGTAGAATATAGGTTCATAAAATAGTTTATGCTAAAATCATATTCGACCCAAATTAATAAATTTGAAATTTTAGAAATTAAACTCTGGAAAAATACAAATAAATATTATAAATAAAATAAAATTTCATTTATAAAATATTTAAAAATACGGGGGATTACATTTCATTTCGAATAGAATTAGGACTTTTAAAAAGAGAAGTTTTATTCAATTTCAAACTCTTTAATCTTATCTTTTCAAAAAGGATAATTAAGATCTTTTAGAAACTTATAGAAGCTTCTAATTAATCCTGATTGGTTTAGGAATATAATTAAAATTAATGGACCCTCCACATGATCATTGAGTTGCACATAAAACTCGTTTTAGGCCTAGTTTAATATTTTGACCATAACTTCCTCGTTATAACTTGGAATTGGGCTTATAATATATCGTTGGAAAGGTCTTTTCATGCCTCATCCAACTGCACAATTATTGGACCTTGATTATGGACTATACTAAACTGGATTGGACGTTTTTCATAAATAGGATACAAAATGAATGATTTTTGAAAACAGAAATGAATTATTTTATTAAAAACAGAGAGATTTACGAGACTCTTTCACATTTCACCTTGTTCGATAATCAATGACGTGAAAAGTACTCATCACTGGGTTTGGTTTTTTGGGAGACACAATCAGGTGTCTACATTAGTAGAGGTTGAGAAATCCTCATCTCTACCACTAAATAAGCTTTACCTTTGTACACTTGACTATTGCTTGGTTACAAGTTTATAACTTTAGCATTGATCTTTCTATTTCTAAAGTACTCTGTATTAAACACAACATCAGATATCAAACACACAGTTTCTATAATTGTGCTTATTATTTGTCAATGGCATTTTTGCTGACTCCATCTCCCACTTTTTCACTTCCAATTTTCCAAATAAGGTAATACTCTTATCTAAACTAATTTCATATTTGTTATTATTATTGTATTGTGCTAATTTTGTGTAAATCTTTTTGTGGAACGCTAAACATCGCCCTCATTTTACATACTAATGCTCACATTTTAATTTGGTCAGACCATTCTGCCCCTCTTGTTTTCATTGTAACTTAGAATTCTCCATTGAAACTTGAAAGTGGCTTATGAGCATTCTCCTCCATTGAAGCAGCTTATGAGCTTAAAACCCTCATAAAATGCAGAAACTAAACAAAACACATAAATACACAACAAAATTAAGTAAAGAGAGTGAAATAAGCTCATAAACTAGCTGAAAAAATCGGATGCAATGAATTGAAGAAATAATAGAGCAACATAAATACATAATCAGATTAAAACACAACAAAATTTAGTAAAGAGAATAAAATTTATCAGTAAAATACCTTTTTTGGTGTTTAGAGAGCCATCACAAGGGCGAAGATGAGAATCGATCCCACGATCTTCTGGAATCGAGAGGGAAGCACTAACCACTTGAGATATCCCTCACTCTCATAAGTAATATTATCGTGTCTGAATCAGCAATTTTAATGGATAAAAAATTGAAAACAAGAGAGAAGAGAGAGAAAGAGAGAGTGAAAGAAATAAAGAATGAAAAGGAAGCGATCCAATTACATAAACGGGTTTTAGGCGGGTTGGTTTTGGGTTGGGATTTCTAACCTGAATCCAATCCATATAATTAACTTCAGGCCAGGTTCGGGTTGACCCAATTACAGAAACGGATTGAAAACCTCACTCAAAACCCATTTATTTCGGGTAGAGTTTTGCTCGGGTAAGTTTTTGCCAGCCCTAGTAATAATGATCATATTTTCTTGCAATTTTACGCAATTTATCATTCACGCAATTTATAACTACTTACCAATTGTACCGTCAAAACTTTGAGAATGAAACGAGTCACATTGGATTTAATGATTTTATTTCTCCAAACCATTAGAGCTGGTTTGGCATCGTTTTTTGTTTTCAGTTTTCTGTTTTTTTAAAAACAAAAAACCAGAAACAGGAAACAAGATAAAGGTGTTTCTACTTTTTTGTTGTTAGTTTTTAAAATTACCATGAGTTTAATAAATTTGACTAATTTTCTATTCATTATATGACATATATCACATGATTTTGAAAAAACAAAAAACCAAAAAACAAAAAATCACAGTGATGCCAAACAAACCCTAATTTAATCTAACCTAAATTAACTTGAACTCGATTTGACTTGATATCTAAGACCCATACTTGATCTACAACTTACCCAAAGACAACTCGACATGTAATATACTCGACTTATATATGACCCACCAATATTAACTAACTCAACAGTAATTCAACACAAGAAATAATTGATGACTTGTCGTGGCTACTAAATGATCCAATTTCACCCAATTTGTTACAAGCTTGAAGGTACAACATGACTTGTTAGTTGTTACACCTTACAATGCATGAACCAATTTAACCCGACTTATTTTTAATTCAAACTGAATACGAAGTATAAAATTTGACCTAAACGATCAAACTTAATTACTGTAAGTAGGAATATAACCAACTTAATCTGATAATAACTTTGACAAATAAGACCAAATTGTCTCGTCTTAACCCAATTGTGGGCCAACTTGATACCAATCAAGGATCCGAATTATCACTTTTTTTTTTTGGAAGAAAATTAACACCACTTCCAAAATTAAAAGTGATTAAATAAAAATAAAATATACTCAAAATTAAGAAAATTAAGTTAGAAAATAAACCACCTACGAACTTACAGAGTCAAAGTACGCAAATCCCAAATTCAGAAATTCTCCATTTTCTCTCTTTCTACGGTTTTGCCAAATCACATCATCGACCAAACTGCATATTCGACATTGCAAAATCGCTACAAATTTTGAATTCATCAACTATAGGTTAGTTGATCTGATTTTTTTTTTTTTTTCCTAATTCTGTTTCTTCAATTTCAAATTTTTGTTTGATTTTTTTTTCTTTTTTCCTGTAATTTTCGTTATTTTTTTTTTTTGAAAATTTCCGGCAGCCTCTGTTTCTATTAGCAATTAATCATCCTTTCTCTCTTTATTATTAGGTGAAATTGGTTCCTCCCCAGGAATAAATTGCATGAAAAAGGGCCAAGCAGGTCAGTTTTATAGTCCAATTGTTAATTTAATTAAATTTTTATTTTTTATATATTATTTTCCATTTTTTTTAATTCTCATGAAATTATTGTGTAATGGGTTGTGGAATTGATCAAACTTTTGGGATTATAATTAGAAGTATTACCCTGTTGGAGGTTTATTGAATTTACTTGGTAATTGGTGTAATTATTCAAAAAATTGTTCTGTTATTATAACTATGCTTTAGATGTTTAGTGAATTAGTGGGTGGATAATGTGGTAAAATAGGCTTGAACTTGGCTTCGAGGAAATTGAAATTAAAGGGAAGTGTCTTAGTCTAAGCAATTTGGGGTAAGATTAAGAATGTCTTACATGAGCTTATTTATATTTTATAAAATTTGATAGGTTTTCTATTTGATGCTTTGTTGGTACTAGGAAAAAGTTATAAGATTTGCAGTCATTCAGTTGGTTAGTTGTGAATCCCTCGGACCTTTCGATTTGATGTTGCATTGTTTACTAGTGCAAAAGTAAAATACAAAGAATTTCATGTCATTAAGGTTGGTTAGCTACGAATCTGCCAGTTCTTTGAATTACTTAGTGTATATCATTAAGGTTATTTACGAAGTACTTAGTATGTCATTAAGGTTGGTTTGGCTATTGCTTTCTATGTGAAGGTGCTACTGTGAGTTATTGTCATATCTTAGTGTTTGGTTAGGTCCTTGGGTGGTGTTGGGGAATTGATTGACGGGTCACAAAAATGGAATGAAAATGGACAAATTCAACACTTTGAGGCGTGAAAAAAATCACTTTTCCAAATTAATATTTCGACTCTAATTTACACATTGGGTATCACGAAATTATTACGAGATACAACGAAGACAATCACAACAGTGTGTAGTATGTTTGTGATCTAATATAATCAAATTTTGGGTAAATTATGATGATAATTAGAAGTGCAAAGGTTTTCAAGAGAAAATAAAAATTGATTTTCCTTGAATGTGTGTTCATCATATGTGAATAACATATTTATATCAAGAGCAAAAAACACTAAACAACATGAAGAAAACCGTCAGCCCAATCCAGACCCATGCCAGGCTGGGCAAATCTGGGTGATGAGCGGTGGCCCTACCATGTGAGAAAATGATATTTCCCATACTCGTCCTCACGCTTGGCGAGTGATGGTTGCCAGAGCGGGTGGGTGCCTAGCTTTTCCTTCAATGTTCTTGCGTGCCCGACCGGGCAGTGGTAGCTAGACCGGGCGGTTGCCCAACATTTGTAAATGCAGCCTCACGTCCGGTCGGGTGAGCACCCGAAGGCGAATCTTTTATTCGCTAAACCGAGCTTAATTAATTAAATTACAATACCATAGCCTAAGTGAATTAGTAACTTGAACTTTGCCTACAATACTCTAAAGTATTCAACAATCCTCCCTAATTTAGAGTATTGAACTAGTCTCATTGCTAACATCATCATCATAACAAACAATCTTATGCATATATGAAAGTGTACAAAGACTTGAACTCCCACTTAGGGCAATATACATTCCAAGAATCCATATCCATTTAGTATCAACTTTTGAACAATAAGCAATACATATTGAACTCTTAAAGATACTACACACACAAGATCAATTACTTGATTACATATATACTTGACACGTAAAGCCATGTGTCCCTATCTTTTCGTAAGTACTTCAAAACTATGCCCCAATAACTTCTTTAAGTGGCTAAACATCTTACTTATATAGGTAGACTTCCAAAAAATGCTCATGTAACAAAACACCATACTAGGTAATATATTATGTTAAAACAACCTCTTTTCATCACAAAAAATTGGAACTTTACTTTGGATGATTAAACAAGTTCCCAATTACTATTAATAAGAAAGTTAATCTTATTGAACTTAAGACCCACATTCTTATTGGGCGTTAAGTTAATACTCCCTCATTGATAATTATTTAGGGCTCTAATCCCAAATTGATTGCCGTCCTATTTTTCACATCTCTAGCTATTGCCTTGGTAAAACAATCGGTGAGATTAAAATTTGTTCGAACATAGTCAATAGTGATCACACTATTTTTGATAAGTCCTTGGATGTAACTATGCCGCACTCCAATGTGTCTTGGTTTACCATTATACACTTGATTATATGCCTTAGCCAAAGTAGCAATATTATCGCTATGTATCAAAATTGGCGATATTGACTTTTGTAACAAAGGAATCTCGTGCATTAAATCCCTTAACTATTTTGCTTCTTTACTAGCGCGGAATGTAAAGCTATGAACTCCGATGTCCTTTTGGAGTCCGCAATGCAAGTTTGCTTCTTAGTTGCCCATGAAATGACACCTTTCCCATAAAGGCAACATCCACGAGTGGATGAGTGAGGATACCCACCATAGCACAAACCATAATCCATGGTTTTCTTTAAGTAGTTTAACAAAGAACGAACCGCTTGCCAATGTAGCATACTAGGACCACGGGTTAATTTGCTGAATTGACCAACCGCATAAACGACGATATCTGCCTAATACTTGTCATGTCATACATCAAACATCCTATAACTCTAGCATATTTCAGTTGTAAAACCGCATTACCTTCATTAAATATCAACTTTATGCTAGGATTTATAGGTGTTGAATAAAGAAAGGTTGAACTTTCACTTATATTGAATTTCTTTAGCACTTTCTCAATGTAATGAGATTGTGATAAGATTAATTTCTTTCATGGAAAAATGAAAACTAAGGAAGGATTTTGTCATTTCAACTTATGAAAAATCCGTTCCAAAGATAACATGTTATCTACATATAGACAAAATTTGACAACATGAGCGTTTGAAATATTCAACTTAAAACCATTAGACACCCAGGACCTCATCAAAATTTTGATGCCATTACTTAAGTGCTTGTTTTCGCCTATACAGTGATTTAATCAACGTTACCCAGAATGCGGGACGGTGGCGCGTTCCTCGTACCGGAACGTATGTCCTGAAACGTGGAACATACGCGTTCTGGTACGAGATGGTTCGTGTTCCGGTTCGTTGTTGACGGCGTACCCATTTGTAGGTGTAAGATCCTTCAGTTTTAAGCTCCCATAAATAACAGATTTAAAAATTTCCATTAATAGAGGAAGGTGAAGAAATTCTAGAGGAAGAAGAAGAAGATACACGGCTCGGTAAATGGGTAATAACTGAGTAGGCCGATGACTGATGAGTCACATGTATACCTAACCTAATTAAAAAATACTTGTGGACCCTTTCTTTTTATACTATTATCTTTTTGTTTTTAATTTTACTACAATGTACTATTTTACTATACATTAACTTTTATTATTTAATGTATTTTACTTTTTTGCCTTCATTGGGAAGTTTAGCCTTGATAAGTGTGTAGTCTATTTTTGGGGTTTATTAATACTAGTAATACGAGTAGTCAAGTACGGAGTACTAGTAAATGTTACAGAATACCGAGTACTTATTATTTTTTTATAGTCGCGAAAATGTTACTTTGTTATTTCAAAAAGAAATTAATGTTTTCCTCGAAATCAACTACAAATAATAAATACAAAGTACAGTGTAAAATTTAGATTCAACCAAAACATATCCTAAAAACTAAAAAATAGAAAATCACAGCAATACCGAACGAACCCTAAGCGTCTCGGGAACTCTAGGCCCTACATACTGCGTTCCCGTTCTCGAACCACGTTCCAGATGGTCCCACGTTCCGTGTAACGTTGGATTTAATTAACTTGCAAACTTTTTGCTCTTGGCCTTCCACGACAAACCCTTCCGGTTGTCGCATATAAACCTCTTCCTTAAAATCTCTATTCGAGAACGCTGTCTTGACATCCTTTTGATGGATCACAAGATTCTTAATTGCCACAAGAGCAATCAACAATCTAATAGTTGTGATTCTAGCAACTGGTGCATATGTATCAAAATAATCGATATTGTGTAAAATCCTTGTGCCACTAATTTAACTTTGAACTTTTCAACAATTCCATCAATCCTCGATTTCTTTTTAAAGATCCATTTGCACCCCGTTGGTTTAAAATTAGGCAGTAATTGCAAGGAGTCAGCTCATAATTACTTATGCTCGCAGGAAGGCTAAAAAGAATTCTCTAACAACTTGATGCTGAGTTCTGTTATAAGTTTGTTAGTGGGTTTGGGGTAATATAGTAATTTTGGGATTAGTTTGTTATTCCTTATGAGCTGTAAGAATTGGTTAGCAACTGATTATAAATAGAGGTATTGTAGATGGTGTGGGCATCTAGAAAGAAATTGAGAGTTGTATTGGGAGAGATTCCTTCCTCTCGAAAGAAGGAGAGTTGTATTGTTGATTACCTTGATTAGCAATACATCATATCATTGGTTTGGCTACCTCTCTATTGTGCTTGTGTGCTTTTTCCCTCTTAAGAAGATGGCTCGTCGACAGAGGTTAGATTTGTTGGAGCAGGAGGTTGCTGAGGTGCCTGCGTGTGTAGCAAAAGAGATCACTACGGCACTTGCGGCCTTCAAAACAGACCTTACTACTCAGCTCGCTGCTGGGTAGGAGAAATTTCGATTAGAGGTCCGATCATCAATGGTGAATGGGCCGTCACAGCAGTGGGACAACCCATTTTCGGCGCAACCGCATCTAGACTATGGTGAAATGGAAGCTTCGGAAGCTCGATTTGCCTCTCTTTGATGGCGCTAACCCAGATGGGTGGATCCTTCCGGCAGAGCGCTTCTTCCATTTTTACCGTCTTACGAAGGAGGACAAGCTCCAAGCGGCGGTGGTGGCGCTTGATGGCGACGCGCTGTTATGGTATCAATAGGAACACCGTTGTCACTCGTTGCTTACGTGGGAGGCGTTGATAAAATTGATACTCCGGCGATTCAAAACCACCGCAACCGGCACCCTGCATGAGCAGTGGCTAGCCCACCAGCAAACCGGTACGGTAGCCGATCATCGGCGCCGCTTCATCGAGTTGCTAGCTCCGATCGAAGGCGTGCCTGCGGAAATTACGAAGGGCCAATATATAAATGGCTTGAAGGAGGAGATACGGGTCAAGGTTCGGATCTTAGATTTGGTGACTTTGGACCAGGCCATGGAGTTGTCCATGCAGGTCTCAGCCAAGGCCCCCAAATCTGCTGGCAGCTTACCTACCTACCTACCTAGAAAACCCCATACCTAAATTACCAACCCAGCCTGCGTTCTACCACCCAAAATAATACTACCCTAACCACAAACCTGAACCTAAAAACTACCAACCGGCCTTACCTAAACCGAACCACCTACAACAACCACAAAAACTCCGGTGAAATAAATAATACGAGAACAAGGATTATGTTTCTGTTGTGATGAGAAGTGGAATCTGAACCATCGTTGTCGTCCCGGGAGTTAAGTGTTTTGCTCACCGTCGATGATGACGAGGAGGAGGACGGCGACGACAGTGAGTTCGCCGCTGTTGAGATTAATGAAACCACACCACCTCCACCTATAATCCAACCTCAAAACCATGCGCATGGTGGGCACCATCAATGGGGGCAAGGTGATAGTGATGGTGGACCCAGGAGCTACCCATAATTTCATCTCCGCCGCGGCGGCACGTCAATTGCAGGTTCCGATCACTAATTCGAAGAGCTTTGGGGTTACTTTGGGAACTGGGGAAGCTATAAAGGGAGAAGGGTGGGGGTGTTGTTGGACCTTCAAGGGGTCATAATTATTGAGGATTTTCTCATACTATGTCATATTAGGCATTCAATGGATGGAAAAATTGGGTACTTTAGCCTCTAATTGGAAGACCCCTTTCAGGTTGGAGACAATGACATTAAAAGGCGACCCACAGTTAGAGAGGACTTGCATTTTTCACAGAGCAATGATGAAGACTTTACAGAAGGAAGGGCATGACATCTTGCTAGAATTTAACCTGGGGAAGGTCAGAATGGGGAAGAACACCAAATTCCGGCTGCACTTAAACCTCTTACTCATCAGTTTCAGCAAGTATTCCATATGCCGGCAGGGCTACCTCCTCGCAGGGAAATTGAGCATGCCATAACTCTGAAGAGTGGGAGGGGGACTAATTCGATTAGTGTCCGACTATATCAATATAAGAAGGACGAAATTGAAAAGTTGGTACAAGACATGATGTAAGTAGGAATCATACAACCATCTACCAGTGTGTTAGAATCCGCCTCTTTCTCCTTTTATTTCCTCCCTCTTCCCTTGTTTTTCCTTATGCATTTGTACTTTAAGTACTTCTTTGTGTTTTCTAGGCTCTTGGTGTGTTACTATAGCTCCAATGTTCACTAGTAATTCTCCATGTAATCAAATTAAAGCTCATTAAGAAGTGAATGGTTAATGAATCAAAGCTCCTTACCCCATTGCTATTGCTTTAAGACTTGTGTGTTGTTTTAAGCCTTTATAGATATTATGCTTGCCTTGTTTTAAAGCATCCCCCACCAAACTAAGAAACCTCGTAAGACGCTTTCATCTCGTCGGTTCCGCTTGTGCCCGCTTTGAAGTATCGGCCGTCACAAGCCTCGACTTCGCACTCGTTGTTGACGAGTGCTTCCTTGAGATACCCTTGGTCCGTATTGCTGTGTGCTTACGAACCTCTTCCACTCTAGGCTTGCGTCCTTGTCGCTAATAGACAAGCGCGCGCCGCACGATCCAGTGTCAGAACCCTTAGACCGTGACACAGTGCCTACTCCAGTTCGGTTCTCTTAGTCAAGAAGGACGGATCGTGGAGATTCTGTGTCGATTACAGGGCACTAAACAAAGAGATGGTTCCTGAAAAATTCCCATATCGGAGATCAAAGAGTTACTAGATGAACTCCATGGAGCAAAGGTGTTCACTAGGACCTCAAATCTGACTACCATCAGATTCGAGTCAAGAAGGAGGATGTGCTCAAAACTGCATTCCGCACTCACGAAGGACATTACGAGTTTCTCGTAATGCCCTTCGGCCTTACGAATGCCCCCGCAACCTTCCGGTCCCTAATGAACGAGGTATTCAGGCCTTTCCTCCGAAAGTTCGTTTTGGTTTTTTTTTTTATTATTATTTTTTTTTTTTATGATATTCTTGTTTACAGTGAGTCCAGGGAAGAGCATTACTTGCATTTACAGCAAGTCTTGCAAACATTAGCATCACACCAGTTATAAGCTAATATGAAGAAGTGTGAAATCGGGAAGGGAAGGGTGGCATATCTTGGGCATGCCATCTTTGGGGGTGGAAGTTGATGCTTCAAAGGTTCAAGCGATGATCAATTGGCGTGTACTCTTGAATCTCTAGGAACTTCGAGGAATCTTAGGCCTTACCGGTTATTACAGAAAATTCATCCAAGGATATGCCATAATTGCTCAGCCTTTGACCGAAGAGCTCAGAAAAGACTGTTGGGGGTGGACGGCAGAAGCAACATAGGCTTTTGAAGCCTTAAAGGAAACCTGACCCAAGGCACCAATCCTGTCTATGCCGACTGATGCATCAGGTTATGGATTAGGTTATGGATTGGGGATTGGGGGTAGTGTTACTACAAGGCATTCATCCTATAGCCTATTTCAGTTAGGTTTTGGAAATACATGCTAGAGCAAAGCCAATTTATGAGAAGGAGTTAATGGTGATCGTGTTTGCAATAGAAAAATGGCGGCACTATTTATTGGGGAGACAGTTTCCAGTGCGTACTAGAGTCTAACGGGAGGTAGGACACGCTTATCAGAAATGGGTGAGCAAACTGTCAGGCTATACCTTTGACATACATTAAAAACCACGCCTGCTAATAGGGTGGCCGATGCTAAGACAACAACCTCCCGAAAGTTGAATGTGCTGCTATGGTGACATCGTGTGGAGTTAGTTGGGAATTTGTCAAGTCTTTTATCGACCAGGATGCCGGGTTACAGAAATTGATTTCTCAGTTAAGCAATGGGGACTCGGTTCCCAAATGGTTTTCTATGGAAAATGGTGTGCTGAATTACAAGGGAAGGGTGGTCATCCCTAACAAATCTGAGCTCACTACCCGGTTGCTTAGGGAGTATCACGACCCTTCGGTGTAGGGCCATGCTGGAGATTTGAAGACATATCAACGTCTGGTGGCAGCAGAATGGTATTGGTTGGGCATGAGGAAGGACGTGGCAGGCTATGTCAAGCAATGTCATGTGTGCCAACAAAACAAGTCATCAACTCTCTCTCCCTTGTGTTGCTACAGCCGCTGCCCATTCCGGATAAGGTGTGGGAAGACATATCCATGGACTTCATCGAAGGCTTGCCTAAGTCTTAGGGATGGGACTCGATCTTGATAGTGGTTGATTGGCTCACGAAGTATGGGCATTTCATTCTTGTAAAACATCCCTACACATCCGAGGGAGTTGCCAAAGTTTCATGGGAATTCTTTCTTAATGCATCCTCGACCATATATTTAGACTTTAAGTCATCCCAAAGCATTTTAGCGGAATTATGGAACAAATAAATATCAAACAACTCAGTTGACATACAATTAAGGATGTGCCCACGACAAATGTAGTCATCATTCTCTCACTTGTTCCTTTTCCTAATAGCCTCCAATGTCTTGTTTTCCTCCTCCGTTGGCTTTGGGAATGGGAGAACATATGCCACTCCAAGTGGTGTCAATAGAAAATGCATCTATTTTTGCCATATTTGAAAATCTACTTCTTCGAACTTGTCTTCTTTGAACGTGAAAGAATTGACTTCAAACTTTCAAAAGGTGGACAAGTTTGAAGGATAAGATTTTCAAAGATGGCGGAAAATCTGTTGACATCACTTGTAGTGGCACGAAGCCATTAGAGGAGGAAAACGAGACATTAGAGGCTTCTAGGAAAATGAACAAGTAGGAGAATGATGACTACATTTGTCTTGGGTACATCCTTAATTGTATGTCAAATGAGTTGTTTGATATTATTTGTTTCATGATTTCGCTAAAATGTTTTGGGATTACTTGGGAGTCTAAATATATGGTCGAGAATGCATCTAGCAAGAAATTCCTTGTTAGCCAGTCATGGAACAATATCACGAGGTTGGAGTCTTAGGAAACATGAAATTAATCTTGATGAGTCCTTTATAGTATATTCTATAATAGGTAAATTGCCTTCCTTTTAGAAAGACTTTAAGCATAGAAAAGATGATATTAATCTTAAAGGATTAAATTCCCACTTCGGATTTCAAAAGAAATCTAAATTCAAGAAGGACAAAAGGAGGTAAATCCTGGTTCTACTATCGTTAACATGGTGGAGGATGGTAAGTCCAATGAGAGGAAGAGGGGATGTGACTCAAACAAAAGAAGAAAAATCATTGTTCAAGACCTTCATATGGCCAATGACCATACCGCTAAGGTGCTAGGCTGGGACCAGTTGAGCTAGTTTTTAGTTCGGGCAAATCTCTTATTTTAAGAGATGTGTTGTATGTTTCCGAACTTAGGAGAAATCTAGTGTGCGGTGCTATCTTGAATCGTTTATGATTTGAAAATGGTGTTTGAGTCGAATAAGTTTATTTTGTCAATAGGTGGTCAATTCGTAGGACTTGGATATTTGAGTGATGCTATGTTTGAATTACATATTTGTAATGCTTTTAAAGATAGTGTGTATTTTGTTAATGACAATTCTTCTCTATGGCATTTAAGACTTGGTTATGTTAATCATAAAAAGTTGTATTTTATGTCAAAGCATGATTTAATTCTCCAACATATGGTGCATTGGCACAACACTATGTCAAGTAATATTTTAAGGTTGGCTTCATTGTCTTGGGATTTAAATCTTTTTTTTAGGTTTGTTTGAGAAAATTATTGTTGTAGATAAGGAATGTACACCTGACTTAATTGATAGCTCTGTATGTGAGTTTTTTCTGTTTCCTTCCCTTGTTTTTGTTGTTGTTGTTTCCTCTATGTTCTGTAACTTTGTTTGAAAGCAAGTGTTTTCGCGCTGAAGTGTGTACTTCTGTCTCCAATATCAGACGTAAGTTTAGAAAAGATTGTTGTAACCGGGCTTTCTTATGAAACTTCAAAGACACTGATTTAACATAAAAAAGAATGGTAGAAAAAGAAAACTATACGGAGTAGGATGTTTGATTGTTTGAATAAAGTTGTTAGTTTTCAATCAAATTCCATAGTCTTGATTTTTTTTTTTTAATCAATAGTTGCAAAGTCATTTCTAGTTTGTGATGACATGACCCTAGATTGTTGTGATTTTCTTTTTTTAGTTGGGACAAAATTATCTGAAATTGAGTGTATTCAATTATTTAAGCTCACCATCTTAATTTTGGTTTCTTCTAATATTGCCTTAGGTGGTGTTCTATCACCTGAAATTCACTTATCACTTCTTATCTTAGTGGCCTTGAACATATCTTATTACTCATAGAACTTTTTAGCTCTTATCTAAACTTATTAACCCTTGTTAGAACTTATTAGCCCTTGTCTTATCTTCTACCGTAGTATTCTCTTTTACACATTATTAGACCTTATTGGAACATATTAGCCCTTGAATGATCTTTGCTTATTTGAACTTATCAACCCTTATACCTGAGGAAAAAGGCTAAAGGCGCACCAAGGCGTTTCAGAGTTCCATGCACCTAAGGAGCGCCTTACTAGCGTGTAATAAACAATTTTTTTTTTTTGAAAAAAATATGTGTGCCTTAGTACGCATGTGCGACGTAGCTGTGCATCATCAAAACCGCCTCGCCTAGACCTAAAAAGACGCATGACCCCTAACGCCTAGGTGTGTCTTTTCAAATTCTGGTTGTAATATTTGCGGAACATCCTAGAATAGAATTGTTGCAATATTAGGGGAAAGGAGGAAGTATTATCTTATTTTAAGTTATTAGCCCTTATTTTATGCTGAAATTATTAGCACTTATCTTATTATATCTTATCTTATCTAAACTTAAAGAGACTTGAAATAAGTGAAAATAAGGTGAGGAGAGCATAATCTTAATACCTCTATTTTCCTTGTGCCTACTATTGAAATTTTCTTACAAGAACTCAGAGTATCTTCTTATTGATTAGTAAAATATTGGCACGTGTGTGACGTAAAACATACTTGCCAAGTTGCGATTTTGATTAGAAGATAAAACTTTTAATGCTTGTTTGTTGAAGTAGTTCATTAAGTTTTATTGCTAAATAAATTGTTAAGCTGTTATGCATGTAGTGATCAAATAGTCAATGCCTAGGCTACTAAAATTATGCTTTTATTGTCGGGATTTGATACTAAAGATATGGGATTCTAGAATCATAATAGAAGTCTATGCATAATGATGGAGACAAGAACCCCAAGTGTGATTTTTTTACTTGCTCCACACTACATCAGATCACTTCAATATTGTTAGATCGAATGTTTGAAGAGAAACATTCTCCTCACCCTCACTCAAAGAGATGCACGACCATGGCGTAGTTTTAGGGATAGGGTTTTCTTGTGGCTTTAATGATTTATCCCATTAACAGGATTTTGATTGTTTTGTTAATGACCTTTATAAAACAAATCACATACCCAAGTTGAAGCCTAGCTCAACTATCCATTATAGAAGTGTGGCTGTAATGGTCCCAAACCCATAGTCTATCTTGATTTGACCAAATACCTTGTGTGTCTATACGTTCAATTATTACTCCGTATTTAGAAGTAAGACCAATATTTTAATTGGTATCAGCTGAATTTTATAATTACCCCAAACAATCGAGTAAAAATCTATTGTATGTGTAATGGATACATGATTGTAGGACATCTCCAACTTTTATAGCAGGTGTGCTATATATATATATAGTGTGCACTGAGGTGGATGTACTACTTCAGGCTAAGTCTAGTCTTTGGTATCATACTTTAGAATTTACAGTAGTTTGGGAGTGTTTGGACTTCTATTAATATTCTGCGAGGAAATTAGGAGCTAGGAGTAAGCAGTGGCTTCATCCTTTGTTTCTAGTTAGTCCTGGAATCAAGTATTGATTAGAAGCATCTATGTAAATGAAAAAAAAAAGAAGGAATAAATAAATTTAAAAGTGCATGGATGCTCCTTGGTTGAAATTATGTAAATTTATTGAGTTTTGTTAGGTAATACTCCCGATTTTCCAAAATAAATGCATTACCTGCTTTATTTGTCTATTCCAAAATACATGTATTATTACTAATTTGGGTAACTTCAAGTCTTCAACCATGTTTTTTCAATTATTTCTCTCTTTCCATAATCCCAACTTAAAAGATTGTATAAATTCTTTCTTAAGGTCTTCACTTAAATTACTGTATAAAATAATTAACACTCTCTCACATTCTCTCTTTCATAGTCATCATTGTCTTTTTATTAAAATAAATAAGCTCCACTTTACAATTATACAATATAATATTAATACAAATAAACTCTTCCAAAACTCTCCGCAATCCTAAGTAATGCATTTATTTTAGAACGGAGAGAATATATCACTTTTTCCATCCCTTATTGATATTCACGTATTGTTGGTTAGAAAGTCCGGATTTTTGTTCAACCAATATGTAAAGTAGCTTGATTTGTTGTTTTATGGTTTTTTTAGTAGGTGGTAATAAATGGTGAGAAAATGATTTTGTATGTAAATGTAATCCTATGCCGATGCCCATGTTAATGGTACTTACCCCATAATATTTTTCATCATGAATTTTCATTACTATTTATTACCACTTGGGACGTGGTATTGGGTGTTAATGACATTTTATGAAGAAGCATGTTAGGGATGAGGTTGCATTACCAATAACATTGACATGATACTTTCTTTCATACTCACATTTAAAACCATTTTTGCCACCTACCAAAACCATATGCCCATAAGGGTAATACTTGATTAGAATGATGTGTTTTTTTTCAATAAAGGGCATGAATGGATTCCACCAAATATCTAGGTTTTGTTATTCATGTTTGCTAAGTGTATTTGCTTCATAATTGCATTCTTGTAGTATATTGGAGCTTTCCTCACTTCTATTGTTGTTGTAGTAACTTTTCTCATCTGACTTTTCAAACCTCTTATGACGATAAAAAAAAAAAGTTATGTGACCGTGTGATAAATTACATGTGATTTTTTTTTTTTAAGAAAGGACATATTAAATGTGTTTGTATCTTATCTAAACTTAGATGGCACCAAAGAAGAAAAGAGACAATGAAGTTGGGGGCAAAGATTTGAGTCGGGCTAATTGGTCCAAAGAAAATTTACACTTATTTTGTGATTTGTGTATCAAATATGCTGAAAGAGGAAAGGGAAAACATGGTGCTATGATGTGTCGAAGAATGCCATGGAAAACACTCGAGGTAGAGTTTCGAAAAAGGACAAACTTAGCCTACGATAGAAACAAACTTAAAAACAAGTGGGATTGGATGAGAAGTAGATGGAGCCTTTGGAAAGCATTGAAAGGAGAAGAAATAGGTTTGGACTGGGATCATGAAAAAGGAACTATAACTGCTAGTGAGGATTGGTGGAAGAAAAAGATTGAGGTTAGTTCTTTTACCATTACTTATTTAATTTCATTACTTCAATTTTAGAAAATTAGTGAAATAAGTTGAATTGAGCTCCTAGAAAAAATGTTTGATTCCATTAACCTTTCTTATAGGAAAATATGCATTTCAGAGCATTTAAAGATGAAGGGATTGAACCTGAACTTGAAAACAAGATGGAACAACTATTTGGAGTTTCAGTTGATCAAGGATTGTATAGTCATACTCCGGTCATCGATTGTTCCCAAGGTGTTCAATGTGAAAAGGAAGCAGTTCCTATCCCTTCACCCCCAAGTTTGAATGTCGGTGATGCACCATACAACTGTGATGATGAAATAAGTGAGAATACTGCTTTTAACTGCAGCCTAGATGATATGGAACAACAAGAACCTCATAATGACCATACCCCAATTCCTTCTCCAACTCCCCTTCAATGTAGAGGACAGGGAAGTGGAAGCGGCAGCAAAAGAGCTTTCGAGAATGGTGCTTCAGAAAGTCTTAAGAGCTGTAGGACTGAACTTGCCACAGCAGTAGGTGCTAAAATGCTGATGGAGAAGCTTGATTCTATGGGGAAAGCTGTTACTGATAGGAATATTAAAGTTATGGAGTTAATGAGTCTTGAAGCACGTAAGTTGGTTGATTCTTCTCATACCCTTGTTGAATCTCTAGCAAAGATAGTGTCTATGCCCAGCTTAGTCCCTGGTAGCCCTGAATTCTGTTTTGCATGCACCTTGATTGAGGATCCTCAAAAGAGGACAATTCTTCATGGCATACCGGATGACTACTCAAGACTTCAATGGATAAAGTTCTTGTACGAGGAGCATAGGAATAAATAAAAATCCAACCAAATTTTTTTCACTTAATAATTCGTTCTTTTCTTATATATAGTTAGTATAGTCAATTGAAACTGATTCATGAAGATTGAAGTCATGGATTCATTGTTCGCCGCTCACTTAAGAGCTGTGGTAATTTTGCTTACAATTAGCTTGTCCAATTCATAGATTGTAAATCAAATCTAGGAGATGTCTATCAGTAGTGTTAATACAAGGAACTTTTTTATTGTTGCGGAGTATATTGTATAGTTTGGTTGTCAATTGCAACCTTATGGATTTGCATTGTAAATTGTTCTTCTAAGAGACTGATATAGGTTAATTTCATGCCTACTATATTGTGTTTCATCATGTTTGAAGAGCAATGAAGTCCCTTTGTAGGAGATGACAATGAATTTTCGAACTTGGTCTTTGGAGCATTGAGTTATACGTCTTATTTATTTGTCATTTTATGCTAGAGAAATTATATTTATATTAGCTATGTTTTATAAAACTTAGTTTATAAATTATAAACTGATCAAATTGGTTAACTATACAACTTATGCAATCATGCCTTGTACTAGAAAGTTGAAAGGAAATCGCCATTATTTTGATTTTTTTTATTTTTTCTTATCTGAGGGACGGTTTCCTCATATAATTTAGATGATTCAACAATGTTATAACGCAACTATTAATGGTCAGGTAAACATAAACTCTACTTACAGTTCATGATAGTCTGAATTCTTAAACTGTTTGTAATTAAGATAAAATAATGCAACTGCTGAAGTTATATTTAACTAGTTACTCTCTACAAATGCTTTCTTTTCATAGTGCAAGGACTTAGTGTTATGAAATAAAATCGAAGCATAAGTCAAGTGATTGCTTTAAACTTGTTCAATACTTGTAAATGTACAGAGTATATACACTCATTAAAAGTTCTGTAAGAAGAGCAGCTGGACATGGAGATTTTTCTCCGAATTATGTGATTCAACTACTATTGCGGTTCAACCAGCTACTCATATATACATTAAGGTATGTGTATAAATGAGGATGAAAGTTAAAAAAAAAAAAAGTTGATGGTAGAAAAGGAAACCGAAAGAATAAAATTCAAATCTGTGTGAAGCTATACAGTCTTTGATGGGTTCACCTTCTTCATCAGGGATGTGTAGAAGCTAAACGAGATTTCCACTCTTTTATGGCGGTAAGCAGGGTCATGTTGGGAGTAAGATTAAAATGAGTCATTTTTTGCTTAGTCACAGGAGAAATGTCATGCCTTTCGAGCCATGCTTCTATTGCTCTACGCTCATATGTAAATCCGTCTGCTGCAACATGTGGATCATCCATAATTTCCTGCAACATGACATAGAAGGCTCAATGATGATCTAATACGGAGTATATAGCTGTTTTGTTAAAGTGCTTGAGCTTGAAAATGTTGCTCTATCAGTTATCAGCTCGACAGCTCGTTGCTCTTGTCAATGGATGCTGTTGAGAATACAGAAATATTTAGGGGTATCTTAGCAGCGAAGCCCCACTTAGGGGTGCTTTCGTGCAGAGGTTTCTAAATTTTTTTGCCAAGTATCTAGCATTCATCAGAGCTTTTATATCAACCAGAAAAAAAGGGAATTCGGAGAATGAAACTTACATGAAGAATAGGGCAGAAGTAGTGACTGGGTGCAAAAATGCTGTTTCGTTCGACTTTCATACTGGCATCAGCAACATCAGCAAGTTTCCTCAGAACCGGAAGGACAACTGTTTCAAGGTCTGGTCTATCTCTGCATCTGAGCTTACAACACTCTAATGCAAGCTTAGTCAATTCCTCTACCTCTGCAAGTGGCCAGTCCTTAATGGAATCATCTAGTATGTAAGGCAAAGAACCACTAGCAATCGCATTCTCCATGACCAATAAAAGCCCATTTGGACTTCGAGCTGTTAATAACTGAAGAAGTATTATCCCAAAAGAATACAGGTCTGATTTTGGTCTGACAGTACCAGTTCTTTGATATTCTGGATCAATATAGTATAAAGTTCCGGCAAGCAAGGAGTTTCCAAACATAGTAACCGAATCTGGAATGTTATCAGATACAAGTTTGGCTAACCCAACATCACTGATTTTAGTCACATAGTTTCTTCCTAACAGGATATTCCCTGGTTTCAGATCACGGTGCACAATAGGTTCAGGTTTTCTGCGGTGTAAGAATGCAAGGCCACAAGCAATTTCAAAGGCTATACGGAATCTAGCAAACCAAGGAAGAGGTGCTCTTCCTTTTTGGCGGAAAATAAGTTCTTCTAAGCTTCCGTTTTCCATGTACTCGTACACAAGACAGCCCATTTCAGAACACACTCCAAGTAGTAACACAATGTTTGGATGGCATAGTTGGCTCAAAATTCTGATCTGCAGAAGATTATTCAGAACATCATGAGACTTTGTAAAGGCAATCAGTATATAGAAAGGAGTTTATGCAAACACATTTGAAAATTTAAAGTTTTTGAGAAGATATCAAAACGGGTTTGTGCAATCTATGAAGGTGGAAAATTTGACCTTTTACAAACCCAAAAGAAGCTTATAAGGGGGTTATTTTCTCTCGTCTTCTGTAATATGGGGCGAAACAAAAGTGGAGACATACCTCTCTGAGAAACTCTTCCTTCTTGTCAGTTGCATCATGTTCAAGCACCTTTATTGCAACCGGTGTGTGATCAAGAGTACCTTTGTAAACTTTACCATATCCGCCTTCACCAATAATCTTTTTCTCCGAAAAGTCTTCTGTAGCCACTCTAATTTCATCTGGTGTGTACCTTCTTATTCTCCTTTCATTTGAAATGAGCGCCTCAACGATTTTTTGTCTTTCTTTGAATTCTTTCAAAGCATTGAGTTCTGCTATCTGCCTTTCATAAGATTCTTTGGCTAGCAAATTTTTAGCAGCTTGGGCATCTTTTTCAGCTCGCAACAGCTTCATTTTTTCTTGCTCAGCAATTTTCTTCATAGTTTCTTCTCGTTCTGTAGCAGCATTTATCTTCTCTGCTTCCACAACACATTCGGAGGAAAGAATTCGTACCTGCAAATTTAAGCACATAATCAATTTCCCCTGATGAGTGCAGTACTAACTTCTAAGTCTTCCAGCTTATTAACACGGTTTAGTCTCCGTGTAATATAGAAGTCCAAAGTTAAATAAACGATGGAAGAAGTATGCAATTGTTGTGTCAAAATTCAGACTCCTACCTTCTTTTGAGCATGGACTAGATCTTCACATGCTCGATTATACAAAGCCAGGGTAGTTTGTAACTCTAATCGCAGTTGCTCTACATCATTATGCAAGTCAAACTGCAACAAATTGACAGTAAAAATATACAGTATGAGAGCAGTGCAGAACAATCTGGTGAACAAAAAGACTGTAGAAGAAAGACGAGTAACAACTATCCCGAGAAGAATCACAACAAAAACACACCTGCTCATAAGACACAAGAGTATCAGAAGTGGACATTTGTCCGACTGAGGAAGCATCCGTGTAGGCAGAAGTCGTGGAGCTATGACTAGTATTGCTTCGAGCATTGATATCATTACTGTTAGCCCCTCGACGTACATCTGTTAAAGAGATTGATTGACTAAATTCTGATTGTGAGTATCCTGTACTAGCCTCAACTGAAGAGGAAGAGTGTAGAGGTGTCTGCCCTGTCGTCACCACTATAGGTAATTTATTGCCACCAGTATCTGTAGACACAGTCTGATTTCAGTTAAATTTACGGCTGAAGGATAACAGTCTATCAGATGCAACAAGATCACCCTAGTATTTTCATAAAAAAAAAAAAGAAGTAAACATATACCGTTTGTAGTCATTGAACTAGCAACTTTAGTCTTCACTCTTCGTTTGGATACAACAAATATATCACAGGTATCAGGTGCATTTTTTAGCACAAGTTGTGGTATTCCATGGCCTTTTATCCTCCTGGCAATCAAAATGCTCGAAATTGTTAGCTTAAAGAACATACAGAAAGGAGTATCAGCATTTTAATGCATTATGTAACTCAGACGTTGATGACAGTAAAATTGCATCGAAATTCTATAACTCTGGACCTGAGTAGTAACCATTTGATCAATAACGAGTGTAATATGAGCTAAGATAACTAATTAGTTCTGAAGCCATATTTACCTCCAAAAGCGATTTAGTGATTCAGATCCCAGAACTAAGCTTCTGACATCCGCCTTCATTATATAGTCGACAAGTCCAGCAGCAATATTGTCATACTCTATCAGCAAAGTCTCAAACTGCATCTGAAAGATACGAGTTTGACAGTGTTACGCTAATGGATATGTTACAACTTCGCATTTACTACGATGATGGAATATGAGTTTGACAGTATTATCTACTTCCTTCGTTTAGAAATAATACAGACATCGGAAGGAGACTAAGCTAGGAAACACTACCTCGCCTGGTTTATAAAGTCTTCTGTATTGTAGGAACACTGCTTGAGATTTTTCTCTAACATCCTCCATATATTTTGCCACAACTTTTGTGTCTAACTCAGTGATTGGGATACTATTTCCGGCTGAAATATGAGGTAAAATAATCAGCAAGAGTTAAGAAATCTTCTATATTTTTTCAAGTATTTCCAAATGTATTGTACAAGAATGAAGAATCCAACCAACCCATAGCTTTTCTAGAATTTTAGAGTACTCTGTCTGTCCCTTTTTATTAGCGGCATTTTTCTTTTGAGTTTTTTTTTTTTCCTTATTTACCACATATTTTTTTTTTTAAACATATTTACCACAATTTCATACAAGCAATAAGTTTTTATCTTTACTTTTTCTCTAAATTTGAACTGGCATTCACCCACTCATTTTCCCTTATCTCATGAGTCTTGTGGGTTTTTTTTTTTTTTTTTTTTTTTTTTTGTAATTTAACTTGATGTAGCAAATAAAACGGGACAGAGTGTTTTAAATGCAAAAAAAAAAAAGTTCGATAATGTCAATTACAACAATGCCCCCTATGAAGTACGACATGTCAATGTATGTGATGCGGGGAGAAAGAAAATCACCAAAAATTAAAAAAAAAAAAAAAAAAAAAAAATTGTCAAAACATACCAAAGAGGACAAAACATTATTTTGAAAAAAAGAAAAAAAAAAAGAGGAAATGCTCTATAGTCTTCAACCAACTTTTCATACATATGAAAAGCTATGAGTACAAAGTATGAAAATGCACCGATTGCAAATATGCAAATTACAATATTTAGTTTTACATGTCAAAACTTCAAAAGCCAAGTTTGAGAATAGCAACAAATGACAAGAAATAGTCAATATAATAAGGATTTTAACGATATTTTGGTTTTGTATAAAAATCCTCAAATGATCTACAAAATTTCATGCATAGCTAAAAAAAATGTGATTAAATTTTGGTACAAAAATTAGTTTGGATCACGTTGACGTAAACCCATCAACCTCATAAATCCAATTTTTTTTTTTTCTTTCTAAATAATAATTTAAGTAATAATAATGGTAGATTAAGATAAAATAAATAAAAATATGTTGATTTCATATTTTCATAAGAGGGAGAGAGGCATTACATGGAGTTGGGATGTGGGTGATGGTAGGCATGACATGAACTAGAACAAAGTGATCAGCTTGAGACAAGAGATTTTCGACGGCCCATTTAACGGCGCGTTTGCTTCCATTGCCTCCACCGTTACCACCGATGTCTACAGCCACCGCGATGGTGGTCATCGGCGCTTATCTCTTTGCCTATACAAGGATGGCTGCTATATTTGGTGACCCTTTTAAGAGTTCACTCTTGTTATTTATTTACAAAAAATGCAACAATGAACAAGTTTTGTTTAGAGACGAAATGAGGAAAGATAGGGGCACGTAATAATGCAATAGGGGCCGTTTGACTTTTATGAAATGGACATTTATGAATTATGATATATCACAAATAATATTAAGATTTGGGATTTTGGCTCAAGGATGTGCAAAAGCTTTAATTTGGGGCTTTAATTATAAATGGTCTAATTGGTCTTATGATTCGTTTCCTTTATATATTAGTGCTTGAAAAACAGTTTTAATTAGGGAAGGAAGACTTGCAATAATTTATGTTAACCGATTTCAAAAATGTAGAGAATCGCATCTTAAGTTTAATAAAATGTATCAGTTTCACATAAAATGTAGTTGACTTCTAAATATCCCACTTTAAAAGAATTTTAAGGTAATGGATGGATGGAACCCTATGAGAAAATAAGTTGACTTTTTTTTTTTTCCCCTTAGCTCTTCTTCTTTTAGTAAGTTAAGGCAAGGGATTGTCTGTCTAAAGGGAATAGGGAAAGGAAGTGTTCTTAATTTTGAGTTTCCAATTAACCTAAAATTTGGGGGTCTTAAAAAAATAATGATAAATAAATAAAAACCGGTATGGACCTAATCAAACCAAATCACCCACCTTGAACTGGACTAATTATTTTGGTCTAGTCTTCGGGTCGAGAAATTAAAAAAATAAAAAGGATCTTCAATTCGATTCAGTTTGGTCCAAAGCTTCTTAAAAAAACCAATCTTGAATTGAACGGGTTTTATAGTTTATAATTTTGAATAAAAGCTATATAATGCTTAATTTATACCTTTAATATGATAGAAATATTATTATATTATGTTAAACATTCAAAATTGATATTAACTAATCCTTTTTGTTATGTTAATGTTTTTCACTTTTTCATAATGCTATAAAAACATTTGAAAATATAGTGTTGCTTGGTACGGAGTATTGAACAAGTATAGGTAGGGGTGTACATAAAATATCTCGGACCAGAAACTGGACCTGAACCGGACCGGCAGATTCAGGTTCGTTGCCGGTCTAGGTAACCCGGTCCAATCCGGTTTGGTGTTCACCCCAATGTCCCACTATACATAAAATACCCCGGACCTGAACCGGTCCGGTTTGGACCAAATTGGACCCGGACCGGCAGATTCAGGTCCATTGCCGGTCCGCGTAAACAGATCCAGGTTCAATTCGGTTCAGGCTCGGTCTGGAACGGTATTCACCCGTAAATATAGGTAAATGCATGCATAATCGTCCTGCATAGATTTCCTCCTATGTAATAATGTACTCTTCGTCCCTTGATCAATGTAGTAGCTTGACTTTTCCCGCCAAAAAAAAAAAAAAAAAAAAAAAAAAAAAAAAAAATCACCGGGATAAGGCAGCACAATTCAATACGAGTGGATACCTTTTGTATCTTATTTAGAGTTTGTTCTGTTCAACTTATTTTCAGTTATTTCAGGTTTAATATGTTCAAATAAGTTCAGTTAAATTAAGATAAGTTCAGTTCATATAAAATAAGTTCATATAAGTTTAGTTCAGGAAAAATAAGTTCTGATAAGGGTTATATATCCAAGTTCAAATTACAACTAAAATAAGTTCAGACAAGTTCTAGTTAAGTTTCGTTAAAGTCGGATAAGTTTAGATAAGTGAAAATAGTGCGTCATACATCCCTGATTTTTACAATATTTGCAAAAGTATGATGTAAAGAAATTAGTGTTTGCCACAAATTAACGCATATACTAGATTAATTCTCGTGTCACGCAAAGTTTTTCTAATAAATTAATATAAGGAAATTTTGACTTTTGCTACCTGTTAAACACATCAACTTCATTTTTGCTACCTATGAAAACTTTTATTTTATTTTACTACCTAACATATGCCCTTTTTTAAAATTTTGCTACCTGTTAACGAAATCAGTTAGGGTTCCATTAAGTTTATTTTTTATTTTTAAAAAAATAATAATAAATTAAAAATTTAAAAACTTAAAAATTAAAAAAAAAAAAAAAAAAAAAAAAAAAAAAAAAAAACAGCTACCTCTCCCCTCAACTGCCACCCTTTCCCTCCCCCCTGCCGACGGCCGGCGCCCAGAGCTTCGGCCGGCGCTGGCGCGAACCCACCCCCCTCCCTTTCCCCCACCCTACGTAACCCCCTCCCTTTCCCCGACGTTCTCGCTACCCCGACCCCCTCCCCAAACCAAAACCACCCCTCTTTCCCCTTCCCCCCACCGGAATCCGCCCCCCAAGCTCCGTTCCCCCACCAAAATCGACCCCCCTCCCCTTCGCCTACCGTTTTCGGCCTTCCCTAACCCTAAACCAGCACCCCAAAACGAATTTAGGGTTTCGTTTTGGGTGGTTTTGGTTTGGGGTGGGGGTGGGGGTCGATTGGCTGGAGTTCGCTGCTTCAATGGTGGCTGGAGTTCGCTGCGTCAATGGTGGCTGGAGTTCGCTGCTTCAATGGTGGCTGGAGTTCGCTGTGTCAATGGTGGCTGGAGTTCGCTGCGTCAATGGTGGCTGGAGTTCGCTGCGTCTGTTGCAATTGGTGTTGCGGGGTGGCTGGTGGTCAGGTGCGTGGTGGTTAGTAAGGCAGAAGATGGGGAGAGGGTCGGGGCAGCGAGAACGTCGGGGAAAAGGAAGGGGGGCTGCGTAGGGTGGGGGAAAGGGAGGGGGTGGGTGCCTGCCGCCGGCAGGAGGGAGGGAAGGGGTGGCTGGTTATTTATTTTATTTTATTTTTTTGTGGCCGACGGGGAGACATTTAGGGTGGCTAAGGAGGGAGTGGTGGTCGAAAGGTGGTAATGAGGGTGGCTGGATCTCACTAACGGAATTATTAACAGATTCCGTTAACTGGTAGCAAAATTTAAAAAACGGAATTTGATAGGTAGTAAAATAAAATAAAAGTTTTCATAGGTAGCAAAAGTGAAGTTGATGTGTTTAACAGGTAGCAAAAGCCAAATTTCCTTAATATAACGCAGTTTTAATTTAATAATAACTTACAAAAAATATTCTTATCTAGCAAAAACTCACTTGACTATATAATCAAATTAAACTAGTCAAAATGACACATATCAATAGTGTAAAAGTCAAATTGTTGCAAGTAAAATAAAAATCAAACTAGTTTTTCTTTTGATTATGAGAAAGTAGTTTAGCATTAAAGTTGATGTTTTTTACACTTGACTAATTTTAGTATTATGTTATTTATATATATTGATATTGATTATGAGAAAGTAGATTAGTAAATAACTAGTAAAATGAATTTTTACTATTTAGTTATACTCACAGTCTTTCCTTATTGGATAATATGCAGTTTGCTAACTAGTAAAAATATAGTAACATTAAGCCGTCTATTGACACATATATTGTTCTAAATTTCTAATAGTTCAATTAAATATGTACTCCGTAAATGATACATACTACTCTATGGTCTAATAGTGTCAACAATTTTTCAATGGTACTAAATATCTTCATTGTATGATTGTATCACACAAAAACATACCATTAGAATATTCTAGATTATTCTTACAAACCCCAATGACCTCTTTCGAGCTCTCTCTTCTGCCAACTATCTCTTTAAAGTACCCCAATATGTTTGATGCTCACATATATTGGGTATGTAACCAGAATTGCTCTAGATATTAACATGCATTGCGTTTTGCATAAAAAAAAAAAAAAAATTACATGCAAGTATGCAACAATAGTTAGTGTAAGATAATGATCGAGATAAAAATTATTCACCTAGTTGATTTCAATAAACTACTTAATCAAAGTATCATTAATGGACAATTGATTTTGAGATGTAACATTAATAAATCTTGTAATTACGTAGTCCAACTTTTCTAGTTATAATTTTGCAAATTAAATATACATGCCTTAACATAAGACGACATTTTGAAACCATCTCACTTTTGAAAATTTCATGTAATACTTAATAGCTAGTTAAAATTTTTGGCTTTATGTGAGATTATTACGCCGCATTGTATTGAGGTGGAAAATAAAATTATTATTTTTTTATGCAAGAAAATAAAATTATTATTACTTATAAAATTGTCCTACCATACTTATTTTAAGTGCCTTATGTTACAAAAAAAAAATATTAAGTGCCTAATAATGTTGTTATATTATGTCAATTTTGTTTATTCCCCCTGAAAAGTTCTAGTAATGATTCAACATTAAACTTCCAAATATATAGAAAACTTTAGAAAATAAATATTAGGTAGGTCCAAGATTTTATTTAATTATTGGTTGATGCAATGAACCAAGAATATACGTATATTATTAGTATAATTTAATAGTTTAATACTCATAATTAATTGAGATTTTATTTAGGCTGCAGGCTTCATAGAATCCCGAATCGAGCATGAAGAATGCGGGGAATATGCTGTGGAGATTATCCTCGAAAGCTACCATATTTTTTTAACACATTTTTGAGTCTAATAATCATTTAATTTGATTTTATTTATATATTTATTTTGCTTACGGCATATGAGATTGACACATACAATGCCTTTACATCTTCAGCTACAATGCCTTTCCATACCACGTTATCTCAAATAAGGTGAAGATAACATATATAGCCCGAGTCTACACTTCATAGAACCTTAGGATGTAATCTACATTTAGTGTTTTTTATATATAATAGGTTTACCTTCTTAAATCACATCCCTTTTAAGACTACATGTAGTGTTTTATTCACCTCTATTCTTTACCTATTTGAATTTATTGACCCTGACTTACTAACACTGTTATGAATTTATTAGATTATAAATAGTATAGTTGTGAGCTGAAATTGAATAGACCTTGCTACGGTAAATTAAACTTATTTACAGTGAACTTAACGTATCTAAAGAATTCTTATCGCATATTAAACTAAACTTCTCTAAACTCCCTTTTCAATAGTGTGGAAACAAACCTGGGACCAATTATCAAAATTCTTATTATTTTTGTTGTAGTGTGCTTTTGACTACAAGTAAACAATACTTTTTAGGCCTTTACTTAAATCTACATTTCTGCAACAAACTTCATATAAGAATCATTTTTGTTAATAGAAAAGACTCAAAGAAGAATTTATTTTGGATTAATATGATGGCAATGATTAATATACTGGTAATGACGTAATGTCAACTGCATAGAATCGTTGCACCAACCATATAAATATTTTTTTTTATTTTAAAAAAATACATTATTAATTTGAATATTTATATGGTTTGACCAAGTCAATTAGGTTACTATTTCCATTAATATGAATGTCTCCATTCTGTCAGACAGATACTATTGGTGGAAGCAGGAAGATTACAAAAAATCAAAGATTATAACTTGTAATTTGCTAATTAACTAGCAATATATAGCTGGAAAAATATCCTTGAAAAAGAATTATTTTCTACATTCATGAATGTGATCATGATGTAGTCACAAAATAATGCTTTTTATTCTTAAAGGAAACAAATTTAACTTATGGTCTTTTTTGTGCACAAAGTCAAAAGATTACTACAAGAGGGTATGAAAAAAAATTGTCGCTGTCAAATTTATTTTGTACTGCCTTTAATATTATATTATAGCGTATTATTAATTTGCTATCTTTAAAATAAAATTGTTTTAGATAATTTTTAGAACTCCCAAATATATATATATATATATATATATATATATATATATATATATATATATATATATATATATATATATATATATATATAACAGGAAGAATAGTAAATGTCTTCAAGTCCATAGACCCCACTTGGACAGATGAAAGTTTGACCAAAATCCGTTATGTAGTGGTAGACATAAAACTTTTAGAAAGCAACAGATGGTAAAAACATTATAAAAAGACCCCTAAAAGATGGTAAAATCAAAACTAACTAAAATCAAAAGTGGTAAAATTAAAATTTATAGTTATAAACATATAACAAAATCATCCCAACTTTTTATAATTATTAAGGGTGTGTTCAACAAAACATAATTGTGGAGGTAGCTATTAAGTGTGGTAGTAGTTGTTAGTTGCGCAAATAATTATTAGCTGTCAATAAATTGTTAGCTATAAAGATAGATAATTAAAGTATGAATGTTTTTTTTTTTTTTTGATGCAAAAGTGGGCCAAGCCCTTATTATAAACGAAAAAGAGATTACATAACAAACCGTGGCAAGGCCACACCTATGATATCCTCCCTTAGAAGAGCGTTTATTTCGATCGGAGGCGAATCGAAATAAACCACACCTTCTTCAAGACGAACACCCAGATTAGCAAGCCCATCCGCCACCCTATTACCTTCTCTAAAACAAAATAAAATCTGAAAAGTACAACCAAACGAAAAAATTAATCTACGACAGTTTTTCAAAATGTGAACACATTCACCCTCGAAGAGTGCTTGTTCCTTCAATGCTTCAACACAAGAGTAGTTATCCATCTGTAGAACTAGCTTGGAAATTCCCAGGGACCTTGCCATTTTCAATCCCAATTCAGCAGCTAGCAGCTCTGCTTTGTAGGCAGAGCATATCCCAAAATTGGCTGCAAAACTCTTCACATACCTGCCTGTGCAATCACGTAGCACTCCGCCTCCTCCAGCAAGGCCAGGAGCACCCTTGGCAGCCCCATCTGTGTTCAAGGCAAACCAATCAGTTGGAGGAGCTAACCATTTAATCAAAATTTCCCTTTTCTGACTTCGAGCGGCAGAAACTTGATGAGTGTTGATGCTCGTTTCTGACAGTACCCTCCAAGTTTCTTCAATCTTGCATTTTAAAAAGGAACCTGTGTCTGCAGGAATAGCTTCACCACCACCAAACATTGCATTGTTCCTCCAACGCCATAGCCACCATAAGGTAGTTGCAAAGGCTGTTGGCCATTTTTCAGAAAAAATCAGCCCATCTGCTTCCAAATTGCGCACCAACCAAGCATTGAGGTCACCAGAGAAAAAGGAGGGATAGAAAGCAGCACCCCCTACATTTTGCCAGATTTTTCTTGCAATTGGACAGTCCCTTAAAAGATGGAGAATGGTTTCATCTGTATGGATTGAGCAGCGGAGACAAGAAGGGTCTTCTATCAAGTGTCTTTTGTGCTTGTTAGCATTACAAAGCACACGGTCATGGAGACATAACCAGAGGAAGGTGCGGATTCTTTGAGAAACTGGAGCTTTCCAAGCTAAATCCCATTTGGGGTTAGTAGGAATATTGTCATGGTCTTGCATTATTTGATACACATATTTTGTTGAGAAGCCGCCAGATTTTGAACCTCTCCAATAGAGCACATCACAAGCATCAGGGTCTTCAGCTAGGCTATGGGAGGCTATACACTTCAATTCAAATTCTGGCAGAAGATGAGCAAAGCAATCCCATTTCCAGCCCACCCCTTGATCCCATAAGTCACCTATTGTAGCTCCCTTTATGGCAGCAGGTATAGCAGCAGTGCAAGCTTCACGCAAAGGAGTCGAAGTGGCCCAGCAATGGTCCCAGAAAAGAGTAGCTCCACCATTTCCAATTGCCACACTCGATCCTTTCTTGATCCAAGTTGCATTCTCTGTGATTCCACGCCAAACATTAGACATGTTATTAGTGGGAATAAACATGTCGATGTCACACCTCCCCTTACAATACTTCGATCGAAGCACCCTAGACCAAAGAGAAGTTGGCTCTTTTAACACTCTCCATCCCAACTTGGTCAAGAAAGCAGAATTAGATTGCCTAGCTGAACGAATGCCAATTCCCCCTTTATGATTAGGGAGTTGAAGGGTCTCCCAAGATAAAAAGGTGAATTTTGCTTTTCTCTTCATTCCCACCCCATACGAACCTTCTTGCCTTTTTATCGATCTCATCACAAATAGTACGGGGAAACTTTGCTGTTTGCATAGAATAGTTTGCTAGCGTAGTAAGGGTAGACTTTGCTAGAGTGATTCTTCCCGCCAAGGAGAGGTATTTGGATTTCCACCCAGTTAATCTACGATCCACCTTCTCACATAAATGTGTGTATGTCTCCCTTGTTACCCTGCTAGTCAGAGTTGGCATGCCTAGGTAAAGACCGAGGTCATCTGTCACCTCCATCCCAAGGGCACTACTGATTTCAGATTGCAACTCATGATTGATATTGCGGGAAAAAAACACTCGGGATTTTTGTAAACTTACTTTCTGACCAGAAGCGCAGCAAAATCTGTATAAACAATCCGAGATCACATTGGCTTGTTCAATGGAAGCTTCACCGAAAATAATAAGGTCATCCGCAAAAAATAGATTGGAAAGCATCGGACCACCTCTACTAGCATAAATCGGTTTCCAAGACCCATTAACAATGGCTGCTTCAATGACTTGATTAAGTCGTTCCATACAAAGTACAAAGAGGTAGGGGGAGAGCGGATCGCCTTGACGAATACCTCTAGTAGGAGCAAAGGAATTTGTCTTCTCTCCGTTCCAAAGAAGTCTCATGGTAGGAGAGGATACGCATTCCATAATCACTTCGATCATAAGCAAGGGAAAATTCATTTCCACAAGTGTATCCCGAATAAAGTCCCATTTAAGTCGATCATAAGCTTTTTCGAAGTCGATCTTGATGGTCATGTAGCTTTTTCCCCCTTGTTTTCTTTTCATCGTATGGAGAACCTCTTGAACGATGACTATGTTATCGGTGATTTGCCTTCCGGGGACGAAACTAGCTTGAGATTGTGCTATGATTTTTGGGAGAACCAATTTTATGCGATTCACTATAGCCTTAGTGATGATTTTGTAAGTAACATTGCATAATCCGATAGGCCGAAATTGAGATGGAAGCTCCGGGCTATCGATTTTTGGCAGTAGAACTAGGAAGGTTTCGTTTAAAGAATGGGGCAGCCCTTTACCTTGCAAAGCTGCTAAAGCTAAACTCGTTACATTTGGAGCCACCAAGTCCCAATTTTTTTGATAAAAAAGGGCTTGAAAACCGTCAGGTCCGGGGGCTTTGAGAGAACCCATATTCTTGACCACATACTTAATATCACACTTAGTGTAGGGTCGGTTTAATTTCATCCAGTCTTCGTTCGAGAACTCATTACAAACACCTGAAGGAATATTATAATCCCCTTCACCACCCTCATCAGTAAATAATTTAGCAAAGTAAGACACTACTAAATTTTTTACCTCCTCTTTGTCATGCACCCATTGATCCGCATCATCCTTGATTGCAACAATTTTGTTTTTCCATCTCCGAACCACTGTACTTAGATGGAAAAAGGTTGTATTTTGGTCTCCATGTTGTAACCAGTTGACACGAGCTTTTTGATACCAAAGAAGTTCCTCTTGTTGTAAGACCAAATCCAACTCCTTGCGCAGCCTTGCTTCCAGTTTGATCAGCCCCGAATTTCTTTCACGGGAAAGAGTTGTCTGAATTCCATTAATGCGAGCCATCAGGGTTCGTTTCTCTCTGAAAATATTATGAAAAATATTTTTGTTCCATTCTTGCAATTCGTTTGACAGTGAGTGAAGCAGGGGAACTAGTGGAGCAGAGGAATCCCATTTTTCCTTCAGGAAATCAGAGAAACTTTCATGAGTGAGCCATGCGGCTTGAAACCGGAAGGGACCGGTCCATAGAGTCCATTGGGGCGAAACCATTCGGACTAATAAGCAGGGGACAGTGGTCCGAGTGAAGCGCAGGTAGGTGCTTAACTCGAGCCTTACCAAATTGAAGACTCCATTCACTCAAACAAAGAGCCCTATCCAATCTAGCACTTCTTCGTGTGTCAACAAAATTACCCCGAGCCCAAGTATGTGAAGGCCCTGAGAATTCAACTTCAACTAACTGATTGTCTTGGACCCAATGATTAAACTGACGGCTTCTCCTTGAAGTGTCTGCACTGCTTGAACTTCGCTCCCAATCGAAACGAGTCTCATTAAAATCACCAGCCAAAAGCCAAGACTTATTGTTATTTCGAGCAAAATTTGAAAGGTCCCTCCATAAATCTTTTCTCTTGGATGGATCGGGGCTGGCATAGATGGCAGAAAAATACCAAGGTACTTCCCCACGCTTAGTTATCATCACATTGATATATTGATTGCTCCTGTCTATTAAGTCAACCTTGACTAACTCGGGTTTCCAGTACACCCAAATCCCTCCGCTAAAACCCTGAGCATCAACACGAGAATGACCACTATATCCTAAGACAGTGGCAATATGTTGAGCATGGTCACCACCCATATGGGTTTCAACCAAAGCTAAAACAATAGGCTTATGAATTCTGATTACCTCTTTGAGAACTGAGACAAATTCTTTGCTGCCAGCCCCTTGAACGTTCCATACCATGCACGTGATGGGATAGGAATCCACATTAAGATGATGTGTGCTATTCATAAGATCAGGTGAGTTGGGAAAATTCGACTGATAGGCATTCGATAGCAAGCGTAGAGCATCTCTTACTTCAGTTGGTAACATAAGTGTCACCATTAGCTCTGGTCTCATCTCCCTCGATGCCGACCATGAGTGTATCTCCATCTCTAACTTGTGAGTCAGGGGGTCTGCCACTCCCAAGTAAGGGTCCTCCATCGGATGACTTGCACAAATTACTTTCTCCGGGGGGATTTTCAAGGTCACTAGATTCAGGAACATGTTCAACATGGTTGAAAGTGGCTGAGACATGGGTGGCTTGGGATTGCTTACTGAGGTCAATTATGTTCAATGGGGAGTTTGCTTCGGGGATAGCTTGGGAAAAGGTCTTCTCGTTTTCTTTGCCAGCTGGTTCCTTTCCTAATGGCATAATAGGAGTCAAAGATTGAATCGAATTAGTGCTATCTTTTAGGATAGATTTTGATTTGGTAGGATTAATTTTCCAAACTTCCTGCCATTTTTTTGAACTCCCTAAAAATTGGCCAGTAGGGGTGGAGATTTGAGAATCTTTTCCTAAGTTAAAGGGAGTATTTTTAACTAGAAAATTATCTTTTTGTGAAATATCTCCCAAATTGATTGTTTCCACAAATCCTTCCCTTGAAATAATATTATTCTCCTCCAAATTATTTGCATTGTCAGTTACCAAATCCGAATTTTCCAAATTTTGATCATCCAAAATTTGAAATCTTGAACCCGTTGACTTATTTTGTTGACCATTGACTTCCATGGGTTGACCTCCATTTGGGTTGGACTTTTGCACCCCCTTTTGCCTCACCATCACACCACCTGGTTGAGCCTTATCCTGCTTCACAACACGCCTACGAGGTGGCGGTTTTTTGACTAACATCCAATCCCCATAATCACTCTTCTCATGAGTTGGGATTGGAGCAACATTGGTGTCTATCGATTGCCTAGGATGTTGAGCAGCATCCTCCTCCATCATAGAAGTTTTGAGTAGGGGACAATTTTCACCTTGATGACCAATTTTTCCGCAGTTGAAACAGATCATACGAAGCCCTTCATACTGTATTCTCCAAGTTTTACCTCGAAACAAAAACTTAGAAAGCAGAGGTTTTGATAAGTCCAATTCCACACTTAAGCGAGTGAATTGTCCTCTTTGAGCAAGGGATGTATTATTATCAACACGCACAACCTTGCCAATCTTTTCCCCTACCTTTTGAAGAAATTCTTTATCAAAATACTCCACCGAAAGGTGAGGAATACGAACCCAAGCAGTAAGAAACCTCAATGGAGCATCATCCGGAATGAAATTGGGAATCCATTTACGAATGGTTAGGTAGTTGTCGTCTAGCATCCATGGTCCCTGTGTTAAAACATGGTTATAATCCCCAAGATTAGAGAATCTGGCAATGAAATAATCGTGGCCAATATCAGTCAAGACTAAACCACCAGTTAACTCCCATTTTTTTTTCAATCTTTTCATCAGAGACATATAGCCTATCTTACTATCAAACATCTTGATAATTAGAGTATGTTGCCATGGTTGCCTTAGCCTCCGCTTTTCCTCTTTAGAAAGCAAAATCATAGGACATTTCGGATCCTCCTCATAGCCTTCTGGGGGTTCATCATCATCTGAAACATCGTCTTCCTCCAACGGGTTCAAAGCAGGGGGAGATCTGTTCCACTGATTCTCAGAAATAACTCTATCCCTAAAGCTTGGAGAACTTGTCTGGCCATTAGCATAACCAGCAGCATTTCCACCATTAGGCAGTGGGGGAAAGTGTAAGGAATTTGAATTTTCCTCCATAGCAGAATTCGAATCTTTATTAAAGATTAAATGAGTAATTTTGCGTTTGGATTTTTTTGTTGAGCGGTTGATTAGATCTTTTTCTTGCGGGGAAGAGTCTTGGTTGAGAGGATTTTCCATAATTTTTATTTTCATCCACTATATTAAAGTATGAATGTTTGGTAAAGTAACGATTGACTACATGTTATATTTAAAAAACAATATCTTTTTTCCTAAACTTAACTATCCCTTGCGTAGAATTCTCCTAATTTGTGTTAATTGAATTATATTTTCTATGTTTCGCAATAATGACAACATTAGACCATGCACAAAATCTTAGGAAAATTATAGGGCTTGTCCACTAGGGCTTGGAGAGCCATGACTAATGAGCTAGCTGAGGAAGTTACTGAGGCCAACAAGAAAATGAGAATTAATCAGAATCTGTTGTAGTTGAAAGGAAGTTAGCTCAGACCAAAATATAAATTTTTATAGTAATATAAAGTATAGTTCATAGGAGAGGGAAATAATATAAAAGTAATGTAAGGGCGTGTTCGGCAAAATATAGCTGTGAAGTAGTTGTCAGCTGTGTAGGTAGCTTGTAGTTGTCAACAAGCTGTTAGCTGTGAAAATAGATAATTTAGGTATGAGTGTTCGGTAAAGTAGCGATTGGCTAGCTGTTACATTTAAAAATCAATATTTTATGTTTAATACTATAGATTAAATTTTCAACAGCTACCTCTAATTTCAAAAGCTAATATTTATAACTTTTCATAAAAGCTACCTTCACCACTAAACGCTAGCGCCGAACACGCCCTAAGTGTGGTTGATAGGAAAGAGAAATAATAAAATATTTGTAAAAGTAGAGTTAGTAGGAGAGAAAAATAATAAAATAATGATGAGACTTTATCAAATATTTTGTACAAAATTAGTATGAAACGGATGTAAAAGTAAAGTGTTGTGATCATTATGTAACAGATGGAGTGGTTAATCGGGTTATTCATACCAGCCTAGTGTTTTGGAATTTGACCCACATTTAGTGGATAGATCAAAGTCGGTGTTGCAGCCGAACTTAGCCCCATTGTCCAATATTGAGGTTGGGCTTGAAATGGCCCCACTCTGCCTTCAGAAATTACGAAGTGTTTGTTTGGTTATATTTTGACATTTTGTATACTTCATCATCCTAGCTTTTTTTGAAACTATCATCCTAGCTTTAATATGAGAAAAATGAAATATTAGAATCTGATGAACTATTAGATCATCATAAAACTTTCAGGTAAAATAGGAATAAACTGGTTTTGGTACATTGGAGATAAAGTGATGGTATTTCTGAGTTATTGATTAGTTATGATTCTTTACTGGAAATTCAGGATGTTACTAAAATAAGCTTGCTTAAAACAAATATTGACCTACTTGGATAATAAAAAATAAAAATAAAAAATAAAAAAAAAAAAGGAAAAAAAAATTGACAACACTTGTCCAAAATGGCTTAACCCAACACAAAATAATCCTAGTAAGTAACAAGTTTTCTTTGGCCACGTTTTCTTTGTTTTGGGCACCATTTGACATGAAAATACATTGTTAAGGCTTAGTCAATCACTCAAGCCTCCGGCATTGTCCAATGTCATCTTTACTTAAGTCCGACATTCTTCTCATAGATAACAACTGACAAAAACATTACCAAAATACAAGGCATGAGTTCCACCAAGACCAGCATTGACTTCTAATTTGTAACATGATTGTATTATGCATGCTTTAAGCCCAAACTAACACTATTTGGTGCATAAAAGCTATGTAAGTTTGGCTTGGTCACACCACCCAAAACTATAGGAAAGTTTTGCGGAAAGTTTAAAAAAAAACGGTAAAAAGAAGTTACTTGAGACTGACTAAGCAGCATATTAATTACCAAATATCTCGCTAATTTTCAAATTTTAATTTTTCAACCTAGCATATTACTCAACTACTTGCTTCTCTCTACTTAATTTAATTCCTTAAACTGCTTAAGGTAACAAAATACAGTTCAACCTTCAATCAACAAGGTAATATTTTGATGATTTATTTTACTATTTTCAGTACACATAATTCAGTTTCTGTTTTGTATTTGCCAAAATTCTGTTTTTTTGGTGTATAGAGGAGCTTTAAAAAGACGGGTTCGATACCAGTCTTGAAACTGTAACCAACTAAGTTAATTGACATACATGAGTTTGGTTTTTATTATGGCTGCAATCACCTTGTCGTACTATATAGTTTACTTTCCTCCTTGATGATCAGGCTGTTTAAGTTTGGATTAGTGGTGTATGGCTTATATTTTCTATGTGTACATCGACGTACTCGTCTTATGATGAGAAAATGATTATATGTGTCTAACAACTATGAAGTTGTAAATTAATGATTATATGTGACAGTGTATAACTGTATATACCTTCATTACAGGCAGCCTATAATTGATTCTGACAAAACTCGAGTTCATAGTACTGATTGGAGTAGTTGTTCTTGAATTGTAGCACATTTTGTTGCGAAATATCTTAATTACTCTTTCGTAATACTAGTAGAAACAAAGATAAGCACATGTAGTAAATGTTTGTGTTCAGCATTAACAGGGCCTTTATTTCTTTCATCTAAATAGTTCCGATCAATTCAATTTTTTGAAAACTACAAGTTATTGCAGACACTAATTGTTTTTCTGTTTTTTTTTTTTTCTTTTCTGTCTAACAGGTACTAATTTGAGACTTCTTTAACCAATTGATAGCTCAAATTGCATCAACAAAGGGTACATTGCTAACAATATGGTTCCGGCGAGAACTAAAGATTTATCATCATCTTGGTAATATAATGACTTTCCTTTCACTTCCGAACCCAAGCCATATATCTACCATAAGATAGATATATCTACCATAAGATTAAATTAACCAATTTTCTCCTAGCTAACTAATGCTCTTTTTTCAGGTGTCCTAAACACACAAATAGTTGCAACTCAATATGTGATGCCCCCTTAAAATTAGACCAAGTAAGTATTCTTTTAGCAAAATCTTCTGAATTATGTACCTTCTTTACTGAAATTTTAAATTTACTCTTTTGATTCATTTTGGACTATCTAGGGACTCTTGGCTAATAGATCAGCTACAATAGCCTCCTTACTAAGAAACAACCCTTCGGAAAACCTCTCTGCCTTCATTAAAGAAATACCATTAGAACGCGAAGCCTTAGAACTCGTAGCAAGATTTTGCCAAGGATTGGAAGTCAAGATGACAAGTGACAACATAATCCCTCTCATCTGCCTTTCTCACTACCTCGAGATGACTGAAAGTCACAGCCCGAATAACTTACTCCACAATGCCATCAGATTCTTAGAAGATAAAATCCTTCCTAGTTGGGATCAGACTATAAAATCTCTTCGAGCATCAGGGTCTGCATTCCAGCAGGCTGCAGACAATGGGCTTTTGAAACTCTGTATTGAGGCTCTCACGGACCGTGCATTATCTGACCCTGCTCTCCTGGGACAACCCATCATGGTTGAGCGCGACAGCAGTAGCAGCAAACACTTGTATTATAGAAATGCAACAAGGAGGAAGCTCTTTGCTAGTGCAGATTGTTCAGATGCATCATCTGAAGATCTAGCCTCATTGCCGGTGAAAATGTATGAGCCAATCATCAAGGGGATGATACAAGGCCAGGTCCGACAAGAGAACATCATCGGATCCCTATACCAGTACCTCAAGAAACATGCAGCTGATGTCGAAACCATTGAAGCCATAGAGAGACTGTTGCCTGCTAGTACTTTTACCTTTAATAACCAACGCCCTCTGTACCCTTACACCCTCCTGTTTGAGATGTATACCTCTGCAGTCTCCCATGGCGCGAGTGCAGAATGCATAGCTTCCTTGGAAAATCGAATTGGTAAGGAGCTATACCGCGCCACAGCTGAGGATCTCCTTAAACTAGACCTCAATGTTGAGAGCCTAAGGCAGATACTGAAGGCATACTACGCCAATTTCACTGAGGCTAACCCTGCAGGACTAGTTGCAGTGGCAGAACTGATGGAAAACTACTTAGTACAGGTAGCAAAAGAGAGGGAAATAGATGTCAGGAGCTTCACAGAACTGGCACAGATGGCAAGTTCGACATCCAATGTAGGGGATTACCGTTGCTCGGATGGTATATACAGGGCAGTGGATCTTTACTTGGATATGCACAGAGAGTTAATTGAATCAGAAAAGGAGGAAATATGCAGGGTTTTGGATTTTCAGAAGATGTCATCAGAGGCTTGTCAGCACGCGGCCTTAAATCAAAGGTTGCCGTTGAGGGTGGTGGTGCAAGTACTATTTGTTTCGCAGTTGCAACTAAAAGATAACATCAGCAAAGCTGTTGTGGAGTATCCTAGTATTAGCAGTGTAAAAAACGGACGACAACGAGGAAGCGAAGAGATTAGAGTAGTGGAGGAGGATCAAGAGTTGGATGATGAAAAGGAGGAGATTCAAGGGTGTCATGAAAAGAATTGTTGTGGGAAAAAGAGTAAGAAGAAGGTGGGTTTGTGGAAGGGAATGAAGAGGAAGTTTGGGTGTATGGGAAGTAATGATTATGAGATTTTACATGATTGTAGCTGCCAAACCACAAAGAAGAACAAAAAGGAGCACTCTTGAAATATTTTTTTTAGTTTAATTAAATACTGTAGTTTAACTGACTTTTTAGGCCTGTTTTTCAATGAGTTTAATGATTGTTTGAATGTATTTGGATAATGCCATTTTCATGTAATGATTTTGTGAGTAGTAGCTTTATTGAACTTTATCAGTTTCTTTTTTGTTTCTCATTTTTATATTTATAATATTTCATGTGTAGATTATTTATTATTTATTTTTTTATTTTTTGAAAACAAGTAGTATTTGATTCATATAAGAAAAAACACATTCATAAGATCTTATTAGATCTGCATCTCTTTATGGTTTCAAAATCTTTACTTTTTCTTAACTTTTGTAATATGTAATTGAAAATTTTAATTTTAACAAAACGTCAAAAACCATTTACCAGTTTACCAGACACAGCCGATGTATGCCACTCTGTCAATATGTTATATGAAGGGAAAAAACTACCTTTAGACATTTCGATTTCTAGTAATTTTACTTGCTTTACATATCATATATAAAGTAATGATGATTCATGCAATGTATATAATGATTACAAAAATAAGGCCAAAAATTAACTTTTAGCCCCCATTATAACAGAATTGGCTCTTAACAGAATAGGCAGCTATCTGTAACAAACAAGTAGCTTTCTCTTCTCCCTGCCGGATCAGATCTGTCGGTGATGCCCCGATCACCCGATGGCGAATTATTTGTAGGTAATTGTTAAAACGACTGCCATATATACATGAACAAGCATCTAAGAAAAGCATCTACTCCCCACAGATATCAACAAGTTACATGGAGGGCACAACACAAGTCCAAGGAGCCTGTGGAATTGTAGAACAGAGGACGCAACAAAAATCCAAGGAGCCTGTAGAATTGTAGAAAAGTTGGCCTTTAATGAAGATCAGTAACAAGATTGAGTTACAAGCAGAACGCAACACAGGTCTGAGGAGCCTGCAGAATTGTAGAACAAATGGTCTTTAACAAAGATCACTTAGAAGATGAATTTTAAACCAGGAACAAGTTTGGACACATACCTACAAAACCTTTTATTCATTGTAATTTTTTTACACCAAGAACATTTTACTGTATTACTGTCATAGTGTCATGTAAGTTCTTATCATTGTGGCTCCTGTAGGATCGGACAGTAGATGCCTTATAAGACCCATTCTCAAATCATTCGGAGCAATAAAGAACATGTAAAAGGCAAACAAAATGAGATCAGCTGAAGAGAGATTAGAACCAAGGAATCCCTCCCACATCCTGCAAAGGAAACACGAAAATCTGCCTCAAAATATACATAAAAATGGTGGTTAAAGAAAAGGTCGAGAAAAATTATGCAATTTGATAGTATGATTAAAAATACTTAAAACATTTAGGTAAATGTAAACCCACAGACAAACAGACAGAAAGGCCCAACTCTTTCTATGTTCTGAGATAATTCCTAATGACATTTAGGAGTCAGGACTATGTTTCATGGTGATGCACATGTCATCTACACGATTATTTGATTAAATGTTTGATACTTATAGCTTGCCAAGATAAGTATTCTGCAGCTGTAGTCATTGATTGCTGAATTCAATTATGTCATGCAGGACTGCAGTGTAATCAAATATACTTGCATTTCAGTATCATCTCCACCAATTATCTGTGTGTCCATTTACATACTGCTTGATTCCTCATATTATGAAACACTAAGCAGTGAGTCACACACCTAAACTCCCAAGATAACCCAATTTAAGTACAGTTACATCATGGGCCTCAACCAACTTATGCTTTTGGTTGAATAGATCCTCTAACATTGTATCGGAGCCAACGTGACACAAAGGTCACGGGTTCAAATCTCATCCACCCCTCACTTTCAAGTGGAATATCAAGTGTTGGGTATGATGAGGGCCTATGCTGCATCCACACTTCAAGCCCAACAGGCTCTTGTGTGAGGAGGCGTGATAGAGTATAAAACATATTCCTAGGCCTCAAGCATCACATTGGTCTTTTAACAACAAACATAAAAGATTTCGTGGCTGAACCATCACATTGTCTCTTGATTAAAAATCAAATGAAAATAAACATCTATAACCAGTAACTTTTAGTTTTTTGCTGGTTTAGCATCAATCTTTGTTAAATGATCAGGACTCCAATTGGTTTATGGTATAAACAGAGTTATTCAAGCGAGATAAACAAAATGCAAACAATATGGACTGTGAATGCCAAATGCAACAAGAAATGAATAGGGATTGCATGATATGCATCTATTACCATTTTGGCACCCGGAAAAAGGTTCGGAAGAATGTCCTGATACCCTCAGTATCAAGCTGAACTATAAGTGATAGTCCAAAAAGGAAGAACGATCTTTGACGTTTCCTTTCTTGAGGCCAAAGAGTATTCCAGGCTGCACCAACAGAAAAAAGTTAACAGCAAAATTTGGGTTTACCAGTAGCTAATTCCAACAAGCTACTAATTTATAATTGAAAAAAGCAAAAGTAGAAAACAAAATCTCCCCATTTTGTGCTTCATTTTTCTTTACAGTCAAAAAATTGAAGGCAGCTTCAAATTTCTTAAGATTAAAAGCGGACAAGATGTAAATATTACTTCTTGTACACAACATTTAACAAATATTATGACCTTCATAGAACATTTAGCAATGTTCATTAAAGGCATGTCATACATTGTCCTGAATTGAGACACTTTAAAGCATCAAGCCAAATCATGACCATGTGCAATGATTGCAAAAGAAAAATTATAACCAATTATATTTCTACGAAGTATATTGTTTATGAATCATGCATCGGTTTTTTTTATTATCTGATCTAGGCTTTTAAACGAATCGGTTCATCAATACAGAAGGATTAAACAATAACTTCATGTTACATTGAACTGCATACAATACTAGTTAAAACATTTAATTTTAATGCATTTAAAAAATTGGATTGTACAAACCTTGCATTGAGATATTCTCCACATTCCTCTGACGCAAAATTGCATTTTTTGAGAGATCATTCTTGATCAAGTTTGCAATAGCAGAAGCATAATTTGGAGCCTCTGACAAAGATCTCACAACTGAATAACCTGTGTGACAAAGCCAATAAAGATGGAGGATACATCACTTCAGACTTTCAGTGCATATGAATTTCATAAACCTTTATAGCTTATAAGATGACACAACAATATTACATAAATTTATAAGATAATAGAAATCCAGCTTGTGTCTTACCTGTGGCTGGATGGACCATGCTCGCAGCAGCACCAAATGCAAGGTTTCTTTGCTCTGTATTTGGTAAGGACCCGCCAACAGGTATATAAGACCACTCCTGCATCATATAGAATGACTATTACAACAGTAACATGAGTGCATCTAACAAGTTAAATGGTTCACGATGATGATAGAATTTTCCATTACCCTCAAAAAATATTACTAGGAGATTTTAGTAAAAGTATTACATACACTAATGTGAAAAAAGAGCTGCAAGGTTCAAGCACTCAGATGTAACGGTGTTATTATTAGAGTCTGCTTATGAACTGGATGTCTCTTACTCTGTTAGAGCCTTTATTTAGAGAACATCTTGCCATAGTAGAGGAGCCGAGGAGGAGAGGTCAATGTGCTTCAACCTTGTTGGCTGTTTTAAATCTTCAAAATTAATCATAAATCAACAAAAGTCTTTATGGAGGACCCTTCTTGAGAATTTTCTTTATTTTTCTCTAACCAAGGGAATGGAAATATCTAAAAATTCACAACATTTTCCATGTTTCACAGGAAAATAAAGACCACATAAATGCAAAAAGTCTTCATATGAACCATAATTCTGGACATAACCCCTATAAAAATTCACTTACATTGCACACCAAATAAACCATTTAGATTGATGACCACCATGTGTGTAAAAAGGAAGACAAGATGTGACAAGATGTACTACCTAAACTCTAGATAATCAAGATGTTATTGTAGGTGTTGTTGTCATCGTCTAGTCATGTTGTAAGGCAAGTTGTAGATCTTTCCGGCATACATCATCAGTCCACTCCATTAGAAATTATCAGTACCAAAAGGGGCACAACAGGAAATCCCCATCTTAATTCTCTCATTGTGATTACTCAATGCAGAATCAAAGTTTCCAGTACAAGGACAAGTCCAATTATGTTTGGGAATACATGTATCTTCTTGGTACATATTGTCTGCTTGGTTGTTTCATGGTATCCTTAACAAAATACTGAAGAAAACTGGTATGGTTCTATACTTTTCTCCAAGTTTACTGTAAACTAGCCTAGGGGAGGGAGAGAATGTAGGCAGCAAAATTAGTTGTCACAATAAGCTTGGAGAATTTAGTCAGTTATTAGACTTAGAAATGCTATATGAAGAAAAGATCAGTGGGGAGAAACCATGGAGAACAATGTTGAGAGTTTTCCTTAGATTTGTTACTCTTGGAAAGAACAAGCCTCTCAATTGCTTGTGCTTATCATTTTCTTCTGTAGTTTTCATTTAGCCAATCTCATTCAGCAAATTTCTGCTCTTATCATCGATTCATCATCTTAGATTCTTAGTCTGTCCAAGTACCGATCAATATATTTAATATTTACACTTAATTGATTTAGGAAAAGATCAGTGAGGTAGGTAAAGGTGATGGCTAGTTACAGTAAGCTACTTTCATGTTATAATCTTAATATCAAAGATATAAGCAAATTCTTGGCTCTGGAGCTCAGAAACATCAAATGAGCGAGCAGATAGTTGGAGCCCTAGCTAAGAACAATAATAGTAAAAAAAAATGGCAGGAAATATTCTACACAAACACTAGTCTTTGCAGCAATCTTGCTAAATTCTAGATCTATATAGGTCATCCAAAAATAGCTGTTAGCCTCCCATTGAAGTGAAATTTACTCATTCTCCCATTTTTCTCTGCAACTTTTCCGGGAGGGGGGGGGGGAATTAAATTAAATTGCAGAAGCTAGAGTTGGATCAAAACCTAAGCTCTGATACCATGTTAATGGACCAACTCAATCAAAAGCTTAAGCTCCCAGGAATATCAATACTTTCTCCTATAGGTTGCAGTCAATGTTTTTTATTTTTTTGTCATTTCCCTTCTTTTCTTTTGCTGTTTGGCCATTAGGATGGGAATTATTTGACTAATCAAACCAATAAAAAGAAAATTAGTTGTAACATGTAACCATCAACAGTGAAAATACCTCTTCGTATGTTTTAATGATACGAACACCCATAGTTTGTAATCTTGTCATAAGCTTTTTCTTGAGCAGATCAAAGGGCATTGCATCTGCTGAAGCCAAGCAAGTCTCCTGCATTTATAAAGTCTTGAGACAACTATAAGAGAGAGGGAAAATACAATACACACATTGAAAATAGAAGGCTAACCTCAAAGAAGATCCTAGTTGGCGACAATGGCATTGCGTACAAGAATGTTGGATACTTTGCCTCTAGAGACTGAAAGCTCTGTTTAGTGTAGTCTCTATAGTCCATAAACACCATCAAATTGGGATCATAAGGAATGTTTTCTACCTACAATTACAAGGAAGTAATATATGAAGTTGCATACTATGACTAGTGAGCGAGTCAAAATCCAGATTATGCATGTGTGTTTTCGTTGGCTTGAAATCTTTAATTTAAATGAATAATTTTTTTTCAGAACAATTTTGAAGGGGTGAAGAGAATAATTCACAAGAGTATCACACAAGCATTACTAAAGATAATATCTGCCCAAAAAAACATGTGTTCACTACAATATCTCAAGCTACATACAACATACCTCCACCTCTACACCATAAGCTGTTTGTACACAAACCCTTGGACCACCCACTTCATACTCCAGAAGTTTCCCTGAAGCTGCTCCAGAAGCAACCGTTACAAGCCTAAAAACATAACGTGTCAGTAAGTACAAACATTACATTTTCATTCCAGTAAACAAGAGGAGAAAGATATGCGCACCTGCAAGGAATAGTGATATTGCATTCACAAGCAACAAGACTATGTCCACCAGGTCCTTCCATAATCCTTTCGACTTTTGCATTCAGATAAGAGACACCTGACTCCAAACACCTAAGAAAATTAATAAATTACATAACTACATAAAGCTGGCAAATAAAATCAGGCAGAGAAATCTCAAGACCAACAAGCAGATAACAAAATGACAAAATGCAGCTTTTACCTTTGCACCAGCTCCTTGTGAAGTAAATGTCGGCTGACTCTTCCATAAGATCGACCAATGTATAAAGGATCATCATTATCAATATAGACAATGGTATCACGCCAAACCTGCTCGATACAGCCTCCAAGTCCCAATGCTGAAATAGGATGTATTGTTACATTCAAACTCAAAAATGACATGTTTTACAAAAATCATTGGCTAGCAAAACTAAATTTTGGAAAAAACCAGTAAACCTTAGCAAACACCGAAAAATAAAGTCTATGACTAATTAAGTTACTTTCTTAAATTTTACAACTTAGATTGCCAATATGAATTAGCAAATGGATGAAAACAGAAGTACCTCGAAATTCATCTTCCCAAACGCCGTAATTATTCGTAAAAGGAAGATCAGGACCAACAAGACCAACTTTTAATCCTAGTTTAGCTGATTCTGCTGCCAAAGCTAGACCAGCTGGACCACAACCAATAACCACCATATCCAGCACTTCATTCACGTCTGAAATTTGAGGCAACTGCGAATAAATGAACACGAATGAGCTCAAGAAAACGCAATTTCGAGTACGTTTAAACATCTCGAAACAACATACAACAGCAACAGCAAGATTTATCTATCTTCCGACAGAATGCACAACCTAAAATTTCAAAAACCACCCCATAATAACAGAGTGACCAAAGTTCAACATTCAAACAATGCTAATCCAACTCGAACTAAAGAACCTTACACCTTGATTTTTCGAACATTGCAATCTACTAATTGGCAACAAAATGCAACAAATTACAACAATCATACATAAATTCATTTGATTCTACCAATCAATATTCATCATTTAATCAACAAATAAACAACATAAACACGATTATAACTTAAATTTCAACTTTAAAATTAACAATAATTGCAAAAAACAGAATCCAAAACACTAAACCTTATCAGAAATTTTGGACTGAGTTTCCATAACTTTAGTCTGCTGCATTTGAACATACAAAAGCTCAGAACCACCAGCTTTGATGAAATCTTCTTCATTCGCAAAATCTTCAGGCGCAACAACACAACTACTCTCACTATTCGCACTCCTCAAAACACTACTTCCACTCCTCCTACTACTACTACTACGACTACTCGTACAATCTACAACATTCGCACAATTCGTTCTCCACAAGCAAAACGTCTGGAAACTTCGGCGTTGTTTAATCATCTTATACCTCAAACAATCGTAGTTCAATGGTGGAGAAACCGCCATTGTTGCGAACTTGGAAGCTCCGAGACAATAATACTCCATTTTTGCAGAATCAAAGAGAAACTCTGAAGATTGAAGATGAAAGGATTAATGTGAGTTCAATAATGGAGGTGGTGATTGAGGTTCGGCCATGGAAGAATGTGGAAGGTTTTGGTGGATTTTCTCTCTCCTCGTTTTTTGAATGGGAGGATGTGTGGTGTAGTTGATGCCATGGGCATGGCTGTTTCTGACATTTTGGATAGGGCGGGGGATTTGAGCAACCAACTGTCTGATTTCCAAGTGCTACGTGGAAAGTTATGATTGATTCGCACAAGAATAGAGTAAAATCTTCCGGATATTTAGGATTCTAATCTTTTTATTTTACCGTAAATTCTCAGGTTACGACTTACGAGTATGTTTGGTTAGGTCCTACTCCTGCTAGGGGTGAGCATGGATCGGATATCCGATCCGAAACTGGATTTCGGATCGGATATCCGAATCCGAAAATTCTCTAATCTGATATCCGTATCCGATCCGAAATCTGTCGGATATCCGATATCCGGATATCCGAAAATTTCGGATCGGATAGCTCGGATATCCAATATCCGACCTATTTAATGGCTTTTTTTTCGCTAAATTGAAGCTCAGCAAGGAAATTAATAAGGAGTCCTATTGTTTCACAAAAAAGAATTAGTATTACATTATTTCGCTTGCTACTTGAATCTGATGAAGATTAAATAGACTAGAACTTAAAAAATATCCAACAAATAATTTTTGCAAATTACAAACAATGAAATTTTATACAAACCCATGTACAAAACAAAGAAATTTGACACAAATCTGTAAACTAATTGTCACAAAAACAGAACAAAGAAATTTTAATTGTTATTGAGAAGAAAAGCCACTGTTGGTGTTGCGGGTTCAAAGCTCAAGCTAGTGATATGCAAATGGTTGCAGTTGTTGTTGCGGTTGTTGATGGACGGTGGTTGGAGGAGGGTGTTGCGAGGACCGTTGGGCATTGGTGAACCAGCCGTGAGTATCGAAGGAGGAAGCTGGTAAGGCGGTGGGGTTACATATATTGAAGAAGGAGAGTAGATCATGAAAGAGAGGAGAGAGAAGATATTAAGAGGAGGATGAAGGAGAAGGTGAATGGTGAGGATGACAGAGAGGAGACTAGGAGAGAGGAGAGAGAGGGGGGCGGTGGGTTAGAGTGTTATTTTGAGGGTTAGGAGGTTACCAGGTTTAGTTATTTGGGCCTTTGGGATATTTGGGCCTTATGTGTATTTAAGGTGCACTTTAGTGGTTTGCGGTATTTTTCCGGATATCGAATCATTTCGGATATTCGGATATCCGAAATTCAAAATTTCGATATCCGATATCCGAAATTTTCAGATCGGATATCCGATCCGAAAATGTTTTCGGATCGGTTATCCTAAATTTTCGGATCGGATGCGAATCGGATTTTCGGATTTTCGGATAATCAGATAGTTTTGCTCAGCCCTAACTCCTGCTCCCGCTGAATCCTATTCTGCTGTTTTGTACTGAAATGTTCGGCTTTATTTAAAAAATGATAACTAATTTTTAATAATAATAATGATTAAAATTTAATCAATAATAGTAAAAATAATATTTAATATTTAATATAATAATAATTAATATTTAATGATAATAATAATTAATATCAAACTAATAATAATTAATATTTAAAAATAATAATCATTAATGTTTAATAATAATTACAACTAATATTAAATAAATAAATAATTAATTTATTTAAATTAATTATTATTATTATTATTTAATATTAATTTAATAATTTTTATTATTAAATAATAATGATTATTATTATTAATGTTTCAAAAAAATTACTAATTTTAATAATAATTAATATTTAATAATAATAATTAATATTAAATAATAATAATAATGATTAAAAATAATAAAATAATAATAATAAATATTTAATAATAATAATAATAATGAAATCTGCTCTACTCAAATCTGCTACGTTGATCCCTTTTCTGCTCTGCTCAGAAGCTCAAAAAAATAGGGTCTTAGCATATTTTTTTGGTTGGAAATAGATTTGGCTAAATCATTATCGTTATCAAATATTTGATCAAGAGAGATTTGGTAACAATTATCTTTACCTAAAGGTAAGGGATTCCGCCCATTTGTTACCAGTCTAAAACCTATGTTAACAAATACCTTATCCTCTTCAAACACAAATGGTTTACTTTCCATAATTCAACCAAACAAATGAAAACAAAGGTAATACTACACGTAACATGATTCCTTTCCCACTTCTTATGTATTTCCTTTTCACTTCCTTTCCATTATTCTAACCAAACGCCCCGTAAAAGCTAAAAGATCAGCCATTGATGTTTATGTAGGGGTGTGTAGTATTTGGATTACAAGATTTAAAGCCGATGTTTCTATTCAATTCAAATTGAATTATTAAGTTGATGAATTTGATTTGAAATTTACATTGAATTGAATTAAATTGGATTGGATTGATTTTTTTTGGAAATTGGGTTCTTTAATTAGATTCGTATCATTGGTTTCTTGAACTTATGTGGAACCAAAAAAATAGAATTAACCGAAATATGAATGGGTGTGTTTATAAATACTTCCTTTGTATGTTAAAACTTGCCCCATTTCAAAACACGGTGTTTTATGATGAATAATGAAAATGAGATTGGTTGAAGAATAAAAAAATCTTTAAAAAAAAAAGTCAAAATAAGTATAAGTGGGGAGGATATGTAATATGAAAAATAACTTTTTCTAACAATTACCTAATAAAACCTAAAATTTGTGAGAAACTACTTAATAAAAAAAAAATGTTATTGTAAGAAACCACCTAATAAAAGGTAAAATGTTGTAAGATATTAACTTTGGCCGATTTTCCACTATTGATTGAATTTTACGACGTTGATCCACCTTAAAACACTCCGACACCACCGTGAGGTTTGGTTTTCAAGGTGGTAAAGTTATTTTCGGGGTGGTTGGAGGATATTACGAATCGGTGAGCGTAGATTAGTGCTTCGGGATGGTGGTTTTTGGGGTTAGATGTGGTGGTTTTGAGGTTGAAAGGTGGTCTAAGTGTGGTGGAGGCGATTTCAAGCAAATTGTATTAGTTTTGGGAATGAAAGCGAAAGTGGTGGTTTATAGAGTGTTTTGAGGTCGGTCAACAGTGAAATCCAGTGTAGGTACGTAGTATCTTACAACATTTTACCTTTTCTTATTAGGTAGTTTTTACAATATTTTACCTTTATTAAGTAATTTATTACAACATTTTTTATTAGATACTTTCTCACAAAATCTAGCTGAGCTTTATTAGGTAGTTTTTTTTTTACAAAAAGTCTTTGAAAAATATTAAAATATGATATGAGGAAACCACCAATGAAGAAGAAAATAGTAAAAGATTTCAAAAAAAAAAAAAAGGTTGTTAAAAAGCGCCCTCAATTCTCCATTTAACGCCCGCAAATTAAAAGTTATTTTACGAACATACCCTTATTTTACCACTCTCTCTCTCTCTCTCTAAACTACTATCACTATCACCACCACACTACATCCTCCTCCTTTTTACACAACAAAACTACCACCATCCACACTACACAAACCACCACATTAATTATTTTTATTTTTTCTTGAAAGGCAAAAGTGCCTACTTTAATTTTTTTGAAAATCATGGGTGAAAGGCCAGAGAAAAAATCATAAACCCGAGCAGTTATATGTAAAAACGCCCAAAAATTTTGTATAACCGTGTGGGTTACAAAAATTTTGGGCGTTTTCGCTTTGGTAGTTCTAGATGTTTAGGCGTTTAGGTTTATTTTTTTGGACAATCATGACAGAAACGCCAAGTTTTTTCATAACACCGTATGGTTATATGAAATTTCTAGGCGTTTTTAAGAATATCATGGTTAAACATCCCAGATTTTTCGTATAACCATGCGGGTTTACGAATTTTTGTGTTTTCAACCTTAATTAAATGTTTACGGCTTTGTCAGGACATACAAAAAAAATATCACCACATTTTTTCTGACGAATGTCCCTTAATTGGTGGTGGCGTGGTGGTTTAATTTGTTAGGAGGAGAGCGAATGTTCTCGAGTTAGAGTGGTGAAAAACTAAAAACCGTAGAGTATATGAAAAAGGTAAATTCGTCCATTCATTTTAAATGTGGGCGTTACTCAGGAAAATAAGGGCTTCGTTTAGCATTTCAAAAAAAGAAAAAAAAAGGAAATGGAGAAATAATAAAATATGGTCGTAAAAGGAAGTTGAGCAAGTAATAAAAACGAAAGGAGTATAAGGATTGTTCTCACATAGTTATGCTTTGCAATATGATGTCTTAGCCTTCTAAGTACAAGGTAGGGGTGAGCATGAGACGGGTACCCGTACCGTTATATTAACGATTCGGGTACCCAATAACCAATATCACTAAAAGTGATAACTATAAATCGAACCAATAAGTTTGGGTACCCGGACTTCGGGTACTTCGAATCGGTTATCAGGTACCCGATGAAGTATCCAATAATGATGACAGGCTAAAGACGTATCACCTAATCAAAAGTATTACCTAAATCCTCTAACTAAAGTAGATAGGGAAGTAGGGCCGAATCCACAGGAAAACAAGTCTTTCTATTCCTAATTAATTATAGCAATCTAAATTATTAAGTAACCAATTATTAATATCGAATGAGAACTAAACTACTAAGATTAAAGGTAGAGAGAAATCAATGAATAAAAGACCTAGGGCATAGGTTCACCAATAAATAATACTCCAGGGTAAAACACAATAATCAATCATTAATGCATCAATTAATCAGATCATAAAGGGCTTTTGCTACGTATTATAATCACAGAGTTAATTTACCGGTATTAAATCTCATCTCTCGAATCTCGACTTAAACATTTACAAATTAGTCCGTTTATTGAAACTAAGCCTAAACATCAATTCTCATCTCTTGAATCTCGAATCAATATTGCATAACTCATACATAATAAAGCTGCGCAAGTCTAATTGCATAACATTAAATTAATCAATAGGAAATTAATCGAGCATTGACAATCAATAACAATAAATTACCCCTTCATATTATTTATGGATCCCCATAAACCCTAGAAAGAAAACTACTCACACATATTTAAATCTAAGCTAATCAAAATAATTAAACGAGACATGATGAAATAAAGAAATTAAATTACTGAAAATAATAGAGAAGAAATCGTTACCAAGTTAACGGAAAATAATGGACGAATTTCTAATCTAAAAACTAAGTAGAGCTGAGAGAGAAAGCTAAGAGAAGAGGTAAAAAGAAGTACTAAACTTGCTTAACAAAAACGTATTTATATTAAGAAAGAAAATCCTAAACTTAAACAAACTAAAAACGACGCCTAATCTTCCTCCATAAACACGCGCCCGGTCGGGCGCCACACCGCCCGACCGGGCCCGCCTTTTCTTCTTCGAGGCTTTTCTCGCGCCCGGTTGGGCGCGACCTCGGGCGAAGCAATGCTTCGTAGTTCTTCCGCCCCGCCCGGCCGGGCGCGCCTTCGGGCGAGGCCACCTTAGCCGAGCAAGGCCATTTGGGGCAACTCTTGGACTTCGATTAGGCTCCGATTCTTCGGCCCAATTCGGGTTTCCTCTTTGGGGCTTGAATACTCGGTCTAAATGTCTCGGTATCTCATATGTCGAGCCCTTAATCACCGGTTTGATGACTCTAACCGGCCTTGGGCTACGAAAGTGGTCGTACTCCTCCAATGCTCGTAATTGCTTCATAAAATCCTGGGAAAATGCTCCAAATGTGCACTTCCCTACAAAACTCAACTAAAACTATGAAAACACTAGAAAACCCAATTAGTAATAAAAGTGGCTCTAAAGAGCCAAAAACACTACCAATTATGACCAAGGGACGGGGGTAAAACATTATATAAAATAGATGTATCAAATGATAATTAGATTTAATAATGTAGTTATTATAATATCATTTAACATTAATTAACAACAATACCACATGATCTTGACCAAATTATTAATAATAGTACTAGTCATTAATATTATAAAGTGGTTATGAAGTAAAGTAAGAGTTCAGATTATGGAAAAATAGATTTAAGTAGGAAAAAAAAACCAAAAAATTGCTTATCGAATCGGATCGGGTAAACGTTAATTTTAACATGATACCTAATAACCATACTCGATAACAAATTATCGGAACGGGTACCCAAACCGTTATGGTTATCGGATCGGGTACCCTAATATTCAAAACGGTTACGGATCGGGTTTTCGGTTTTTTGGGTAGTTTTGCTCAGCCCTAAGTACAATCTATTTATTTAACTGACTTGGACTATTACATTATGATTTCAATACTTGGAAATTTATTATGGGTTTGGACAAAATTTATTTTGATAATGCATTTTTAATTGTAAATCGCATTTTTAGTTTTTATAATAATCACATTAGTTTGTTTCCTTGAAAAATAAAATCACATTAGTTAGGCCCTAATTAAAGAATTTCAATGTATTTTTATTCATATATTTGTATCAAATTTTTAGAATCGAATTTTAATTTGGATTAGATTTGGTAAGAAATTTGAATCGGATTAGATTAAATTTTATTTCGGATGGGATTAAATTTGCCCAAAATCCAAAACAAAACCAAATGTACACCCATACGGTCCAACATTTATTACAAAATTGGTGTGAATACTCCCTTTAATATATTTCGAAATTAAGAGTAGAGTTCTCAACTTCTCATATTGACAGATAATAACTGAACTTTAACCAAAATTTCAGCTTTATCCCTTAACTTTAAATGCCTCATAGTGTTCAATCTTTTAAAGTGAACGAAAACCTTGTAAACTTACTGAAATCGCTATTATTATTTTTTTCAATCCACTCATTTACATTAAGTGCCTCCCAAAAATAAAGGTAAATTTGAAAAACATTATGTCTTTTACGAGCAAAAGGAGATTTTAGGATCAATTCTCACCCCGCTCTTGTGGCTCTGCAAATACCCAAAAAAAAAAAAAAAAAAAAAAAAAAAAAAAAACAAACAAACAAATAATTTGAATTATAGTGTTTAAACTAATATATTTGTCTTCAAAATGCATATACAAATACTCTTAATTTACGTTGTGTTTTAATTTCTCTTAGTTATTGCCAAGTCTTACAGTTGTTGGCTAATTATAGAATTTTGTCCTTATAATAATTGCGAATGTGATTGTGAGTACATTTGAGAAGGGAAATTGAAGATGGTCAATTTAGTATTTATGTTGTGTTGAAAATAAGGTTGCACAACAAAGTGGAACACACATCAACACATGCTTCATAGCTAAATACTCTTCTAATCTACGTTTTTTTTCAAAGTCATTATCAGTATTGCCTATAGCAATAATATAGAACTGATATATGTATTGTAGCCTTGTAGCCGTGTAGGCCACTATCTAACACCCTTCTAAAGTTACTAACACATGTCTAGTATAAACTCTTCTTACAAATTGTGGGAACACTATTTTACTATCATAAGATGGTCCTTTAGCATGATCAAATAAGAATGAATGAGTTGATGTATCTATTTTAAATACTTTCTACGTTCTTTTATTATCGCACCATATAGGTTAGAGACAATATTTTTGGGCAGTGAAAAAAAGGTGGAGTGAAAAGGGTAAAAGTACTACATTAACCATATGATGTAAGCATAAATTAAATGAACAAATGTTAAAAGTAAGGCTATATTGGGGTTTTGCAGAGTGAACAGAGTCATTTTGTTTCCTTAAATGGATAAAGTGCAATATTTGTGAAACTTCCTTAAAAGGCAGGTGGTACAATAATTAAAAAACGGAGGAAGTAGATTACATTCCCCATCTCGAGGTCATAATTTTGCTTATTTGAGTTCTTTGGAGTGATTTTTTTATACCAATGCGTGTTTTATACTTTTTTGTAGCTTGGTGTATGTATTTTCGTAGGCATATCGAGCCACTGCAAAACGTTAAAAATGAATAACGTTATATGACTAAATTGTTCGGAAACCCAAGGGAATCAAGATCCAAGGTTTTGCTATTCTTTTACCAGAAGGCTAACAATCAAGCTTAATATATATCTGGGCTAATGAAAAAGGCCCAAGAAAATCAAGCCCAAAGGACCAAAGTCAAGGGCCTAAAGATTTAGTTAAAAGGCCTTAGAGAGATAGCTTGAGCACGATCAAATACACCAAACACCGATCGGGTGAGCTCGCACCAAGAAGACTGTTGTCAACAACCGGGGCCGATCGGGCAATCCTAAGCCTAATCGGGCGTGTGCGTTTTCCAGCCTCAAATTTATAAATTTGACTCTTAATTAATTTTGGGATGATCTATAAACTTAATTAACCAGTTTTAGGGAAGCTTTAAGAACGTTTTTTTCATTGGTTTTAAATCCAGAATTTTTTAGTGGGAGTTTTCTTTTAGTAAATTCATACTTTGTTACATTAAAGCATTCAATTTAATCACAAGTTCTGATTTTTGTTAAATCGGTATTGATTCTTTATTATAACTAGCTTTTGGACCCGTTCTACGCACGGGTTATGCTTAACTTATAAATTTATTTGAAACTTTACAAATTATCTTGTCACCAAAAAAAACAAAAAACCCTTTACAAATTATTTGAATGAATTATTTTATCGTCTTTTGACATATTATAATATTTTATGAATTAGTGGTAATAGACTAATAGTTGTAGAAAAAATGGCTTAAAATCGTAAAATCATATCTCTATCGCATGATATATTAATCAACAATTTGTATAAAAAACTACTTTGTAAATACCAAACACTTATTATAATTTTACAATTTTTACATCAAATGTGAAGGCATGATATTCTTCTTTAGTTTTTACCAATATATGTCTCTTATATTGCGCTTAATATCTTCAAAATTAAAACCCCATGACACGCAAACAATGTCATCCCATGGAATTTCCATAGTATTCTTGCCACCTCAATATTTCCCTTTTCAATCATCATCCTCATTGTTGTAGAAATTTCACATAGAATTTTGAGAGATGTTTATCTAATTTTTAAGTTTTTGAAACTTAATGAGTGTGAAAAAATCTTTATTGAAAATTTGTATTTATATAAGAAGAGGGGGAAGATAAGGGGTCAAATTAAAGAAATGAATTATGAATGTGAATAAATTGAATTGATAGATGGAATAATGAGAAGAGGAGAAGGTTTAGGAAATTTAATTTGTTATTGAATTAAAATAAAGATTACAAAATATTAAAGTTATTGAGAAATATAGGGGGAGATGAAAAGAGAATTTCTTTGAAAACATAAGGAGGGAGAATGAATAAAGAAAGGTGAGAAAGAATGATGACATGTGTCAATTTTGGTTTGTGTTTTTAAATACTAAGTATAGATTTATTGGTCTTGATTTTATCATGTTTAATTAAATTGCTTTGCATTGGTTTAATTTGTTTCGCTTTAATTATGTGTAAGCTCATTGTTTCATAATAGTAGAGGTGATAAAAAAATTAGGTTGGATTAGGCCTTAACATCATATCTCGTGTCCAAACTCGCAAAAATGTATCAGGATTTTCGGGCCGAGTTCGGGTTTTAACAAAAAAACGCGATTTTAAGCTTGTCCAAACTCGCCTTATTTTCAGGTCGGATTGGGTCAGGCCGATGTTGATCACCTCTATATAATAAGGCTAAAGAGATCTATGAATAATGCTTAGGGATAAACGTTTTTTTGAATAGATTTATTAATTTATTATCACTATCTTAGCAATACGCATATTTAATCTATCATGCTTATTGAGACCGAGTTGAAGCGTCTAATAGACCAAAGTCGTATCACATAATAAAAATAATTCTTAAACTACTAACTAAAATACATAGTGAATTAGGGTCTAATTCACAGAGAAACAATGCTCTTTTACTTCTAATTAATTATTAGAATTTTAATTATCAAGAATGGTTTTGTGATAAATTATATTATACCAAGATTTTAAACTAAGGAAAAATCAATAATAAAAGACCTAGGATATAAGTTCACCCAGGAACAATAATAAGGGATAATAATCCCTTATTATCACGATCTCTCAAATAGATATTAATTATATAATAAAAAATAATAAGTTCTCCCAATTTATTAAGATCCAACTGTACCTATTGAAACTAGCTTTAATATCAAGTTTACATATCAATCTCGATTATTAAGTCAATATTGTGAAAGTATAACAATAAAACCTGCGCAAGTTTTATTGAAATGAAATAAAACAATCAATAGGAATAATAATCCTAAGAAAAGAGCATAAGAGGGTAATTGAAAGCAAATCCTAAATAAAAGACGAAAGAGTATAAAATCCCTAACTAAAAATTGAAGAAAAAGAAAAGTTATTAACAAACAAGCTAAACTCCTTAATAAAAGTGTAACTAAAAGCCAAATATAAGCTTGAGGTGATCAAGATAGATACAATCGATGTTAGGTAGGGGTGAGCATGGGACGGGTACTCGTACCGTTAGTACTAACGGTTCGGGTACCTGATAACCAAAATTCCTAAAAGTGATATCTATAACCCGAACCGATAAGTTCGGGTACCCGGATTTCGGGTACCCGAATTTTCGAATTGGTTATCGGGTACCCAATAAGATATCCAATAATGATAATTAAACTTAATTATGTAGTTTTTATGATATAATTTATCACTAATTAACAATAATATTGTAACACCCCAATAATTCTCTCTTTAAACCTGTGAGGACCCTGAACAATATTCAAGAGAATTACTGGCGTGCTACCGCCACGTGTTCAAACGTTAAGGCTTTTTCAGAAAATAGCAGCGGAAAAGCTAAATAAATTATATATAAGTTTCAAAACCAATAATCAAAACCAAACTGAATCTTACAACTTGGAACCAATAAGGCCCTTATTCAAACTCAAACCAATGGAAATAGTACAAAAGAAAAGTCGAGTTTAAATAACTTTAAAAAAATAAATTACAATAGAAGTAAGAAAAGCAACCAACACTCCACTCAAGATCCCACCACCTAGATACGGATGCTGCATGTGTAAAAACCTGTGGTTAGTCTGCTCCCCAATATTACAAGTGTAAAAATTGGATCGTCACATGGTCATTGAAGGCGAAGGCCATGACCAAAGAAAGACACACAAAGCACGCAATCAGCAAAGCTGAGTACATACAAGCTGCAAAACATAAAAGGAATCCCTAACATGTTACTAATAATCAATCATCACGCATCATTAGTTTATAGACTCGACACATGACTCAACTATTTATATTACTAGGACTCCATTAATTAATAATAGGTAAATCATTATTTTTTTTTCGTTGGATTAAACAATAGACAAGGTTGTCCAACCCATTCTCCTTTTGGAACATCAATAAAAGAAAAACCCCATGCCTCCTTTCGGAAACATCAATAAACATGCAACGACCACGGGCGCAACTCCGTGACCGTAGTTAGTATGAGATCTCACCTAACTCCTAGTTTTTTTGAAAATTATTTGAAATAAGAGACTCGTAGATCAGACGGCCTCGAGAAAAGTGCACGGCTAATACCCCGTGTACCCCAACCCCTGATTGTCATTACTCCAGATGTGCACAAATCCAGAGTTTTATTGCTCATCCATCTTGCACTTTACGTGATTTACAAGTTTAGACTTAGTGATGACTCGTATGCATAACAAAACAAACATTCCAATATCAATTCAATCAAGCAAGGCAAGTTTCCAATTTCAATTCTTGATTTATTAGTGACAACAACATTTATTATTTAATCCTTTAACTACCTCGGTGTATAAACACCTTGAATGCATAAGGCACCCCACAAACTTAACCTCGTCATATAAGACTTAAATTTCCTCTTTTACTCATTCCATCTCCATGATCAAAACGAGTAATAAATGATTCATTTCACCAAACACATACCTTTGCCTCTAAGCGCACCTTGCATAATTAAAGCATAAACAACACTTGAAATATAGAATAGTGCACAACATACGGAAATCACAATGTATAACCAAACAATTTAGCCCAGTCATCCCTATACATGATACTAAGTTCTCAATCCGCCCTTAAACATGCACCTAAAAGCAAGGTTTCGTAACTTGTACGTACCTTGTGTAAACAATTCGATTGGCCACTTTAAAACTAGAAGTCGCCTTCTACAAAGTCCTCTCCTAAACCAAACAATGAGGAATAAATCAATACCCAAGCAAATAAATTTACAACAATACTAGACTACTTCAAAACCTCTTAAATCATTAAAATAAAGCTTTTAAATTGTTCCCCTTAGTCAATAATAATAATATAACATCTCAACTATTAGTTTATATGTTAAAATCATGAAAATATAGCGTATAATATAAAATTACAGCATGTTTAACTTACTAATGTATGCTGAAAATTTGTTTTATTAATAGTTTTTGCAATTCAAATAATCTATACTTATCACATTGCATAATTAGTTGTTTAAAACATATAAAAGCATTCTAAAACTTTAATTTTGGCTCCAAACTAATAAAAATCAGATTATATAAATTCTGAAAAATAATTTAAATTATAAATTTCAAAAGAATAGTGTATTACACATTAACCCTTTAAAACCCTTCAAATAAACATCATAAAACCCCAATCTCACAAAATATATAATCTGAAAATTAATTTTAAGTATAAAATTGTGGGTTTTATCATTATGAAATCATAGTATTGATAATTAACTTGCTTAACACGTTTTCAAACCCTAAAACATGAAAAATCAATGTTTAAACCCTAAATTATACAACATATATAATCTGAAATTTTGTATAATAAATTAAACATGTCAAAACTCATAAGTTCATAATCTTTTAGAATCCAAACACATTATCAAACCATAATAATATAATTTAGAACAAAATTTTAATTAAAGGTTGAAACTTTAAACAATTTTAATTAAGATAATAAAGCAATAAAAAAAATAAAGGAAGGGAGGAAGAAGAGGGGCGAACGGGCAGCAACAAGGGGAGGTTGGCTGGTGGCCGGCAGTGCTGCAGGCGGCGGCAGGGGCTGCGGCTGGGCGTCGGTGGTGCTGGCAGCAGCTTCAGAATTTTTTTTTTTTTTTTTTTTTGTTTTGTCGTGAAAATTGAAGGAGGGGAAAGCTTGAGGGGTTTTATTAGTATAGTGGCTTAGTTTCCTAGTTCTAATAAAACTAGGATTGATACTTGGGCTTAAAGTGAGTGGGTTTTAAAAAAAAAAGTAGGCTTAATGAATAACGGGTTGGACTTGTATAATAATTAAAATATAAGTAGTGAAATAATTTTTATGAAATAGTTTTATCAACTTTTAAAATAGTAAAATAAATAATCATCTAATAATTTTTTTTTTTATAAATAATTTTTTTATGAAATAGTAGAATAAATCATATAAATAAATAATCATAGTTAAATATTCACATAAATATATCATATGATTTTGACCATATTATTAATAATATTACTAATCATTGATATTATAAAGTAATTATGAAGTAAAGTAAGAGTTTAGATTTTAAAAAAATAGATTTAAGTAGGGAAAAAAAGCAAAAAATGCTTATCGGATCGGATCGGGTAACCGTTAATTTTAAAATGATACCCAATAACCATATCCGATAACAAATTATTGGAACGGGTACCTGAACCGTTATAGTTATCAGATCGGGTACCCTAATTTTCGGAACGGTTACGGATCAGTTTTTCGGGTAGTTTTGTTTAGCCCTTATTGTTAGGTGCACGAGCTATGGACATTAAAATTCGGCTTGAAGTCTTGTTGGGCCATGCTAGTCTTAATTTTTTTTTGGTGTGCCATAGACAACCATTGCGATAAGCAATAAAGAAGAACGATGGGTCGGTAATGAGGTGAGTCGGTGATAGTTGCAAACTAGCTAGTAATTGGTAACAATCTTAGGAAGAAGAAGATATGGGAAAATAAAGAAGGTGGATATCTGGGCAAAGCAAGAAAGTGAAGCTAAGATCTTAGGAAGATAAAGTGGGAGAAGATCTAATATCTTAGGGTTAAGAGCTTGAGACTGTAAGTGGCAAGGTTTGAATGTGAGTGAGAGGCGGAAGTTATTCAATTCTTTTAGGGTTTGTGTCAACAAACGAAAGGTTGAGATAAGACTTTTTTTTTTTTTTTTTCCTTTTCTTAATAAAACAAAGGGAAATTCCCATTAGTGCCACTCTAAAATTGAATTTTCTCCATAGTAAACTTTTAACTTTTTGTCTTTCCACTTGTACCCAGTTTAGTCTTTTTTCAGCTGTGATTAATTAACATCGTTAAATAATTAAGGAAAATACTATAATACCTTTTTAAGCATCTAATGTCTCGATTTGCATTACGAAAATTATTCGGTTAAGGTGTTGGGGGTCAATTTATTCCTTAAGAAACCAAATCAACCTCAAAATTAGCAGCAACAACAAAAAAAAAAAAAAAAAAACAACGTAAATGTCTTATATGTGTATAAAAAAAATCTCAATTTACTTGTCGTTATCTTTTACGTGCTAATAATTGCTCAGCTAAGGTTTTAGGATCTTTTTGGACTATTATGGGTCTATACAAAGCTTAAATTAGGCGGAAAAAAAATTTTTACATGTCTAGAACTGTTAAAAACAAAATTCCCTACGTACCGTCATGTCATCAGTTTATTAAACTAAACCGTTGTTTGTATTTTTCACCACGGCATGTGCTCGAGTAGAGTCAATCAATCCCCAAAAAATTAACATTCGAAACTCTTTAATACAAAAAAAAAAAGAAAAAAAAAAGAAAACGTTGCTCGCTCAGTCGTTATATTGTTGTGGTGCGTACACCACCCTCAACGCCACCACGAGTTCTGCTACCACCACTCAACGCATCCATCTTCAACCACCCCTCGACGTCGGCAACCGCAACAGCAACAATCAATTTATGCAAATACAAAGGTTAGTGCCTGTAGACACCCATTTGTGTCTCCCCAAAACCAAACCCAGTGATGAATACCTGTCACATCGAACCATAATCGAATGAGGTGAAAGTGTGAAAAGTCAAGTGTTGTGGTTAGTTTTTATTAAAATCCTTCTTTCTGTTTTCGAAAACCCACCTATTTTATAAAAACGTCAAATCCAGTTTAGTTTGGTCCATTATAAGGGTCCAATAATAGTGTAGTTGGATGGGGCTTTAAAAGACCTTTCCAACGATATATTATAAGCCCAATTCCGATGAATAATGAGGAAGTTATGGCCAAAATACTAAACTGGGCCCAAACCGGATTTTACCTACGACCCAATGATCATGTGGAGGGTCCAAAGGTTTAATCCTATTCCTAAACTAATTAGGATTGATTTGAATCTTCTATAAGTTTCTAAAATATCTTAATTATCCTTTTTTGAAAAGATAAGATCATAGAATTTGATTTGAATATAAACTTTCCTTTTTTAAAACTTTCCTAATTCTATTCGGATTTAAAGATGTTCAAAGATAGTCAGATATTATTTTCGTGCCTCATATTTTTTATCCAAATTTTATATGGTTGGATAGATCTTGAAATTATCTTTCCAATGATATATTATAATATTAAATCCGAGCTATAACGAAAAAGATATGAAAGGAATACGAAACTCTATCCAAAACTGACACCCTTTCACTATTTCGGCCATATCTTTTTATCTACAAAATATTTTAATCTTATTCTAATTGCATTAGAAAGTAGACTTCAAAATCTTTCCAACGACATATTATATGACTTATTTGGACTTCTGGATCAAAAGATATGATAAAAACAAAATCCGCAAAAATTGTCTCTGTCGCCTGGCGACAGGATAAATTTCTGACGACAAGGTCGGTTTGTTAGCGACAGCATGGAGTTTTATTCCTCTTCAAATTCTGACTATTTTCTTATAAATAGGGTCCTAGGATCCCCGTTTTCATTCATCAACTTTCATCAATTACCATCAATTCTCTCTATTCTCTCATCAAGAATTACTTAATTCTTTTCTTTTCTCTCTTTCTAAACCAACCTTTTAAACACAATACCGCATACACAAGATTTAGAATCACCTAGCCAAGTTTGAAGTTGCCTTCGCCCTAAACGTGCAAGGTTTAATATTTTCTGAGGGTTTGGTCCAAAACTAGTCAAAACTTTATTTAATTTGATTTCAATTTAATTATTTAATTATTCTTTATTATTTTCATTGAAGTTTACTAACTTGTGTATTTTGTTATTAGAAAGAGGTACGAGGCTTCAAAGTATGTAATCTTATTACTCTCTTTCAATGTAGAAATCATGTTTATTATTGTTTAATATTCCTAGTATCATGTTAGGATGTTTTTAATGCTTTCTAGTATCATGTTTAGGGTGCCTTTTATTATTTATAATATCATGTTAGTACCATGTTAGGTTTAAAGATTTGATTTTTATTGTTTAGTGACATGCTAGGATTTGTTATTAATCTTGTTAGTATCATGCCTAGGATCTTGCTATTATTATTAAGCTTTATTATGCCTTAACATGATTTTGACTATGATTATTGTTTATTATTATGTTGCTTGATTTATTTATTGTTATTGCTTGATCACGCCTTTTATGATTGTTAAAGGGAATTTGTATTTGAAATCACGCTTAATAAGATAATTAATAATTTGATTTAGGCTAATGTGATTTTAATACAAGTGATCGCCAATAATAGTTTATTTGTGCATTAATATTCAACCAACATAGATAAACAGGGTAGGTTTAATATAATGTTTGTATGTTATTCGAAAAGCGCACATGAATACGAGCAGAACAAAGTAGAGGCCTATTTTATAGGGCGGGTCCTTTCTTTTGTAGATTGGATTCGTACCCTCATCCCCGGACCCTGTTTGGTTCAAGACCTTATGGAGTTGATGGTCCTTTTGGATTGTCTTTTGGGTTTACAAGTTCCTAAAACTTGTTGGCGACTCTTTTGCTCTAGCTTTCTTCCCTTTGGAACGCCACCATACTTTAGTGTATGATCACAGTGGGGTTCAAGTTTGGGGTCTTAATGCTTGAAATATTCCCTACAGTGCCATAATTTGAATTTTTTTTATATGTATAATTTATGTTGCGAATGCTAAATAAATTCAAAATTGATATTAGTTTAGGACTATGTTACAATGTTATGCTTCATGATCTGTAAGGATTCGCTTGTTTATTTATTTATTTACTAATTTACTTCAAATCACTTGTCAAACTGCTAACTCTTTTGTCAAATTGCTATGTAAACGGTAAGTAGGTAATTTTATTAAAATGTATTTTATTTAGTGGATTGCTAAACACCGCCAACAAAAGTTATCACCACCGCCAACATTTGGTGTGAATGGACAATCGTATCCTTACTAGTTCACCACCCCTTATCCTCCCAACGACCCACAACCCCTTCTGACCGGCGATGACCACCACCACCTTGACCGGCGACCCACCACAACCCCCCTTTATGACGACCCACCATCTTCCCTCTCCAGCGGGAAGGTGGTGGTTTTTTTTTTATATATTTCAGGCAACCGCGATAACCGGAGCCCAAAACCCGCTCCGGTTGCCACGCACGGTAGCCAGTTTTTGGCTCCGGTTACCTTGCATGATATCCGATTTTGGGCTCCGGTTATCGTGCACCTTAACTGATTCCATGGTAATCGGAGCCCAAAACCGATTACCATGCCCGGTAACCGTTTTGGGCTCCAGTTGGTACGGTTGCCAGGAAAAAAAAACCACCAGCTTCCCGCCAAAGAGGGAAGGTGGTGGGTCGTCTTTGAAGGGGATGTGGTGGGTCGCCGGTCAGGGTGGTGGTGGTGTTAGTCGTCAATTAGGGTGGTGATGTCAATGTGTTAGTGATTGATGGCGAGAGGGAAGATAGTGGTGAAGTACTAAGGGCATGGTTGTCCATTCACACTAAATGTTGGCGGTTTTGATAATTTTGGATGGCGGTATTTAACACCCTATGGATTATTCTATGGAAATCGTTAGGGGTGTTCATAAATCGGTCCGGACCGAAAAAATGGACCGGACCACCTCGGACCGACCCCAGATCGAATTAATCGGTCCGGTCTTCGGGTCTAGAAATTTGTTTTTCGGGTCTTCGGTTTGATCCAGTCCAAAACCCTATAAAAACCAGCCTTGAACCGGACTGATTTTTTTTATTAAAAATATGTGTGAAACCTTAAATAATAGTTAAGATTATCCTTAATAAGCTTAGAAAACTTTAAATTTATGAGCTTTTTTGTACTAAATATACAAAAAAAAGACGGTAAAGTGTAGATTTTCCTTTACTTTCTTCGAGTTTTCCATAAAATTAATAAAAAAATTAGAATTCTTTTTTAAAAAAAATTCTTAAATCGGTCCAAAGCAGTCCGGTCTGGGTTTTGGACTGATTCTTTCGGTCCGGTCCAGGTTTGGTCCTAGCTTAATCGGTCCGGTTTTTGATTTTTAAAATTCTAATTTTCGATCTTCGGTCCGGTCCATGAACAACCCTAGAAATCGCTAATAAAATTAATATTTCAATTATAATAAAATAAGTTAGATCCCGTGTCATGCATGGTTTTTCACTTTTTGATACATAGTGTCAATTAAAACTATATTTATATATAAAAAATAATTTGGTCCAAAATCTATATCTTATTTTATCCCAAATCAAGCTAGTAACTTAAAATATTACGGAGTATTTTTTTATCTTTAGTTTTATGAATACATATTATATTTTTTATTCAAACTTTCTTCTATTTCGATCCTTGATGGTATATTTATTTTTATTTCACATTTAATAATTTTTCATTCACCAATTTATGTTAGGTTGAAAGATATATATATTCATTTTTTTTTACTATAAATAATCACTTAGACATTAAAAAGTAATTACTTGTATAGGAATTTATATAAAGATATGATTAGATAGATATCTAGGTTGGTAAATATATATTCTTTCAAAAAACAAAAAAGTTGGTAAATATATTATTTTACAATTTTTTTCCCAAATTTTAGAAGAAAATATTTTGCATATTTTCTCTAGTTTTTACGTGTCTTTAGAATACTAGGTGAAACCCCGTGCAATGCACGAATATTGACTAATTTATAATGAAAATATAATTAGATATTAAAAAACTAAATCGATTGATCAGTATTAAACCGTATGAAATACAGTTCGTATTAAAAATGAAATACAGTTCGTATTAAAACAATAAAAACATGAGAGAGAAAATATTTAAATATGTGATAGTTATAATGTGCAAGTTGATATTTTAGGAAGTTTACTTTAGATTTTATATAAAATAAAAGTCATAATCTAAATGCAATCTTTTTCTTAATGTAATAATATTTTTTTTAGAAAGTAATTTTGGCGGGAATTTTTTTGATAACACATTGACAAGTGTTATCTTACATTCGCTTTTAGTAGTATGTAATTGATACTTCCTCCGTTTCTATTTAATTGACGCGTTTGATTTAGACATATATATTAAGGAGAGGAGAGGGAGTGAGAGAGAGTGATAAAACAAGTGGATAACTTATAAATGCAAGGTAAAAAAACTTATCCCAAAAGAAAACGTGTCAACTAAAAAAAAACTTCCTAGAAAGGAATATGTGTCAACTAAAAAGAAACGGAGGTAGTAGTTATTGATGACAGTTATACCCCCGACTCTGTCCATTGTTCCAAATACATCGGCAGCCGCCACTCACACCTCTCGTGGCTAAAGAGCAGCACTCAAAAATCAAAATTGCAGCGGTCGGGTGAAATTGAGGAGAGAGAAAAAGAGAGATGGGAAATCCGAAGCAAAAGTGGACGTCCGAAGAAGAAGAGGCGCTACGAGCAGGTGTCGCTAAACACGGCCCTGGTAAATGGAAATTGATCCAGAAAGATGTCGAATTCAACAAATTTCTCCATTCTCGCTCCAATATCGACCTCAAGGTTTTTTTTTAATTTTTTTTTTTCTGCAAATTGCCTTTTCTTTTTCGTTGAATCTTGTTTTTGTCATATGTTTATTTATTTATTTTTTTTATTATTTTTTTTTAAATTTAATTTTATTATTATTATTATTATTATTTTTTGGCTTTAATTTGATGTTTTATTGTTTTGGTGTTGATTCTCTGTTGAAGCAACAAATTTTGGTGGAATTTCGTTTTCTGATTGTCAGCGGGATTAAATTAGGTTTAAATTTTTGGTTATTCATTGTTTTTACTTGTAATACCTCTCATCTAATAATTATTTTGATCATAATCTTTAATTACCAATAATAAATAAAAGTTATCAAATAATTGTAAATTGAGGCAAATCTAACTAGATTTCACGTGATTATCTGTTCTTTAGAGCTGCTCTATATTGCACTGCTCTGCCTGCCTGCTCCGCAACGCAGTGTGTGGAAGCCTAGCCCTGCTCTCATCAGCTATGCTCTGCACTACTCTGTCCTGCTGTGCTCTGCCTAGAAGCACAAAAGAACAGGGCCTATATAAATCATCAAACTCGGTCAAAATGGAGTATGTGAATAGTGTAAAAGTTAGTGAAAACAGAGGGGCCTATATAAATCATCAAACTCGGTCAAAGTGGAGTATGTGAATAGTGTAAAAGTTAGTGAAAACAGAGGAAGACCTTGTTCACCTCACCTTAAAAAAATAATATTAAGTAAAAATTATTATGATTTCATGTGCAATAAAGTAGATTAATTGATTTACTATAATAAACTTTGATATTGCAAAATTTATAATGGTCGAAAAAACCGTTTTTGCATCAGGCTTGGAAATGATAAGTCTGTATTCCTCAACTGTGATTCTCTAAATTTGCTGGGTGTGAATCAATGTGTTTTTGTTGAAATTCGAATGTATTTTTCATTAGAGTTATCAAACAGCTTATGCCACCATAAGCTAGAATATTGGAACTAGGGTTTGTCCCTTCAAATAATAGAAAATTTTGACAAACCTTGATGTGTTTGTTAACTTTTGATTACGTAGTAGCTTCAAATTTTCATTAGTTTAGGTGTTGAAGTCGCACATCAAGATTTTTGGCGTACATTTTTATGTAACCAGCTTGACTCCTTTTAACTTTCCTATATCTTGCGTAACAACTCTTTATTAGGCATTTACTACTCTAGTTAGGCATTTACACTTTGTTTGGATTGAAGGAAATGGAGGGAAAGGAAGGGGAGGGAAATGGAGGGATGGATTATTTTTCGTTTGGATAACAAATGAGGAAGGAAGGGAGTTGGAGGGGAGACAAATTGAAGGATTGTAAGAAATTTGGAAAGAAAACTCATCATTCTTCCCTCCCCTCCTCTCCCCACCCCTTTTTTCCCTTCCCCTTCCTTTATATAAACACACTGTTAGTCCATAATTCATTTACTTGCTGCGTCGATGTATATTCTGTGTTTGATAGAATTATTCTCTAGTATCAATTAGGTTTGATAAATTAATATGTTGTATTGCTGACACAGGACAAATGGAGGAACATGAGTGCTGCAGTTCAAGGCTCTAGGGACAAATTAAGGCCTCCGAAGCCAAAGCCTGTTCAAGATGCTCCTGCTGCTCCTTCTGTCCCCATGCAGGCTCCTGCTGCTCCTTCTGTCCCCGTGCAGGCTCCTACTGTTCATGTGCCTGTCGTACATGAATCACCAGCTGATCATGTCAAGGATGATTTTGGCAAGGACTTGCCTGATGCAAAAAACGGTCCCAGGTACTAGCAAATATAAAATTTTTTCAAGATTGTGGGTGCTTATCGGAATATTTTTTTTCTATTATACTTGTAACCTATGTTAACAAACTCAAAAGTTTTCTTCACATACCTATGTCGACATGACATGGCACCAAAACAGTTATGAAATCTGGGTAAGATCTGGCAGATTGCACTCTAACACTATTAATTTTGATCTGGGACTATGATAACCCTAGATCTACTTATCAACACATTCGTTCACAAGGTCAAGTTGTAAAATATTAGGGGTCTTGTTTTGAACTAGCTGTTTCCTGGTCATGTTTCTTTGGCTCAGATTGATATGAATATTTTCTGCTATCTCTGTCCACAATGACTATTTCAAAACTGTGTAAAAAAAAAAAAACTTGCTGGATAAGGTTTGATCAAATTCCTTTCTGCCAGCGAATATGCCTAAATTTCTCTGTCGAGAAGTCACTACCATTGTGCCACTCCTTGATATTCTTGTCTATGTATAGTTTGTATTATCTGCCATGGACAACCAAACTCAGATAACAATTGCTCTCACTTTAAACTGTGGAAGCAGGGATTGGTAGGAATTTGGGTTTCTTCTCAGCTACCCTGATCACAATCATCATATTCTATAGATGACCTCTGTTAAAAAACTCTGTGGATTGTATTACCCTTTTCTTCTGCAAGGGAAAAAAAACTCCTTAGTTAGCTTGTATTCAGCTGTGTTTTTGATATCAAGCTAGATGAAAAGATATGTCATCAAGAGGCTGATTGTTATCGAAATGGGCCCCTCTTTATTTCTAGAACGAGTGGATGTTCATTTTGGAAGGAATTTGCATCAGAAAACCATGAAAGAATTTCATTCTCTGTGAAGATGGTTGATTCCAAGATGATTATGAGAGGTAGGATCTTTGGCAACTAAACTAGAGATTCGGCTTGGTACCTCTAGACACCAGCAGCTTTGAGTTTTGAATGAGCAGGAGGCTGGGTTTTTATGCAGTAGGAATCATCATAAATAATAGTGTTAAGGCTGTTAGTTGCTGACTTGCTGTAGTGGCTGAGTCCAGTAAGTAAAAGACCTTTCATCTGGACAATACATTGGGCCATTGTGATTCAAATATGCAAAATGGATTGTTTTATTTGGAAGGAAACAGCTGCTAGTGAATCTATTAGCTATCTGTGATGAATTGTGTACAATCTGACTCTTTTGCTCCTGTAACAGGTATAATGAAATGATCTTTGAAGCCCTTGAAGAACAAAATGGAATGGATATTGGTTCAATTTTAGCTCATATTGAGGTGTGTTCCAGCAGATCCTTTTTTTCCTTCCTATCATTCTCCTCTTATTTGCAGTATTGCACATTCTATGAGGTGACCTTGCATCATGCTTTGTTTTTTTGATGATCTAATTCTGCTGCTACTCTTCCTTCTTTGTGTCAAGAATTTAAATAGTACTCGCTGTTTTGATGTATTATTCGAATTCTCTTTAGTGTAGAAAATTATACTAGTATTTTCTTTGAACATGCATTATGAATGTCAAAATCATATAGAACTTAGAGTGTGGCATGGAATATTTCACCTCATAATCTTGTAGAAGATACATAATAGTAATAGTAATAGTAATAGTAATAGTAATAGTAATAGTAATAGTAATAGTAATAGTAATAGTAATAGTAATAGTAATAGTAATAGTAATAGTAATAGTAATAGTAATAGTAATAGTAATAGTAATAGTAATAGTAATAGTAATAGTAATAGTAATAGTAATAGTAATAGTAATAGTAATAGTAATAGTAATAGTAATAGTAATAGTAATAGTAATAGTAATAGTAATAGTAATAGTAATAGTAATAGTAATAGTAATAGTAATAGTAATAGTAATAGTAATAGTAATAGTAATAGTAATAGTAATAGTAATAGTAATAGTAATAGTAATAGTAATAGTAATAGTAATAGTAATAGTAATAGTAATAGTAATAGTAATAGTAATAGTAATAGTAATAGTAATAGTAATAGTAATTACGCTTTCCACATTTTCGTTCCTTTTTATTCTTTACACCTTTTCTTTATACCATATATAATGAATTGTTATGCTTTCACCCTCTTATCCCACACAAAAGGACCAACCTCTTGCCCATTTTTTCTTGTCCCACACATCACCTACATTAACCCTATATACTCCTAAATAGACATGGTTTACATTAATTTATTGTGGACCACTAATATTAGGTCACTAACACACTATGTTCAAATAAAAGTTATTGTTTTACAATAAAGGTCATGAACTCATGACTCATAAGTTAATTAACATTTTAATATTGGTTAATATAAATAATCAAGGCCACGCGTATGGACCTGAGGTCCACAATAATATTATTGTGAACCAAGTCCACACAAGATTTTTCTCTTTAACACACTTTTTTTTCCTTGTCCAATTAGTAATCTTAAAGAACATTTAGGAACAAAGGTAGTATTTAGGCTTCTTATTTCCACAGAATTTATAATCCTAGATACTAATTTTAAAGAAGAATCCATAGTCTACATGGGTACAGGTCTTGTAATTTTGTGATGAATATGTAGTTTGTGGTTTGGCCGGATATCCATATTAATACAAGCTGGATAGGGAGCATTTTATAACTATTCATAAGTTATGTGTTGTGGTGTCTTTCAAATCAAGCTCTTGTGGGTTGTGGCACTTTTTACAAGCATGTACCCTGTATTATTTATCACTTCTAAATGTTTCCATTGTATACCAAGTATTACCCTTATCAATCATTGTGGATTGGTAAAAGTTACGATCAAGATAGTGAGCACTACGTAAAGCACTTTTTTATTCACTACAAAATATAAAGCAAATTACTTTTTACAGAATCTAAACTATGACAAATGAAGAAGGATGGAAGTTTTTTTTTTTTTTTTTTTTTTTTTTTTGGGGGTCTGGTTAACATCTTCAGACATTTGATAGTAAACACTTGACACAGGCTCCAACATAACCAGAAAGCATTTGCTTGTAATATTTTGTCTGCCTACTGCTGTTATACATGTCATATGCTCAAATATTATCTTCAACCCATATTATGATGCTCTAAGCACTTCCCCTCTTTTTAGGGCTATATTTAATAGAAGAAAAATATGAACCTCAAAAAGATTTAATGGGATTCTGTAGCAGGATTTCACACTCTTATTCTTTATATATTAATTTATAAACCTCCGTCACTAAATGATAGTTACATTTACTAGTAACATTTGAACTGAAAGAGGGTAGGAGAGGAGGGAGTGTAGGGGTGTATGTATATTTTAGTTAAAAGCAGTAGAGAGTGATGTAATTGGGGTTTGCGTAATAATAAGTTTACTTAAATAGGAAATAAAGCAAAAGTGTTGCCAATAAAAAGGATTGGGCATAAGTAGAAAGCGTAACCAACAAATAAAACAAAGGTATTGTATCTTTATATAGTCTCATTATTTTCTTTCCTGTGTCTACGTGGTTGGAATGGGAGTTCAGTAGTTCACATTCATTTAAAAAAAAAAAAAAAAAATTGGTCTGGAAAGTAGTCTTATGCCTTATTCTGTACTGTTCTTGCCTCTATGGTTTCTATCATTATTTTGGGGTAATCTTCTTCCATTTTAGGTAAAATTACAAAATAGAGATCTATGGGATAATCTGTTGGGTATATTTAGAGTCTATCTTTTTGTTGGATCCTTCTTATCACACTTTCAGAGTTCACAGCGTGATTGCGAGATGTTCAGAGGTCTAAGTTTCACCCATCTCGGAAGGTTGTTAATTTTGAAGATTTTTGTATGGAAAGTGCAGATTCTGGAGTATGAGAAAAAGTTTGCTGCCTAATTCTCTTGTCATGTGTTTGTGAAAGCAAAGCTATTATTTTCACCTTGCTAGTAGTCGCGTGTCTTGTTTTTGAAGATTGTATGTTTCTTTGTTACTTAGGTCTGTTGCTGTGTTGGTGTTGTACCCTGTGTTATACCTGTGCCAGACATGGTTTTGGTCTCTCAAAGTAAGCTGTGAAACTAAGGAAACTTCAATGCATCACATCCAAGTCCACACTTTGGCCATTTCAAATACCTTGTCTTATTGTTGTTTTCTTCCTTCATAAATTTACAAAGATACTTTCTAATAAACAAAATTAACATAGTTGCAGATAGAGGAGGCTGATTTTCAGCATCTGCAAGTATCTTATGTGAGATTTACGAGACATGATGGGTTTGGGTTTTTTATTATTAGAGAGGACTGCTTGAACCTTCAGAAATCTGGCAATCTAATTGAACTTCATTGTTGCTAAATTAGTTTGACATATTTCTCTTTAAACCCATGTTACAATTAATTTCAATGTCCATCTGGATGTACCAAATGGTTGGCACTCTGTTAATTTGACATTTTCGTAGTTGGATAGGACTGGGAACCTAATTAGACTTTATTGTGGATTTGTGGGACAATATTTTTTTTCAAACGATTGATCAACGTACCTTTTGAATGAACTAACTGGATAAAGTTCTGTTTTGTGTGACATCTTGATGTTAGAGGAATTCTGGTCCTCTCCTTATCTATAGTGTTTTGTTCCTTTATTGACCAAATTTTCTGTTACTCCCCCCCCCCCCCCCCCCCCCCCCACAAAAAAAAAAAAGTGTGTCATCGTATCTTTTTAATTGGGCTGGCCATCTAGGTTCTCTATTTTTGAAGGGTCACACCTTTGTCTAACAACTTACATTCCTAATTCTCTTTATTACTTCTGCTCTGCTTAAAGCCTTGATAGAGTTCGTCTCCGCAATTCCCACTTACTTTCCACGTCTTCTTTCATCTCATTAATTAACACAATATCATCCGCAAACATCATGCACCATGTAATAAAATCTTGAATTGAACTCTTCAATTTGTCCATGACTATGGTTAAAAGAAAAGGGCTGAGTGTGGTTAGATGTTGTTGTGTCTACTGGCTATAATTAGATTTCTGATTAGCCAGTTGTCCATCATACTGTGGGAGAGCAATATACCGCACAGCATGTCCATATTATTGTGAAGCCAAAAAACTTCATGAGGTTGAAGCTAACTAAATATTTACCATAGTAATATCTGTTGGTTGAGAAGTGGAACTCTATCAAGAACCTAAATGCATTAACATTATGGATATAGTTTTCCTTAGGATTTCATAATCTTATGTTATTATCGAAACCTTTGACATTCACTTATGTATATAAACTAATTTCATTTTCCTATATATAATTTGTGCAGAAAAAGAGTGATGTTCCGGTACCGCAAAATTTTAGGAAACAGTTGGGGGCAAGGTTGAGAAGACTCTGTTCTCAGGATAAACTTGAGAAGGTAAAACTTTAACTTTTAATTAGCTAATTTCTCTTCTTTGGAAAAAAGAGTCAAGATTTTATGCATAATGTCTGTTTTCCAGTTATTATGCACGTGTGTCATTGCATTCCTCATTTCTGTTTATTATGCTGCTCTTAGATAAAAAATTAGAAAGTTGCAGAACTTACAAAGGTACAAGGCACGTGCCTCAGTTGTGTTTTTAAAATCCATTTAATCTCTCTTTATCATACTTGCAACCAACCACTTTAAAGAAATTAATGAGATTTGGATTATTATGCAAGTAGATTCATCATTCTCTTGATAAGATAAGCAGCAAGCACTCACATTCTTAATGATATTTGTGTGTGTGTGTTTTCCCCCTTATACCCATCTGTAAATATTCCAAGAACATAACCTTCTCTGTATTTACTAACTTGTGACCTATGCTGAGAAATTTGAACAGGGGTATATCCAAGTAGTTGGGATGTAGGATGTAAATATGATGATTGTTGTCTTTTTGACTAGAGTGCCTGTATAGTGCCCTGGTTGAAATCTGTATGGTTTGGGATTGCAGGTTGATAGCCACTTCAGGCTTAAAAATAATACATTGGAGACAAATGCTAGCGGTCAGAAAGGCATCTGGGCCAGACAGCATCCACCCATTGTCTATTCTAAGGCTGGTGAGTCGGTAGAAGAAGCAGCAAAGACTGCAGCCTACAAGGTTGTTGAAGCAGAATACACTTCATCAATAGCAGCTGAAGCTGTGAAGGATTTGGAGAAATTCTTAAAGTTGGCAGAAGAAACAGATTCAGTTCTGCAGATGGCAAAAGAGATCTTTGAAAGATGTAAAGCTCCATTTTTAAGCTCTTCATTTGTTCCCTTCTCTGCTTATGCAGCCCTTCATCTTCTATTTTTTTGGTTGCAGGTACTTGTGGTGAACTCCTTGTTGCATGATATGTCAGAGTGGGATTTACATATTGAACCGATATCAACAACAGTTTCTTGAGTAAATATGCAACAATAGTATGTTCCTCAGCATAAAGTTGGAATGTGGTGCATAGTTCGCAGCTTCTTGTCTCTCCAGGAGCTGCAGTGCTGCAGCATGCTCCTTAGTTGTGTTAGAGAACAAATTGCAGTTGAAATTTTCTTAGTGAGCAGCACAGATGACTGTATCATCTAAGTGTGTAAATATAAATCATAGTTGGAAGATCAGGAAAATTGCATCTCTTAGTTTTGTCCATTTTTATGCGAATTTTTTTTTTTCTAAATTAGCATTGTGCTACTAATCCAGTTCAAGAGTCATTTATTGTTGATTTTGTTTTATTTTTAGTGTGCACTTTTACATAAACGCTAGAACTCTAATCAAGTGTTAGGATTTCTTAGGAAATTTTACTAAATTTGTGACTTATTTTTATAACTCAAAATGACTTACGTTTTCGCCACAAATTGACCAGGTAATTAATACACACATCCTACAAAAGATATGTGATTGTTTTTGACTGGTGGTTTTAGAGCGTAATTTGATTGTTTAATCCAGCATGGGGTTAGGGAAGGATAATACAGTCAAATCTTGAGAGTGAATTCTTGAGTTAGTTTCCAATAAACAATTGAATAAAAAAAAAAGAGTTATTGGTAGTATGGAATTCCAAAATATATGTATACGAAGAGAAATTTGCAAATTACATACTTGATTTAGGACAAGGCAGATAAAAGCTGAAAGATCATTTTAGGATTACAAGACTAAAATTGGACAATCGTCCTTCGAATGAAAATTAATAGGAAAACAACTTCTTTAAAGATAGGGAAATATAATAAGACATTGTGAATTGTGATGAGATATTCCTAACAAAATTACACATAAATCTTACCTTTATTATACCATACGAATTGTTGATACTCCCTCCGTACCCTTTTATTTGCTCTAAAGGGGTGGAATTACTTTTTTATTTTTAGTTGAATTGAGTTGATGAGAGAGAAAAGTGGCGGGGGTTAGTTGTAGTGATTGTGAGAGAGAAAAGTGACGGGGGTTAGATGTAGTGATTGTGAGAGTAAAGTTGTGATCTTCACAATAAAAAATGGTATGAGACAAATTTAAAGGGACAGATAAAAATAGAAATGGGGCAAATATTTAGGGACAAAAGAAGTCTATTTATTTTAATAAATACAAAGTAATAACGTTTATGAGATGTCTCCACTTTAGGTACGTTGTACTATTGAAGTACAACCTAACATTAAGGAATGAAAAAAAAAAAAAACAAAAAAAAAAAGAAGTAATCCTTACAAATGTTACAATCATACATAGAAAGCATTAATGTATTTTGTGAAATAGTACTACTTTTCTATGAATGCTTGAGTAAGAAAATCTATATGGTATATATATGTTACTCTGCAAATATGTCACATAACAACATAATGAGCATAACAATACCAAACCAGAATGATTATGAAGTAATCATTTGTTGATTATTCTCAACTGCTTCGTTGCTTCTACGTTTATGTGTGTATGAAAAATGCTTGAGAGTGAATGTGATGGAGCTTACCATCTTTCCTAGATGTACTGATTTTGTTGTAACAAGCGATAATACAACGGTGGCACGACAGGCCCAAGCATGAAAATATAAATGGAGTGAAGATAGATTGGATTACAATCTTCAAACTGACTGATAAGTAGTATAAAAATAAGCTGTTTAATATAGCTAATCAAAGTCTGAATTAGCTTTTCCCCGAAGTTATTAGGCAATTGGCCTATATCAAGCAACCTCTGACATGTTGTACTTCTTTATGTTCAGAACAGAATTGCTGTGTTACAAAAAAATCAGTTGATGATGTACAAAAAGTGAAATAACTCTAATGACGCGCAATCAAATTGCTATGAATTGAGGATGTAAGGCAGAGCTAGCAGCAGCATTATCCCATTCCAAATTCTCCCACCATTCCTTGCTGCAGTACACTATCGGAAAATCTGACGAGTTATATGCTGCAGATGGTAGCTTTTTAAGCTGTGGACACACAATCAGAGCAATTGTGTTGAGCACAGGAAAGGATAGTGCTACTTTGGAAATACTCTTCAATCTAGAAAGTCCTCGGAAAGATATAGTCTTAAGACTAAGGAATGGTAGCTCTAATGATCCTCCTGTAACGTCGTTTTCTCCTATTATTTCTTCTATTTCTTCACAGTAGAATACATAGAGTTTCTCAAGCCTTGGGAGTTGAAGGATCCAGGAAACATTCTTCAACTTGGGACAATACCATATATTAATGTAGCGAAGATTTTTGTGACATTTTGGAGATGCAGAGTTCCTCCAGATGGTAGTCAAGTTGGGAAGAGCATGTAAAGTTAAAACTTCCAGGCTTGGAAGCCAATCTTTCCCAGCTTCCGAGCCCAAGTCTATTTCTTTCAAAGTGCAACAGTCATAGATGTTTAGCCGTCTTAATCTCTCTCCGCCACCATAGACAGTTGCTACCATTAGATAGATCAATCCTTCACATCCTTTAATAAAAAGGTACTGAATACAGTCTAATATATTGTAGAAACTAGAAAGCTTTGTCAAGGCAGAGAGTTCTGTCATGGTAATACCGAGAGCAGTTAGGTTCAAATGTTGCAGGTCTTCAAATTTTATCTGCCCTTCACCCTCATCGTGTGACATATCCCATCCTCCATAACTGTAGTATAAATTTAGGACCCTCAGGTTTTTGAGCTGTAAAATTGCCTTTCTTGGAATCTTTCTTAGTGAATGAGTTCGCTGCAAATCCAAGTGCCTCAACTTTGATAAATGGCCTATGTCTTCTGGGAGTGCAGTTAACTTAGTCCTTGACAGATCAAGATAACGTAACTCAACCAATTGACCAATACTGTTCAGGCAAATCTCAACAAGGACATATGAGAATCTGCTAGGTTTGAGGGGTAATAACAATCATACTACCAAAAGCATACTAATTTACTATAAACCATTAATAAAGCAATAGATAAGCAATAAATAAGCAGTAAGTAAGCAAAGTGAATTCAACTATGAAAAGAGAATAAGTTCAGGAATACAATACTGAGCAAGGACAAGCCTCCTTCTTCAGTAGGGGTGAAGCTCCGTAGGCAAAAGTAGAGTGATTCTATTATATTTTGAGTATGTATGCGTACATGAGTGCAGAAAATGCCTAATTACACTTATTTATACCTAGGGATCTCTAGGGTTTACAAATATCTTCAGAATATATTCAAAATGAGGAAGATCTTCTTGATTTATCTTCTTCCCTGTTCTGTAGGTGTATCTTTGGCAAGTATCTATTTGATTGATATCCTTGATGCTACTTTCCTTGTTTGTTCCAATCAAGCCGTTTTGCTTATTTTGCTGAATCATTGATCTTGGACTGATGCCCTAAATGTAATGGGTCGTATTATAATACGGGCCCAACAATTGCCCCTAATTTTTATTTCCAAGTATTGGAAGTGAAAATTACCTAAAGAAAATGCTTAGAAAATATTTTGAAATTCAGAAATTGTTCCAACGGTTAACAAAATAGAAAGTGGTGGTGGTTTTAAGGCAACTTCCTCGATAACTGTGAAGGGTGGTTTATTTCCGTCTTTGGTATTTATTGGGTGTGCAGGCTCTTGTCTAATCACTTCAATTGCTTTGCCCCAATTTCAATTTCCTCAGGTATTTTCTCTCTCCTCTCTATTTGCTCTGTTTTTCACTTTGTGTTTTTTCTCTTGTTTTTGCGATGGATGATCATGTGAGAGTGATGTTTGCTGGGGTGGATGAGGGTGTGAAAAAGCCAAACTTGGTGGCGCAGAACGTCTTTCCTACCAAAGATGTCTATCCTTCCACTATTACGAAGGAGGAGGTTCAGAACATCGCTGCTATTGCGCGATTTCCTGATGGGGTTGTGGTGAAAATTCCATCTTCTAGGGAGAGGGCTGACTGGACTGCTCCTGGTTGGGTGTGTTTCTTTGAGTATCCCTTTGTAATTGGGCATACTTTCCCTTTTTCTGTTCTTGTTCGTCAATTCCTTTTTAGAGTTAGGGTTTCGCCTTGTCAATTACTGCCCCAAACTTGGAGGGTGTTGAGAATTCTGGATTTGCTGAGTGCAAAATTGGGTATAGAACTTGATGTGAGGGACTTGTGTTACCCTTATACTATTAGGACCAGTGGTAAGGGTCGAGTTGGTCTTCGCCTGAAGGATAGTGTTGGTCCTTTGGTGACTGACTTGGAGAAGGCGTTTGACAAGAAGTGGTATCACAAGTTCTTCTTTGTGAGGATTGACTCGTTGGGTGATGATTGTGATTTTTTGATTGACACTGTTGAGGCTGAAGGTATTTTGTTTTCTTATTCCTTTATGTTCTTCTCTCCTTCTTTGTTGATTTGGGCTTATTTGCTTGTTGGTTGCAGTGAGTAAATTGAAGCAGCGCTCTCAGTCTCCATCCTTGATAGACAAGTTGTATGAGTTGAGTGCAGACGAGAGATCTTTCATCAAGTTGACACAGCCTGAAGCAGTTATTCAAATTAAGTCTTTGGACGAATCTGATTCTGAACAGAAAGTTGCCCCAACTATGTCTCAAGGTCTGTTTTCTTTCTTTCTTGTGCGTTTTGATGTTTTGCTATACTAGTAATTTTGTGGATGTGTGGTTGATGCAAATTTGTTTCGCTTTTGTTTGACTCAATTTGTGGGTTTTTAATTTGTTTGAATCAGTTGTATCCTTGCTGAATGTACTTACTTACTGAATACAATTGTTAATCTACTTGATTCAATTTGCATCCTTGCTGTATGTATTTGTTGTGTTTCTTGTTGTGCTACCTTTTGAATTCCTCTGTGTTCCTTGTAGATACATCGAGGTCACTAAGGTCTCATGATCTTCTTAGTTCATCTTCCATCTTAAGTCGTCTCAAGTCTCGCTCGTCCCCCCAGACTTCTGAAACTGTTCCTATCAAGATGGTTGCTCCAAAGGGTGTCCCTCCTCCACCTCCGCCTCGCGCTAGTCTCAAGAGGAAGCTGGAGATTCCTATTGATGTTGATGCTGCTGAGTTTTCTTTTGACTCTCTGGCTCCGCATGTGGATACCTTGTTGTTTCCTTCTTTCAAGGATCGTCAATCCTCGATGACCTTTGCTGACCTTTCACAAGAGGCGGCCGTACAATCCTTCCAGGTATAGTATACTCCGAAATTTTTTTTTTAATAAAATCAATCATTATTGAGCTATGCTTCTTACATTTTATCTTTGCGTTGCAGAGCCTTCAGTCTTGCCTGGGTGTTATAGGCAAGGTGTCAGAATTTACTCGGGTGTATGAGGCTATAAAGAAGGAGCGTGATGCTCTGTCTGATAAGTACAAGGCTGCTACTGAGGCTCTGAAGGCTGAACGGACTAAGCATAGGGACTGCATTGCTGAGCGGGATGGGCTGAAGGGTACCCTGAAGGAAGCTGCTAACGAGGCCATTGATTCTGCTACGTACTACTATGGGAAGGGGCGTCTTGAGATGATGGAGGAGTTCAGCAAGGAAAGCATGAGTCCTGGGATTATGATGGTGATAAGGCTTCCTTCGAGAAGGCGTTTCATGAAGGGACTGCTGCTCCTGGCTCACTGCTGTTAAGCTTTGCCGATGAGGAAGTGAACTCCCCTCATAATGAAGAAGTCAAGGATGCTCCAGAAGTTATGAAGCCTGTTACTGAAGAAGTGGTCCCTGCTGATAACATGGGGGAGAATTAGTTTAACTAGTGCTGCGTCACCTTAAAAAAATGTAAAGCTTTTGAATGATGTTTATGTTTACTGCCTTAGTGTAGTTGGATAATTTGTCTTTTGTGCTACACTTCTGTAGCTGGATAATTTGTTTAATTTTGTTGCAATGCAACTAAGTATTTCTGTCCCTCTTGCTGTGTTGATTTTGTTTCTGTATAGTATGTTGTGATTGTACTGCAGTTGTATTACGATTGTATTACAGTTGTATTATAGTTGTATTATTGCTTACATGTGTTTGCGTGCCTCGTAAGGATAGTAGGTCTGTTCTGTTCAAGAATGACTGATCATCGTTCTGCGGTGAAGGGACTTGTTTCATTCTTGCTCAATAATGTCAGTAATGCTCCTTGCAAAACAGAAGATAGTGAGGGGTGGCCGTGGGTTTCCCCAACGGCCCTCCGATGCCAAAGTCAGTACTCGTAATGATCATAAATCAAATTGACAAAGATTAGGGAGAGATGAGTACCTTTCGTGCTGATTTTGGTTGTTGGAGATTTTTGTGTTTTTGTGTTTTCTTCTTTTTTTTGTATTTTTGCTTGTTTTCCTGTTTTTTTTTAATTTGTTTTTTCTTTTTGTAAATTAAAAGACAAAATTGAAATGACAACTACGTACCTTTCTTCAAAAATGATATAGTTTTAAATGTGCTGCGTTCCAGCTTCGCTGTACATCTTTTCCTTTTGCATTTCTGAGTCTATATGCTCCATTACCTACTACCTTAGTGATCTCATAAGGTCCTTCCCAGTTGGGTGCTAGGTTTCCTGCATTGACTTCCCTGGTGTTTTCGTATACCTTCCTGAGAACCCAATCCTCTAGCTTAAAGACTTTGATTCTGACATTCTTGTTGAAGGATCTTGCTACTTCTTGCTGATATGCTGCCATTATCATTTGTGCGTCTTCCCTGAGTTCCTCCACTGTGTCTAGGTTGTGGATTAGTTCTGCTTGGTTCCTTTCTTCTGTCATTAACCCGTACCTTGCTGTAGGTACTTCTACCTCTGTTGGGATTACTGCTTCACATCCGTACACCAATGAGAAAGGAGTATGACCTGTAACGCCTTTAGGAGTCGTTCTGTCTGCCCACAGTATGTTGGGTAACTCATCTGCCCATTTTCCTTTGGTTCCTTCTAACCTTTTCTTCATGTTGCCTATAAGAACTTTGTTTCTTGATTCTGCCTGTCCGTTTGCCTGTGGGTACCTTGGTGTAGAAGTGATAAGGGAGATGTTCCATTCCTTACAGAACTTGGCGGTTTTGTTGCTGATGAACTGGGATCCATTGTCTGTAATGATCTCTGCTGGTACCCCGAACCTGCTTAGAATGTTTCTTTTTATAAATGAGATGACGTGCTTATCCTTGATTTCCTTGTATGCTTCTGCTTCAATCCATTTGGAGAAATAGTCTGTCATTGCTAAGAAGTACACTCTCTGTCCTAATGACGGGGGTAGCTTTACTATATCCATTCCCCACTTCATGAATGGCCAAGGTGTCAACATTGGGTGTAATTCTTCTGATGGCTTGTGTGTCAAAGGTGCATGTTTTTGGCATGCTAGGCATTTCTTGGCGAACTCTGCTGCGTCCTTTCTCATGCTGGGCCAATAGTATCCCATTCTAAGTGCTCTATTGGCTAGATTCCTTCCTCCGAAATGATTTCCGCATTCTCCGCTGTGTAGGGATTGTAGGACTTGCGGAGCTTCTCTTCCTTCCAGACATCGTAAGAAAGGTCCTGCTGCAGATTTCTTGAAGAGTACATTGCTGATCAGATAATACTTGGAGGCTTTCTGAGCGAATGCTTGAGCTGTTACTTTCCCTGTTGGTTTCGTGTTGCCCAAGAGGTATTCCTTCAAAGGCGTTATCCAGCTATTGTCTTCTTCTTCTGTAAGGCTCGCTTGAATCTCGTAGACGCTCATGGTTGACTCTTTCTCTATGGCTGGTGAGAGTACGTGTACTAGTGGGATAGCTCCAAATTCTTCTGGGTTGATGTTTGATCCCAAGTTTGCCAGTGCGTCTGCTTCGGTGTTCAAGTTTCTGGGTACTTGTTCTATCTTGAATTCCTTGAACTCTTTGATGAGCTTCTTTGTGACTTCTAAGTAAGCTATCATCCTAGTGTCTTTTGCTGCATATTCCCCGTTGATTTGGTTAACCATGAGTAAAGAATCAGAAATTACTTCCAGGTGTTGTATCTTCATGTCCTTTGCAACAGTTAGTCCTGTGATTAGTGCTTCGTACTCAGCTTCATTATTGGTAGCCTTGAAGTTACACCTTATTGCCTGTGCTATCTTGTCTCCCTGGGGTGATGTCAGAACTACTCCTAAGCCTACTTCGCGTATGTTTGCTGCGCCATCTGTATGGAGTATCCATTTCTGCGCAGCTTTTGGTTCCTGTATTGCCAGTACTTCCTTTTGCGCTTCTTCTTCAAGGGTAGGGCTGAAGTCTGCCACAAAGTCTGCCAAGGCTTGTGATTTGACTGCCGTCCTGGGCTCGTACTGTATATCGTACTTGCTCAGATGTAAGGCCCATTTCTCCATCCTTCCTGACATCTCTGGCTTTCTCATGATAGCTCTGATGGGATAGTTGGTTCGTACTTGTATGGAATGGCTCTCGAAGTATGGACGTAACTTTACTGAAGCAGTGAACAAAGCTAAAATGATTTTCTCTAGTGATGCATACCTTGTTTCCGCACTGAGTAGGGTCTTGCTTACGTAGTAAATTGGAAACTGTTCCTTTTCTTCCTCTCTTGTGAGAACTGCACTAACCGTCCCTTCAGATACTGCAAGGTATAACTGGAGTGGCTCTCCTTCTTTGGGTTTGGAGAGAATCAGCGGGTTGGCTAAGTATTCTTTCAGCTTCTGGAATGCTTCATCGTGCTCTTGTTCCCACTTGAATTCCTTGTTCTTTTTCAATACTTCGTAGAAGGCCCTGTTCTTTTCTGAAGACTTTGAGATGAACCTGTTCAGTGCTGCGATTTTTCCTGTTAAGCTTTGTACATCCTTCTTGGATTTTGGTCGCTCTAGGTCTAGGATGGCTTTAACCTGTTCTGGACTGGCTTCTATTCCTCTTTGTGTAACCATGTATCCTAGGAAATTTCCTGATTGTACTCCAAATGTGCACTTTGTGGGATTTAGCTTCATGCCGTATTGTTTCAGGATGGCGAATGCTTCTCTAAGGTCTCTGACGTGATCTTCTGCCTTCTTGGATTTAACTACCATATCGTCTATGTAAACTTCCATTGTGTTTCCAATCTGTTCTTCAAACATCTTGTTTACCAACCTCTGGTACGTTTCCCCTGCATTCTTCAATCCAAAAGGCATCACTTTGTAACAGTATATCCCTTGACTGGTAATGAAGGCGGTTTTCTCTTGATCATCCTTGTGCATGAGGATCTGGTTGTAACCACTGTAGGCGTCCATAAAAGATAGCAACTCGTGTCCTGATGTGGCGTCTACCATGGCATCGATATGAGGTAAAGGGAATGGGTCTTTTGGGCAAGCTTTGTTGATGTCTGTAAAGTCTATGCAGATTCGCCATTTCCCGTTTTTCTTCCTGACTACCACCACGTTGGCGAGCCATTCTGGGTACTTTACTTCTCTGATCTTCCCATTTTTCAGTAGGTTCTGAATTTCTTCATTGATGATCTTGTTCCTTTCTGGCGCAAATTTCCTTCTTTTTTGTTTCACTGGTGTATGCATTGGATTTACGTTTAACTTGTGGGTGATTACTTCTGGGGAAATGCCTTTCATGTCTTCATGGGTCCAAGCAAACACATCTTTCTCTTCTTCTAGGAAATCGTAAATTTGTTGTCTGAGTTCCGCTTTCAGCTCTGATCCTATTCTGACTTTCTGATCTGGATGTATGGGGTTCAACTGGACTTCTGTAGCTTCTTGTTCCTCTGATATGCTCAATTTCTCTTGGCCCAGCTGACCCTCTGATTGCTATGCTGAACTCTTTTCTGCAGATGTTGCTTTCAGTGCTATCTTGTAACATTCTTTAGCCTCCCTAGGATCTCCTCTGATTTCTTGAATTCCCCACCTAGTAGGAAACTTAATGACTTGATGGTATGTAGAAGGGATGGCTTTCATCTCATGTATCCAGGGTCTTCCCAAAATCATGTTGTATGAAGACAGAGTGTCGATTACTAAGAACTTGACTTGTAGGTTGATCCCTTTTGCGTACGTTGCCAGTGTAATCTCCCCACTTGTCTTTTTGGTTTCCCCACTGAATCCTACTAGCATTATTGATTTGTTGACGATATTTTTCTCATCTATGTTCATGTGCTTCAGGGTGTCTAGCATGATGATATTTGCAGAGCTTCCATTGTCAACTAGGATTCGCTTGATCATGCAATTTCCAACCGGGAGTGAGATCACTAGACCGTCATGATGACCTTTGACTGCATCGCTTTCTTCAAACATGATGGGGATGTCTATCTTGGATTTTTCCCTCCTGTCTGGTTGCTCTTTGTTGCTTTCTTTTGCATGTCGCTTTGCTGCCGAGTACATTAAACCGCATACTTCTGACCCTCGAGATATGAAACAGATGGTTTTGACAATTGGAGGTGGAGGTGGAGGACCTCCTTGCTTGGACTCTCTATCCTTCCCTGAAGCCTTAGATCTGTCTGACAAGAGTTCTTTGAGGTAGCCCTTCTTTAGCAAGTATGCAACTTCCTTCCTGAGCGCGACACATTCATCGGTAGTGTGACCGATATCTGAATGGAAATCACACCATCTGGATGGATCTTTCTTCTCCCCAGGTCTATCACTCTTTCTAGGCCATTGTACAGTATCTCCCATCTTGTTTAAGGTCCTTATTACTCCTGCAGGGTTGACATTGAAGCAATACTCATGTAATTTGGGTGGAAGTTCAGGATCTTCCCTCCAATCAGAAAACTCTCTTTCGACAGCGTTGACTGATCCCTCATCAAAGCGTGAACGCTGATACGGCTTGAATCGATGATCTCTCCTGGGAAAGTTATTGTTCCTTCTTGACGGACGATATTCATCCTTTCTGAGCTCTGGAGTCTTTCTTGCATATGCATCTTCTTCAAATCTGACTTGGGCCATTGCTTTAGCTTGTACATCTTCAAAGGTTGTACAGGGATACTTGGTCAATTCCTTGTAGAGCTCGCTATGGTCTAGCAACCCTCTTCTGAACGCTTCAATTGTTGTAGGAGCATCGCACTTGTGTATCCCAATCTTTTCCCTGTTGAACCTGTTGAGATAATCCCTCAAGGACTCGCCGTGTCTCAGCACAACACGGTATAAATCTGATGACTACTTCTCTATTTTCCTGCTGCTGGCGAACTGGACCTTGAATAGGTTTACCATTCCTGCAAAAGATCGAATTGTCCCATTATCTAAATTAATGAACCAAGTTAAAGCTGGACCTGATAATGTGGCTCCAAAGCCTTTGCACATGATAGCCTCTCTGATGTCTCTAGGGATTGAGCTTGTCATCATCTTCTGTTTGTAGAGGGACACGTGCTCATCAGGGTCTGTTGTTCCATCATACATGGCCATGTTGGGTGTGCTGAACCTCTTTGGCACTTCTACCATGGCGATCTCTTCTGAGAAAGGAGACTCTATATAGCCATCTGACGCATCTTCCTCCATGGGCTTTGGCATTCCAGGGATCTTGGCGATCTTGGCCTCGATTGCTTTGAGGTACTCTTTGACTACTTTCTCTATCTTTCCCTCCTCAGATCCTTCTTGGCTATTCTGCTTAGGGGTTCCTGCATTCAAAGAGTCTAGATCTAGGGCTGTTTCCCTAGTGTTAGATCCTTTTTCCCCGTTAGGGGTATGAAAAGTACCTGACATATCAAGCTGCATGGCTATACTTTCAGTGTTCTTTCTGGTGTTGACGGTTTTAGAAGCGACTGATTGTATTTGGCTACGGAGGGCTTCATTTTGTTTGGTGAGACTGGTAAGTTTGGCTTCGGTTTGAACCTTTTGGGCCAACAGTGTTTCAATCTGGCTCTTTTGTTGGTCTAAGGTTTGACGGAATGCGTTCATTCCCTCATTGATTTCAGCCATGGTAAAGGGTACTTGGTGCCCAGACATGGTGTTTGTATTGATTTTCTGGCGAATTGGTAGGTTAATTGATTATCAGCCCCACGGTGGGCGCCAAATTGTTTAGGCAAATCTCAACAAGGACATATGAGAATCTGCTAGGTTTGAGGGGTAATAACAATCATACTACCAAAAGCATACTAATTTACTATAAACCATTAATAAAGCAATAGATAAGAAATAAATAAGCAGTAAGTAAGCAAAGTGAATTCAACTATGAAAAGAGAATAAGTTCAGGAATACAATACTGAGCAAGGACAAGCCTCCTTCTTCAGTAGGGGTGAAGCTCCGTAGGCAAAAGTAGAGTGATTCTATTATATTTTGAGTATGTATGCGTACATGAGTGCAGAAAATGCCTAATTACACTTATTTATACCTAGGGATCTCTAGGGTTTACAAATATCTTCAGAATATATTCAAAATGAGGAAGATCTTCTTGATTTATCTTCTTCCCTGTTCTGTAGGTGTATCTTTGGCAAGTATCTATTTGATTGATATCCTTGATGCTACTTTCCTTGTTTGTTCCAATCAAGCCGTTTTGCTTATTTTGCTGAATCATTGATCTTGGACTGATGCCCTAAATGTAATGGGTCTTATTATAATACGGGCCCAACAAATACTTGCAGGGATTTCTTTGATACTTGTTACTGATAAGTCCAGCACCTTAAGGACCGGCATATAATGGAAAAAGTCATTAGAGATTTTGCTTAAACTACGATTCCAATGAAGCAACAAGGATGATAAATTAAGGCAAACAGGCCCGGCTGTAAGCATGGTTATCTCATTACCCAACAAGGAGATCTTCTCAGCCACTTTCCACTTTTTAACATCTGGTAATTCTGCTAATCCGCTACGACCTTGCACTACAACCCTCTCCTTGTTCTTTCCCTCATATGATGCTATCCATACAGCAAAGCTTCGGACAATTTCATGCATTTTTATCTGGGTTTCATCTTCACCGCTTTCTAGCAAACATGCAACCTTCAAAGAACCAATAACAGCATGTCCCTTATTATGGAGACTGTCTTCATTTGAGCCATCTAAATATCCTTCTCCAGTCCAATAATCTATGAGTTGTTCTTTCTCAAGAGGATAGTCACCAGGAAATAACGCACAATACAAAAAGCACATCTTCAAAGTATCATCCAGTAAATTTTCATAACTAAACTTCAATATTGTAAAAACATCTTGCATACCTTGCAATTCTGATGGGGCATTGTCCAGTGCTTCGATTGCATACTTCCATTCCTCCTCCGTCTTCCTGTTGGCCATGGCCCTTCCTATAGTGATAAGAGCAAGTGGCAGACCCCCGCATCTCTTGACAATGGCTTCAGCATAAGGCTTTAAATCAGAGTTGTTGATTATATCTGTCCGATTCGCTTTCTCACAAAAGAGGCACCACGAATGCTCCTCGTTCAAGAAGTCAACCTTCAGCTTCGTATTTGCATCCATATCACTGCAAACATCCATAGAGCGAGTTGTGAATACCACTTTGCATCTGTTTGTCTTGTCAGGCAAAGATATCCCTATATTTTCAAGATCAAGACTTTGCCACAAATCATCAAGCAGGAGCAAGAACTTAATCCTCCTCAGGAAGCTGTATATCCTTGAAGTTAGCTGCTCTTGGCTTTCGGCTGCATCAAAAGACAAACCCAACCTTGAGATAAGAGCGCGTTGTATCCTTTCCAGGCTAAAATCCTTGGAGACTGTAACCCAAATCACTGCCTCAAATTCATCAGTCCTTGATATATACTCATTATTGATCTCTTTTAACAGCGTCGTCTTCCCTACTCCTCCTATTCCGTAAATTCCAATCATTCCAGCTTCATCATCTGCAATGATTTGGACTGCCATCTCCAGAGCTGAATTCAAGCCTACAGTTGGCACCCATGGTATAGGGTCAATCTGCGCCGAACCTTGCACAAGAACATCCATAGTTATCTTTTTAGTGATCAGCTCACTAATTTCTGCTTCCTTCTGCAGGACTTTTTTGCTGAGCCTGTACCTTGATCTGCAACTCGGTTGCCTACAACATATTAACTGCTTTATAGGCTGTGCAAGAATCAAATTTGCCTCAGCTTCCGCCTTTTCTACTCTTTCCAGCCATCCTTTGATCTGTTTAGTGCTCATCAATCCCTGGAACTCAGCTCGTTCAGTCTCCCTCTTCAAGTCATCCCTTGTATCCTTCAGCTCTTCAAGTTTTTCCACCATTCCCTGGATTCTCTGATGGAAATTCTTATAATGATTTACCCTTTTCGCTATTGAGGTATATACACTGTCAGTAAAGCTAACCAAAGGAGTCAGGAGACTTTCCATTTCTAGACTTTATTATCAGAAATCAAAAATGAAATGAAGAGTAATAATATCAGTCAATCTTCTATTCCTATTGAATAGTTAATCTCATGCCCACCTTAGGAAAGTAATATCATGATATTTGTGAAAGAGTTTCTACAATTATTGATGATATCAGTGTTCCTAACATTGACTTTGACTTGGTGTCTTGATGATTATAATGCTCTCAACCTCTACTCGTTAATAGTCACTGTTAACTTACTTAGCTATCGAGCTTGGAAAGCACGTAGAAGGCTCTAAGCCTCTAAGAAACATACAGTGTCCAACATTGGGTCACATACTCACATCTTATCTCTTAAATAGCCTACAAAAGCTGACTTAACACGACAACATGACATGAAATAAAAATATGTTAGAGATTATTCAACCTTATGGTGGAAGGAAATCCTTCCTCGATTTTGACTCAATCAAACAACAAATTTTCATTAGTTTTACCAAACACGACTTTTTAACCTTCCTTAATTTTCACTAAACTTAACATCAAATTTTACCAAACGTTAATACAAACTATTTTTGCAGAACATGCTTTGGACATTGTCAATTTTATAAGACATCACAAATGAGATGTCAAAACCACACCGATCTGAAATTGATCCGAAAAATATTCGATTCATATTTCGACTCGTATGGACACAATAATAATAATGTAGCATGACTCAACACCGACCCGACCCCACCGAACCCGGTCCGAACACCCGAATTGACACCCTTTGTTTTATAAGAGTAGAACTATAGAAGAATAGAAATTAGAAAACGAACATACATTTGACTGAACATTAAGAAACTGAACAATAACCAATGGTGATGGACGCTACCAACTGGGACGAAGATGCTTACAGGAACACCATCCTCCATGAAAGAGAAACTCAATGTCGAACAGTTTTTCGTGCCATTTTTGCTCCTTCAAACCCTAACCCTAACCCTAACCCTAACCCAAATCCCGACATTGTTGTTGCTGCTTCAAGTGATGGTTCAGTTGCCGCTTATTCTCTCTCCTCCATACTCTCTTCCATTGTACGCTTCATTCTCTGCTTAAATTCAATCTTTCTCTTCTATTTCATGTAATTTTGCAGTTGATTTTTGGTTTTTGTTTGCAGGAATCGCGCTATGGCGTCCCGACTCCTCAACAGTGAGTTTGATTTATTGTTGTTGATGATTTATTGAACAATTTGAGGATAGTTTTGGTTTTTGATGATTATATTGGTGTTATATTTATGTGATGATTGATTTTATGAAATTTGGATTATAGAGTTTTTGCTGCTGAACCTTATTGCTTTCTTCAAGCGCATGAAGGGCCTGCTTATGATGTTAAGTTTTACGGCGATGATGATGATGCTTTGTTGTTGAGGTTCATCTTCTTGAATTTGTGCCTTTTTTGCTCGGGTTTTGTTTAGAATGGCAATGTTTGTTGGATTAAGATAGTTGTCAATTACTTACAGGAAAATGCTACTTGAAGTATTATTATACTTGTAATTGCGCTATATGTTAATTTACGTAAGATCATGTTAAAAAGAACAATGTAGGTGAATCGCACAATGTAAGACTCGTGTTTGTGCACATTTGTCGCTTTTGAAGCATAATATGATTATGAACTTTGCTTAAGTACTTAGTTTTTGCTATTACTCTATTAGTATCAATCTTCTGCCAGTATCACCTAAATGTCTGGTCTAGTTTCAGAAAGCTGCTATGATTTCGATTATAACTCACCATATTCATTACCAACTTCAAAGTCTATTTTTTCAAAGGATTACAAATACAAGTATGAGTAATTATTGGTTCATTAGATGAACATGACGATATGTAGCTCTATAGGCTCTTCTCTAATTTCAATAGTTTATTACTTTATTTGAATTATTTATAATAGAACAGAGGAGCTAATTGCTTCAAATTACCCAACTATTTTTTTTTGATCGATTAATGACCCTACCAAATTACTAATGCCATTAGTTAGGGGGAGGGGGTTATTAAATATCAAATATGTATTGTACCCTAGAATCCCAAAGCAGATTTCTTCATTGGGGGTTTAGCATTAGGAAATGTGTTTTCAATCATAAATATGTAATGACATATTTATATGAATAGCTTGTTTTTGTTCCTGTGTGATTTTGCATTTGCATGCATTAAACGTATACAGAATGGTAACATGAGGATATGGGTTCAGAAATTTTGAATGAATTTTGGAATTTACAATCCAGCTGTGGAGATGATGGCTGGATACGAGGGTGGAAATGGAAGGAACTTGAAGAGTCAGAGACACCTATACATAAGCAAGGTATTGTATCTTGCTTCCTTAGGCTTAGATAACATGTTGGTTGTGCGAAATATTTTAACATGAATAACTTGCTGCTTCTATTTGATGAGCAATGAAATCTTGCAAACTCTTCTGTGTGAGGGGAAATTTAACCATTGAACATTTGTAGTGAAAATGGTCAAAGTGTCTTGTGTTTTCTATTATTTTATGGAGAAACTGATAGTTAAATAGACTTTCTTTGGCAATTGAAATTAAGAGGGATCAGTATTTACTATCCTCCAACTTTTATGAAGTGGTGAAAGAAGAAACTCTTCTTATACCAGGAAACCCAATATAATACCAATCCCAAAACTAGTACAAAGATACCAAAAGTAAGCAATACATAATACAACTTAGAAAAATAGTACAATACCCAACAGGACTGAACTAGAACAAAACTTAGCTTAGCATTAATAAGGAAACTAAGTGAGCATAGTGACAAAAGTAGCTGCTTTAATCAATCATTGCACCTGCAGGCGTCCTTGCATCGGGCTCATTTGACAAACATGAATCACTAAACACTTTGTTAGCTCTTGAAAGCCAACAATTTTGGACAATTTCAACAAACTTCCTGATAAAATGAATCTGCTGATGCAGCTGCTCATTGTACGTTGATTAGCTTAGTTGCCACTCCATCTGTTCACAAAAGATAAATCACAGGTTGGAGATTGATAGAAGTCTCCAACATCGCATAACAATACTTATCTCTTTCCATCTCTCTCTCTCTATCCTCAACTCATGGACAACTTTCTGTAGTTATTCTTTGATTTCTCTGAGTTACTTATAATAGTGGTTTTTAGGATTGAGGTAAGAGGACATGTCACTTATGCCAGAGTTCTATGACCGATTCTGGTTGTGATGTTGGGTTGGGTATGGAAGATTTTTGGTTTTTTCTTTCCATGGGGCTTGGAGAAGTGATTTGTGAGAGTCCCTTTTTTTTTTTTTTTTTTGTGGGGGGGGGGGGGGGGGGGGGGGGGGGGGGGTTGAAGGGTATATCAAATTCATATGGTAAGTTCTTTTTATCAGGGAATTTGTGGAGGGGGATGGGGGTTCCGATCTACAGAGTATGTTCTAAGGAGGCATCTGACTATCCACCGGATATTAAAATTATGCTTGGAAGGATTGTGAGTGTTATTTAGTGTATGAAAAAGTGTGCCTTCTTGGCTCTAGATTTTAGAATTGTGCTTGGAAATGTGGTGAGGGAATTAGTTGAGGATGGTGTCGTATCCAGTGTATGAAAAAGCTTGCTTATGTGCTGAGGCCTAGGCACTAGGCGACAAACACTTTTTTTTTTTTTTTAATTTTTTTTAAAAAATAAAATCTAGATTAGGTACATTCTTTTGGGTGTGTCAACCATCTAAAAAAATAAAATTATACAGTATGCGTCATTGATTTCCACCCAAGGCGTACGTAGGCATAATAGGACCCTGTCACCTTAGTATGCCTCGACCTTTGTTAAACACTGGTGGTATCATTGAATGTTATCAGTGACCAATCATGATTCTGACTTTTTATCGGTGTCTGTCATGGTTCCTCAATGTTGAATCACGTTCACAAAGCATTACTGCAGTAATGTAGCTCTTTCCCATAAATATTGTGGTGAACAATATACTGCTATCTCTTAAGCAGAATAACTTTGCTTGTAATAGATGGTATTGCTACACCAAAAAAAGAAATTGTTGTTAGAAATTCAAATGATAGCCAATAGCATAGACTACTTTACACTAGATATAGACTGAATCCTTCATTTGAGAATCTAGAATAAGTTTGACATGCTAACTGGGTGTTCGAAATAAGCACATTCAGCTTAAAATCAGACATTATTAGCTTAAACAATAATAACAAATAGCTATGGCTTGGTATGGGTCCTGGCTGGAATTAGTTTTGCTGAATTCCCCACTATTTTTTTTTTATTTATTTATTTTTTATTTTTATAGAGCTTGGTAAAATCCATGTATTTCCAAGGCTTAAGGATCACTGTTTTTCTTGATGTATGTGCAGGCTCCCATGTAAAACCTTCTATAGACTTGATGAATCCACAACACAGGTATTACTCGAAATTAAAATTTGCAAATAATATAGTTTTACTGCTTGCGTTTACTTGACATGTATTAACACATATTTATCATCATAACATTGTTTGGCTTTGTGTGTGTTTGTTTTGAGGATTCAAAATATACTCTACAATCTATCTCATGAGAGCATAGATATCATTGTGTGCTCTCACTGTGTGCATGCAAGAAGACTTTTTGGGAGTTCAAATAGCTTTTCCTTTGTATGTGTTGATGATAACAAGAGAAATCATTTTCCTTTAAACCCAAGTGTCATATATCAATAAATAGTAGAACTATTGAATTAAACCCAGTAGTTCCTACTTCCTAGATAGATTTTGAATTTATGATAATATTCTTCTTCGAAACTCTTGGCGAGCTTAAGACTTGGATCATCCGTTAAGTTAGGTTCCAGTTACACACTTAGGCTTTCCTCTAATTACTAAAATAAGTTCCGGCATAAATAAGTTAAAATAAGTAAAAGCAAAAGTAAAGTTCAGTAAAATTCTAGTCACTGGCGGATTCAGGATTTTCGAACTGGTGAGTCACCATCAATAATTGATCACTTGTTTCAATCCAAAAATTATACTCGTATTAAAAAAAATTATATTTCACCAAAATGATTTCAATCCAAAAATAGGAAATAAAAATCCATACTACAATAGTACTTAAAAATTCAATCTTACAAGTCGAAAGTACTCCAAATAAATAACATGTTACAAACAAATGGTACTATAAAATTATTACATTAAATCAACTTTATAATTTTTTACTTAATTGATAAGCTTTGTGGGAAAATATTAAAATTGGTTGCACAAATAGAGTATAAATAGAAACAAGAATTATTAAAAAATTATACAAAAGTGAGATAGTTTAAGAGACAGGTTATTAAATATAACCGGTCTCTTTAATGAAAAAAGAAAGTAGCGCAAAAAACCATTCATATTCAATGGCAGCAGAAAGGTATTTTAAAAAAAACTAACGCAAACTCATGTAGGCTGTGTGGCAATAGAAATAGCAGCATCAAAGAGACCGCCTATCTATAATAGGCGGTCTCTTTGATATTTTTAAAATAATATATATATATATATATATATATATATATATATATATATATATATATATATATATATATATATAAACATCATTTTTTTTTTGCTGGTGAGTTACGTGCACCACTGTGCACATGAATAGATCCGCCCTTGATTCTAGTTAAGGCTCTATATGTTTCATTTGAATGATTAATATGTAACTATACTATTTGAGCTTATATGAACTTATATTAATTTGTCTAAACTTACATTATTTTGTCTGAACTTGTTTGGAATAAGTTGAAAGTCTGAACTTGTTTGAACTTATATGAAATTAATTTTTTTATTTCGAACATATTTTATCAAAATTTATTTTGTCTGAACTTTTTTTTCTGAAATAAGGTAAAATTAGTTAAAATAAGATTAAACAAAAAGGCCCTAAGCAAAAGTTCAGCACAAGTAAGAGAAGTCCAGCAAACATATATCAAGTTCATTAAAAAAAAGGGTTTAAAATTACAGAGCCTTACACTAGGAATATTAAATGAGTCACTTTTTGCAACACTTATCATTTTGATGCTTGGTGCACGTTTCCATTGATAGACTTCCCTTAGATCAAAAATTCAAACTACACATGGTAATTCTATCTTTTCTTATGCTTGATTTCATTCTTAAATAATTTTTCCTTTATTTTGTACTAGGGGTCCGTGGTATGCTACATCTCCAATATCGGAGAACAATGCAATTGCTGTTGACCACCAGGTTTTCAAATGATTGTCTTGTTTGTGTTTCAGTTAATGTTGTTTTTTAAATTGATGGGGATTGTGTTTTATGGTTACCATTATCTCTCTATACCAATTTTCAAGGCAGGACTGAACTAATACATTTCAATATTTCTGTTTTATGCTTGTTGCACCTTAATGGGATGCTTGTTTGAACTCAAATATGGTTGCTGGATTTGACCTCTTGGGTGTGTATTTAGAGTATGACATTTAATCTATCTTGCTTGACAATGAAAATGGGGTTTCCTAGAGCATGTAGCTCTATATAGAGCATTAGAGCGTATGCAAGAAATATTTGTGGAAGAATTCTTGAATATATTCTTGGTTCATGCAACTTCATCCTTTTGGGAACAAGGATTTGGTTTTGTTTTGTGTGTGTTTGTTCTAACTTATTAACTAAGTGGTTTAAAAAAATTAAGTTGTTATGAGATATAGGTGTACAGACTAAACTAAATATTTTTTTAAAAAAAGAAGATAAAAAACAATAAGAAAGAGTTGTGACATATGAACCTGACCATACTATTTTTTTACTTGCTCGTCCCCTCCCCCTCCTCACATATCCGTTCACAATACACCCACCTATCTTTCTCTTTTATTGTATGTTGCATTGCCTTCTCATCTGCCACCTTGTTTTCTATTGTTAGCGGAGAAGCCAACCTTCTTCTCTCTAGCCGCCAACCTGCGCAGCCATTGAAAACAAAGTTAATACATGAATCACTTATCTCTTAGGATGGAAACTCCTTAATTTTCTTTCTTCTTTGTAATCTGGTTAGTCAATTGACATATTTTTATCTAAGGGTTTTAATGTACAACTAAAATTGAAATAAATAAATAAATTGAGCCTGAGGTACTAGAGAGATGGATGATTAATTAGGCTTTTTTGGGATTATAGAGAGAGGAGGTAGATCTGATTTCAGTTGATGAATGCCATGCCTATTTTCTTTTCCTCTATTCGGGCTCGTATCTTTTGTCCATACCAAGGTAATGTCTTGTCAAGTAACTGTGGGGCCATCAGCCAACTTGGTGAGTCCAAATATCAAAGCTTGACTTCTGATGTTGTTAGGTTATTAATGTGGGTTTTTTGAGTGGCAATCTTTCATTAAGACAATTTGTCGATTCAAACCTATGCCAAGTTGCCAACCGAGGTAAGATTGCATTTCTCAATGGTTAAGTCATTGAGCCTCAGAGACTTTAAGCACTTCTGCTTGTTCACTGTGGTTTTTGACACTAATAAATTTTAATATATTAATAATGAACAAGATGGCTTCTTTGTACTCTATCTATCCCACTTTGTTGTCTACTTCTATTCAGGGTTGCCCTAAAATTATGTCTCTAATTCCCATTACATTAGCATACTACATACGAGTATTATTAGAACATTAACTTGGATAAAGTGAAGACATTAAAGAGGGAGATTCATCAGCCATTTTGTGGATCACAATATAGGCTGTGCTGTTGTATGAACTTTTTACTTTCTTATATTATTCAAGTTTGCAACTTGATTGAATCATCACTTCCTGTAAATTATTTAGTGACTAATTGACTTGCTTCTAGTCACCCTACCCGTAATTTGATCCCTTCTTCATATTATTGACACCTCAATACATTTCACTTTTTCCAATGATTGTTCTCTTTTTCTTCTATATCAGAGAGGATCCATTTATGCTGCTGCTGGTGATTCCTGTGCATACTGCTGGGATGTGGTAATTATCTTGTTTCTTAAATAACACATGAAACATGTATATTTGTTCTTCAATGAGTTTTCATTGAAATATAAGATATTCTAATATTCACTTTCTCTTTTTATATGTTAACTTGAGGTTATGTTTAAAATTCCAAGTATCGGTGCGTTGTTATTTTCATCCTCTGCTGAGTATATCTGATGTGTCAGATACTCCTTTTAGCTGTACTGTATCTGACTAGTCCATTCTATATCTTTCTCAGGAGACAAGTAAGATTAAGACGGTGTTTAAGGGACATTTGGACTATCTGCATTCCATTATTGCTCGAACGGGCAGCAATCAGGTAGAGTTTTTCATGCCAAAATTTAAATGTCTTCACTGTTTTTGAAGTCCCCTTTTGAGCTCTTTTTTTTTCCCAAATTAAAAGAATAAATATAAAAAGTAAATTATTATCATATATTCATATTGCTGAGTTGCAAACCTGATTAGTGCCACTGATTGATATAAATTGATAGGTTATATCTTATATCTGTATGTTTGAAATCCTCATAGCGTGTAGATAGATAGTTAGATAGATAGATAGATAAAGTAGGATACTGACATTTGTCTGAAAGTTTGTATCTCATTGCTCCTGTTTGGGTTTCAGATCATAACTGGATCAGAGGATGGTACAGCAAGAATTTGGGGTATGATGGCAAATTTCTAGTCATGCTGGAAGATGCGCACAATTTTTTTTGCCGTTTTCTTGAGTGCCGTGTGATTATTTTCTTGTGACTTTGTAAAAGAAGTTAATATGAACTGATTTTTAAAATTTTCTCCTAGACTGCCGAAATGGAAAGTGTGTTCAGGTGATATCTCCAAAGCGAGAGAGTCTAAAGGAAGTTTCCAGTGTTAGCTGCATTGCTGTAGATGCAAGTGAGAGTTGGCTGGTAAAGCTTCTAGTATCATGCTCTCTGGTCATGATTTCTGTTTTTGAAGTTTGCATTCAGATTTATTGCACCATGAGATTTGCACGCATGCTTAAAGTGAGTTTGTGATACCGTCTGCTGTAATATGTTAATGCAGCGGTTCTTTGTTGGTTCTTCTTGGCTTGTTGAAGCAATACATATCCCCCCCCCCCCCCCCCCTCTTTTTTTTGGCAGTAGATCAGCTAGATCAAATGAAAACAGTCTTGCCGTTGAGTAATTAAGACCAGCAGAATTATGAATTTATGATGTATAGATTAGACGCATCACTTTGTTCGGCAGAAAATTCCAGATTACCATTCAGTATTCTAACTAATATTTTCTAATAATATCGACTAATTGAAATATTGGGTTGATGTAATGAATCTGAAAATAACTTGTGTTGGTTTGACATTAAATAGTGTAGTTCCTTAGCACCTTTGCATTTCTTGGTATCTCATTGGCGGTCAATTAGCGTGCAGTATTAGTACCTCTGCTTCCATTTTAAACAGTTGTTCTTGTTCTGTCTGTTGTTTTTATGAGTAGATTATTTTGACTTCTTTTAACAAAAGATCTCTATGCTGTGTGTTAAGTGCAAGTTTGTAGCCATATAAATGGCCTTTGTAGAAAAGGATCTGCAGCCCAAGTACTTAACGTAGTATCAATTATTGTTATGATGCTCCTGTCTGCCAGGCTTCCTGCATAAAGCATAATGTAACTTTTCTCTTCTGCAGGCTTGTGGTAGCGGAAAAAGTTTATATGTTTGGAATCTTCTGGCTTCAGAACAAATTTCAAGGATCAGTACTCCTACAACTTGCCAAGATGTAGTTTTTGATGACAATCATGTAAGATCTTATTCTGGTTTGTGGCTGGGTACTTAACCTACCATGATTAGATTTCACCATTCCAAGTTGAACCTAGATGCCTTACCATTCTTCCATTAATATGAACACTAACTGAATTTTCAACTCTGGTTGTGCTTGCATGAATTGAAGTGGTGGCATTAATTTAAACTGAAGCTTGTTGCTGAATTGTGAATGTTTTTCTTTGTTTATGTCTGTGTATCCATTTTTTACTATGATAAGAAACTCATTGAATGTTTGATGTCTTTGTTTGACTTCATGTCGCCTTGAATAGTTCTGTATGTGGTCTAAGTTACCTTTTCATTGGTGTTTGCTGTCGCTATTTTAATGAATATGTTGCTGTCTGAATGTTTTCATCATCATAGTATTCTTTAAGTAGTGGTATGGGAAAGTTAGGTGATGGCTGACCACTTGTCACACGAGTCTTTGGGTGACAAGGAAATTTTTTTAGCATCGCAAATTTTGATCCCTAATCTTTAGGTGATCTTCAGCTTGATTTAATTATTATCAGTTCCAACTTGGCTTGCTTTAGATTCAGTAACACTTTGTTACAGCTTCTTTTATAATCTTTTATAATTTCTTGGAATTTTATCAAACTTATATTCATCCTAGATATAGGACACAGTTCATTTTGAAATTTTCTTCACTGATTGTTCATTTCATTATATTATTCCTTAAAATGTTACGTTCTATTCCCCCCCCCCCCCCCCCCCCCCCCCCCCCCTTAATTTATCTGTCAGCTCATTTGACTTTGCTGTTTAGCTGTGTTTAAAAGCTCTGTTGTTGTTTAAGCTAGTGAATTTCCTGTTCTACATTCATATAATTATCTGAACCGCATAAACTAGATCCTGGTTTGCATTTTTTAGGCTGCTTCCATCAAGGAGTTGTAAGTTGACAAGAAATTTGCCTTTTCACTTTATGCATTAGCTACTGGTGCAGACGGTCATTTAACAGCCATTCGCTTCACTGTAGCTATTTGACAGATGTGTGGTGTTGTGTTTTGCTTTGCTTTATACGAAGTATTTATATATCTACTATGATCTATCAGATATTAGCAGTTGGAGCTTCATCAATGCTTAGTCGAATGGACATGAATGGCAAGATCCTATCTCAAATAAGATGTGCTCCTGAGTCAGCATTTTCTGTCTCCTTGCATCAGTCGGGTGTATGTTCTGTTAACCTTCTAGTTTTTGTCATTTATAAAACCCTTGCAGCAATTGCTATAATACGCAAGGCTTATCATCACCTATTTATTTTCTGATTGTTTAAGCATTTTTGGAAAACTTGATGCGAGTTGGAACATTCAGCTTCTTCATCCCTTATGGAGATGTCATTTTTTCAATTGTATTTCCCACATGCTCTTTAAAGAGTGTCTGTGTATGCTTCTAATGCAAATATCGTTTTCTTTAACAACAAAGCCTTAGTCCCAAAATGAATTTTAAATAATCATATTGGCCTTCACTATTTCTGCCCTGGCAATGTTGCATTCCCAGCAAATTGAAGGGATAGGGCCAAATTTCCCAATGCATCCATATTAAATAAATCCCAGGGAAAACTCAAATGGTCGCTCTTTAAGACAGAGGGAGCTAGTTTTGTGGAGGGTTCACTGATGAATGGATCATTTTCAAGCTTTTTAGAATTTTTGTTGCATAAAAAGTCTAACTAGTTTATATGTTATATTTATATGCATGAGAGTTCATGTCTCACCAACTGGAATGATGAGATAGACAAGGAAAATCATCTCGAATTATGATATCTAGGGGCTACCTAGTATATTTCCTTTCATACGTTTGTGATGATTCTATGAAAACAAGAATCTAATTTGGCCATCATGATTTGTAATGTTGTGAAGTGTTTATAGCCTTGGTGATATATCCATCACTTTAAAGTTAACTGGAATCTAGGCGAGGGAGCTTATTAATGGTTCTCTTTCATTAATTGTGCTGTTGGTTTTCATACTAATAGTTGTCAATGTTTGTTTTCCAGGTGATAGCAGTTGCTGGGTATACAGGGCTGGTTGATGTGGTATCACATTTTGGAAGTCACTCGTGCACATTCAGATGCACATCTGTATGATCTCCCACCTTATATAGTTATGCTTTATACAAAGTATGATTCTTAGACTTTTTGGTAGATAGATTTCCATTTTTGTGAAGGTCTGAGTACTTGAGCTATGTATCATTATACGAATAAGTAATTTGAAGATCTGATTATTAGTGTAGATCTGATTTCCTGATTACCACCTTTCAACCTCCTTTTGGAAATATTTTATTTTTAAAGTATTGCTCCATACTATAGTCCTCTACATATAGACAATCTTGTAGTTGTATTTGTAATTCTCAGGTGACTACATTAGGGGTGTCCATTATTCGGATAAAAACCGAAATTCAATCCAATCCAAACCGAATTATCAATTCGGATCGGATCCAAACTTTAAATCGGATCGGATCGGATCGGATTGAATTTTTTTGAAAATTCGGATTTTCAGATCGGATCAGATTGACCTTGTTCGGATCCAAAAAACCGAAATAACCGAATTATAAAAGCGTTATTTTACAAAAAAAATATTGCTAATATTAATCATGTTAAACTACGTTTATGATTATAATAATATTAATCATATAAACCTATGTTTTCAATACTTGTATAAATCATGTACAACTATACTTTCAAGAATTGAATTGTATTATTGCAGTTTTATTTTTATAATCGCATTAGACCTAAAAAAATTAGCAACATATTTTAATTCGGATTTTTGGGTTGGATCCAAATAACCGAATTATAATTCGAATTGGATCGGATTGGATTTGGTAAGTAATTCGGATCGGATTGGATTTGAAAATTAAAAACCGAAATTTATTTCGGATCGGATTGGATTTGGGCTAAATCTAATCCGAAAACCGAATGGACGCCCCTAGATTACATAAGTAATGTTACATTGACAATTTTTACAGCTAAAAAAAAAGGTTTTGCAGAAAGATATTTAGAACAAGCGAAACTTTCATATGAGTGTTCAACTTTGGTTTGGTTCATTAATGTTCAAAAAAACTTCAATTCTGGTGGCCCGGTAAGAACTGATTTGGGTAAGTTCAGCATTCAAGTCGCGTCGTTATCAAATATGTCAAATTTGATCGGATTTTCTTAGGTTTGGTTCAATTCTATTGTCAATTTTGGCTCAACATTGGGTATATTGCTAGAATGTGGATATGTGGTCAATTAATAAAAACTATGACACGCAAATTGTAGCATATCAAGGTCTTAATGTCTTATTAATCTAAAAAAATGCGATCCGATATCTTATCTTTAAATTCCCTTGATTTCCAAATATGCTAATGATAAGGATAACTACAAACTTTCAAGTGAATCTTAGCATAGGAATAGTTTAAATATCTTGGAAAAATGAATTTTCAACCTTTGATTGGTTTCATAATCTATCCTTGTATTCCCACCGTCTTCAAAACTTCGACCATTTTGAGTTGATTTCGCGATTATTAAGAAAATTTAATAAAAAAAAAATAAAAACATATTGGAAAGATAAATTTACATGGGTTTTATAAAAAAGTAGAGAGATAAAGTATTACAAATAAATGAAAACACAAAATTTTATATGGGAAAGCTAATTTTGCACAAATATTGTTGTAAATTGGTGGGTATTTTAATACAAATGGGTCGATCATTTTGGGACTAAAATTAGGTTAAAAAGATCGAAGTTTTGGGGACGAATGGAGTACTATTATTTCAATAAAATAATAAATTAAGAAACCTTTAGATGAAGCAAAGAATATACTCCAAATTTTTATAGGTGGGTCCAGTAATGAATTATTAATATTTGTACTTAGTACTAATCAATCGAAGATAAGCTCGTATTACTCATTCTAGGTTGACCAAGATATTTTAATTAACATAATACTCATCATTATAATAAGGTGGTGGAAATGCACCAATCACCAAAAATTATTATACATGACGTCGAAATCACCTAACCACAATACGAGTATGATATAATGTGACGAAATCACTAGAAATTTGGTTTTGGTTTTGGTTTTGGTTTGTAGGCGTTCCAAACTTGGGTCGATGAAGGAAACAAGTGGTAGTTATGTTGACGTTTTAAGTACCCGCCGAGACTGCGTTGGTATATTCTTCAAAGTACGATTTTTGGATATTCTATTCTAGATTTCTAGATGTTTAACCCCCTAACTACTTTGTAGAATTGTAGGTTGTTAAATTTATACAGAGTACTAAAATACGAAGTATACTCGTTTTAATATACGGAATATATTATTTGTGAATTGAAAGAATAACATATCAAGATAATTAATGAACGAAGGATGAACTTTGTAATTTTTACTCGATGTTGGAATATTGGTTAAATTGTTAAAACAAGTCTTTAGTAAGATCGTTTGATCAAATCAATGTTTCTGTCACTCTCTATATGTTTTGTTTGACATTTTAAAAGTGTTTTTAGACACTTTTATAACAATTTCTAGGGTAAATAAATCTCTACAAATATATAATAGGTTAGAAAAGACTTGCCATTAAGGGCTTGTTTGGTTCACCTTATTTTTGCTTATCTAAACTTATGTGATCTGATCTGATTGTCTAATTTAACCAAACTTTGACCTTAGATATACGATAATCTATAAGGAAAAAATATATCAAGTGGGGTTTTGTTAGATTCATAATAATGTGTATTTTATTAATATGTAATTTTCATAATTTTTTTCATTACGAATTTAAAGATATTTAGCGATAAAACTGCACATAAAACGATGATTTGATATGAACTTATTTTTTCTGATCTGATCTGGTCTGAACTTATTTATTCTGATTTGATTAGAACTTATTTTTTCTAATATAAGTAAAAATAAGGTGAACTAAACAAAGCCTAACTCACTATACCTATTTTTTTTTTTTTTTTTGTTACATCTATCATTTTTTTTTCTTGAACTTATCTGAACTTAGGGTCTGATCTCTTTAGCTTATTTTCAGTTCACTTCAACTCCAATAAGTTCAGTTTAGTTCGGTTCAGCTCTAATAAGTTCAGTTCAGTCAATCAAAACATGCCCTTATTACACCTAAAATAAATGAAAAACTTATTACACCTGAAATAAGTGAAAATAAGGTGAACAGAACAGATCTTTAGTACTTACCCGAATATAACTTGTAGGCCATTGAATATTGGCATATATAAAGTCACAAAGAATAAATAATGTGTAGAAGGAATTCAATACATTCTTTGTCTCTTAAAATTAAGGGTAAATACAAGTTTATCTACCAGATAAACGAATTTTTGTTAATTTGGTGGGATTTCTGTAAGTATATTGAAAAAGCTTTCAGTATTTTTGGTGAGCTGTCCAATTACTGTTTGCAACTTGCATTTAGGGATTTACACATGTACCCCTTAACTAGTACATGAAAAGACGCATGTACCCTCCATTGGTACTTGAAAATATAATTATACCCCCAAAACTTTGTTTATCTGGGGAATTAATTTACTTTTTGGTTTATCTCTTTGACATTGTTATTCACTTCCTTGGTCTCAAGTTAATCAAATCGGTTAAACCATTACAAGATTTTAAGCAAAATAAGTAACTTCTTTATTTTATGGAACGTTAAGTAAGTAGATTGTTTTCATTATTGTAAGTGGAAAGACGAACATTGATTTTTCAAGGGGTGTGAATAAATTTTAAATATTCTTGATTTGTTTTTTCTATTATTATTTACAAAAAAGTATAAGTAAAGTAATTTCAAAAATTTATACACTCGATGTATGTAGAGATAGGTGCACTCAAGGATATTCCTTTTGCTCATTTGATATTTGTTATTTCGCTTATCATCAATCTATCTAGGAGTGTCCATTCGGTTTTCGGATTGGATTTAGCCCAAATCCAATCCGATCCGAAATAAATTTCGGTTTTTAATTTTCAAATTCAATCCGATCCGAATTACTTACCAAATCCAATCCGATCCAATAATTCGGTTATTTGGATCCAATCCGAAAATCCGAATTAAAATATGTTGCTAATTTTTTTGGGTCTAATGCGATTATAAAAATAAAATTGCAATAATACAATTCAATTCTTGAAAGTATAGTAGTACATGATTTATACAAGTATTGAAAACATAGGTTTACATGATTAATATTATTATAATCATAAACATAGTATAACATGATTAATATTAACAATATTCTTTTGTAAAATAACGCTTTCATAATTCGGTTATTTCGGTTTTTTTGGATCCGAACAAGGTCAATCCGATCCGATCCGAAAATTCGAATTTTCAAAAAAATTCAATCCGATCCGATCCGATTTAAAGTTTGGATCCGATCCGAATTGATAATTCGGTTTGGATTGGATTGAATTTCGGTTTTTATCCGAATAATGGACACCCCTAAATCTATCAATCTATAAATAAACTAAAATAACAACCGCTGACATCATCACTTTTCAAATTGTACACATCAAGTTGTGGTTGAAAATTTTCCCGCCTAAATTAATTGCTGACATTATATTTTTATTTTTTACCTTAAATTATTACAATAGTTCTTTTTTTTTTTAAAAAAAAAAAATACAATTATTATTATATTATATTATTATTCCATATATTATATTATGATGAATTTGAGTTACTATTTGGCTTCAAAATAATAATAACTCCCGGTTAAAGAGTATTTCGTATTGCATAATTTACTTAAATTTATACTCTTCTTCAAAATTAGTTAGATCTAAATAGCATTGCAATTAATGGTTAGGTTTTTAAAATTTATCTCATACAAGGGACATATGTAAAATAAATATGGGAAATTCCAAATGGTAACCCCCAACTTTTGCTACGCACCAATGGTAACCTCCCCTTTTTTTTATTATACAAAATGACCTCAATTAAGAATTTCATCTCACTTATGACATTAATGAGTGTTATGTAGTTAAAAAAAAGTTTACTATGGTTAGCTTTGTAAAAAAAAAAATCAAAAAAAAAAAAAAAAAAAAACCACCAACCTAACCACCACCTCTACCCTCATCCCTCACCAGACCTAGCCACCCCACCTCCAACCTCACCGGGACCTCACCGAAGCCACCGAAACCGCCGAATCACCCACCTGAACCACCGAACGATTGCCTCCCCCCTTCCTCCGCCTAGACCCAAACCCTAACCTCGCAACCTTCTCTCTCCTGTGGCCGTTTTGGTCGAGGAGGGGCGGTGGGTTTAGGGTTTGAGGTTTCAAATATGGGCGGGATCGGAGAAGGCGGAAGGTGAAGAGAGAGAGGGTGGAGGAGAGGGCGGAGAAGAAAGAGAGAGAGGGAGGATCGGTGGTCTGTTGGTGGTCTGGGGTGATCGTGGCTTGGCTTGGCGATCTGGGGTGGTTGGGGTTCTAAGTTCGGCGATCTAGGAGGGCTGGGTTGTCGGGGTTCTGTGTTTGACTGGGGTGGTCGTGGTCGTGGTCGTGGTTTGGGTTCGGTGGTTTGGGGGCGGACATGGTTTGGGGGTGGTCGCGGTTTGGGTTCGGTGGTTTGGGGGAGGTCGTGGTTTGGGGGTGGTCGTGGTCGCCGGAAAGGGAGATGGTGGCTGGCTAATTGGGGTGGCTGGTTTATGGTGGTTGAATTAATTTAGTTTTTTTTTTTTTTTTTTGAAAAAAATCTAACTATAGTTAATTTTAATCAATTATTTAATGAAATAAGGTTATGAGTGAGATGAAAATCTTAACTAAGGTCATTTTATATAGCTAATTTTCAAGAGGGTTACCATTGGTGCGTAGCAAAATTTGGGGGTTACCATTGGGAATTTCCCAATAAATATTTATTCAAAGAAATTTTTTATGTCTTGTATTGCACAAGACTTATCTATCTAATATATACTAAAATAACAACCACTGATGTCATCATTGCCTACGTGTCACCTTTTTAGTTAATTTTTTCCCTCCAAAATGCAAGGATGATGTCATATTTTTTTTTCCTTTTTAAGCTACCCTATTTAACATAGCTTTGAAAATATATTCCATTTGAATTTTTAAATTTTGGGTTTTCTACACATATTATGCTATTTAGTTATTTACGACTTGTTAACAATAGCTAATAATATAATTTAATTGAAATTTCTTAATTAAATATGAAAATTATGCACTTTCAGGAATTGTATATTCAAATTTAATTAGAAATTAGTTAAGGAAAAATGAGGAAGTTATTTTCTTTTATTATGTGTTAAAATTCTATAATTCAATTCTTATTTTAAAACCGTGCATCGCACGGAGTTAATCTAGTTAGGTAACTAAAGAAATAACTGCTGACATCATCATTTACAAGTGTCAACTTTTCATACAAAATTTTCCCTCCAAAATTTTGGTATCATTATTTTTTTTTTCAAGATAATTTTTTTTTTTTTTTTTTTGGAATTAGTAAATTAATTGCACATTTCCTAAAGCATTTTATGCTAAAATTGACTAACTACACAACTTTTCCATGGATTAAAATTAAAAGTTAGTGGCTAGACTATTTCATTTTTCTAGAAACATTTTATCTCCTCCTACTTTATACATTTATAGTGTTGTTTTTGGTGTTTCCATTCCTTATTAGTTCTTATAAAAAAAAAATTAATGAAAGATAAACCAGTAAATTAATGCTTACATCTTATAAATAAGTTTTAAATTTTATTTAAATTACGAAGCATATAGTATAATATATAATTATAATACTCTATATTTAACATCATATCTTTCGTTATAGCTCAATTTTATCTAATAAGAAGGCACACAATTTATTAGTGTTTTTTTTTTTAAAATATGTATTACATACAAATAAATAAGCAAAACAAATATTAAATCGTGCATCGCACAAGACTAACCTAGTAACTATATACTAAAAGACACATCAGCAATGACACGTGTCATCTCCTGATGTGTCCTTAGGTTTTTTTTTTTAATTTTTTTTTACATAACATTTTATTAAAGAAACAAATTTTATACAAAAATAATTCTCTAATCTTATATGATATTATTACTTTAAAAAAAATATATTTGACATATTTTTAACACAAATATTTAAATAGCTACTATAAAAAAAAAAAAATCTTGACATAATTTTGATCATTTTCTACTTCATTTTATATGTAACATATCTTTGGTAATACTTTTTTTGAAATGATTATTAAAAATTATCGTGCATGGCACGGGAACTAACCTAGTATTATATAAGCAAAAATATATTAATTGAAAAGAAAATGCATGGGGTATACCTCGCATCTGAGTGTATATAAAAATTTTCGAATTCCAAAATAACTGAGAGAAACAATTAAAAAAAAAAAATATAGGTTCCTTCTTTTTATAGAATTAGTTGCAGCTAATTTGGTACTACTTTAAAGTGATGCAACTAATATAGAACGATTTCATATGGTACAATTAATCCTACATTGAGAGGGGTAACCTAGGCGCTTAGCATTTTGGCATATGTCGACGAACAAAAGCATATGGATCAATCTAAAGTATACTCACATACAAAAAACTTAAATCCTTAGGAGTATAAATTTCAACATTCAAAAATTCACTAAACTAAACTACTCTCTCTATATTTTTATAAGTATTACTCTTTGACCGTTATAATTTTAGTCGTTTAGTCAATTTAATTGAATAAATAAAATTATAGTAAAATGAAGTAGTTGGAATATTAAAAATTTGTAAAAAAAAAAAATTTAGCAGGGTTAACAGTTTTGTAGGAAACTACTCCTAATGAATATGAGAGGAAATAAATCATAAATTATAATGTTAAAAAGTACGAGTACTAGTTTTTTTGTAAAAAAAAAAAAAAAGAAATATATTGCTCTCTCCATCATTTTTAAATACTTGCTCCATTTTTCTATACATGGAGTTTTAGGATAAATTGGAAAAAGTAATATAATATGGAGATTGTGAAAGAATAAAATATTGTATAAAGTAAATATAGTTGATAAAATTAGAGGAGATAGAATATAAAAACACTTTAAATAAGAAAATAAAACAAGTATTTAAAAACAGAAGAAAATTTAAATGATGGATGGACAAAATCCCCTTTCTCCGGCACTAGAAAACAACGGAAAAAAAAAATACTCGTATGCAAAGCCTTATATGTCCACGGTGCACCGACCCATACGTGGGAAGAGCTTATGTTACTTAAATTCATTTAATTTTGCAATTTCTGTCAGACTCTAACCCGTGTTTCAATTTCAAGACCCCTCCTCTGATTTCACCTTTTTTCATTTTCTCTCTCCTACCATTTGCAAACAAAACAACAAGTATCCAAAGACGATCAATTTCGAAAGTGCCCAATCTAGAAGAATCTAGATTCAATTTCTACTCCAAATTACACTTTAATTACAATCATTATTAACGAATTTTCATACTATAATTCATCACATCAATTTTAACCAAAATTTTCCTTATTTATCTCTTCAATTTCGTCTCATTTTTTAGTTTTTCTTCAACAATTTGATTCTATTTTTGCATGATAAAAATTCGAATAACTTTCTAGAAATCGAGTTTTTCTGTTATGGCGATCTCAGAATCGCCGGAAATTATCGGTGCGACGGAGATGACGACTGCGATGGCGGCGGACTATGGCGATTCTGTTCGTCGGCGAGGTAGTGCAGCTGGTGGTGCGAGTGTTAAAGCTTCTACTTCTTCAATTTCGGAAGAATTGGAGGATTTGAAGAAGGTCTCTAATGGCGAAGCTGGTGACAGAATTGTTGATGGCGCTGATAATAATGATAGTGAAAGGAATAATTCTGAGAATGTTAATGGTGAAGGTGAAGCTAAGGTTGTTAATGGCGGTGGAGCTCAGGATTTTGAAACCGCGATTCGGTACTCGTATCGGCCGTCTTCTCCTGCTCATCGGAAGATTAAGGAGAGTCCTCTTAGCTCCGACGCCATTTTCAGACAGGTTTGCATTTTTTTTTTTTGGTTTGTAATTCATAAATGTTGCTATATTTGTTTTAATTTTATTTGTTGCTACAGCTTATAACGAAGTAAATTTTTTGCATACATTTATTGTGAAATTAGTGTTTACAATTTTATGTTGCGAAATGATTGTGAACAAATTAAGTTGAGTTGGATTGCAATTATTGTGAAATGAATGTAAATATCTTCAATGTTAGACAATTTGAAGTTTTAATTATGGACCTTGACTTGAGTTGTAATGTTATATTCAACGTTTGATTAATTTAATGTTAAATTCGCGATGAAGAGGTACAGAAGCATACATTTTGATTTCTGCAGCTTGCTTTCGGTAATGGTTGGTGCCAATGTCATCTACTTAGTTGACAAAGCTTAAAGTTTCAGATAACTAATTATTTCAGAAGGTTGGAACCTGGTGTAAAGTGTAAATGTACTTTGTACCTTGTTTAAGAAGCTAACCAATTTGAATCAGCAATATTAAATACTGGAATTGAATTGTGAAATGGAAAGAATAGTAGTAGGAAAAAGGTATTGGGGGGAGATTGTGCCGGGAAGATTAAGCTGTGAAGGATAAAGGAATTTTCTTGTGAATATGTTGATGGGTTTTAAAAAAGTTTTAAAGCAATTAAGAGTGTGTTTTTTTACGTATACAAACAATTAGTCTTTCACATTTGGTTCCTAATGTAAGAAAATAGAAACTTAGTTGTTAAGGTTGCGCAAAAAAAAAAAAAAAAAAAAAAAAACCTAGGTGTTAAGATTGTATTGTTTGACTGATTTCTAGGGGTTATACACGAGATCATGAGATGATTAACTATCAGATTTTTGTAAAGATCGTTTAAGGCATATTATCCTCAAATTAACTTTGATGTTGACCCGCATGAAGGTGTTATGATGTATTCAATTTGTATGAGGAAGGCTTGCCTTTTCCCCGGTTTGATAGCACAAAGATAATATCATAATTTGTTGAGAAGATATGCATGACAAAGAGGCCACTGTAGCTTGGTCTTTAAATTACACCTCTTTTTATATCATAATGCTGGAAAGAAAACCTTGGTTAGACCCCTACTCCCCTAGCATAGGCCTATTGTTACTCATCTATATGATTATAGAATGTAACTACAGACAATTAGAATCAAATTATATGAGAAAAAAAGGGTGATTGTATTCATGATTGTCCATAAAGTCACCTGCCCAATTATCTTTCGCCTGCAGTGAGAAACAGAGGAAACCATTGAAGGTCCATTTTATAATCATCTAAGACTTTCTAACATTCTAGACATGCCAATTTCGAAGGATATGTATTATTACCTTACATACAAATTATCTCCCTCAAGGCCTCAATTAAATTTTTTTGAAAATTGGCTGCGTTGTAACTTCCCCATGACTACCAGCGTCTCTTTAATGTAATATTATCTGATTGTTTCTGATATTCAGCTTGCACACTTGTAAGGGTAAGCTGAGTCCTTTTAATTTCGGAAATTTTATCTGGCGGTTTTTGGAGGTATATTCACTGGGACTGCAGTGCAACTGATTATGTTTCTCAATTGTTTTAGAATTATGGCGGTTGGATCACTATATACTTTTTTTTTTTCCCCCTGTAATGAACCTCAACTTTTTATATTTTTTGCTCTTTGATGCTGTACACATCTTCTAAATCAAGTCAATGATATCATTCATTTGCTCTTCTGAAGAAAAAGGAGACCTATGACCTTGACAGTGAAATATAGGCATACATGAAGATTGAGGTTTCATTAATACTAGCCAGTACAGAACACAGTCCAACAAATTTGGTGGCCAATATTTTCAGCATAATGATTCAGAAGGGAAATAATTGATTGTGAAGTTTGTGATCTTAGTATACATGACCTCTTTCTATCCTGATTTATTAACAGATCCAGGTTTTGCTTGCCCAACACTTTTGTTTTTCTTTCTCCTTATTGGACCAAGATTCCTTTTGTGACCAATGGTATCTATAGAGAGATTGGTCCGGAAAGTCCAGTTTTGGTGAATAGATGGTGTATAAGATTGTATATTCCAGAAATCTGTGTTTGTATTAGGTTACCTTCCCTGAAAGCAGACATCTGTTCTGCATCTGCAGCTTCCCTAATATACCAAGAAACTATGCATATGGTTGGTCATAGGCGGGCTCATATCATTTTGTGCAAATGCAATTTAAAGGTTGTTTTCTAAAAACCTTCCCAGTAGGCCTTCCCAATTTTAATGTAGTAACATTTGATGTTGAAAATTGGACCAAATGGAATCATCTGGTTCATGGATATGGTAGAGGGAAAGAAGATCAATGTAGTCTAGAACCACCTGTAATTGCCAGTCAATTGGTTTTCCCTTTGGTTACCTGACATTAACCATCATCAGTATGTATAAAATATGGATACTACTCTGTCAATAAAGATGTTTTATGGGTGAAGGAGCACATGTTGCTTTTTGGAAATGGACAATGTGCTGGATATCGAGTCAACCTGCTCATTTTAATGCATGTGCAAAGAACTCTATTTGATTTGTTTGTTTTGATCTGAAAGATGATCCATGAAATTAAGAAAAAGAAAAGGGGCCCTTTTTGAGTCTTTCCCTCCAATTTGGATTGCGTGGTTGATCTAAACCAAGTGTTCTGCTCATTTATCCTTCTTGCTTACAGTCTTCTGTAGTCTTGCCTTAATCTACATTCTTGGTCCAGTTATATTTAACATTAGTATGACTTGAAAAATTTTATGCACATGAAGAGAGTGTTAAATATTGTTAGATAAAGTTCCTTGCTCAGTTGTTGAGAATTATTTGGTTTATCAAGTTGTATTGGGTTAAAGGATATACAATATTCGTCAATCTTAGACTAAGACTAAAATAGTGTAAGGTTGCGCTCTTCTATCCTCCCTACACCATGTCCTGACCCAAAACCTCACAAATTACTGGTGTAATAACGGCCTGACTGATATTGGTTTCTCTTAGTTGAAAAGATCGCTTTCATATCAAGAGCTGCAATTTTTCCGTGTCGCATGGCTGTCTATAACTGAGTTTGTTGCCCCAAGTAAAATATAGGCGTTAGATTTTGATAAAGATTTCAATTTGCTCGTGGACAACTATCGCTGGATTGATTAAATTATTAAATGCTAGAGAGTGAGGGCCCTTGGATTAGGTTATATTGGGCAACATTTTCTTGCAACTACCTATGCTAAGCAACATCTTCTTGGTATCGTCCATTTTTGTTGTGTTATCTTTATTATTAATCAAATTATCTGTTGCAGAGTCACGCTGGTCTCTTCAATCTTTGTGTAGTAGTACTTGTTGCTGTGAACAGCCGTCTTATAATAGAAAACCTCATGAAGGTTAGTACCATCTAATTTCATTTGTTTTTTTTTATCATTTTTGTTGAATAGCCAGGCTTAATTTCAGCTCTGCGGGTTAAATTGATGTTTTGGTAACATGAAAATGTTTGCAGTATGGATTGTTGATACGAGCTGGTTTCTGGTTCAGCTCAAAGTCCTTTAGGGATTGGCCTATATTTATGTGCTGGTAATTATCATTTAGTATGAATACCTTTTACTGACAAGTCATCTGTTATATGCATGGATGATCCTGAATTTTTTTATGTACTTTTGCGTATTTTATCTTGCAGTCTTTCACTCCCAATTTTTCCATTCACTGCTTTCTTGGTAGAGAAGTTGGCACAAAGAAGGCGTATTACTGATCCGGTAAGCTATCTTAATGCAATAAAATGTTATCCAGTTGCTGATTTGTGATTTGGGCCTCTTTTTGAACTATTCCTCCATATTTCTTACCTTGTTCCTGGAAGCCGCTCTATGGATTTCGTCATTTTATTTTGCTAATATATTTGTTGTTATTTCTACTACATGATATGAATGCTCTTGTGTTCTACCTTTCTATTAGCTGATCTTGTCTCAAACTTTGTAGGATATTTATGTATTAATAATCTGATTGATTGTGTAGGTTGTTGTCCTGCTTCATATACTGATTTCCACAATTACCATCTTATATCCAGTTTTTGTAATACTCAGGTTGGTTTCCTGACACCTTTATGTATCATCCACTCTGTCTCAATGAATGTGTTCACTTATCATGTTAAATAGTCTCAGGGAAAAAGTTGGGGGCTTGGTATTAAATATTATTGTAATAAAAAGGTAGATTTGATGAGATATAGTGGGGTATTTAATTTCTTGAATGAAGGAGAGGGTGAGACCCCCCTAGCTTTAAGTAGTAATAACTGATAAGAGAGAGCCTAAAGCACCATTGCCAAATTTAGGAAAGTGAGCAAACTAAGTTCAGATGGATAGAGTGTATACATGTTTTGCATCATATCAAATATCAATCTTGTCAGACTTTTTTTGTTTTTTTAAAAAAAAAGAACCCGCAATAACATATGCTCACTGGAGTCACTGGCAAAGCGCAAAATGATGAATGTATCTATTTTTTTTCCTATCTTTGTAGTCATTGTCATGTGTAGTCAGTTATGATAATTATGAGTGGCATGCAGGTTACATGCAATGCTGTTCTCAACTATCATTTTACCTGTTGTCTCGTGTGTAGCTCATCTACTAGTCCACTATATCTAATGCTTGCTCTATGCATTCTTCAGATGCATTCCACAAAATGGTTCAAATTAACTTATCAATAATCATAACACCTACTATCTTTGCAGATGTGATTCTGCTGTTCTTTCTGGTGTCATTTTGATGCTTTTTGCTTGCACCATGTGGTTAAAGTTGGTATCATATGCACATACAAACTATGATATGAGAGCGATTGCCAAAGCATCTATTAAGGTAACTGAAATGGTTTCATATTTTATCTTCTTTTATTGCTCAATTTTCTCTTCCTTATGGTGTAATTCTGAAGTAACATTCTGCAACAGCTTTACTTCTACCATTGCTGCTTTACAACCTTATATAAGAGTTCCTAGCTCAACTTCTAGCATAGATTCATAGCTTACTTTGTAACTTAAATAAATGATTATATATCCTTTGTATCATAAGCTGTTGGGGGAATTACAATTCCCATAGATAGCTTACTGAATTCCTGCTTTTCAAGACGATTTATCTTCTAAAATAATTTTATCTTGTTGTGATATACTCTAGTATTTATGCTTTCCCTTATTGATTTTTAGTTTGGTTTCAGGAGGATGTACTACTAATGGAACTCCCATATGATGTAAGCATCGAAAGTCTGGTGTACTTCATGGTCGCTCCAACACTATGTTACCAGGTACTTAGAAATTTAGCCCACTTTGATATTAGATCATGCTTGTGGTTTTTAATGCTTACCTCTTTCCACCTCTGCTAGAATTTTGGTACATCTATATATTGAAGATTTAATCCATCTTTTGCTTCTCAACCTTTCCATGGTCATCACTTTGAGTGCTTTTGTAACTTCTCTGTGTACTGAAGCATTATTTAAGTGAAGTGGTAATTGTGAGCAGGAAGGCAGTTGACTATGGACTGTCATTTTGAAGTGAATAAGTGTGACTTGCTTATACTTTCCTATTAAAGTTGTCATATGTGATTTTCTTCAAACAGTCGTTCAGTTAGAAAATGCTTTTTTCCACCGTCATTCTCTATGTGCATTATCAATGAAGTAAATTATTGGTCTTTGACTTTTTAATTAGTGGATAATTAAAAAGTCTTGCTGAATTTTGGGCTGCTGCTAAACAATGAAGCAGCAGATTATGGGTGTTGCACTGATGACTATGGTCATTCGGATACAGCTCCTCTGTTTTTGCAGGGGTTATGTATACATGTTACCTCCATTTCCCCTCTTGAGGTGGGATCAATTTTGAAAGCACTGGGAGAGTTTTGTTGCTGATGTTAAATTTTGGGGAATCAATTTTCCATCTCTATTAAGTTCGGCTGGGAAAGCTTATAATGCTTATCGACCCATATTTCGGATAGGTGATGTTTATGAGAGATACAATTGTGACATACTTTATCGCAATTTTAATGTTCCAAGTTCAATTAGTTATCAGATTTCTTCACATGATAAGTTATCCAAGTGTTACTATGAAAGTATGAATAATTATGGTATTCTGTGAACCATGAGTTCATGCTTTTGAAACTGTCTTTAATTGTAGATAGTAGATTGCGTGTGATGATATTTCATCAGTCTGTAAAAGTGCAACTTGACTGCTTATTAATGCCTAAAGTTTGTATGTTGTGTATATTCTGTGCTGTTAACCTATTCCAATATTGCCCACTTCCATTCATTAGTTTTTAGTTGCTTTTAAATTGTTATCATGAATTAAGGGTACCAATGGGAGCTCGCATATCACACATATAAATTTTTTTCAGTGTGTATATGGAGTGTGTTCACTTAATCATCAAAAAATGTGCTTGATGTGTTATGGACTCTGTTCTATTTTGCAGACAAGCTATCCTAGGACCGCATGCATTCGCAAAGGATGGGTGGCTCGACAAGTATTAAAATTGGTGATATTTACTGGAGTAATGGGGTTCATCGTTGAACAAGTCTGTTCCTTTTATCTATTAATTTGATCTTTTTCCCCTGCTTTCCTATCTCAGTCGTTATCTTGACAATTTTTTTTTTCTTTTTCTTGTTGCTATGTTTTTGTAGTATATCAATCCAATTGTACAAAATTCACAGCATCCTCTGAAAGCAAACTTATTGTATGCAATTGAAAGGATTTTGAAGCTGTCAGTGCCAAATTTATACGTGTGGCTGTGCATGTTTTATTGCTTTTTCCACCTCTGGTGAGTTGATTGCTACATCTCAATCTGTTTACATGTTCTCCAAGTTATTTTCTATTTATCTGCTGGAATTTTCCTCCCCCCCCCCCCCCCCCCCCTCCCAAATGCTCTCTCTCTCTCTCTGGAATTGACTTGATTACCATACATTAGAATGTCAATTATGAATAAAACCTGTTCCCTCTTTGATGTACACGTATAGTCAGCCATTTTTCCAAAAGAAATGTTTTCTTGTTTAATCAAATTTCTTGTAGCTGAACTCGTACAGATATCTTGACTTCATGTACTATTGGATTGGGCTTCTGTTGCAAAGTATGTTATATATTTGAGGCTCTGGTAACCGTCACTGAGTCACAGAAAAGGTTGTGCTACTTTGTCGTGGTGTTGTGTCAAGGGTTGTAATTGAAACAGCATGAGTTTTATATCACCTATATTAGTCACATCATCTTTTACTTCCCCGTGTTGCTCTTTTATCAGCCTTATCATTTCTGCATCAGTTTGGTTGATTAGAAAACAGGAACTTAGGGCTTGTTCGTGTTTTTTTTTTCCCTATTTTTTTGAAAACAAAAACTAAAAACAGGAAACTAGAAAAAGTCTTTTACTTTTCTGTTGTCAATTTTCAAAATTGTTATGATTTTGATAAGTTCTACCAATTGTTTTCAAAAAAAGTTCTACCAATTTTTTATTCATTATATGACACAAGCATTTATGTGAAGTTAGCTTCTCTGGTTAGGTTTATTCTGCGCTACCTTGGGTGTGTGAAGTTTGAACTCCATGATATCTTTGTAATTTTCTCTTTATTGTTCTTTCCAGATCTGATGAAATGAGATGTATTAAGACGGAATTTTGTAAATACCTTGTACTTAATTATCTTGAATATTTTAACCATTTCTTAATATTTTGATCGCCTAGAAGGGGCAAAAGAAACATATTGTTATTTCAACAATTTCTGAAGCGATAGATGGTGCTGCCATGAAATGATTAATATAGACTACTTTGGAATGGCCTATAGGCCCCATGTCCTGTATCAACTAAACACTGAGTTTCCAGCAAGTCACTATTTATTATGATCTTATAAAGGATTGCTAGTCCAATTTGCAATTGGAAGAATTAGGAATATTTTTTGTGGCTGATCAGAGCTTTTTCCTTGATGATAACCATTTACTATTTCTTGAAGCTCGATCTCTACGCCAGATGAACCATTTAATCAAGAGAACCCATGAACCAGAATAGAAGAGCTTGCCTCACCCATGAGTTGTTTGAACTTGTTGATAATGGATTTGACTATGTATAACTGCTTTCCGATGGAATGAAATAGGACATTGTGTGCTAGAGCTGCTTTCTTTTAGAAAAAGGAGATCTATGTTAATTAGACCCTTCATTTCATCTCAGTTGCCAATTAATTACATGAAACACCAAATTCTGCCACTTGGACACATAGTATAAGTTATTTATTGTATACCTTGGCCACAATTAAAATTATCTAGATACTTGCCATTTTACCATTTACTATATGTTTTTTAATACGTGGATGTCTTTCACTTTCAGGTTAAACATATTGGCTGAGCTTCTTAAATTTGGTGACCGTGAGTTTTACAAGGATTGGTGGAATGCAAGAACATTCGAAGAGGTAGACTTCATTTATGAGATAAAACTTTGAGCTCTTACATGTCAATAGTGTATACATTGTTGCTGATGATTTTGTCCCCCTTGTTTCTGTTCTGTTTGCTCGTGAAATGGATGACTTCCATCAGTATTGGAGGATGTGGAATATGGTATGTTTCCTGTAAACTCATGCCTGTTTTATTCTCATTTATAGGCATTAGTCGCTAAGTCATTTTCCTTGATGTGTATAAAATTCAATGCAGTTAGGTTATGATAATATATTTGGTTGTCTAGGAAGAGTCAATTTGGGAAGATTGAGTTTAGTATTGTAGATTGTAGAAGAAACAACGTAACGATAAATGTAGACGAGAATGACTACAACTTCTGATAAAAGAAGTAATCTTTATTCATTGACATTATCTCACCACCCATAGTATTTAGGTTTCGGTATTTTCTCCACCTAACTACCTCTTCTATATATATATATATATTTTTGGAAAAATGGATATTAAGGAGAGATCATTTTGGATTTTGCATAATCTTATGACTTGATTTTGGCTAATACTTAATTTCAAGGAAGAGTGATCCTCACCTGGCGACGAGCAAAACCAATCCAAATATATACTTTATACTTGTATATTTTAGTTGCCACGTTTATATTTTTCTTCCTTTCTTGACACGTGTCTTTTAGTACATTTTCCAATACACAAATTCAACCATTATATCTTTAATTATCATTTAAAGTTGATGATTTGAAAATACACATTAAGACGAATCTATCAAAATCCCTTACGACTATGATTTTTCTTATCCATAGATCACAAAAGTTAGTCAAAGTAGAATTTGTGAATAGTGTCAACTTTTTAATGTGAGTTAGAGAATTAGATGTGGTAGTGTTTAAATGGAGCAAACTATAAGGTTTTGGTTCAAAAAGTGGTTAAAGTAGTTGATTTGCCTTAGAGTAAACTTAGACCCTAACTTTAATTGGTTTTGGTTTAACTAAAAGAAAAGAAGAGAAAGGAAGGAAAGGGAAAAGAAAGGAAAAGGAAGGTGAAGAGAGTTAAAATTTATAATTTGTAACTTTATTTTTTCACTTTCTAGTCGAATTCCTCCAAATTTGGGAGGAAAGGAAAGCTTAAAATTTGTAAAGGAACTTTCCTCCCAATTCCCTTTGTTCAACCAAACATGGGAACATGATTAGAATCCTTTTCTTTCTTTTCATTTCCATCCAAATCCCTTCAACCAAAAAGGGTCTAAAGGATGAAAGCGCCTAAGCACAAGGACACTACATGATCGAATGTGGATGTGAAATCTGCAATTAAGAAAAAAGTTGTTATTCTACTTAGCTTAGCAAAATTTAAAGATGAAAACTATTGTGAAGAACATGGATACTAAAGGTAAGAAGAAAGAAAAAAAGGTGTTAGAGAGGCTAAATTTATGGTTTATAAGGGTTGTTTACGACAAGCTAGATTTAAGGGATGGTGTAAAAGATATCATTAAGATACTTAGGAGACAAGTAATGACCAAGGATCTTTGCATTGTGAAATGCGTGAAGGGTAAAACTCAAAGGACTCTTGCTAAGAAAAAGGATATATGCGAGAAATATTTTGATAAGTTTTGTTGGTGGAGGTTAAGGTTGTTACAAGAGATGTCTCATTTGAGGTTCAAGAATACAATTGGGAGTTCATAAGAAGGATTCTAAAAGTCAAGTTACATAAGGAATGACGAAAATGGTATTAAGGAAAGTAGTTGGGCAGTTTTTATTTTTATTGAGGTTTAGATAGCTAGAGAAAGTTGGTATTGATTGGTTAACAAATCAATATAACAAGATTTAGAGGACAAACAAAACATTGAAAGAGTGGATGAAAAGCACTTTGGTATTATTTATAAAACAAAGAGGGTGGTGAGGAATATTAAACTATGGCGGTAATGCCCGTATGAATCTTATCCGCCGTACATGTAATTGTGGGAGAGGTTGATTGAACATAGATGTTAATTTGAAGAACCAGTTTTGTAAAAGATGGACTACCATAAAAGCTATCCATCTAATGAGACAAAATATTAGGGAGTACATATATCTCCCCCTTTTCGTTTGGGTGTCTTTCTATTATACTCCTTATTCCTTATTACATTTCTATCTTTCTTGTTTGCTTGAATGTCTTAATCCCATAAGTGGGGTCGGCTACATGATTCAACATGAGGACTTCCAAAGGGACATCCATTCTAGTACTACTCTCAATCGTTGTGGCTCATGTCAAGTGATGTGTTAAAGTTTTACACTGGCTATCAATGGCCTACCATAACTATCCTCCTTTATCCTGGATTGGAACTCGCAGTTGGAAACAAGTTTAATGCATTTCTATATGAAGAGTTATTTATCTATTTATGTTGCTCATTATAGGCGTCGCTTGAAGTGCGCCTACTTAAGCATTTGTGAATGTGCTTGGCAATCATAGAAAGTTGGATTTGACATATAATGACAGGGACAAAAAAGTAGGGAGCCGCTAACAAGTTTTTAAGAAATTTGTAAACCGTTCATGGTCGTTAAAGGAAACCATGAAAAGGGACAAACCGAAAGGAAACAATGATTTAATCCATGAAGGTTATACCCCATTCATAATCAATGAGATTAAACTCCATAGTGGTCATGAACCATAACTGGATATTCGGGGATAATGTTACAAATTGAGTCATGAAACCAATGCCGCCCGTATTGGCCTCTACTCGATTCTTATAGCGACATGTATTAATTGCAACCCAAAAGACATTCAAACCATATTCAATTTGCTCTAAACCAATTAATCTAAGTCAGTTGAATATTTAATGCACACATAAATCTAATTATTGTGACCATTTGAATTAAGCAACAAGATTAATAGGAACCTATACCCGTTGTCCAAATTTTCTTATTAGGCATGATTTTCAATTACATATTCCCTATTAAACATGCAATAGAGGTAACCAAAGCAAACTAGAATAAATTAAATAAATGAATGAGCATGCATAAAAATATTGGAAGCAACTAGATAATAATTAAAGAACGAATCAAAAGCATCCTAAACATGATACTAAATAATTATTAATAAAATCCTAGACATATACTAATAATTAAAAATAAATCCTTAAACATGATAATAGTAATCAAAGCATTAAAACTAATTAGAGTAAATAAAACTAAGAGAATTAAATATTCACTTTGATTGTGCAACCTGGAATACTACATCATGAATAAATTCTTAGTAACTTCAATAAAAATAATAAATCAAAAAATTAAATTAAATATTTAAAGAAATTAATATCACCTTCGGGATTATACCTTCACGCCTTAGGAAAAAAGGTAGAACCTTCGGATCTTGTTTTGAACTTTGAATTACTTGAATAGAATTAGAAATAAAGCTAAGAACAATAGAAATTGTACGTCAAAGCTTTTAAGTGTAAGCCTTTTGGGATGATTCGGAATTGATAAAATATTTGTATGGATGCCAAATTCGCCTCCTAAAAATCAGAAATAAGGGTGGCATTTATAACATATAAAACGAGTAAAGATAGATATTCTAAAAGAAGATAGATTTTAGAAAACGCGTTGCAAGGGTCAGCAATTTGCGGTTTTTGTTTTTTTCATAACTTTTGATCTAGAACTTGTAATAAAATACATAATATATCGTTGGAAACCTATGAAAGTCTACTTTCCAACCCAATTGGAATCAGATTAAAATCGTCTGTAGAATTCGAGATATAATCGAAATAGTGGAACGGTGTCTGTTTTTTATAGAGTTTAGTATTTTAATTATATTTTTTTCGTTTCGAATCGGAATTGAGCTTATGATAATATCATTGGAAAGCTTATTTTCAAGGGCTATCCAACCATCTAGAACTTGGATTAAATGTATGGGACAAAAATCATATTTACTCGGTTTTGGGCTGCAATTATCAATGCTATATCACATTAAAAAAATTTCCTACCAAAAACCTTTTTTTTTCCTTAAAAAGCAATAAGATAATTGATAAAAATAAAATAAAATAAAATAACACAGCCTAAATAAAAAAAACAATAACAACTTTAAAGAAATAAAATATTAAACGTATACAAAATCTATAAACTAATACAAACTTTATATAAATATAATTTTTTTCCTGTGAATATCGGACAAAAGATAAAACTGGGTGAGGATTTATGGATTTTAAGCTAATGAAATGGCTAAAATGGTTTAGGAAATGATAGTGGGTTAGAACAAAAGGACTATACAATTAATTCTTAGACCTTTTATGCGAATCGGACCAAATTAGGCAATGAAGATTGTTTCGTCATCTAGCTTTGGTTGGGGAGACATTTTTAAGTGTCTATACTTACCTTAGTGACTAAGTGGTCGACTATTATGCATTTCTATCTGATGAAATGGTCATTTACTGTTCTGTTGTACACTTAACATGACCCCTAAACAACACAAAACCCGAAATTTACCCGACTCGAAAGTGTAGTTGACCCGATACCCTAAATGACCCAACTCAAAGTTGACCTGATGTGATTTAACTCGAATTTCTTGACTCGAACGGACCCGATACTTGAAATGTCCCACTAATATTATCTTATACCCAAACTAAAAATGCCTAGTGCAAGACATGACTCAAATTGTTTCATCCCCAACCGTAACTGTACTCAAATTGATAGTGCTTAATAAAATAAAAAATTTATCGATTTCAGCTTGATCCACAATATGGACACAAAGTAGAATAACCCGAACATGACTCGAAACCTGTATTGACCCGACTTGAACCCAATCCAAATGTTAGCTGAACATGACCCGACTCGAAATTGACCCAACATATACCCGACCTGAATGACCCTTTTGCCAAATCTACTACTGACTAGGGAATCTTTTTTGTGGACCTTATGGGAATTTTTAAGATCCTTTATAATTCAGTATAACAGAAATTAAGTTAATATAATAGGGAAGTTTGACTACTGTGACAAATTGTCAATCATATACTACTTATTGGTGTTTTTATTAGGGGTGAGCAAGATCGGGTATCCAGTCAAGTTGAAGGGAATTGGAACCGGACCCGGTTAGTACCGGGTCCAAAAAATTGGACCCGGTATTGGACCCTTAGTTTTAAAAAGCGCGCCTAGGCACAAGGCTCACAAAGGCGCACGTCAGTGCGTTTTAACCATTTTTGGCGCAAGCTCCTACCAAAAGCGCGCGCCTTGGTGCGCCTCATACTGCCTTTGCCAAGGCGCAAGGCGTTGCGCCTAGGTCGCTTAACAGTCAAACGCTAGAGAGAATGGCGATTTGAGTTAAATCTACCTAAAAAGACCAAAAAAATTTTGCAAATTAAAACTTACCCATTCTTTATTTTACAATTTCGAACAAAAACCCTCAATTAATTGCATTAATTAGCTTCAATTTTACCCCAAAATCAAAAGCCCTAAATATCAGAAACCCTAATTTGCGAATTCCGAAATAATTGGGGAAATTAGATGTGATTCCGATGGATTTCGGCACCGGAATAATCGCATTGTCGCCTGCAAAGCTCTCCCAGGTCAGTCTTCCTTTTTTCTCTTTCTTTGATCTTTTTTTTCCTCCTCCTTCGATCCTCTATCTTTCATTCTATGTCTTTACGCCCCTTTTTGACGCTGACTACCTTTTTTTTTGTTTAAAAAAAAAAAAGTCTATTCTAAAAATAAATTTAAGCTTTTTATTTAACCAGCTTTAATTTTTTTTAAACATACATAATACTTGGTACTAAGAAAGCAGTAAAATATATATAAATTAAAAATTAAAAACTATGCGCCTCATATACGAAAGGCGCGCGCTTGCGCTTTGCGCCTAGGCTCCAGGGACGTTTTGCGCCTCGGTGTGCCTCGCGCCTTTTAAAACTAAGATTGGAACTGATCCTAACCGGGTCCAATAAACTCGGAACTGGTCGGGGATCCAGTTGGAATCGGTTCCAAAACGGGTACCCGCTTATCATCATCTAATTGGATCGCGGCGCTATGGCTTCAACCCAAAAACAATCTGACTTTGAAATCAAATCTCATATAATCAAATGTCTTAAATCAACCTCAAAAGATTAGCTAATCATTAACAACAGTGCATTTATTTATATATAAAACAAAAAAAAATCAAAAAAATAACTCAGATTACTAGTAGAGTAGCAGATTCCTTTTGTATGTTTGAATGTTCGTTTTTGTATACATTTGCTTTCATCTAGTTGTAAGCATTCACTACTTTAGTTACATTTGTAGAGATAATTGAAAAGAGAAGGAATAAAAAAACATTTACAGTGAGACTAGCTAAGGGATGAAAGAGATTGAATGGGAAGTAAGAGTACGTGAGAGGACGAGAGTGAATGTGAGGTATGAGCCATACGACGGCTGTAAGATTGTTTTAAGTTTTAGGGTTTGGTAGATAGGGTTTATTTATGGGTAAGAAAACAGTATATAGGGTTATTGGGCTTGATAAAAAAAATGGGCCGCAAACTCCAATTAACTCTCATGGTCTAAATAAAACTGACATAGAACTAATTAACCGGGTACCCACCGGGTACCGGGTCCAATAAATTAGGACTTGGAATTGGAATTGGTTGCAACCGGGTCCTTGTTTTTGAAACCGGATCCGGACCCAGTTGAACCAGTTTCGGGTCTCAACCGGGTCCGGTTCCGGAACCGGGTAACCTTAATTTTTGCTCACCCCTAGTTTTTATCATTTGCAGTTCTCAAAATCTTTAAATCAATGAGTTTGGACTTTGTAGTACTCTAAAGTCTATAATAATTAAGTTTTAACCATTGAAGTAGTGTTAGATGTACTTTGCAACTGCAATGTTTGTTTTTGTATGTATTAACTGATTTATTTATTTTTTTTTTTTTCTTCTCTCTTCTCACTAAATTATATCTTCCCTCCATAGCCTGTACATAAATGGATGGTTCGCCATGTTTATTTTCCATGCTTGCGCAATGGAATACCCAAGGTATTGTCACTTATCTTTATATAAATATTTTTCTGGTTAGTGTTCGGCTGCTGCCCCTTTACTATATTTGGCATACTGCTGATACTTGATATATTGCAAGTCTTTTTACCATAAACCAGAATGGCTTTGAGATGGTCTCCTTGTGTCCCTTTATTCTGTCATCCACAGTTAATTGATTGGTAGACAATGAGTCTTCTCTGAAAGATAACTTGTTGGAAGGCAAAATAAAATATCTTGCAAATACAATCTTATTAGAGGATCTTAGGATTGCAATTAAAAATCTTCAACACACCTTGTCATTTATCATTACAGGCGTACTTAGTTAATTTTTATGAATGACAAATATTGTCAATCAAGTGGGAAAATTGTAAATAAGTGCAGTTTTTTACTGTTCATGGGCAAAACTGCTACTTTATCGGTTAAGCCCTATAACCGCTACAGTAGCGGCTTTGCCCATGAACAGTTAAAAAAGTGCACTTTTATACAATATTGCCACTAGATTGACAAATTTTGTCAATCATTAAGATTAACTTGTATTTTCTCTTTATCATTATGTTGATCTTAACAATAAATCTTTTCGTTCAGGGTGTTGCAGTATTGCTTGCCTTCCTTATATCTGCCATATTTCATGAGGTATCTCAGAAAACCTCTCTTTAGAGCTCTCTTGCATTAATAATTTATTTTTTTATTTTTTTATTTTTTTTATTTTTTTAATTTTTTTTTTATACTATTGTCTTAAACCCTAATGATTTTTTTTTTTTTTCATTATTTGCATGCTCTTTTTGCGATAACAACTTTGCTTATTAGTTTCTTCTAGATCTTCATCTTCAGAAAATAATAGGCTTATTCCTATATAAAGAAAACATTATTTGATATTTTGATTGATCAAAACTCAAAAGAGGTATCTACCTTTGTAACATCTAGGTGAACCTGAGCTTTCAGTCTGTCCAGGAAGTTGTATCCCTGTTGAAGTTCTCCAATCTTAGATATAGCTACAAAACTTGTATTTGATGAAGTTTCTGGTTGTAATTCTGCTTATTGTGATTGCAAAGCAAGAATTGACTCTTGAGCAAAATGTTGAATGGTCAGGGTCAGTCGGAAAAGTTTCCATATGAATACCAGTTTTATATGGCCTGCAAGTCTGTCAGATCTACTGAATTTAATTTTTTGTTTTTTCTAGTGCTGGAATCTGATTAAATGATAGGCAATCATATTAAATATCAGTATATGATTTGTGCTCATTATCTAGTAGGATATGATAGGATACGATATGGTATTGGCTTTCTGCATATTGAGGTGGTTTTTGTATTTTATAATTAGATCGGTATTTGGAAATGTCATGATGGGCATTTGTCGTAACATTGAGTTGCAACAAACTAGTCATCCAATGTCAGATTCTACAAATTTGGGTTGTCTTGCCAAATCTTTTGCCTTCTTTGATGCAATTGAATAGACATATACCTGGTATTTAGGGTGCTAGCCTACTGGATTATATTTTATGTGAAATTTTAACTTTAAAATTTTTTGTTCATGATATTACGAAGCAATATTTTGTTTCTATGTGTGATTTCTGAGCTGCTGTTATTTCAGTTTAATTGATTGGCTGTTTAATGGATGTGTTTATATATTGGTGATTTATGTTGACCTTATTTTGGGGTGTGACTTAAATCTATTTTGTTTCACAGCTATGCATTGCCGTTCCTTGCCAAATGTTCAAACTTTGGGCTTTTCTTGGTATTATGTTTCAGGTAAATTGGGCTGCCAAAGCCGTGTTGCACTGTCCTCTCTGACATTCCTTTTCTTTGGAGGACTATTTTTTAGCTCCTTGCCTTATATACTTTGTGAAAATATATGTATTTTGTTTTGCTGATAGTGCTCATGTTGTTTTCTAAATCAGGTTCCCTTGGTTTTACTTACAAATTTTCTGCAGAGGAAATTCCAGAGTTCAATGGTATGAATCACTTCTCTAGTTTTTTTCTGGGAGTTAAACTTTGGAAACGCTTTTAATCCAAATCACAAACAAAATGATTGTTTTAAAAGAAACGAAAGAATAGATAAGATGAGTTCTCTTTTTTTTTTTTTTGCTTTATCCCTGGAGGGAGGGGGAGGGGGAGGGGGGGGGGGGGGTTTAACGTTTTATGAGTGATCTATGTAGTGTTTTTTACTTTTAGTCCCCATTTTGTTTGATGTAAAACATTTTCAATGGAAAATTGGTTTTCAAGGAAAAGCACAATTGGAAAATGGAAATTAGTTTATTTTGTTTGGTTGCATACAAGAAAAGTTCAAGAAAAATAAAAAATAAGAGTGGGAATGTGAGGATGGATGAGAAAGAAGTAAAAAGGAGGTAAGGAGGAGGGAGGAAAATGTGGCTTCCCTTGTTTTGTAAAGGAAAATGTTTTCCATCATTAAGGATGTAATTTTCCACAATTGGGAAAATTATTTTCCACCCCTTCACAAACCAAACAAAGGAAAAGGGGAAAAAATGGAAAAATCATTTTCCATGAAAATATTTTTCATCAAACCAAACGGGGCCTTAGTGAACCTCTTATAGCTAGTAGCTGCACTTGCCTATATCATTTTCATATTCGTTACCCCACTTTCTCAATTAAGTTTGCTATTCAATGCCCAGCAGTTAGAACCTTCTGTTACTTTTCTTCAAATTGATTTTTCATCATATGTACAGGATAATTTCTTCAGTGCGTACTATTGTATATTAATTCTACCTTAATTTATGTTTATATCAGGTCGGAAACATGATCTTCTGGTTCATCTTCAGCATATTTGGCCAACCTATGTGCGTTCTCCTTTATTACCATGATCTAATGAATCGCATAGGCAAATCATCATGAAGTTTTTATAACTTGAGAAAAGGCAAATTAACTGCGTAAAAGCGATAGAGCTTATGCTACAATGCAGAGATCAGCTGTCGTTCCATTTCAAGATGCCATGTAAATGTTGGCCGTTGCTATTTCCTCATGCCAAGTGAGTCATTACATGACTTCATAATGTGTGAGCAATTTTGACTTGGAAATTACATGCACCCTTTCTAATACAGTAGTGTAGATGAATTATTGAATTAGGAGCAGAAACTTTCTGGAAAAAGCTGTACATGTGTGTTTTTGTTTCTGTTTCCTTTTGAGTTTTTGAGCAACATGTTGCTCAAATCTAAAATCTCATCTTATCATGTAAGATTCTGGGTAGCTTCCAGTTATCTTGGGTGCTCACAAGAAATAAAGTTTAAAATATATTCAAGAAAAATTATTTTGTCTGTAATGATTGTGGTCTCCTATGTGGTGTAGTCGAAGCTAAGAGCCGAGGTATGTGTTTGCTTCTCTACTTATTGTTAAGTTGATAAAGAAATTTCAGTATAACTGTTCCCCGCCTGAGCAATCTTGGTTTTAGTATATTTGATCTAAGTCTCTTCCTTCAGATGTGGAGCGGTTTTATCTTGTTTAGTGGATGAGTTTAGTTTGATGGTTGATACAGAAGTTTCTGTTTTCTAGTAGAACCTGAAGCAAAGTATCTAACACGAGTAAGTTGCAAATCTAGATGTCAACTTAATTTTGGAGGTAACTAGCTTTGATATTGGCAGTTTCCCCTTCTTCCATTATGTTGAGGTCCCTTCATGTTTGGAAGTTGAAGTACCGACATTGGTACATCAAATCTACTACGAAGTACTCTATAGTAGTTATGTGGTTCTCCTTGCATTGCATGTGGCTTTCAATTTCTGTAAAACCCATAAGAGTACAATGAAGTTGAAAAGTTTTTGTCTAATTTGTTTCAGTCTTGTGGATGGTCCTGGAGTGAGTGTGGAATTGACAGTGACAAAGATATTAAGTATGAACAACATCATATGCTAAGATTCTTAGAGGTGCAAGATCATGCACACACATAAAAAGAAATTTAGTAATTAGCAAAAAAATTGTACTGTATTATCCTTGAGTTTGTTAGGGAATAACCTTATGTTGGGATTTCTTAGCTTGAAAATACTCCTAATTACTACCCGTTTTCTCTTAAGTGCCCATAACAATATTTTCGACTAAACATTTGTGCTTGTCTGGTTACAAGTATAATATAGGGAAGAGCAAGACTCGAATAGTCGAATACATGTTATGTTTGGTTGGCATGAAATTGATAAAATTGAGGGAAGAGCAAATAGCTTCAGTTTATTATCCAAGTGGGCTACTTCTCAAACTGTCAATTGATTTTAAGATGAAATCCTACTTTGAATTATGGTAGTAGGTTTCTGGCTTCTCTTCATTGTTTACCCCCATCAGTTATGAGGCTGCCCTAGTTAAAACTAAGTAGCAGTTTTGAGCAAAATCGTTTTAAGGCAAAATAGCGGTTTTGCCCATTTTCACCGCAAAAATTATACTTTTGTCTCTGTGATAAACAAAATTTTGTTTAAAACAGATAAATTTGTATGTTCTCCATTAGTTATAACACATTCAAATTAAGCTTTTTGAATCAAATGAAAATCAAACGCATTCGAACAAAGCTTTTTGAAACAAATGAAGTCAAACACATTCAAACAAAGTTTTTTTTCCCGATTTTTTTTTTTTTTTCATTTGAAGCTACATTGCTTCTCTTGTATCCTCATATCATCACTACCCAACCACTGCACCATTCACCACATGTCTATCACTCTTTCACTATATCAGCTTTAATTTCCTATTAACACTCTAATTTGCAACTTATAATGCTCTACTTTTCTGCCACTTTTCTCCATCTTAATGCAATCAATTTCACCCAAGTGCCCTAAAAAAGGAGAAGAGAAAGAACCTTTATCAAAGCATTGCATTAGCAACTTTATAGCAAAACTTTGCATTTCCCACAAATAATACTATGTAACAATTAAAGAGATTTTACCCTAAAAAACTTAGGAATAATTCACATAATTAATCCCAACTGTTAGTGGTCTTCTCATATTAATCCTAACAATGGATTATTCTAGAATGAAGATATAATTAATTCCAAAATTAGTGATTATTGTATGGTCAATCTCTTTTCTTGTTTTTTATTTTTATTTTTTTTTTAATTTTTTTTTTGTTGGGGGGGGGGGGGTGGTTTAATTAAAAGATAAAAAGCGCCAAATTGAGCTTTGACTTTCAAATAAAACGAAAGACTATTATCTTAACATGGCTGCCCTAGCCAAACTCATATCCACCGTTAGATTAACCGTCGACCCCATTTCCTTCCCTTCTCTATTCATCTCTGCACCCCATTATTGAAAAAATTAATTCACCTTTTTCCATTCTTTTTTTTTTTTTTTTTACACACACCTTTTTCCATTCTTTTTTCTTTATTTAATTAAATTATTCTTAACCCTTCAAATTTAATTCACACTACAAACTCCAATGCTCCGAAACCCCGCAACAAATTGCTGAAACACAGAGAAAAAAGAAAATACGGAGTAATTAAAAACTCCCCCCTAAAATAAAGTTGTCAAAATCCAAATAAAAACACAATTTTCCACTTGATTTTCCAAGAAGAATCCAAGGTACAAATACATCAAAACCCTCAAATTTCTTCCATTTTTTTTCCCCTTTTCTTTCTTCCCAACTCAAACAAATCTCAAAAAAAAAAAAAAAAAAAAAAAAAAAAAAAAAAAAAAAAAAAATTCCGGAAACTTTGGAAAAAAAGATGGGTGAATATTATAGATCCAAGTCATATGCAGATGGAAGAATGGAAATAGAAGTATATTATGGTGAAAATAATGAAAAACCCACAAACAATACATCAAATAATAATGGTGATAATACTTATAATAATGGTGGATTACATGAAATGAGGTGTTACAGTGCATCTTATGTAACAACATCACAGCAACAGCAGCAGCAGATTCCAAAGGAGTTGAAGAAGGGTAAAAGTGTAAATGCATCATCAAAAGCTGGTTGGTGTTTTAGTGACCCAGAAATGGCAAGGAAGAAAAGGGTTGCTAGTTATAAAGCTTATAGTGTTGAAGGTAAAATTAAGAAGTCTTTTTCTAAGAGTTTTAGATGGATTAAAGATAGGTACTCTAATATGCTTCAGGGTTGGTAATTTCTACCCCTTTTTTTATAATTAATTACTATTGTTAGTATTTTTATTATTTATTCTCTGAAAAAGAAAGTTGGAAAAAATATTAAATTGTGTAATTTTGTTTAGTGTTGAGCTTGTTTGTATCTTTTGGAAGTGATGTAGATTACAGTATTTGCTAATTTATGAGATGATCATCTTTAAGATTTAAGGCTTTAAGCTCTAATTGATCATTCCTTTAATCCTTTCTTGTTTATATATATATATATATATATATATATATATATATATATATATATATATATATATATATATATATATATATATATATATATATATATATAATTTATTGAGATGGGTTTTGTTTTTTGTGGAGAAATAGGAGTAAGATCTGGTTATTGTGGTGGATCTTTGTTTTGTCTGCTGCTGAATTAGATTCTGGAGTTGTTTTTTTCCTTTTGTTTTGCATGTTTAAGGGTTCAATTGCCGAATATAGTGAATAAAATTCATTTTGTTTTCATTGTTTATGTTTATGTAATATGAATCTTTAACTAGTATCAAATTTATGTGTGCCTATTTCCCATTGATCTTGGTATGGTTTCTTTCTTAAAAAAAAAAAAAAAAGGAAATTATGATTTGAGGATATTTGGCAGTAATTGTGCATTTGTTTTATTGTACAATGTTCCTAGTTTAGTTCAAGTACCCGTGTCTAATACTCGACACTAGTATGACATGTTAAGACGTTAATTCACTTAAATTTAGGACAAAAACATCGACATCTTTGTCAATTTAGCAGAGTTCTAAACTCAGTCAATGACAGTGTTGTTGAATGCAGCCATGGTATGCAACCAAGGATAGACATTTTCATGGTGAATAAAGAGCAAATTACATTTGACTTATCCTCCTAAATTAGAAATTGTTTGTGATTTTGTTTGAAAGGGATCGCACAATGTTGGCATAACTTAAACTCTTTATTCTTTATCATGTGTCCAATTTTTCTTGTGGGTGCTATTCTTAGGAACAAATGAACAATGAATCCGATACTCAAAGCAATACCTTTTTGGTTCAATTTCGATTCTCAATTAACCTAGAAACGAGAAATCTTCTCTATAGTGATGCTTTTTTGTGATTGAAGAACTTTTTTCGAGTTTACATATTGGGAAAGTGTCGCGTTCATGTTTGGTTTCATGTCGATTTTGGGCTATTCCTCGTTTCTTTGTTAATGTAATTAAACTGATCTATGAGTCGGATTGTGTTATTTGTGGTTGAGTTAGAGACTGCTGAACTCTAATTTAATTCGTTATATTACTTTCTAGTTCTACTGCATTGAATGGTCTTACAAATGGTGCAAAGTTTACTTTCTCTACTTAAAAATATCATATTTTCATTAACAAAAGTCCGTAATTAAGAAGACTAATGTGTTAGTCACATGTACCAAAGAATCATATGCTTTGTTATGCTTGCAAATTGCAAGGGAATTACATGCTAATTAAACATCTAGTGGATTGCTAAAATGGTGGCGTTGGCAAATTGCTTGATTAATAAGCACCTTAGTTTTGTTTAATACTTGATGCATACTAAGTATGTTTTATTTGTGTAGAGTGAGTCGCAAAAGAACAATGATGTATGAGATTTTATTCATAATCTTGAGTATCATTTTTAAAAGTTCCTCATAATCAAAACTAAAAGTATATTTTTCCTACCAAAACAGGTTCTATAATTATTAGAGATAATTTAAAAGGAAAGTTTTATAGTCCAACTTGACAAATTGTGATAGATTAGCTATATGATTACTTTTTTGAGAAATTTGCGGTATGATCTAGTAATATTTTAACTAACTTTCAGTGGGAAAGCTTGATTAAAATATATGCACATTGAAAAAGACTAGACAATCACATTTCAAAGCCACGACTTCAGTGCATTTATCTCGTTGATCTCATCTTTAAACACCACGATGACTATGGGTCAAACTACACCAACCAAACATCTTACAAGTACTAATTATTTTAAAAGTTCTTTTTGACTTTATAATCTCATTCACCCATCAACACGAACATTTTTTATTTTATGATTGTGTTTTGCAATATTTCCTTGTATTTCCATGATTTATTATTATTATTTCTATCCTCGACAGATTAGTTTTTTTGGAAATAAAATTCTGCAAATCTCTCTTCTCGTCACATGAACTCTTAAAATATCATGCCACAAATAAAATATCATGCCACACTAGTACTCCGTATAAAGAGGCATACCACAAAAGCAATAGGGTGGTACAATCTGGTGACAACAAGATTATACGGGAGTGAGTTGTAAGTTTATAGTACGGAGTAACATATATTATTTGTAGAGTGCTAAAAAATCTTCCGACATGGATGTCCCTTCTACAGCGAAAAATTACAAGTAGAGATAAACAATAATGTACTTCCTCTGTTTTTTAATAGTTGCAACACATCTTTTATTACGCTTTTCGAGGAGGTGATTAGATTAGATAAACGAATTAATTAAGTTATGAAATTTTAATCGTAGCAACTTATCCCTTTCTTCTTATCAGTGGTAAAAATTTGCGAATTAATTTATCCGTTTACCTAGTCTAATATCTCCCTTAAAATGCGTGCTAAAGAGGTATGTTCTAAGTAAATAAAAACAGAGGAAGTAGTTGTTATGAAATATTTGTGGATGCCCATTATATTCCTGTACACTCTGGAATATTCTATATTTAGGGTTTAGTGTTTTCTAAGAAAACCCTAATTATTGTATATGTATATATATGTTTCCTACTCAATAGAATAAGGTGACTGGTCTATTATCTCCTCTGCTTTCTCTACTTTCTTTTTAATTTTATAACACGTTATTAGCACCATCCCTAACTGATTGAGCAAACGAAAAAGAAAAATAATAACAAGAGATCAGTCATCAAGGTTAGTGTTATTATTTTAATTGAATTAATTATTTAGCATGAAGTTCACCGCTAAATCTCTAAACCATGTTTGTATGATGTTGAGTTTTTGTTGGTACTGTATGATACTATGATTGAATATATTTTAGATATGCATGTTATCTATACTAATATTTAATAACAGGAAAATTTAAAGGCCAAATAGAGTGCCACGTAGGATTTTTTTTTTCTTTTATTTGGTAGTTTTTCTACTTGCTTTCATATCATTTCCCAAATGACACTAACAATGCTTTTGATCATTAAATACTATTCCCCTAAAGTTTCTCTATTTAATATTACAAATAAATTAATTTACAATTATTCAATGTTACTTGATCAATCATCTTTCTTTTCTCCTACCTTTAATCTCTATGCATTTTTAAAGGTTAGTTACAAATGTCCTTTCCCTTATTTTAATTTCACACATTTTAAGTCAATTTTTACATTTTAATTTCTCTAAACTTTTCCATTCCTTTATGTGTTTTTTAAGTTCTAAATGATAATGGGGTTGATGGATGAGTCGATTTTCGTTTTTATGTAATAGTCTATTCAAAATATTAATTTTGTAATTTTTGTGATAGCTTTCATGAATTTATCAAATAATTTTTTTTTTACATACATTACCAAATAAATTACAGAGAAACATCTGTCAAGAAAAAAAATAAAAATAAAAATAATTACAGAGAAACATACCTTTAAACAAAATGGAAAAATTAATACTTTGTAAATTTAATTTTGATGAATTTATTGATTTATTTTTTTGTTTAAATTATGTTGTAATTACCTGATGGCCTGATGCAATTCGTGATGATATGTACACTTATCAATACACATAATAATTTTTTTTTTTTTTAAATATTTTTCTTTTTTTAAAGTTAAATGTATGTTTTGTCCATATAAAAAAACATTTTACCAACAAATTTAACCCGTACATCGTACGGGCTAAATACTAGTTTCATTAATACAAAGTAAATATAGGGGTTTGCTGGTTGATGTGCTATTGCCGCTGCCGATTAAATTACTGATGCATACTTTATTAACTATAATGAATACTTTATTAATTTTTATTGAATTTGATTAAATAATCTTATTTCGTATAGTCCTAGTCCCCTCATATGCTGAATGTAATTGGTAATTTGGCACCTTTTACTTTGCATAGGTATTAATAATTGATTTCATGATTATTATGTTTGATGTACTATATCTATCGTATTATCATTATGGTTAGTTACTCTTCTATAATAATAGATCATTCATATGTCACATAAGAGCAAGTTTAGCCTCAAGTCTTAAGATTTGGATGTGACATCATTTTTTGTGGTCCCCATTGAAAATGATGTCATCAAATTCTTATTAAGACTCACTAAGACTTGCCCAAATTTATCACTTTAGCCTTTAAGGCTCAAATATATGACATATTATAAGTAGAAAAGTGTAAACAAATAATAATAATAATAATAATAATAATGATAATAATAATATTAATAATAATAATAATAAAATTGAAGTGGGTCACAATCTCTAGTCTTAAGTTAAGTCTTGGAATTTCAAGACTCAACTTGAGACTTGCTTGAGATTTAAGAAGAAAAATGGAGGAAGTCTTAAACATAAGTGTTAAGACTCAAGATGAAGATGTCACCCCAAGATTTGGGGCTAAACTTGCTCTTAGTTAACGGATGAGGTTTTAAAATTTAAATTTATTAAATATTAAATATTATCTTTTAATATTAGACATTTTATATCTAAATGTATAACGGATGAAAGGAAATTCATAATCTAATATTATATAAATAAAGTAAGCATTTTTCGAGAGCGTTCGGCGCACAAAAAAAGGTATTATTTTGACTAATGAAAAATTAGATTAATAATTTATTTTAGAATTAAAAAATTCATTCGCTACCTAAGCAAAAGTGACGAATAAGATTTAAAAATTTTGTCACAGAGATAAAAACAATGAATAGTGAATAATTAAAATTTAAATTATTTAAAAAAACTAATAATTATCTTTTTTACATTTATAGATGCAAATCTTTGATCGCAAATATCTTTAATCCTAACAAATATTATAACAATTAGATATTAATAATGTACTCATCGAAACGAATAAAACTAAATCTCATATGACTATGTTTGTCCTTATATAGAGAGACATTTAGAATTAAGATTTTCCAATTTTTAATGGTTCAAATATTCTAAATGAGACTAATATTTTGATATAGAACGAGGATATAAAACAAACGCATATGCAAAGTACTTATTTTTAACAATAAAAAAAGATGTCATTTATTTTTGAATTAGCAAATTAATGAATAAGGTTTGAGATTTTAAATTAAAGTGCCATGTAAAATAAATAAAACTACAAAAGATAACTTTAGTGTTAAAATTAAAAAAATTATCTTATGATATTAGAAATTTTATCCAAATATCTAATGAATGATCTTCATAAATATACAAAATCTTAAATTATAAATTGATTTACTAGAACCGTGCATCGCACGGGCTTACATCTAATTTATTTTTAAATAAAAATATTAAATAATATTCTATGTATAACGAATAAAATAGCAAAACAAAAAAAATATTTGTTTCAAAAAATATAAACAATCATCTTCTCGAGTTTTAAGAGAGCAAGTTGGATTAAAAATTTTTAATGCGCCATGTTGGATTATAAATTTTAATTATAGCCAATCAAATAAGATATTTGTCATTTTTTTTTTCAAATGCCACAAAAACGAAATTGTCGTGAGAATTTAAAGTTCAAAATAATTAAATATAAAATATTATATTTTAATTTTAGGAATTTTATCTAAATATATAATATATAACGAATGAGTGAAAATTCACTATTAATTTTAAAATAAAAATATGAAATGATATTCGATTTACAACGAATAATAACATTTTTATCACATACGGAGTACATAAAAATATATTTGATTTTAAAAAAAATACAAATAAATCTTGCATCGCACGGGTTCATCTTATTAGATATAAACTTGAAATTATTATATACAGTACCCTTTTTTATGAAAGAAAACAGAATGAAATTAAAGGAAATGATCAATAATACACCGTATGCGACGAAAAGAATAATAAGTAGCCGAGGAAACACATAGTGCAACCAAATAGATTAAACCATCTGATTTTGTCAAGCTAATATATAATTACAATTTAACTTAGATTTAACAATCCAATTTTATACATAAACTATTAATATCATTTTTTTTAAAATATAAATAAATAACTTCAATTAAAAGAAAAAAAAAATTAATGGTGGGTCCTGTGACCCATCATGCCCCAACATAGCTTTGACGGTGAACAAAGGGTATTATTTGTTACATATAAAAAAAATTCCTTTTTTTTTTTGCAACTAAAAAAAATAGAGGTATTTTTTTGTTCTTTTTTTTTTTTTTTTTTTTGGGCAAACCTATCAGCTAATATATAAATAATTAAGCATGGTTATATTAAATGTTACAGTGTATTGAACTAATCTCAATGCATGTCTTCAAAATAACTAATTAATAATTAAAGATATTAATGGTCAAATTAGACATTAACATAAAATTTAAAATGTTACGAAACTTATGAAACACCAATATCGTATATCAATATATCATGAACTTTTTATGATATCCATCAATCAAAAACTAAATAAATAAATAATAAAAACAAAAAACCTCAATTGGCAAATGGTTAATCAATGCAGTACTTATAAAAATCTGGATCGGTTGTCTGCCAAAATTTTACTTCCTTCATTTTATTGGTGCACCGTACACTCATGAGTACTATTTTGTTCTCATTTTGATGATTGTTTTTCATTTAATCATCAAATGAAGAGCAAAACTAACCTTGGCTTAGTTAGTGTATAGTACACCTGATTGTATATAACAAATTATAACTTTTTTTTTTTTTCAGGAAGAAGAATATTATTATTAATAAATAGTCATGTGGCATCTACAACAATAATAAAATAACATATCTTTTACAATCAAAATCATAATTGATTTGCATATCGGGCATAGCTCACACTCCACCGCTTCAAACTTGACGTGAACAGTGATTTTCGATGTCTTTGCATCATTCCAAGTAGAGACTTTTGCAATTTGCACTGATTTTTGATCGTAGAGTTGATGACGACCCCTAAACCCATATGAATCCAAATCACCTTCTCAATTATTATTAAACCCTAAAAATAAAATTCTCATCCATAGATGAGAATCAAAATCCCAGAAAATAAGGAAAATCCAAAAAAATTAGGGCAGACTCTCACAAACGGAGAGAACAAAACAAAGCAAAACAAATCAAATAACAAAAAAATTGAATTAAATCGAAGAAAAAAGGGTCGAAAATAGCCTAATTTTTGAAGAAATTAGACTATTTTCAACCTAAATGACCAAGAAAAATAAAACCCTAAAGAGAGGAAGAGAGAAAAGAGAGAAGAGGGAGGCGGGTTTCGTTAATAAAAACATTATCAAACAAATTCGAACTTCTTAGCACACAATCTCTCTAATTAATATATTAATATATACGTAGTAAAAGTTATGAAAAGTTAATATTTCATATGTTAAAAATACATAAGCTACTTTTTTTTAGGGAAAGTTTCAATAGTACTCTTGAATTTTTTATTTTTCTCAATGTTAAACATCCAAAAACCAAATCAAATTATCTTTGGTATTCAATTATTTGTGTTATTAATTTAGTGGTCACATTAATCAACAATTATAAGCCTAACCATAGTTAAATAAAGGCGAAATGACTAATATATCCTTGAAAATAAGATTTTCTAATTTTTTTTTTTAACAATTAAATTATTAAAAAAAACACCTAACACACTTTCTCCCGGCCACCACAGCTAGCCAACCACAAACCACCACCCACGCCCAGCCTCGATCTCCCTTCCCCTGGCGTCGGCCGCACCCATACCATCCGACGCCAGCGCCGCACGAACCACCAGCCCCTTTTCCTACCCCCACGATACTCTAAACCCTTAGGGCGTAACCCCAACCCTCGAAAAACCCCAACCATTTCCAACCAACAATGGCGTTGGGAAACCTTAAACCCCAAATATTATATGAAATTTCAACTCTAATGCCAACAAATACCCAACAACCTCGTCGATCTTGACCTAGGGTTCATAAAGTTAGCTCCAAATTCATGTTACCTACGGCAAAGCCTCCGACGAATATCCAGAAGCAAATTTGCATCAAAACCATGCTCTCCGACGATCTAACACCGATTTCTAGCCGTCATAGTCGTTGACTCGATTTGTTGAACTGGAAATCTGTTAGCCCGGTTCGATCTTCGTCGAAACCTAGGGCTGCTGTTAATGGTGAAAATGATGATGATCATGGTGGGTGTTTTGTTAAAGGTGAAAATGATGATGATGATGATGATGATGATGAGCGTCGTGACAGAGAGAGGAAATGTCCTGTGGGGTAAGCGTCGGGATCATGAGTAGGCGAGGCTTGGCTAGGGGAGAGTTTATAAATACGGGTAATTTAGACATTTCTCTTTTCTCTTCCTTTTAAAACATTAACCATGGTTAATATTTCTTTAAAATGCTTAACTAATAGGCAAAAGCTAATAAATGTCTTAAGGGCGTTCGTTAGCAAGATCCTAACTAATATTATCATTGAATTAGTTTTACAAATTATAAATTACCAAAGATAATTTAATATTTTAGTGTTTACCATTGAGAAAAAAAAAGAACCTGATAAGTACCATTGAGAATTACCCTTTTTTTATGGCTATTAGTATAAAATTTCAAACTAAATTTGGCAATCAAGAAACCAAAAAAGTTATTAATTTTATTAGGCAATTAAGAGGCGTAATACTAGTATAAGCCTTATTTGTTCGAGTAACCTCTTGAAACGAGCAGACAGCATTAGTAATCACTCTTCTCCCATTTGCTAGTTGTATTCTTTAAACAATACAAATTCAAACTAATCAAAAGCTTCACATGTTTGAGCATACTTCCATTTAACAGAGCACACCACATAAATGCAAATGCTCAACTACACCCGCCTACAACATTCATGTGATGCCCCCAGAATTACCCAGCAACCAAACTAAAGTTTCATAACCTTACGAAATTCAAGAGAAACCTCAGCAACGAAAAGTAGTCAAACATATACAGCTTAACCTAGTAAAAATGAAAAAAAAAAAAAAATGCCTAGGCTCATTAGATGTAAACCAATATAACCTAGAGCTGTCAAAAGCTGACCCGACCCGAAATACCGACCCTAACCCTAACCCTAACCCGTCTGAACCCGAAAAAAATGGTGACCCGAACCCGACCTAACCCGACCTGAAACCAACCCTAGACCCGAGTATTTGAGACCCGAACCCGACCTAGAGAGGACCCGACCCGAATGTGACCCGTAAATTATTGACCTGAACCGAACCCGACTCGAACCCGAGAATGACCCAAACCCGATTTAACCCGTCAAAACCCGAATTCAACCCGACCTGTTACTAACCCAACCCGAGTTCAACCCGACCCGTTCCTAACCCGACTCAATTTTAAACCCGACTCAAAATAAACCCGACTTGTTATTGACCCGACCCAAATTCAACCCAACTTGTTATTGACCCGACCCGAATTTAAACTCAGACCTATTACTAACCCGAATTTTAGGATTTAGGAATTTTTAGGATAAAAAGAGTACTCCGTATTGACTATTGAGTTTCAGGCTTTTTTTCAATTTATTAACATGGATTCCAATTATAAAACAAAAGTAGTCTTTCTCATCTTACTTGACTTATCTCTTACATAATCCTCGTCAAAGAAAAACTGAACTAGATAGCAGCAAAAAAAAAAAAAAAAAAAAAAAAAAAAAAAAAAAAAAAAAAAATAAACAAAAAAATAAAAAATACACGGGACCCAGACAATAGCAAGTCTTTCTCATCTTACTTGACTTATCTTTTTTTTTAATTATTATTTTTTTAAGGGAATTCAAATTTTTGACTTGAACCACACCCGAGACCGACTTGAAAATGACCCGACGTGATTATAACCTGCAAATTATTGACTTGCCAATTTGAACTCGAGAATGACCAGATAAGTTTAAATGACCCAACTTGATTGTAACCCGCAAATTATTAACTAAACCCGACTTGAACCCAAGAATGACCCGACTTGGAAATGACCCGATTATAACCCGCAAGTTTTTGAATTGAAACGAACCCGACCCGAACCCGAGAATGACCCGACTTGATTATGACCCGCAAATTATTGACTTGAACCGACCCCGACTCAAACCCGATAATGACCCGACCTGATTATAACCCGAAAATAATTGACTTGAACCGAACCCGACTCGAACCCGAACATGACCCTAACTCATTTAAACCCGTAAAAACCCGAATTTAACCCGACTTGTTTTTCACCCGACCCGAATGTAAACCCGACCTTTTATTGACCCGACCTAAACCCGACCCGAACCCGAAAAGATGTATGACCCGACGTGACCCGACTCAAGCATGACCCAACCCAAACCCGACCCACATAGGTCTTGACATTAACCCATATTGACCCGACCCGAGATGACCCGACCCACACAAACCCGACTCAAACCCGACCCATTTACCCGAATTGACAGCTCTAATATAACCTGCAATATGAAACAATAATACAATGTAGCAGTTTTACAATCATGTCCAGTGTACCACCGGCAAATCCCATAAAGGGTACGAGTAAATCTGTCAGAAAATAGACACAGATGTACACACAAATAGAGAAGAGCCTGTATAGAAGCATTACCTTCATTCACAGCATGAGTTCTCTTGGTTTCCATTCTGAACGTAAATGGTTCCAACTCCAAGTCTTCCTTCAGCGATGCCCAGTCACTTAAAACTACAGGGATCCATCACTAGTGTAATCACACAATTATATCATTTTTATTATTATTGTTACATGAATGTGGTGTGAGCAAGAGTGTATTTAATGGACCCTTTCGTCATCAAAATGCAGACTCTCAATGCCTTTGAGTGTGGACTCATAGTTTTTAATGCTGGTAATCCTACCAGAGGCTTGCTGCTTTGCATCAGAGGATCCAATGGGTGAACTTCTTTGGCCACTTGAAAACCTCTGCACTGGGCCTGGGCTTGCCTCTGCTGTACGTGAACGGGAAGGATCAGACTCATTCCCTCCTGTAATTGCTTCACGACTACCAGGAACAACAGCTCGCTTTAACAAACCACTAGACCTCCCCGTTGGGTTTAAGCTTGACAGCTGAAAATACAAGTTAAAATTATTTTCAAAGAAAGGATCAATAATTAAATATCAAATGCTTATAAACCATAGGAAGTCACAACACAATACAAAATGAAAATTTTCACTTATGGACAGCTTGGTAGATAAGGTATGGACAATAAATTAGAGCATCATGTAAAATGATTATTTCCAAAATGTCCAAGGTAATGCATCTCCACAACCAAGTACATGTCTCTAATTTATTGACCTGCATCATCACTAATTTTCATTCGCCAGATGGTAATTAGAAGTGATAAAATTAAATAAAGAAAATCATCTTTCAAGGAGTGCACTACCACAGGCTTTCAAATAGGACATGTCACAAAGAAAACACACAAGCTCATTAACAACCCTTCAATCATAATCTTGTAATAACAAACAAGCTTTGGATATAAAAGGTACATTAATAGTTTAGCTAACAAATCATCAAACTAAAGTAAGGAAAACTAAACACCTTCTACCTCAAGTTATGCTGGGCACTACAAAGAATCTATCATTTATCAACATAGGTTAAAAGAAGAATTTAGGAGATGTTGAGATAAAGCTTTCAACAAAGGTTGGTTTAGATCTGTTCCACCGCCCTGGGCATTAGTAGATTTTAAAATAAAGAGTAAATAATTAGATGTCAAAAGCCACTGTATCATTGCAAACTGTAAACTCCAAACACATTAAGATTAGGAATCTACTGTATCCACTCGTGTTGTCTATTGCCCTTATATATACCCCCCAAATTAGACCTTGGAACATACCATAGGATCTTTGCTTACAGCTGGATCATTTGCAAGTGGACTCTTCTGCTTCAATAGACTTCCAGAATTCGTAAGTACCCCAGACATTATTCTCCGTCGAGAACTATCTCCAGTAGATAGGCCACCTGCTCGGCCTTCTTCTTCACCTGAAAAGGTCATATATAAACTATTTCCTGATAGTTCATCCAAAATGATATGTCATATAAAGTAATGGGATACATGCAATCTTTTGCTACGCAACTTATATACCCCAACCCCCTTTCGTATATATCTAACCCAAAACTTATTGGAAGTATTGATTAAAAAAAAAAAAAAACCAACCTAAATTTCTTTCAGCATTGGCTATTGGAGGAACAGGCACACCTGCACTAGGTCCAGCACCAGCACCCTAGCATGCATACAAACAAAATGAGGAAAATACATAAATGAGAAAAATAGAGGAGCAGAGTAGTGGCCAACCACGAGAAGAGCCTCATGCGCACTAACACTTACCGCTATGCGAGCAGGAGGAGTGGCTAATTGCGATTGCTGATATTTCAGAATAGTCCAGTCAAACACGTAATCGAATTGAAATCCTACATTGATAACACACATTTTAAAGAATGGAAAATCGGTAAATAGACAATGGCAAATTAAAAAAATTAAATCAGGTAGAATGATGGACCAGAGAGGGTAAGGGAAATAAACAGGAGGTTCTGAAATCATGAAACACAGAAAGTAACTGCACACCTTCACGAATGAAGAGATCTCGGAAGATTCTTTTCAGGTATGCATAGTCTGGTTTATCATCAAATCGCAACGAGCGACAGTAATGGAAGTATGATGCAAATTCGGTAGGATAACCACGACAAAGGGCCTGAAAAATAAGTAATAGTTTCAGAAAGCAATATGAGAAAAGAGGAACATAACAAAATAAGTTTCGGGTCTTAAAAACCCAATGGTAATACCTCAATAGATGTGGAGACCTTTTTCTCACTAATTCTCTCGTACTTCTGTTTCTTAGTCCCAGCCTTTAGTCCTTGCCAAGGAAGACTGTATGACAGACTTTATAACATGAGCCCTCTGATCAATCTGAACATAACATGCAGTAAGGGGTTTCGACAATTACCTGCCTCTTAGGAAGTACATCAGCACATATCCAAGAGATTCTAAATCATCCCTCCTGCTTTGCTCTAAATAATAACAAATCAGGATAAAAACAATGATATAGAACTGAAATGAAATCAAAATGCAGCCAAATGTTTCTTATATCACAACACAACAAAACCTACCTATTCCGAGGTGTGTGTTCATACTTGCATACCTTGCAGTTCCTGTCAAGTTCTTATTGTCTCTGCAATTTCCAAAAGAAAGATATGAGAATCATTTGAGAATCTTGCCTTTTAAATACTCATTATAATTTTTTGAGTAGCCACTAGCAGAGTAGCAGTCTTTCCAAATGACCTGTTGGACCTGCACTTAATCAATTAAGATTCCATTGCATTTCATTATATGATACATTGTCAATAGTGAATTTTGCAGGTATTTCACACTTGCTCCCTCTTTGTCAAAGAATGTTCACCTTGAAACTTGTGTCATTGAAATGTGATACAAATTCACAAATAGACAACTTTTTTGGGATAAAACAAAATTTTATTACTCCCTTTGCCCCACTCTAAAATGCCAAATTTAATTAAAAGTCATGTTTTAGGAGTTGGCTAGAAATTTCAAAATTATCCTTGATATTATGTACAATTGTTGAAAGCAAGCACATCAAAAGGACCTATACATCAAATCCAAAACACAGTAAGAGTAATATAAGAAAGTCATAATTTAAGTTATTAGACATGAGTTTTGACATTGTTTTGGGATGATTTGAAATAAAATGTGGCCTACTAAAGTGGGAAGGAGGGAGTATTTCATGCCATGCATTTAAACACACATCTAACACAGGTAGTGACCAAAACAGCTTCAACAAGTGCATTGATAAGTTTGTATAGTCCAGAGTCCAGACTCTAAAGCTTTATCAGGAGTAAGAGTTGCACGGTCTTTACTTTCTCTCTTTGCTTTCTTTATCTCTCCCTCTTCCTCTCTATTTTCGCATCTTCTTTTCTTGTCCCAGGGTGATTTAAGGACACCATGTGTGGTTTATCCCACAACTAGAAAATTTGTGTCTAATGATAAGGTCACAGCAGAAGACAGACCAGTAAGTAACATTTAGTAACTCCATCAAAGTACAAATAAAGCAACCGAAAGAAGGGGGGAAAAATCAAAGCCTATCCGGACATGAAGTAGATACAAAGATCAGCAAACCCCCAGAAATGCCCATATAGATCAACATAGCCATGTTTTTATGTTAATATGCATAGCTTAAGAGAGAATTAATAGTGATACTTATAAGGCTAATGATAATTCTGACACCTTCTTAAAAAAAACTCAGGACTCGTCTAAACAAAGGGAAAATATTAGCACATGAACCAAATTAACAAAGCCCAAGATCAAAAACATAATTTTGGAAATCGAATGAGAAGTGATGTTAGAAAAGGCACTTCTAAAAAAGGATAACATAGTTTCATAAGAATATATGACACGTTTCTTTTATTACGTTTTCCAATGCAAAAATTCAATCAAATATATCTTTAATTATATTATTATAAAAAAATACTAAAAATTGAATTTTAATTAAGTACATATTTGAATCTAACAAGATCCTACATGACTGTATTTTTCATACCTATAAATCACAAATGTTAGTCAAAGCAAAGTTAATGAATAGTGTCAAAAGTCAAAACGTGTTATCTAATTTGGAACGGAGGAAGTAATAAACAAAAGCAATGATGAAGCCGTGCCTCGCATAGGTTGTAGAGGTTCAAAGCCATTTCAACTTTGAACACAAAACCAAAAAAATAAATATTACAACATCCAATTCTTTATTCAAAATCCAATTATTAACCTTAAATATCCGAATTTTAAAAATGATTTATATACGCTCTTTACTATTTTAATAACTTTGAAAACGGTTCATTACCTCATTAATCATCAACAAAGTTTGAGAGCAAGGGATAGAAGTAAAATAAAATTAAAAATAAATAAATAAAATAAATAAAAAAAAGAAAGAAGCTGAAAGAGGTAAGAGGAATCATGAATAGGAAAAATTGAAACCATGATCTATGGAAGGGTAGTGCAACCACTAAACCACGAGTTTCAATCAACTAATTCTATTCACAATACGATTGCCCATTCTGTAGCTAGATGGGAATCGGACATAAATTTGGAATTCATTTGTACGAACTCTTTTCCCCAAAGCCTACAAACTTTGGTGGAAATCCCCAACCTATTTTGTTTTATACACCAGATGATTGTGGATACAGCTGTTTTAACTAAACACGCAATGGATCTGTCCCTGAATAAAAGCATCAATCTCAACAAAATAAAAATTGCAATAAAGATATCAATGGTTAAACACTGCTTTTGCAAAAATGACTCATTCAGGTTCCGTATAAATAAGTACGTAAACACCAGCATCATTCAACTATCAAGTCTATCATGTCCAGAAGTATTATCTAACCTGTAAGGGATATGCTGATGAGTAGTTGTATCTCTGTACTTCTTTGCTAAGCCAAAGTCAATAACGTAAACCTGGAAACAAAATTACAGCTATTTTAAATATAGAAATGTTGTTAGGAAAGAGTTATCTCTTCTAGTTCTACAAGAGCCTTTCAACTGATTTTTTTTTTGGGTGGTGGTAGGAGTATAGCAGTGCAAATGGTCAGTTTTCAGCTTTCCTCCCCTCCCAGTCCTCAAAAGAAATTCGCTCCACATTTTTATGGATGTGAGGTGTCTCAAAACAAACTTCACTGTTCTTATTTTGGTTTTCTTATATGAAAATATCAATACACCCCAGGTTCACTACCCCCCCTATACTCCACCCGAAAAACTTGTCACATGGGAATCAAAGTTTACACAAAAAAAAAAAAATAAAAAAAAAATAAATAAATAAAGATAACCAAATGATTTCCTTAAACGAGTAACACTTATTTATGAACAATAATATAAGCTATCTGAAATCAATTTGCCAATTAAATGCTCTAAATTAAGACATATAGAATTCAGAACAGATACCTGATTTGCTCGCCTACCCAAGCCCATGAGGAAGTTGTCAGGCTTAATATCACGATGCAAGAAGGATTTTGAGTGAACAAACTCGATCCGGTTAATCTGAGAGATGAAGCTGACATTAATATGGAAACAATAAAATATAATCATTGCAAGTATTATCAAAGTCATGACAGATAAAGATACCATTTGATCTGCAAGCATGAGAACTGTCTTCAACGAAAATTTCCTGCTGCAGAAATTAAATAGATCTTCAAGGCTAGGCCCAAGTAAATCCATAACAAGAACATTGTAATCACCCTCTACACCAGACCATCTCACATTCATAATCCCAGCTGCAAAAGAACCAGTACCAGGAATAAGATATCATAAAAATGATAACACCAAGGGAAAAAAGGAACTAAATGAATTTCACTATATTCACATATAAAATGCTGTAAAATCCATTACTTCCTCCCTGCAGAATCCTGTATAGCTTTGACTCATAGAGCAATTGTGGATGTTTTGTCTTAACATTTTCCTAAAACAACAGAAATCCTGTTAGATGCATCAATAAGATGGATCATGGACCCTCTTACAATATGAATACATCACTTCACAGCACGCCACGATCAAGCTAAATAACAATAAAAGAAGATAAACTGATAACGGGAGGATAAATTGATAAACAGCGGACATGGCCATAGATAAATATGCTAACTGATATCTTATATATGCCCACTGACTAACATATTTCTCTTCTTTCAGTTTGCAAAAGGTTCCAAGGGTCCATCCTATAGACATAAGCCCCAACTCATCCACTCTCTTTTTTCTTTTTCTTTTTTTTTTTTTTTTTTCTTTTTTTCTTAAAGGATCATCTTGTGAGTTGAGGTTTGGTGTGTAGTCCTAAACAAAAATGGAGAACTGGAGTTTAATGGGGTTGTCTAAAAAAATGCTGGATGTCTACTCTTGAATATCAAGGGGGTAAAATGTAATATCATAAATGTTCAAAGTGTTGTCTGGTAGACTCACAATTTACCTTGGAAATTCATCTCACAAAAGGCCTATCTAATTACTCCATTGGTGAGGTTTATATTGGGATTAGCAAACAAGTTTGTCATGTTGTGGTCCCCTAAATATCATACCAATCGCAAATTTCATCTAAATAGTGAAGGTACCACTTAAGGTGAGAGCTTTTATTGGAAGCTAGCTTAGAAAAGGATCAACACAAATGATATGCTTCAAAAGTGTGAATCAAAGTTGGCCACCTCACCAAATGTGTAGCTAACAGTGAGTTTTGTTCACATGTTTTCCTTCACTGTGAATTGGCTAACTATCTTTGAAAAAGACTCTTTGACCATTCAGGGGCGGTTATATAAGTTGCTTTGGTTATGCAGTGATGGCACTCTAATTGGTGTGTTTGGGTTAAAAGAATTGGTAGTAATCTTGCTTAATTTGCTATAATACAAAGTGACTTTCCTAGCTTCTTTATGAGCTAAGGCAGCTGGAGCTTTCCAAAAGTATTCTCTAAGGGAGAATGGGAGATACTAAGGAATTAGGCTAATCTGTACTCCCTCCATTTCTTAACAATCACAACACTTTCCTTTTAACATCCGTTTAATAATTGCAACACATCTTTATTTGGTAATGACCCACTTATATTTTACTATTTATCTTTCCTACCAACCTTACTTGCACATTTTGAAATCATTATAATATATTTTATTTATTTGAAAAAAAAAAAAAAGAATAATGTCACACAAGAAAGAACCCAATTAATAGCATATGGAAAGCATTCTAATAATCAATTAGCCTAATGTACCCATAAGAGCTAAAATTCAAATAGCAAGAAAGAATGCTACCAAATCTCCTGGAGCTGGGAAATGGACATGAAACACCACAAAACACCTGGTAACTCTTATAACATTCCATGCTCTTGAAAACTAGGAAACATTGTCTAGCATATTTCTTAATTTGCAGGAGACACCAATATATGTTTTGTGCCCTGAAAACCTCAAAAGAAGAGGAGACTACAATATATGTTTTGTGATCCAACCCACCGCCCCTCTCTCTCACACTCCAATCACAAGAGCCACATTGACAGAGATCTAGCCATTGGAGACCTGCACTGAAAGACCTTTGGCAGTCACATCTTCCAGGAGTTTGCATTACTCTGCTAGTCAGCTACACAGCTGTATGCTGTAATCTATCAGTCACAATATTTTGTAAGAAATCATTATTATTTCATCTCGTGCTCCCCTTAATGTTGAATGTTTGCTTTTACTTTTATCAGCAAATTATCGATTGCCTAAAAAATAAGACATCAGTTCTTGAAGATAATGGAATCAAAGAAGTTTTGGTCAATGAATCAATAGCAAAAGTGTTTCTCACAATAAAAGTTTTAAAAGTCATTGACAAGTAGGTTCTTGTGGCAGAGAAAAATGCACGGGATGGGATTAGAAATACCATTTGTGTGTGTAAAGGTAATCAAGGGAGGGATGGTTTTTGAATTCTTCTGTGTTCTTTCTTTTAATCTCTTTAAACGAAGTTGTTTTCTCGTTAAGAAAATAAAGATAAAGAAAAACAATTTTTTTAATCAATGCTTCCCCTTCTCTCTACTTTGTACAAATTGACCATGTCCATTTATTGTTTCCATTTATTCACGAGCTAAATAATTCTATAAAATAACTGGACAAGAACTATACTCCTAATTTCCATTAATATCATCTTTTCAACCTTTTCCTACTTCTAATATCCCACCATGCAGACCTCGAGTACTCGGTAACAGCAGCTTGCCAAGGAAATTTGTATGAGAAGATAAACTACTAGATAGGCTCTAGATACTTTCATTCTAGTTTACTTTATAATTCATCTTTGTGGTACTATGAGATTAGATCAGCAATCCCTAAACTGGAAATAATTTGTGTGTCAGTGTAAGAAGCACCAGCACTAACTCTTTCAAAATTCAAACCCATTTTAGTGATAGCAAGGCATAAACTAAAAAGTAGATGGCCTTATTCATATCATCCCTTTAGTTGTTACACTCTTCCTTCACAAATTTCTTCTACCATATTCTGCCTCCAAATGCTTTCCGAGGAACCAAAGCCCAAAGATTAAGGTTTCAAATATTGATTTTTGCTGATTATATATCCAGCTATTTTTCTCAAAAAAAATGTAAATAATAAAAATAAAAATAAAATGTTAAGGAAAAGTATATCACCCTACAATTAATCAGTTGATTGTACATTGAAATTCACACTGTATCCAGTCTATACCCTATGCATGACAAGTAAAAGTACGCATGACACATAACTCTACTTGCAAAGCAAATCAAATCACAATCAGAAACTCCAAGTGCAAAATGAGAAGTTTGGTATGTCATAAGTGGTAACAATCCACTCCGGGGATGTATCCAAAATCATTCTTCGAAAAGCAAAGAGGGTCATACCAAACATTTCCCACCAGAAAATGGGAGAAGTTCTACAACTCTGAAAGGATCATGATTCTAAGCAAAGCAATGCTAATTAACATCATGCATGAATACCCAAAGTAGGACACACTCGATTAGTTGAAAACATCAATACCTAAACAACAGATTCATACATATTTAACTAAATTAGAAGCTATCAAACATCAACCAAAATCCCACACAATTCTCTCATATTACAAAACAATTCAAAGTTAAACTTTTAAATTAGCATCATTTCCATTAACACCAACGCAAACACAAGTTTCCCAAATAAGCAACTAACAAATAATACCACTTTCCAATTCCAAAATCAATCATCACCTGAAAACATTTTTGCAATCATTTAAAAAAAAAAAAAAAAAAAAAAAAAAAAAAAAAAAAAAAAAAAAAAAAAAAAACCAATTCAATTCTAAATAACTTTTCCCTGTAATCCCATAAAAAACTTCGAATTTAATTAAGCATCAGCTTCAAAATAAGAATAATATAAAAATTAATAAAGGCAGTAAAACAATCAAACAAAATTCAATTAAAACAAAATATAATGAACAACTTACAAGCTTAATTGCCACTTCTTCATTAGTTTGAATATTAGTCCCTGCAAAATAAAAAACAAACAAAACATCAAAAAAAAATTAATATTGAAAATTAAATTGCTATAAAAAAAAAAGTGAAGATTAAGAAGCAAACCGAGATAGATCTCTCCAAAAGAACCACTTCCGATCTTACGACCAAGACGAAACTTATTCCCAACACGAGGCTCCATTAAAATCAACAGAAAAGCAACGAACAAACCCTAATTGAACTCAAAACCAACAAAAAAAAAGGGGGGGGGGGAAATTGGGGGAAATGAAGAATAAGAAAAGGAAGATAAAGAGGAACAAAATCAACGAAATTGGGAATAGAAATTGAGGAGATGAAAAACCCTAAGATTGAAGAGAGAAAAGAATATGAACATAGTAGTAGAATGTATGTGAAGAACGAACAATCAATCAATCAACTACTTTGAGGAAGGAGAAAGGAAGAGAGAGAAAAAATGTATTAGTATTAGTATTGGTATTAGTGTATTAGACTATTAGTAATAGTATTTGTAGAATACTAGTGATGTACTTAAAGTTGATAGATATTTGGGTTAGGGTTAGATTAATGATAGTTTTGGAATTAGGAAAGGGTGGGGTGGGTGGTGAAGTGATGTAGATTATTGAAAATTGTTTGTCTTTCTCTCTATGCCCCGTTCTCTTTACCTTATTTTTACTGAAGTAAAATTATTTTTACTAAATAAAATTATATTTGCTGAACTTAAATTAATTTTACTGAACTTAAATTATTTTTGCTGAACTGAAATTATTTTTACTGATATTCTATTATAATTCTTCTTTAAGAAAACTGAATTTTACTGAACTGAACTTATTTTTACTGAACTGAAACTATTTTTACTGAACTGAAATTAATTTTACTGAACTGGACTTATTTTTACTGAACTGAAATTATATTTACTTAATATTATTTTTTTAAGGTCAAAAGAACATGGCCCTAGTCTAAAGTTTTTAGAGGGGTGTGGTGTGGATAAAATGATGCAAAATGAATAGTGTGGTCTTCTTCTGGATCGTGGTCGTGATTTTTGTTTTGTTTTGTTTTTCAATGTTTTTATCCGGATGAATTACAAGGACAATATAAAGTATTAAATACAGGTAAGGATGGGAGGAACTTAAAACTGTGACCGGTCCTAATCTTAACCAATAGGTTATGAACTTATGATCTCATTGCCTTATTAATTGATATGTAAATCGATGAAAAAATTGAATTGGACTGCAATTTACAATTTATAAGAACTCTTGGGCTATAATTTGCAAATTTTTTTAAATGGCTGCAATTTGCAAAATACAAACTTTAAATGGTTGCAATTGGCAAATTTTACTTCTTTAAAACTAATGATTAAAAGTATATATGTGCATGTGGGGTTAGAGATAGATAGAGAGAAAGGAAAAAGAGTTGGAAATAATTGAAGAGATAAAGAGAGAAAGTGTTGGAAATTGATGTTCAACGTACAAAACAGTAAAGGAAAAAAGATAACAATTCATCAAAAAAGGGGCAATTATGTCAAAAAAATACAACCTTTAGCTAAAAAAGGCATTGTATTTTAGTGTACCCAAAAGGAAATGAGGCTTTGTATTAGGGGATGGAGAGAGTACTAAATAAACGATTTTTGTTTATAGCCACCATATAAACGATTATGATGAATTGATGATAAAATGGGGCTTTCCGTAAAATAACTAAAAGTAGAAATATTAAATTGAAATAAACATGCATTACATTAATTGACACGTGATTTTGGCATGTATTCAAAAATTAATACCATTATAAGAAATAGTTTAAATGGTGTTCTAACGCTTAAGGAGCGTTCATTAGCAAGACCCTTTGCAAAATAATAGTTTTTGGTTGCTCAAAATTGTAGTTTCTACAACGACTTCCGATGCGGGTGCATGGAACTTGGTGGAGGAAGTTGAAGAAGTGTCACGTGTTGTGCCACGTAGCCGAGCTAAACTTCTTAGTGGTCACCTCTCAGAATGAATTGACTATCATCATACTTGAGTAAGTTTTGTTTGCTATGCTTAGAATAAAGCTCCAAGGATTCCATGTGTTAGCCAAGAAAGAAACTTATCAATGTATGATACATCTACTTCATTTAGCCATATCTCCTTCGTTACAAAATATTTTCAGGCGATTCAAGTTGGAGGTGAAAGTAAAGTTGAAGAGCTTTCAACGATAGGTCACATGCCTAATTTGAGCAAGAAACGAAGAAGTTATGAACGTTTGTAGTTGAGTTGTCCAGACAGTTGCGAGGAGCGCCCGTTCCCCCTATATAAGGAGCGTCAGCTGCTCACAATGGAGCGCCTACTCCTATGGGCGTTACTTGAAGTTTTAGTATTGAGGAGCGCCCGCTCCTACCCTTTAGAGCGACCGCTCCCGAGGTCTTATTTCGAGCGGACAACTTCTTTTCTTTTGTGCTTCTTTTTGCTATCTTTTTATCATGGCCTTTCATTTGTAATCAAAGGGTTGTAATTTAACAACTTTAGGATTTGTTTCTAAAGCCTTTAAGTAGGGCTAAGATTTCTTTTTGGATGAACTTTTGCTTAATTTTGAAATCAATGAGACTTTCTCTCTCTACCCATAATCTTTGTGATTATTTGCTTTCTTTGTAATCTTTGTAGTTACTTAATCCTAGCTTTACTTTGTGTTAGTTTTCATTAGGAACACCTATTTCATATATCTTGGTGATTATATTGTTGAGATAGGTTTATCTTGTTTTGTTGAATTGAAATTGTTGTTGGTTGATTTTTTTCCCCTTTTTTCTTGGTTTTCTTGGTTATTTTCATATCAACTTCCAAGATAATTGTGACCTTGTTTCAGCTTTTTCTCCCTTCGATATGAACTCCACCCACCTTTCATCTTCTTCCTCCTCCGATCCCCATGCACCTTCATCTTCTTCGTTTTCTTCTCCAAGTTATTGCATTGGAGAGCATTAAACCTCAACACCACCATTTTTGGTGCCTTCACAGCCAAATCCAATGAAACCCCTAAAAAAATATAGAAATGAAGGAAATGGTATGATTAACCTTAAAGGGAAAGTGTTTGTCGTGTGCTTGTGTGCTTCCCCCACTCTATTGGTGTTCATTAATGGCAGAGCTCATGAGCTTCTTTGTTCATGAATTCTCTAATCTTCATTGAAGTTACTTTAGAGCTTCTCTTCTTGAAAATACCCCCTTTAAACGTAAAAAATGACAAGAATACCCTTGTGATATATTTACAAGTTTGTCATAGAGATAAATTTGTATTTCCTCAAAGTATGTACTTCTCTTTTATCATTATTGTTTTCTTTTTGTCATGGAGAAAGAGAAGAAAGAGCATATGCTAATGAAGGAGATGTGGGTTCAAAGGAACACTGTTAAAAAGAGGATGAAAGAGAAAGAGAGAGAGATGGTGGAGAGGATCAAGAAGGACAAAGATGGTGAGTTAAAATTGAACTATGTATGATTAGGAGATCAACCAACAATTATTTGCATCTTTTTTACTCAAGGGTTTATATTTCGGGGAAATCTAAGTTCATTTAGCTGATTTACATGGGATGTAAATCAGGGGGTATTAATGTCATTTTAGTTATTTAATTGGGGGTATTTTTGTATGTTCATCTCTTTCTTCCTCCACTCTCCAATTCCCATCCACCTTCTTCCTCCAAGCCAATAAATCTGCACACCAATGATACCACCACCTGTGGCGGTTCAAAATGCCGCTGCGATGCTAAGGCTTTCCCCTAGGGGGTTGATATGGCCCTAATTTACATCGTTTGCTACTAGGGTGTCTTTTTGTAACCGCCGCGAAGCGGCTTTGGGGTCGTTGTTGTGAAGAGAATCACGGGGCTGTGATGGTGATGGACGCGATGATGGTGGTGGTTGCGATGGACTGTGATGGCGCGGCTGAGAAGAAGATGGTAGTGGACTAGTGGTGGTTGTTCCGTTACTTGCCACCGTCACTAGCAGGAATTTTGCATCTGTTAAAAAAAACCCGTACAAATGAATATAACATTAATTGCAAGTACGGTGTATGGCCCACACCAGCGGCTGATTGATAAAATTTCATCAATCAGGCTGATTGTCTGGGTCTGCCTCTTGTATTTCTTCCCTATTTTCCCTCTTTTATTTTACCATCAATTTTAATTTCTTAATTCACTTTTCTAATTTTAGGCTTATTCAATTTACGGATTTGGATTGTAAATTGTTATTGTACATATTCAAAACATATTGAATCGATGTTTATTTTTCAATAATAATCAATTGATGCTCCTACCTGTATTGTTGTTACTAGAATTCACCTGTACAATGGTTTTGATTCTCATTTGGATGTTGGATTGCGTCAACCAATTGGTTATACATACGTTCTATTCACTCAAACATTCTTATTAGACTTAGGCCTTGTTTGGTTGAACAAAAAAAAAAGGAGAATTGAAAAATCATGGGAATTTAGAAATTGGGGTTTGTTTGGTTGGCTATAAAAAGTGAAATATGTACACTACTAGAATTCGGTCAAATTGCGACCAATTTTTTACGACCGTCATTAAAACGGTCGCAAAATGACAAATTTGCGACCGTTTTAAAGGCAGTCGTAATTTTGGGACCTTTTTTAAGGCGGTCGCAAGTTTGCGACCATTTTTTACCTATTAAACAGTCGCAATAATATTTGAATAATTTATTTTTTTAAAAAAAATATGTGAAAAATAAATCAAAATAAAATTAAAATAATTGCGACCGCCAAAAACGGTCGCAGCATGCGACCGTTTGTTAAACAGTCGCTATTTGCGAGAATTGCGACCGTTTTAGCGGTCGTAATTGTTTATTTATTAATTTTTAAAATAGGGTATATAAGGGGCTCAAGCTTCCCAACCCACACTAACCCTATTTTTTTTTTGGTTAACAGCCGCTATTCCTCTTCTCTCTATCTCTCTTCTCAGCTGACCCTCTTCCTCCATTTTTCTCCGTATCTCCACTCTATCCTTCTCACGCCCCTCCTCTCTCTGCTTCATTCCTCCTCATTCACTCTCATCTCCTAATTCTCTGAATTTCACTGCCGAAAATGAAGCAAAGCATTTGAGAATTGAAGAATAAGAAGCCAGAAATTGCTGCTCATTCAAGCTTTGGCTCAAATCGGAAGCTTCGCTTGTGGTGTTGATGCCGGCGCTTTATCTCTCCTCCACGCTACTTGCCACCGTCACGACCACACACTCTATCCACCGTAACAAGACCTCCACCGTCACAAGAACGAGCCTAAGAGAAGTCAAGGTTTTCTAGATATGATATTTAATTTAGGTTATATTGTTGATCTAGATTTATTGTTTCTAATTTCTGATTATGTATAATTGTTTTATTGTAATTTTAGTTTTTAATTTTGAAAGATCTATATTATTGTTTTATTTCTGATTTGTGTTGTTTTATTGTAATTTTAGTTTATAATTTTTGAAAGATCTATATTATTGTTTTATTTCTGATTTGTGGGTAATTTTCTGTAATTTGTATAATTATTGTATAATTTTATTTCTGATTTTGTGGGTAATTTTCTTAATTTTTTATAATTTTGTGGGCGGTGGTGGGTTGAAGTGGTTTCGGGTGAGCGGCGTTGGGTTGAGGTGGTTTCAGGTGAGCGACGTTGGGTTGAGGTGGTTTCAGGTGAGCAGCGGTTGATTTACTGGTTAGGGTGGGGAGTTGTGGTGGGTAAAGGTGGTTTGGGTTGGCGGTGGTGGTGGGTTAGGTGGTTTCGGGTGAGCGGCGGCGGGTTGAGGTAGTTTCAGGTGAGCGGCGGTGGGTTTACGTGGTTAGGGTGGGCAGAAGTGGTGGGTAAAGGTGGTTTGGGTTGGCAGTGGTGGTGGGTAAAGGTGGTTTCGGTGGTTGCTGAGGCTGGATGTGAAGTACAGTAGTGAGATTTTTCTTTTTTTTGTTTATTTTAAAAATTTTAGCAACGGCTTATGGCGGTCGCTAATTCCAAAACTTGCGACCGCTGATTTAACCAGTCGCAATTTTTAATTTTTGCGACCGTTTTCTAAACAGTCGTTGAAAATAATAAAAACGGTCGCAAAAAATCTGCGACCGTCAAACGGTCGTAATAATGATTTTCTGCGACCACGTGAATAACGACCACCACCTTACGACCGTTGACGGTCGCAATTTATAATCTGCGACCGTCAGAGACGGTCGCAATTTGGCCGTATTTTAGTAGTGGTAGGAATGGCAAATTCATGGGAATTTCCAATTCCTACAAAATGTGGGAAATAAATTACCAAGGCCCCCCTTGGTAACTCAAAATTCCATGAATTGCAATTTTCTTTATAGTAACCAAACAAATTTATGCAATTCCTAGGAAATTGAATGTGGGAATTTAATTTCAATGAAATGCAATTGCCTATGGGAAATAAAATCCCATATCAACCAAACAACACCTTAGGACCTGTTCACATTTACTGAACTGATCTGATTGGAGCTGAACTGAACCGTATAGAGCTGAAATTAATATTTTATGAGAGAAGGAAATTAGGAGTTGAACTGAACTCAACTGAACTGATTGGACCTGAACTGAACTAAACTGAAATTAAGCTGAAGTGTGTTTTAATTAGCCATAATTTTATCTTATATTCCCTCCGTTCCCAAATAATAGTCCCTTATGGACAAATTTTAGTCTCAAAATGTTCACCTCATTCGCCTTTTCCAACCATTAATATTAATTTTTTTACCAAAATTTCCTCCAATTTGCAACAATATTTGTGCAAATTTAACTTTCCCATATAAATTTTGTTTTCCCATGTACTTTTATTACTTTTTTTGCATACCCATTGTCAATTTACCTTTTCAATGTATTTAAACTATTTTTATTTATGTTTATTAATTTTCGTAAAAAATGCGCATAAGGGACTATCAAAAGGGAATGAAGGGAGTACTTAATTAGCCATAATTTTACCTTATTTTACACATGATTGGACTTGATTAGCTTTGAAACTTATTTGTTTCCCGATTTTACATGTAGTAGTTATAGTATTGTTTAACGGTACCCACTTGCAAAAATTGTGTTACATATCAACAAACTTTTTTTATTTATTTTTGTCGATTTAGATTCTTAATTATTAAAATGGCAAATACAATTCACTTTTTCAACAAACCAATAGCAATTTATTATAATATATACTTCGTGCACTTGATTTTTTTTTTTTTTTTTTTTTTTTTTTCCCTTCCTTCTGAAAGAAGAAGGTGCACTTGATATTTTTTTTGAAACCCAGGTGCAGTTGATATTATACTAAAGTTAACATTTAAAACATTTTTAATACTATTATCAATCATTCAAAAGTATAAATTGTTTGTGACTAGCATAAATCTTCAATTGTAGGAGTTTTTCCTATGTGATTTTTAATTTTTTTTTTTGGATATTTTAGAAAATTAAAGATGTCTAACAAACAAGTCCAGATTATAAACAATGGGCAATATATAATAATATGACCTTATTATTTCTTAGTGTGTATTTATATTTGTGTTAAATTTTTTATTTAATTAAAAATAAAATAAAGGCGAAGGGAGTATCATCCTTTTAACATAGGTCCCTTAACAAAAAACGTGAAATACGAAATACATTATAAGCATTTTGTCAAGTCAATGGTCAAATATTCAATAATATAGATTTTGTCAATGTGCCATACATAAATATTGAATTCTGACTAGTTGATGACCCACAAGTAGTTTGTTCAACCCAATAACTCAAAAAGCATTACATGAACTGGCAAAAACAACCAAATGACGTTTCCAAGTACATAGTCAAAGATTAAAATGTTCACTTTCATTCTTTCTTTGATTTCATACATATACATAATAAGAGTAAGATCATGATTACATTTTGTCATTTTGACCATCTTTACATCATGATTTAGGATCTAAAAATTGTTATTTAAACAAAAAAACAAGGTTGGAAAAAAAGGGGGAAAAAAACAATTGAAAAAATGAAGAAATAAGTTAGTTCTACAACAAATCACACTAAGTGGGCACCAGAGGTGCCTATCTTCAGGTTTTACACCCCATCATAGTTATGCACATGGCTTAACAATGTTCAGTAGCTTAGGCCGTGGCCATCTGTGTTCTTGGACTTGGTAAGCCCATGTATGCAAGCCTTGGAGAGACGCGAACCTTTGGACTAGGCCTTGGAGAAGGAATTGGGCCATATGATCTAGTTGTAACGCGTGGTGAGAGGTTGACTTGTTCGAGTGCCTGGGATTGTAAGTCCAATGGGTAGTCCCTAACACAGCCAATCCTAGGTCCATTACCAGTGACCCATTTGCAGGACAAGCGTCTGGCAAAGGAGAATGGTTCTGATTCACGATCATCTTTGGCTTTGGCCTTGCCATCAGCTGGCACAGCTTCTTCAGTAGTTACTTCTGTGACATCTGCTGTCTTCTCAGGAGAACTTTCGTCTTCAGGAATTTTAAACGAACCTTCCTCATTGTATGCATACTTCTGCAGAAGTTACAGTCGATGCAGAAGATTGTTAGCATGTTTCAGTCAAAACAGAATTTGTAACATACAATTTGATGCTTTTTTTGTAATTTACAGTTACTGATTTTACTGATTAAGCTGGGCCTAAGTCATTTTTCAATCCTAGGCATGCTTTGTTTTATGTTGTATTTAACACCTTTTTGTGTGATTTATGTTTTTGAGTTAGTACCTTAACATTGGTGAGATCAACATTGTTATCCCTTAGGAAGCTCATGAGCTCGTTGAAGTTCTCTTCTGTCGGAAGATAGTGACCGCTGTATGGCCATAAAGCCTGAAAATAGACATACACATCTTAGTCATTATTCTGTAGATGATCATGTATTGAATTGACAGTTTTAGTACTTATTGAAATGTACCTCAAGAACCCCTTTGACAGCAATCATTCGTCCAGCAGCAGACGTAGCAGCACCAGCCAGAAAACTTGAGTGTTGAAACAGACCTTTCTTTTTCTGTCCCACATACAAGGATCTTGATGCACTGAGAACAAATATCCATTTGCAGTCCCCTGCAGTATGAACTAAGTTTCCGCTTTGTTTGTATGTAAGCTTCCCATCTTCTACAATTACTTCGTATGCTTCTCTTTCATTCTGAATTTAAAACAATAACATTGTAAAACATCTATACATGACTAGACAAACACCACATCAATAGACTAAAGCGCAAAAAAAGGAAGAAAAAAAGGATATGTAGGACTAATTACCGGTCCAAGATATTTGATGCATTGCTGCTGCATTTTGGTCCTTGGGCATTTCTCAAGATTAACCTCTTTCCCGTCTCCAATATCCAACCTTCATTATCAAAATCAAACGAAAGGATTAACAATGGTTGAAAGGTCAGTAAAATCATGTTAATTTTACATTACTCAGTAAAAGTATCAGATTATTACAGTAAGTTGCAGAAGTACATACCAGTAAAAGAATGGTTGACTGCTTTCGCTTTGAAACCAAACATCATAATAAATATGCAAGTTGTGCCCGTATCTATGGCGTGGATCAATCTGTACGAAAAAATAAACAGGACAAGAAAATGACTCAGATGATTGATACTTGATAATTGGTGAGATCATATAACTTTTCAACACTCTAAAAACCAATAATTCAGCGAAATAACTATTTGTTTAACTGTCAAGACAACAAGTTGATCGAACTATTATAGTTATTATAGAAGTGGTTGGTAGCTAAGTGATGGAAATGATTGTAGCATGATTGAGAAATCTTGTTTATCTGAAATTATTTTTCTTTTATACTCTGACCCCCATAATTAATCAGATCATGAAAAGCTTAGTTTAAGGCGAGTTTGAGGACTTACAGCTTCGAGCCAATGTCGTAGAGCTAACTTCTGAGCTTTCTCATTTTGAGACAGGCCTTTTCCCACCTATAGATAAAATTAGCATAACGACGAAAATTTTAGCATTACAGAAGAACTAATTGAAAAAACACAAAATTTTCACAACTGAATTATTACTGATATTACCTTGGCAACTCTTGTTTTCGCCCTTGCCCACTTTGCAACAGCAGTTTCCTGTTTATTGGTATCGAAAAATGATACAGAGCTTCTCTTAAGCGAAGCAAAATCTAACGCCTTCCACCTACGCAAATATATTCAGATACAACAGATTAATCAATATGCACGAAATATCAGCATATTAAAAGTTGATCATATAGTATTTGTATGTTTTCAATACTAACCATAACTCTTCAACTACAACAGCACAATCAGCAAGGTTTCTTCTAGTCCTGTAACTCTTGTACACTTTCTGCAGCTTAACTGCAGCAGCATCAAGCTCAGAAACTGGCCTTGGAGAAAACAGTACCGCGGGCTCAGGAAGAGTGATTGCAGGCAGAGGCTTGTGATTTAATCCATTAGAACTCATTTTACGTGGAGCATTACTAGGATCATACTCTTGTACTAGAGAGTTAAAAGAAGGTGACTTCTCAAGCAGTATTTTTTCCGGCTTGTGATCTTGTAGACTAGAAAAATTCCTAACACCCATCTCTAAACTTAGATCCGTCTCTGCAATTCTTGGTGACTGAGTACCCTTCTTAAAGGATTCAATTCTCTTAAAACTCGCCGTCCTCAATGGAAAGCGCCGTGCCCTTGAAGATAGACAGCCATTGCAGACTAGATTGAACAAATTTTGACTCAGAATTTCATGCCAAGCAGAAATCAATATGGAAACTGATAATCCCATTGATTTATATATTATATTTTCTCTAAGAACAATACTTCTGACCTTGAAAAAAGAAATAAATTTAGATTAGAATATGCAAATTGAAGTAGGATAACATAGAAAATGTGCAAGAATATTTATTGGTCTCACCTGGTTTGCTACACAAAAATAATTAAGTCACATATTTTAGCCTTTTTGACTTACGTAGTATTAAACATGATCTTCACTTCTTTTTTTTGGTAAAACTTTGTTTTCCAAATCTCCAATATATTATTCCCTTATTATTAAACCAGATAATACAGTTTATTTTACCCAACAAATTATTCACTAATTTCCTAGCGTGAATAATGAGCCAAATTAAACAAAATAAACATTTTTTTTTCTTTACAAAATGTCAACCTTTTTAGGCACGTACTGTACATTTGTACTAGCTCTTTACATAGATATTCATCATTTTTGCCATATTTGGTACTCCGTACTATGTATTTTGGTTGTCACTTTTTTAAAGTACTTTATTTTCACACGTTTTTCACCACATCAATCATTTTTCTGAATTTTCGTACAAACAAAAGAAATACTTAGTATTATACATTAACCAAATAAATAAATTTTAATAGGCCTATCATTCAAACATGAACCTATATGATTAATCAACAAACCAAAAGGACATTAATTATCACACCAAATAACATTTAGAGCAAAATTGAGCAACACAAATCAAGCAAAATAAACAACAATATTGTCAATATAGCAAAGTTAACAACCACCACCACCAAATATCAATCTTAATAGCAAAAGCAAGTATTGAACAGGTCAAGACGTACAAATTAAACCCTTTTTCTTAAAAGTTGTCCTTTCAAAAGACCAATAAAAAGAAGTGAAAGACAGTAACAAACTCCCCGACGTCTATACCAACATCCGAGATCGATCAATCTCACACACATGAACAGTATATCAAATCGCTAATTGAAACTTAAAAAACGACAACGATTAAGTATTGTATTCCGTACCTTGAGTATCTTTAGAAGTGCTTCACTAAATCGAAACTCTACAACTCTCTTCTTGCTTAGCTTCTCTTCTTGAACTCAAACTTGCTTTCGAACTATGACCATACTAAAGACTTGTTTAGTCATGTATTTATATACATAGAGTTTAGCTTAATATTAGAAAATTATATTCCAAAGATTTGGTTGAATCAAAGTCTACTAAATAGAACACGGCAGCAAACTAAGAAACAAAAGATCGAACTTTAAGGAAATCTCGTGGTAAGAGGGTAATTTTGAAGAGAACAAAGACTAGACTAGACTAGAAAATTTGGAAAAAAAAAATGGAAAAATTTGACGAGTTTTAAGGGTTTAATAATATTGAAGTTTAATAAAATCATAAAGGGTTCAAACCCACGAGTTAGAAGAAAGAAAATGGAAGAAATAATGGTTTCGTTTTTTAATGGGTTGGACTTTAGAGAGAGAAGAATATATGGGTCTTTGAACTTGAAGAGTGGGAGTATTTTATAGAAAAATTAATAAAAATGGAGAAAAGAATGGTCAATTATTGTAAGCTAAACCCCACGAAGACTCACTATTATTGTCCCACACGGTGGTTCTTTGAAATTTACTAATTACGGAGTATAATTTTAATTTTTTTAATGGGTTGTATTGTACCGGTAAATATATATACTTCATTACCTTGTATTTTTCGTTTGTCTTAATTTATTGGATAATCTTGGATTATATTTTTTGTGTTTCAAAATTGTATTATTTTATTTATTTACGGTAAGAAGAAGGTTACTGATTAAACTTCAACTCTCACGGTTTTTTTGGTCTATTATTTACGGGTTAGACACTTTGAAAATGAGGGGGGAAGGATAAGGGATCCCCCATCCTCAAAGTACCACTAGTGAGGATTAAATCCCCAACCTCAATTTGTACGTTTCTAGATCCGTCATTTGTATAGAAATAATGGTATTTTATTGAAAATAATATTCTAAACCAAAAGTTTTATTGAAAATAAAATTCTAAACTAAAAGTTTTATTGAAAATAAAACTCTAAAATAACTTTTTTATCCTACTAAATCTATCCAAATTTTAATGAAAATATAACTCATAACTTTTTTTTTTTTTCTTAATATTAACTTTTTTTTATCCATTTATACAAAAAAAAAAAAAAAAAAAAATTCAAATAAATCCTAGATGTCATATTAATAATTAATTGTCGCCTACATAATACGATACATGGCGAAAACCGTAAAATACCAAGTGTCAATGTCTCATAACCTGACTAAAAATTTAGCTTTATATATTAGTGGAATGGTTTTTTAGCACTCCATATCTTTTAACAAGTTACGGAAAAGGAGGCCACTAGGAGATCCTTATGGAGTGAAATAGGAGTCCATCATTATGTTGAACACTTCAACATGTTTTATTATCCTTTTGTACGGGTATATACTTATATTTCATACGTAATACGAGTATACAATAACTCCGTTTATTAATTAGCCAACTACTAGTACTGACTACAAGGAATGTAGGGTTATATAAAAGTCGATCATTCTTGTCCTATTTTTATGTTATTTATAGTGTCAGTCACTTTGTCTTCTTTTGTTTTGTTCTCCTTAGTTTAATTTAATTAATTAACATAATTAATTCTTTTTTGAATGAAATTAATTAACATTAATTTTAAAAAATTTGGAATATGGAATGAGGTACGGGTATCCACCTAAATTATAAAAAATGTCTTTAATTTTAGTTAAAGTAGTTTTCAGCCTAATTTAAAATTACAACACCTCGTAGAATAATCAAATATGCTATTGAATATTGATATTACACTATGTTCATTCACTAAATTGTATTTTACTTAATATATATAATCCTAAAGATATTATTCTCCTAATATAAATATAAAAATTACATACACAAATATATTTTCCAAATTATATTTCATTAATGTAACACTAATTTCATATCATCAAAATACCTTTTGTCTCCTATATTAAGCACTTTCATACAATCATACTAGTTGAAAACTAGCTTTCAGCGAATTAAATGATAATTAAGATATTTAATATCATCTACAAGTGTAAAAAAACATAATGGCTATTTATGATTGACATAAAATGTAAGAACTAATATTCAATAAATTCTAAGTTGGTCCAACAACTTCAATATCTTTGATGGCTATGATCGTAATTTTTGTTATCTCTTATCTTAGTTAGTTTAATTTGGAAACCATTGTATTTAATGCCTAGTGCAATTTGATTCTTGGTATTTTGTTTAGTAGGTATTTTTATTTTTCATTTGTTATTATTAGATATATGTGCGTTTGTTTTATTAAAACCTATTGAATATTACATTTTTTTTATAAATTAGGTTAGGGTTGGTGAGTGCACCACGAAAGAAATTAAAGGGAAAAATTATCAAAAAGTCCACGAATGACGTGAGATCTTGTGTATGTAGAAAACTCCGATCATGATATACTCATATATCAGAGTAATGGAGGATGATGTAGGTGGATACATTACTCCAAATGATGCCCAACACCTTATATTTATAGGAGATGTGTGGAGGTAGAAGAAGTGTGTGGAAAATTCTACACACATGCTAGCTCTTTAAATTTTCCGCATAAATCTAGAGTCTTTATGACCTTCATTACCTGTAGATTCTTTCCCAATTTTCCATCAATTTCTCAATCTAGAGTTCTTTAGAAAACTTGAGAAACCCTGAGATGAAATAAGCTGGGTTATGAAATTTGGGTCAAACTAACTCAACAAATTAGATTAAAATGAAAAACTATCATATACTCAAATTATAATTTTTTGAGGGTGAGGGATAGCTCTAGTGGTTAGAGCTTGCCTCCTGATTTTAGGAGATTCTGGTATCGATTCTCACCCCACAAACACCACAAAAAATTATAATTTCTATATTACTATTATCAACAACACTAGTTTGACCCAAAGAGCTGGTACGAAGGTGGAGGGAAGGGAAGGGGCATTTCTCTTTCCTCGAAACGACCCTCACACCTCTTTGGTAATCTATAAGTTGTAAAACTAATTCAATGATAACGTAGTTAATCGTTTTAAGGAAATATTAACCATGGTTAATGTTTTAAAAGGAAGAGGAAAGAGAAATGACTAAAATACCCCTATTGAAAAAACTTATCACCCACTTTTTCCCCACCACCCCCGCCAGCCCAGCCCTGACCCCTTGATCTCGGCCGACGCCAGCCGCGACCATCACGATCCCCTCTCTGCGCCAGGTTGAACCCCATCCCCCTTGTTACCGCGACCCCAAAACCACCCAATCCTCCTTCTTCAATGACGCAAATTTCCAAAACCCTCCTTCCACCTCCGATCAACACCACCTGCTCTTCACTGAAAACCCTAGCAAATCTAAGCCAAAAACCCTCATATTTGAGCAAATCCGAGCCAAAACCCCTATTTTTGAGGTATAATTGATCCAAAACCCCCTAAAATACGTAACCTAAATCGAGCAAATAACGACTGGAAATTCAAATCAAAAGCTGATAATTTCGCCCCAAAAAACCTAGAATTTTCAACCAAAAATCGGGGAAGAAGATCATAGTGAATTGAGGAAGGGGGGAGGTGGGTTGCCATGTCCGGTAGGGGAGGGAATCAGGGAAGAGGGATGGTGACTGGTTCTGGTGTGCCGCTGGTAGAAAGAGGATGACTTTGGCAGAAGAAGAAAGGGGAAAGGTTTTTTATTTATTTTTTTTATTTTTTTATTCCTTGTCACCATTGAATTAATAGTAGTAATAGTTGATTACCAAAGAGAATTGAAAATTTTGCTGTTTACCAAAGAGAAAATTAAAAAACTTATGAGTACCATTGAGAATTTTTGATGGCTATGATCATAATATACAGAGGACTAACAAACTTCCGAGAAATTTTTGTTATCTCTTATCTTAGTTAGTTTGGAAACCATTTTATTTAATGGCTAATGCAATTTGATTCTGGGTATTTTGTTTGGTATGTATTTTAATTTTTCAATTGTTATTATTAGATATATTCGCATCTGTTTTATTAAAACCTACTGAATATTACACTTTTTATAAATTATGTAAGTGTTGGGGAGTGCACAACGAAAGCAAATTAAAGGGAAAAATTATCAAAAAGTCCACGAATGACGAGCACCCAAATTCTTAGGGAGATTGTGTGTATGTAGAAAACTCCGATCATGATATACTCGTATATCGGAGTAATGGAGGATGATATATGTGGATACATTACTTCAAATGATGCCCAACACCTTATATTTATAGGAGATGTATGGAGGTGGAAGAAGTGTGTGGAAAATTCTACACACATGCTAGCTCTTTAATTTTTCCACTACATAAATCTAAAGTCTTCATGACCTTCACCACTTCTGGATTCTTCCACAATTCTCCATTAATTTCTCAATCTAGAGTTTTTTAGAAAACTTGAGAAACCATGACATGAAATAAGCTGGGCTATGGATCGGAATTTGGGTCAAACTAACCCAACGAATTAGATTAAAATGAAAAAATTATTAGATATTCAAATTATAATTGTAATACGTATTTTTATACGTATTTTATTTAAAATAAGTATTTTGATAAGTATTTAAATAAATTGAAATGTTTTATTTATAATATTTTAATTATTTATTTTAATAAGTTTGGAAATATTTTATAAAAGAAAAGTTTAGGGAGAAGGGTTTCTACAGAAGAGGTATAAATATTCAACACTTGAGGCAAATCAAACTTTGCCCAGAGTGGAGAAAACCCAAGGTAAACTTCTCTCCCTTTTCTCTTTATTTTTCTTTTCTTTTCTTTTTCTTTCTCTTTTTCCCCTTCCCCTTTTCGGCCTCCCCCTCACCGCTGGCCACCACCACCACCGGTGGGCCACTGGCGCCAGCCATCAGCAGCACCAGCCGACAGCCGATAGTGGTGGCCGGCCAGCCACCTTTTTCGAACAAACAAAAAAAATTAAAACTTTGTTTTAAAAACTAGTTTAATCCTAGATCTAATTATTAATGAGTTTTGTGATTTGATTTTTGATGTTTGATTATGAGTATTATGTAAATTAATTTTTAGATTTTATTTTCAATTGAAAAGCCCCAAATTTTGAAACCCTAGGTTCTTGAATTATGAATTATTGAAAGATTATGATATATAATGGTTTAAACCTTTGATTAAAGTGTTTTAAGGCTAAATTACAACAAGTTTTCATTAAAATATAATGCTGGAATTTTTGATAGTGCTTTAAAAATCAAGTTTTCTTTAGGAATTTTAATTACCCATTAATTGGGATTAAAGTATGATGTTTTAAATATAATTTCAGCTTATTTTAATCAAATTATGAGGGGTTTTAAAATAGTATACTTCCTCCGTTTTTTTATTATTGCACCATAGGGGTTGGTAAAAATATTTTGGTAGTGGAAAAAAGTAAGAGAGAGAAAGGTAAAAATACAAAATTGCCCATGTGACATATTGATAAACTAAAAAGTAAGTGTGAAAAAGTAAGGGTATGTTGGGTATTTGTAGTGTGAACACAAATAATTTTTTTCCTAAAGAGGAAATGGTGCAATATTTGTGAAACTTCCTAAAAAGGCAAGTTGTGCAATAATAAAAGAACGGAGGAAGTATATTGCTGGAAATTTGTGTAGAGAGGATTTTAATACTCTTTTATGATTTTAAATTGTAGGAGACTTTGAAGTGAGTGATTTCTATTAGTTGTGGTGATATTAAGATCATATACAAGGTACGTTCGCGTACTTAGCATAATTTTATTTGTATTGTAGCATGCTAGATGTGTTTAATTGATTACAAGTAGTATCATGCTAGATTTGGAATGGAAATTATGATTTGGTTGTTGTTGGTGATTGAATTATGAAGCATGATTTATTTGTGATGGATTAAAGGATGGAAAATTATAGTTTGGAATATTGTTTATGAGCCACACTTTTATTTATGGCATGATAGAAAGCATGTTTAATTAAACTAAATGTTTTAATTTGGTTTGGAATATCAAAAGAGAATTTTATTATGGTCCATATAATTTTTATTGATGCTTTAAGCATGGGAAAGGAGCTATATAAGTGTCTATGTACGCAAGGAATAAATTATATATTGGTGCCTTAGTGCACTTAAGGTGTTTTTAACACCGAGGGATAGAATTTGTGGCGCTTTATGCGTTTAAGGTGTCATTGGCACCGAGGTCGTTTTAAAAAAGGTTCAACATTAAATGTTATGTGGTAACTAATTATCCAAGAATTAAATTGGTATGTTTGATTTTTTGAATAATTATTGTTGATTGAATGATTATGTTTTGAGAGTCATCACTGAGTTTAATAATCTGTAAATAACGTAAAGTGAAAGAGATTACGCATCAAAACTCTTGGAATGTATATACCTTGAGTATGAACATATGGGGGGAGTTATGTGACTTTATATTTGATCATAACTTCTACTGGAGTACAGGACGCTGTACATTCCTTTTATTATTATTATTATTATTATTATTATTATTATTATGCGCAGGAATTCCGCCACTTACGAGTGGTTATTGATGCTGGCACGGTTAGCTCTCATGTCAGTAACCTCAATTTATTTGGGGGAGGTTAGTGGGAAACCCGTTCGATGCGTAGTCAACGCTAAATAAATTATATAGTTTTCTAGTGAGAAGTTTTGTTGAATGTTGTATGCTTGAAAAACAGGTGCAACAAGGTAAGTTGTGTGTTGATAGGTAATTGCATGTTAGTGTGTTAAATACGCTTATGTACTCAGCTTTGCTGATTGTGTGTTTTGTGTGTTGTTGGCCTTGTCTCTATCTTGGCCCTATGATGACCCATTTTTAATGGAGAGTAGTGGAAACAAGTTGAGAGAAGCTTTTCAGGTGATGAAGCATATTTATGATGGGCATGAGTGAAGAGCGAATCATGCTAGTTTCTATAAGTATATGATGTGTTTAATGCTTTAATTATTTCTGATATTATTATTATGCATGACTAACGCAAAAGTTTTGAAGTTGGTTTGGTTTTAATAAGGGCCTATGATGGTTCCAAGTTGTAGGTCGATTTTATTTTACTTCGTTTGACTTTAGTTTGACTTTACTTTCATTGATTGACTTTTCAAGTTGACTTGTTTGAATGGTTTTGAAATTAGTCTTCCGCTGTGTGTCTTTGATAGTTTCCTTAGCCGTTTTCACGGTGGCGGTAATGTCTTAGATATTCCTATTTAAAGTTTTAAACAGGGCAAAACATGTATTTTAAAAGAAAGAAATTTCTAGGGTGTTACAATAATTTTATGACAGTGAGGGATAACTCAAGTGGTTAGAGTTTGCCTCCTGATTTCAAGAGATCCTGATATCAATTCTCACCCCGCCCTTGTGGCTCTCTAAACACCAAAAAAAAAAATATAATTTTCTGTATTACTATTATCAACAACACTAGTTTGGCCCAAAGAGCTGGTACGAAAGTAGGGGAAGGGAAGGGGCATTTCTCTTTCCTCAAAACGACCTCCACCTCTTTGGTAATTTGTAAATGGTAAAACTAATTCAACGGTAACATTAGTTAACCATTTTAAGGAAATATTAACCATGGTTAATGTTTTAAAAAGGAGAGGAAAGAGAAATGCCTAAAAAAACCCTTTTGAAGAAAAAAAACCTATCACAGCCGCGACCATCTAGTTCCCCTCTCAGCGCCAGGCTGAATCCCATCCCCTTGTTGCCGCGACCCCAAAACCACCCAATCTCCCTTGTTGGGAATATTTCAAGCATCCTACACTTGAGCCCCACTGTGATCATACACTTAAGCATGGTGGCGTCCAAAGGGAAGGAAGCTAGAGCAAAAGAGTCGCCAACAAATTTTAGGAACTTGTAAACCATTCACAGGGTGAATGTTACACCCTTTCACGATCCATGAGATCGCTAACTCTATAGTAGTCCTAAACCCATGACTGGATATTCGGGGACGAAGGTACAAATCCAACCTAAAAGAGATTGAACCTGCCCTAAATAGATCTCTACTTTATTCTTCTCATATTCATATGCGCTTTCTGACTAATATACAATCAATATATTAACCTTAAACCTATTTAATCTATGTTGGTTGAATATTAATGCACAAACAAAACTATTATTGGCGATCACTTGAATTAAAATCACATTAGCTTAAATAAAATTATTAATTATCTTATTAAGCCTGATTTCAAGTACAAATTCCCTTTAAATCTGCAAGAGAGGGTGTGATCAAGCAATAACAATAATATCATCAAGCAACATAATAATACAACAAATCATCATCACAATAATATTCTCATCAAAGCATAATATTAGAAAGATCCTAGGCATGATACTAACAAGATTAATAACAAACCCTACCATGTCACTAAATAATAAAGATCAAAGCTTTATCCCTAACATAATACTAGCATGATATAAGAAATAGGAAGCAACCTAAACATGATACTAGAAAGCAATAAAAGCATCCTAACATGATACTAGGAATTAATATAATTTAAGCATGCTTTCTACAAGATATATAACAATGAAATTACTTACATTATTGCCTCGTATCTTTTGCTATCAAAACAATACACACGTTAGTAACTTTAATAAAAATATTAAATCAAACAATTAATTTAAATAATTGAAATAGGGATTTGGGACCAAACCCTCATAAATTATCAACCTTTCACGTTTAGGGCGAAGGCAATTTCGAGCTTGGTTTGGTGCGTCTAAGACTCGTGAACGCGGTATTGTGTTTAAAAAGGCTAGGCTTAGAAAGTCAAGAGAGAGAAAGAAAGAATAAGTTTCTAGCTTAAAGAGAAAAGAGAATTAAATGATAGTTGATGATCAAGCTTGTTGATGATTGAAAAAGGGGTGATATAACCTCTATTATAGAGAAAAAAGAGGGTCGAAGGATTAAGAAAAGAATCCAAATTCGAATCGGAACGCGGCAAGATAAAAAGTATCGCGGGGCGATAGGATTATCGCGTTGCGATAAAAACAGTTTTTTGCGGATTTTGTTTTTATCATAACTTTTGATCCAGAAGTCCAAATAAGGCATATAATACGTCGTTGAAAATCCCTTGAAGTCTAATTTCCAACCCAATTGGAATCAGATTAAAATATTTTGTAGAATAAAAGATATGGCCGAAATAGTGGAAGGGTGTCATTTTTGGATAGAGTTTCGTATTTCTTTCATATCTTTTTCGTTATAGATCGAAATTAATATTATAATATATCATTGGAAAGATAATTTCAAGAGATATACAACATATAAAGTTTGGATAAAAATTATGAGGCATGAATATAATATATGAACATATTCCATTTTGCACAGAACAAGGATTCTCAAAAAGAGGAGTTTTATTCAATTTCAAACTCTTTAATCTTATCTTTTCAAAAAAGGATAATTAAAATCTCTTAGAAAATTATAGAAGATTCTATATAATCCTAATTAGTTTAGGAATAGGATTAAAGCCTTTGGACCCTCCACATGATCATTGAGTCATAGGTAAAATCTAGTTTGGGATCAGTTTAGTATTTTGGCCATAACTTCCTCATTATTCATTGGAATTGGGCTTATAATATATCGTTAGAAAGGTCTTTTCAAGCCCCATCCAACTGCACAATTATTGGACCCATATTATGGAACATAATAAACTGGAATGGACGTTTTTCATAAACACGGTACGAAAAGAAAGATTTTCGAAAACAGAAATAAGTATTTTTATTAAAAAACAGAGAAATTCATGAGACTCTTTCACATTACCTCGTTCGATAATCAATGACGTGAAAGGTATTCTTCACTGGGTTTGGTTTTTGGGGAGACACAATCAGGTGTTTACAGAACCCCCCATGTTGACTAAGTTTGGAGAAACATAAGTTTTGAAAACCAAAGTCAAAGTAGCGATATGGACGGGGAATGATTCAGAACGTTCTGTTATCCTAAATCATTCTTGTAACGCCGATACCTGCAAACTAGCGTTAGTTAAACAGATAAAAGAGTTAAGAAACGCGTATCTTGCACCGTCGAGTACACGTCGCTGGGGTAACCGATTTTTAGTGCTGCATTTTTGACAACCTTCTTCAAGCTAGGGGAATATTGCCGAAGGGCGAAGACCGCTCCGCTTGTAGCCGTCTTCACCTTTTTTTGCTCTGACAGTCCTCCGTAAGCTAGGGAACACCATCGAAGATTGCTCCGCTTGTAGCGATCTTCTGCTGTTTTGTGACCATCTCCCGCAAGCCAGGGAACATAGTCGGAGATAACTCCGCTTGTAGCTATCTCCCGTTTTTGTGACAATTCTCCACAAGCTAGGGAACATCGTCGAAGGCGACTCTGCTTGTAGTCATCTTTAGTTGTTTTTAACAACCCTCCACATCTTAGGGAACGTCGTCGAAGATTATTCTGCATGTAACGGTCCTTAGTTTTGTTGTTGTGACAATCTTCCACATCCTAGGGAACATTGTCGAAAATCTACTGCTACAGCACGAGCTATTTTCTTGAATCATGGTGACAACAACTACTAAAAATTGGCCAAATTGCGACCGCCGCAAACGGTCGCAAAAAATAGTGAAAACAGTTGCAAAATATAATTGCGATAGTCAACGGTCGTAACATGGTGGTCGTTATTCTCTTGGTCGCAAAAAAAAAATATTACGACCGTTTGACGGTCTTAGATTTTTAACGGTCGTTTTAACTATATTCAACGACCGTTAAAAAAACGGTCGCAAATATTAAAAATTGCGACCGCCTTATAAAATGGTCGCAAATATTGAAATTAGCGACCGTCATAAGCGGTTGATAAAAGTATTAAAAAAACCAACAAAAAAAAAGAAAAAGACCCACCCACCCACCCTTAACCCAGATCCACCCAAACCAGATCCCATCTAAACCACCACCACTGCCCACCCTAAACAACCACTAGCCGCCGCCGCCCTCTACCCACTATCACCTTCGCCCACTTTCAACCACCAATACCCACCACCACCCACCCACCCACCCTCCCTCCCTTAACCCAGAAAAACATTAAAAAAAATCACCTAGATAATTTCGAACAAAAAGCAAACAAAAACGAAATAAAACAACATCAAACAATCAAACAATTTCGAACAAAAATAAAAAAACGACATAATTCGAACAAATTTATCAAAACAATTTAACCCACAAATAAAATGCACAAAAATTAAACCAAAAAACGAACAAAAATTAAATAAAAAAAATCGCCCAAAAATTCAACCCAATAATTATACCCAAAAAAATAAACCCACAACACTTAAACCCACAAATTCGAACAAAAAATTTGACAAAAAAATCAAACAAAAACGAAATAAAACCCTCATAAATCGAACCTAAATTTGACAATTAAACCCACAGATTCGAACCTAAATTCGACAAGTTCGAGCTCAAAATCAAACCAAAAATCTATGAAATTCGAACAAATAAAGAACAAATTCGAACAGAATTAACAAAAACTCGAAATAAAACCAAAATCAATGGTATTCGAACAGAAACTCAAACAAAATTCGATAACAAAATCAAACAAACATGGAAATTTGAACGGAAAACGAAATTCAACCACAAAATTCGAAAATAAACAAAATTTTCAGAAAAATAAACATACCTTTCATAATATATCTTCCTCTTCAGGTGAATATGGTCAAATTCGACCAAGAAAACTCCAAATCTGGAATTTTTAAGGTTGAATTTGACCATAAACACCAAACTTCGTGTGTTGCTTTTAACGGTGGGCTTTGCTTGTGACGGTGGCTGTTGTATTTAGGGTTGGTGAAGAGAGGAGATGCGGGAGAAAGAGAAAAAGATGAGGGCCGTTCACTGGGAGGTGGAAAGAGGAAAGAGAAGAGAGAGAAAGAAGAAGGGTGTGAGAAAAGAGAGAGGAGAAGAGGATAGATGCGTGAGGAGAGAGAGAGAGGATAGAGAGTAGACGACTGCTTCTAATACTAGGGTTTGGGTGGATCTCCTTTTATACCTTTTTATTAATTTAAAAAATCACTTTTGCGACCGTTTCTCAAACGGTCGTAATTAACGCATTTTGCGACCGGTATGGCGGTCGTAATTTTGCGACTGTTTCTCAAACGGTCGTAATTAACGCATTTTGCGACCGCTACTAACGGTCGTAACAGAATTAATTTAATTTTGAATAAATTTTCACATGCATTTTATTTTAAAAATATATTTAAGTACCTTTGCGACCGTTTTATAACCCAAAAACGGTCGCAAATATCATTTTTTGCGACCGGTTTCATGACGGTCGTAGAAAAACGGTCGCAATTCGGTCGAATTTTAGTAGTGAACCTTCATAATCATAGCGAACGCCATCGAAGACCGCCTCATCACGAACTCTTCTTCTCAAATCTGGGTGACGACTTCCACAATCTTAGCGAAAGCCATCGAAGATCGCCCATCTCGTGCTATCTTCTCAAATTAAATGATAACCTCCTCAATCATGGGGAAAGCTATCGAAGACCGCTTCATCTCGAACCGCCCTTCTCAAATCGAAGCGAGAGACTCTTTAATCTTAGAGCCTCCTGTCGAAGGCTTCTTTATCTTGAGCCTTCAAATCTTTTTGTCTTTACCCTTAGGAGTAATTGACCTTTCCATCTTTGGAAAAATCATTTTAAGAACCATATCTAAAATTCTTAAAGTCTTCAAATTGGTTTGTAGAAATCTTCCATCCTAGGAATTCTTTGTGATTATAATCAATCACTACTCAAATGTTCTTAATCAATTTTTTTAAATCTGCTTCATTTCATCATCATTAGGGCGATCATCAATCATGTTTTAATCGAGCTGACTACTAATCAAAAGTGTAATTTTTCAAGGATGTTCATTTAATCAAAATATGATCGTCATCAGGCCGATCATCAATCAAGACCGTGATCAGGCCGATTACCAATCGAACAGCTATCGATTACTCAAATGTTCATCAAAGGCTCAAATGGATTAGTCACCGACCGACCAATCCAAATTGGAGACCATCGAAGGCTAACACGGGCGAATCAGAGTCGTCGCCAGCGACAAGTATATCGCACCGTGTCAGGAAGCTTCGTGCTGCGCCAAGGTGCATCGTGATGCGTTGGAGTGCATCGTGCTGTGTTGTTTATTTTGCAATGCGCTTGAATCCTAGTCAGAGTTTTTTCAGCTCGTTCAGCTTTGGACTTAGTGTACCTGCATCTATATTTTGGACTATAGGATTTTGCCCATGTTTTTCTTAGGGTTGACCTAAGGCTTGGTGCTATTCAACTAATTGTGTAAACTCGACTTAATGCATTTTGACACATACGACTCAACATGACTCAAGTTGCAAGACTCCACTCGAGTGATATGACATGACATGACTTAATGTACATGACTCGTGTGTGCATTGTATTGTGATTGTGCTCGTGCGACTCGAAATGCAGAAAAGCACAAATTTTTCGTCACTTTTGTGGAAGGTATCGACTTTCTCTCGAAAAAGAAAGACGGGAAAAGGAAAAAGTGAAGTGTTTGAGAGTGCTTGTTGAATGAGTTTAGTCGTATATGCTGATGTTATATCTTATGGTGCAAGGATTTTAACATCCTAGGCTATCTCAATTGTTGACTCGATGATGAAATTATTTAGGTAACTTAGGCACGGAGGCTAAGTACTTCATACTTTGTGATGCAATGATGATTATGATAATGAGTGATCTTGATATGACAAGGCGTGCTTCATCGTTGTGTTAAGATTTCATGACAAAGAGTTCCTAAAGGAAGGATTATTTGGTCATGTATCCGTGATGTGTGTGAAAGTGACACTAAAGTTAGGCCGCAAAGGCTAAGTGTATGGAAATATATTTTGAAAAGAGTCAAATAGTGATGACTCTTAGGCTGGGTAAGCTAATGATGTAAGGATCAAGCCCCCAAGTCTAGCTCTAAGTGGATAGGGATGAGCATTGGAGATCCCTTGATATGATTATGCGTGAATATGTATGTGAATGAATGCATGATTATTACGGCCGCACCCCAATGTGAGGTTGCCTACGTATCCATTAGGAATAAGGCCGAACGTAGCTCTAGTCGAACCTCGCACAAGTGTGTGTATACCTCAAAGAGGTCTTTTGAAGGGTTGTAACGGGATTAGGCTAAAGGTTGAAGAAGAAAAGATAAAGGCTTAAGACCCTAGATAAGCCCCCAAGGTGTGCAACCTTGCTTTTGAATCTTTGTATTTGTATGCTTGAGGTTTCCTCACTTTTGAAATCTCTTTTGTTTATATTTTTGCTCTCTCTTTTTTGCTTTTTTATTTTTATTTTGATAAGTGTGGGTAATCCCGATCATATACGGTATATCACTCACTTGGCATTCATGTTTCTCAGGCACGGTACCGAGCACTCGATAAGAGACGCAATTTGAGACGTGTTCTCATCAAAGATACATTCATATCAAAGACATTGGAACACTTGCCCTTTTGCACACTATTTTTTTGCTATTTTAATCTTTTGTAATTTTTATAACATCACTCAAGCTTTTGTATTTGAAAATTGCATAGGTTGCACACTATCCCATCCCAAGGTTAGGTAGATGTGGGTTGAAAAAAGAAAGGTCAATCGTTAGACGAGGCTCAAAGTGTTTTATCAAGAAAGGATTGTATATTCGAAAAAAGTAAAGGTAATATGATATGGCTACAAGGGTGCCTCAAATCATTAGTATACCTTGTGCTTAGTCCGACGAGGATTTTTTTTTTATCTTTTTTTTTTTTTTTTTTTTTTTGTAATGTAATGCGATGATCATATGCAAGAAAAGAAATTCTCATTTTATTAAAAGGAAAAAAGAAAAAATCCTACAAAATAAGTCTAAGAAAAATAAAAAAAGGTGCCTATGCTAGACTTATTGGGAAATGAGGAAAAAAAAAGAAGAAGAGGTCACGAAATCTTGTCGTTGAAGCCCGCCTTGTGTCTTGTGCTTTATCATCACTCGGTTTTCTTGCCAAGTGGAGGTATGGGAAGCTTGTTATTATCAATCAAATATTGGATGACCTCTTTTAGCTTCCAACAACTTTCGGTAGCATGACCCCTGCCTTGATGGTACTTGCAGTGTTGATTTGGGTTCCAACTAGGCAACCTCTTTTCAGGTGCGGGATCTTGAATAGGTCCGATGGGAGTAATGAGTCCCTTGGCATGGAGTCGATCGAAGGCAGTATCATAGCTCATCTCAATAGGGGTGAACTCTTTCCTTAGTTGCTTTTTAGGTCCTTGATATTTATGGCTAAGACTTCATTGAGGTCAAAGGTACTAACATTGTTACTAGAGTAGGTGTGTTCGGAAGAAGAAGAAGAATTTTCGTCCTTCTTTCCTTTCCAGCCACTGTTGTTACTATTGTTAGTAGATTTTTGTTTTGCAAGGTCATCTTCAATGTCAATGCCTATGTCATAGACGGCCTTGAAAGTATTCAAGTTGTGTTGGTATTTCAAATGCTTTGAATACTTCTCTTGGAGGTTCTTGATGAACATTCTTACAGACTCCTTTTCGGTAGGAACCTCTACCATCCTAGAGGAAGTTTCCCTCCACTTATTGAAGAAAGAGGTGAACCCTTCATTTTCCTTTTGCTTTAGCATCTTAACTTCCATATGGTCAGTTTCAACTTGAATGTTGCACTTATATCTATCAATGAAAGCGTTTCTTATAGAATCCCAAGAAGAGATTTTCTCTTTGTCAAGGGAGAAGAATCATTGTTGACAAACGATTTCTAGAGATAGTGAAAATAACGAGTGGAAAGCTTTCCTATCAATTCCCTTAATATTCATTATAGTTTCGAAAGCTCTTAAATGAAAGTAAGGGTTATCAGTTGGCTTGAATCTAGGGATGTCGTTGGCATTGAACTTCTGTAGAAGAAGTTCCTTGTCCACTGAGACCCCTTATGAGCTAATCCCCTGAATTTTATAGTCATTGGAAATTTTGCTCAAGCTTTCTTCCATTCGCTCAAGCTGTTGTTGCTTAGTAGGGTCATTGACTTGGAGAGCGAGAGTTTTGAACATCACGGTCAAGTTAGTCATGTTTTGCCTTAGTTCATTAACTTCTTCTTGGGATGCCATTTTCTTAGCTTTCCTTTTTTTCGAATCGGTTTATAAAATAGTAGTACTTGAATGAAAGTGTTGTTCTTGATTAATCGCCCTTCTCTCCTTGACCAAGTGCTGTGGAAAGGGAAGTTATGAATACTTATTGTTAATTATTTGACTCAAACTCAATTCAACATGCAATAGATGGGAAAAGATCATGGAAGAATGTGGGGAGTGATATGCATGGAGAAAGCATGTAGAGAGTGTAAAGATGATGTAGATGAAGAGATGTGGAAGAATTAGGAATAGAGTGAACCCCCAACTCAAATGACAGAAAGAGCAACTCATGCATAAACCTAAGACATGGTCATGGTGTGAAAAGAGTATGTACAAAGTGTGTGAATACTTGTGAGTGTAAGTGATATGTTCAAGACTCGTGTCATGACCATGTGACTAGACTCAAACAAAGACTAAGTTAAGACCTCACGTATGTGCACTAAACTGGACAGGCTGTAGTATTTTAGTCCTAACTTTTGATCTGTGACTCCGAATTGGATGAAAGACAAAACTCGGGGCTACAGATCCATGTGTTGTACGTCTTGTAATTATTTATAGAACTCCGGTTATGACCTAAACAAGTTGACGCTTGTGCAGTATACGGAAATAAAAATCCGGGTTGACTCAAAGGAACTATGACTCAATTTTAGACATATTTATTAGCTCAAATTAATTAATCAATTAATTAAGAAAAGTCCTTTAGTCATTGGTTAGTTTATTTAGACTTATACACAAGTCAAACAAACGGTTAGTGTAAACACATATAGATTGTGCACAAGCAAGAATGCACAAATAGTCAAGTAAGCACAATATGATGCAATGAGTTTGCAACCTAACCATGGCTCTAGTTCTCTAAATTTCAAGGATAAGGGTTAGTCAAAGAAGGTCCATGGTTATGAGTCCGGATGCATTGCGTAGAAGCCTTACCTTTGGAAGGGTTGGGGCGTATGGATGGGACCCCACAAGTTAAACTTGTTTCCATGGTTTGGTGAATTCATAAACTCGGATGTACCCTTCGTTGCAATGAGCGTTCGATTGGGTAGATGGAGCGTGAATTCCCAGAGGGTTATGGCCATATGTAGAACACATATAGGTTCAGAAAAGAGGGAAAAAACTCAATCAAGAAGTACAATAAAGCAAACAGTACTAGAACCGGTCAAAGCAAGAAGGCAAAGTTCTGGCTCGGTATTGGAAGAACTTGGCTCGAGACAACAGGGACCATCGCGAGACGATAGCCCTGTCACGCCGCAATATTGCTATCGCACCGCGACAGAGCCATCGCACTGCGATGGGCACTTTTTTCTCAGCGCCAGTTCCTACATGCCTCAGGAGCTCTCTGTTTTCTTAGAATTTCCAGTTTTTGCAGCGTTTTTTCGATTCTAGTCGTGAAAGATATTTTCCAAATTTCCTACGCGTAAAAGTCCTATGTTTTTGACGCATTACGGATGGTCTATCCAATGCGGACCTTTTTATGCTTATGCCAATAATGTCAATCAAAATTACGCACATGAATACTTAGAACTTTTCGAGTCTCATCCACTCATTCTAAATTATTGCCAAAATAAATTTTAGGAATTAAAAATAGAAATCCCCCTTAGTGGAGTCGCCAAAAAACTGTAGGGAATATTTCAAGCATTCCACACTTGAGCCCTACTGTGATCATATACACTTAAGCATGGTGGCGTCCAAAGGGAAGGAAGCTAGAGCAAAAGAGTCGCCAACAAGTTTTAGGAACTTGTAAACCGTTCACAAGGTGAAGGTTACACCCTTTCACGATCCATGAGATCGCTAACTCCATAGTAGTCCTGAACCATGACTGGATATTCGGGGACGAAGGTACAAATCCAATCTAAAAGAGATTAAACCTGCTCTAAATAGGTCTCTACTTTATTCTTCTCATATTCATGTGCGCTTTTTGACTAACATACAATCAATATATTAACCTTAAACCTATTTAATCTATGTTGGTTGAATATTAATGCACAAACAAAACTATTATTGGCGATCACTTGAATTAAAATCACATTAGATTAAATAAAATTATTAATTATCTTATTAAGCCTGATTTCAAGTACAAATTCCCTTTAAATCTACAAGAGAGGGTGTGATCAAGCAATAACAATAATATTATCAAGCAACATAATAATACAACAAATCATCATCACAATAATATTCTCATCAAAGCATAATATTAGCAAGATCCTAGGCATGATACTAACAAGATTAATAACAAACCCTACCATGTCACTAAATAATAAAGATCAAAGCTTTATCCCTAACGTAATACTAGCATGATATAAGAAATAGGAAGCAACCTAAACATGATACTAGAAAGCAATAAAAGCATCCTAACTTGATACTAGGAATTAATATAATTTAAGCATGATTTCTACAAGATATATAACAATGAAATTACTTACATTATTGCCTCGTATCTTTTGCTATCAAAACAATACACACGTTAGTAACTTTAATAAAAATATTAAATCAAACAATTAATTTAAATAATTGAAATAGGGATTTGGGACCAAACCCTCATAAATTATCAACCTTTCACGTTTAGGGCGAAGGCAATTTCGAGCTTGGTTTGGTGCGTCTAAGACTCGTGAATGCGGTATTGTGTTTAAAAAGGCTAGGCTTAGAAAGTCAAGAGAGAGAAAGAAAGAATAAGCTTCTAGTTTAAAGAGAGAAGAGAATTAGATGATAATTGATGATCAAGCTTGTTGATGATTGAAAAAAGGGTGATATAACTTCTATTTATAGAGAAAAAAGAGGGTCGAAGGATTAAGAAAAGAATCCGAATTCGAATTGGAATAAAATTCCTTTTGACGCGGCAAGATAGAAAGTATCGCGGGGCGATAGGATTATCGCGTCGCGATAAAAATAGTTTTTTGCGGATTTTGTTTATATCATAACTTTTGATCCAGAAGTCTAAATAAGGCATATAAATTGTCGTTGAAAAGATCTTGAAGTCTACTTTCCAAACCAATTAGAATCAGATTAAAATCTTTTATAGAATAAAAGATATGGCCGAAATAGTGGAAGGGTGTTAGTTTTTTATAGAGTTTCGTATTTCTTTCATATCTTTTTCGTTATAGATCGAAATTAATATTATAATATATCATTGGAAAGATAATTTCAAGAGCTATCCAACCTTATAAAATTTTGATAAAATTTAAGTGTCATGTATATAATATAAGAACATATTCCATTTCGCACAAAATAAGGATTCTCAAAAAGAGGAGTTTTATTCAATTTCAAACTCTTTGATCTTATCTTATCAAAAAAGGATAATTAAAATCTCTTAGAAACTTATATAAGCTTCTAATTAATCCTAATTAGTTTAGTAATGGGATTAAAGCCTTTGGACCCTCCACGTGATCATTGGGTCGTAGGTAAAATCCGGTTTGGACTCAGTTTAATATTTTGGCCATAATTTCCTCATTATTCATCGAAATTGGGCTTATAACATATCGTTGGAAATGTCTTTTCAACCCCATCCAATTACACAATTATTGGACCCATATTATGGACCAAAATAAACTAGACTGGACGTTTTTCATAAATAGGGTACGAAAAGAAAGATTTTAAAAAACAGAAAGAAGTATTTTTATTAAAAACAGAGAGATTCACGAGACTCTTTCACATTTAACCTCGTTCGATAATCAATGACGTGAAAGGTATTCATCACTGGGTTTGGTTTTTAGGGAGACACAATCAGGTGTCTACATACCTTCTTTATCGGTGCCAATTTCCAAAACCCTCCTTCCACCTCCAATAAACACCACCTGCTTTTCACTGAAAGCCCAACCAATCTAAGCCAAAACCCCCCATATTTCAAAAATCAGGGAAGGAGATCATAGCGAATCGAGGAAGGGGGAGGTGGGTTGCCATGTCCGGCAGGGGAGGGAATCAGGGATAGCGACCGGTTCCGGTACACCAGCGACTAGTTCCGGTGTGCCGCTGGGAGAGAGGATGGCTTCGGGAGGGGAGGAAAGGGGAAAGGGTTTTTTTGGAAAAATTGGCCTAAACACTCTAAACTATAGTTTGGGAGCACCCAACACCTTGTATTTTTCTTAGTACATAGTCAAAACACCACAAAGTAATGACTTGGGTGCAAAGTGCACCTTTAGTGAGTTTCTGGCCACCATTCTCGCAAGGGCTAGTGAATTTTTTCGATTTGCGTGCAGAAAAATGTCATGTAAAGGTTTCAAGGTCATTTTGACCCTTAAGGATCCAAATTGAGCTCGAAACAAGCAAAAAAAAAAAAAAAAGCATAAATGACTCAATTCGGCTTTAAAAATAATGACACGCAAATCGAATTATTTTATAACATGCTAAACGATTCATGTACGCTATTTTTTTTCTTGTTTCGAGCTCAATTTAGGCCCTTTAAGGGTTAAAATGACCCCCAAAACCATTACGGGACATATTTCGGCACGCAAATCGAAAAATAAAAATTTGATTCACCGGTTCCGGTGAGAATGGTGGCCGGAAAGCTCAACAAAGGTGCGCTTTACACCCAAGTCATTAGTTTGTGGTGTTTTAGCCACTAAGCAAAATATGAGACCAATTTTGCTTTTTTTGTTTTTCTTATTCCTTTATTTTTTTTTATTTTATAAAAAAAAACAATTAAAATTGTTTTTAAAAAATTTTAATTATTAAAATATAATAAATTAATAAATGATTAAACTGATTTGATAATGTCACCATTGAATTAATAATAGTGTAATAGTTGATTATCAAAGAGAATTGAAAATTTTGCTATTTATCAAAAAGAAAATTAAAAAACTTAAGAGTAACATTGAGAATATCCAAAAAAGTTTTTACACTCCTTAAAAGGTTTTTGACAAAAAAAAAAGTTGTTTTATAAGAAGATTTTTGACAAAATTCCCTAAAGAGAATAGAGAAAACACAATGATACATGATAAACATATAAATCGTGTATAATATGTTTTATCGATCACACCACACCCAAACATTCACGCTTTAACATCGTCAAGTTAAAAACAAGAGGAGCAGAAATCATCGTTAAAAAGAACTCGTTGTTTACTATCTCAATCCCAAGATCAATACATACAAGAAGGCAAGGCAAGACAGCCATATTGATCTTGGAGTTGACATAGTAAACGCCGAGTTCCACAGGCGTTACAAGCCCCGGCCCTCTCTTTACCTTCATTTTTGACTGCACCTTAGCTTTGTATTTATAACAATGAGACAATGCTGACGAATTGTTTTGAGATAGAATTTTTGTTTTTAATGCTGACAAATTGTTTTGAGATAGAATTTTTGATTTTATTTAGATGTATTATAATTAGAGATAGAATTTTATTTGAATGACACCTAGTTGTTTGTAATCATCTACTTCGTGAACAAATTGACTTTAGATAAAAAAAAAATCTTTATTGATAGATTATGCATTTGCATGGTGCTTCTAAATGTCCAAGTTCTTGTTGAGTTTTGGTTTTGTATTCTTTTTAAAATGGTTAGAATAAGAGAGAACATTAGGAAATTGGATAAGTAACTTTTTTCAATTTTTGCAATCATGCACAAGAATGATTTATTGGCCTTACCTTGTAGATCCATAGTCTTTTTGCTTTATCTCTTTCATTTTTTTTCAACTATTATTTTGTTCTCTTTAATTTTTATACTTATATTTTCTAAAATTTGTGAGAAATCACTTTTCTCAACACTTTTTTTTTTTTTTGGAAAACAATCTTATAAATTTTTTTTATTTATTTATTTATTATTTTTTTTTATATAATAACACACCTTAGTCCAATTTTTTTTTGTGAGATGTTGAGATCATACCTTAGGCCCATTTCATGGCTTCAATCTTATTTTCTGGCATTGTCTACCTGAGGCACCTCTCACGTGTTCACTCAATATCACCCCTTTTAATTTATACCCATTTCCCCCTCCAATTACACTCTCTCTCCTCTATTCTTCCCCCTCCTTCCTCCCCTACCACCACCAAAATCACCAACCCCACCTGCCCCCACCTGAATACAATCACTACCTCAGCTAGCCTACTCATGCGCCTAGCCTCTTACACCCTCCCTAACCCGATGCCACCCATAGCAGCTTGAAATCATCTCGTGAATTACCATCGTCAGCGGTTGTGCGGTGCCACCTAGCCACTAAAACCTTCGATTCTCCCTCCTTTTTCACTTAAAATTCACAATTCAACTTTAATTTCAGGCCGAAGAATTCTGCCTGAACCCGTGCAATTTTGGGCTGGGTCGACTTTGACAAGGTCTAGTTGGACTTGGACTGTGATAGGAAATGTGAGATAAATTTAGTAGTCTTTGCCAATCAATTGGTTATAGACTTATAGTTCTTCCTACCGGAGTCCATCTCAGCGCACTGCATAGCTATTATGCGTTTACAATGCATATAGGATGACAGAAATAAAAATTGGACAAGCTTTAGAATTAAAAATGAAAAAAGCTGACTGTATAGTGGTATGTTATAATGTACCATTATGCATGTATAATGTACTACTATTTAAAATATAAGTTATCTTAATATATAGTACATGTTGTGTACTACTCGTATTATGCATATAGTGGTACTTTTTGCCATCCTATATCGTTAAATATTTTCTCCCAAAATACCTACCACATGTCACCTATTATGCATATAGTGTTACTTTTTGACATCCGATATGTTTGCTAACAAATAGCAGTTTTGCGCTGATAGTTAACCCTTCCTACCGTACATGCCTTTTTTTTTTTTTTTTAACAAAACCGTACATGGGTTTAAAATATGATCATTTTAAAACCGTACATGGGCTTTAAATATGATCGTTTAAGTTTATCCAACTTTAATTAAGCTAGTTTTATAATACATTTGGACTACTTAAATTTAAGGCTTTTAAGCCTCATAAACCAAGTAAATTAATCCATAAACAACACTACAAGAAGTAGTTGACATTAAACAAAGAGATCAAGTTTTAAAAAAAGCTGGTACTTAACAATCACATATGATATCAAAGATCATGCACCCAATTATATACACTAACATTAATCAAACAGTCTATTTTACCAAATTTAATCAAATTAAAAACCATATATTATAAATATTTTGTCTAACTTGTACAACTTAACATTGGACCGTGCCATCACGCCTTCTCTACGTAACTACAAAATATTGCTTTCACCTCTAAACTCAATTGATAAGCCACCATTTGGCAATTTTTGTGGGACCCTCTCCAATCTGGCAGGAGAAAGATTCATAAGATAACCAAATAATTATAAATTTAATCTTAGTGCTCAACAAGTTAACATTATCATATTACACAATATAGTTCAACTTAAGCAAGTAATTAATAAAATTTGAAGAATTTCTCTAATTAAATTTGTTTATTTCATCTCTTTAATTAACAAGTGTTTGGTTTTGGGAAGGCCTGTTCTTTTGCTCTTCTGTTTGCTCTCTGCATTTGTGTATTTGCGGAAGTAGCAGAATTGCATAAGCAGGAAAAGGCCTAGCTTAATTACTTCATCACAAGAAGTAATTAATAGAGATTATTCAGAGTAATCACTTGCTTATTAATTAGTCTCCATATCTATTAGTCGTGATGGCGGATTTATCCAAAGGTATGTGTATTAAAGTTTCTTAATTCCTTTTATGAGTTTCTTGTTGCTAAGCTAGGTGATATTCGCATATGTTAATTGACAACATGTTGAAGATAAGATTAAGTTAGGGTTTTTAATGTTAAGTTTATATGGTCTTTCTTGTTGCTAAGCTAGCTGATATTCACATATGTTAATTAACAACATGTTGAAGGTAAGATTAAACTAGAGGGTTTTTTATGTTTAGTTTATATGGTCGTCTTTCTTATTGCTAAACTAGCTGATATTCACATACATGTTAAATTGTTAATTGACAACATGTTGAAGGTAATATCAAGCTAGAGGGTTCTTATTATGTTAAGTTTATAGGGTCTAGAATGCCCACAACGGTCTTCCTTGGTGTGTGTAGGCAATAAAACTCAATAGACAACAAGACTAGCTATAATAATGTGCATGCACCTCACATATCGTTATATGCAAAAGAAATACATTATTGTTGGGATAGAAGTTTAGATAGTTATAAGACTTATAACATCATAAAATGTTTCCTGTTGGGATAGAAGTTTAGATAGTTATAAGACTTATAACATCATAACATGTTTCCTTGTATATATGCTCTTACTTCTTCGGTTTTTCTATAATTACATCATGTGATTAATTATTAATTAGATGTGATATAGAATGCCCATCAGCAATCCTCCTTTTTGGTGTGTGCAAGCCTATAAGACGCCGTATGTACCACATACGTTGTAACATATATAAAATACATACATCTCTATTTTTTAAAAACTATAAGTTGCTATAATACTGTATAAATTATTCGGGGTATTGTTTATCTTTTTTTCATCATCTTTTACTAGGATTGAATTTTGGAACTAGCTTTTTTTAAGGCTAAATAGACATAATTAATTATGTTTTTCAATGTGATTTATTTGATTAATAATGGATAAATGGTTGTAACTTGTGTTATGGTTTGAAATAATGAATAGGTAACGATGACAAAAGCGTTACAAAGACAAATAGCTTCAAGCAGATCTTTGGGAAAAGCCCATCACGTACCGTGTCTTCCAAGAAAAGTACAAATCCATTAATTAAGATGTTCACTCGCAGCAAAAAGTTTGGTATTCCCTTATCTTTTACTTGTATTATCCACCCCCACCCCCCACCCCCCCCCCCCCCCCCCCCCCCTCTTTTTCTTTTCCTTAGTTTTAGTATTAGGCATTTTTCCCCTTCAACTTGCAAAGATAATTAATTAATGTGTCTATCAGACAATTAATAAAACGTGTATGGGTTTTATTAGTTTGATTTAATCAACCTTTTATAATAATAAGTTCCCAATCTGATCTATAAGAAAGTCATATATATATATATATATAGTTCCTCCATTCTTTTATTATTGCACCATATAGGTTGGCACACTTTTTTTTGGTAGTAGGAAAAGGGAAGAGAGAGAGGGGTAAAATTACAAAGTTATCCGTGTAATGTAAGCATAAACTAAAGAATCAAGTGGCAAAAGTAAGGGTATATTGAGTATTTGTAGTGTGAACATAGATATTTTATTTCCTAAAATAGAAATGGTGCAATATTTGTGAAACGTCCTTAAAGGGCAAGTGGTGCAATAAATAAAAAACGGAGGAAGTATATATTTTAAAGAATATGATAACTAATTTTAAACAATTGATGATTTACTTATTTTATTCTTCTATCATAATCACATCTAAAAAAGACAAAAATAAGGGTTTGTTCACATTTACTGAATTGGGCTAAACTGAACTGAACTAAATTGAACTGATTGGAGCTGAACTAAATTAAACTGAATTGAACAGAGCTGAAATGAATATTTTATGAGAGAAGGAAATTAGGAGCTAAACTGAACTGAACTGATTGAAGCCGAACTGAATTGAACTGAAGCTGAAGTGAACAGGCCCTAAATCTATTCGGAATAGAATTTGCATTTTCATCTAGTCTTCTTATAACCTAGGAAATAAAAGCCCATAAATCTCTGATATGATCTATTCAGAAGATAGAACTAATAGAAAAGGAAATCTTTGTTAAAAAAAAAAAAGGAAATATAAAGTCTGATTAACATACATAGTTTAAATTTAAAGTGAAATATTATATATTCTATTTATAAAATTGACATCTAATCTTTTACGTACTTGTGATTAATTCAACCATAAACCAATAGCTATATAATTTGCCATCCATAAACGTATTTTGTACTCAAACATCACCTTCTACATACCTTCATATATACTTTTCAACAAAAAAAACCGAATATTCTTGCGCTGAAAATATCTTCTTGTTTACGTACTCTAATTTGATAATTCAACGAGCTCAATTGTACCACAACATGCAAGTATAAGCATTGCGCTCAAAATCCATTGTTGCCGACATATATATAACATAAAATCATAATCGTTTGATTATTATTGTATCATATTCAAGGAAGTCTTTTTTTTTTTTTTTTTTTTTTCCTTTCAAATCTCTCCAATTACTTGTATTTATTAAAGAAAATGTTCCTCTAACCAAGGGCGGAACCGCAGAACCATGAGGGTCATTCCCCTTAGTTTTGGTTATCTATTAAAATTTGGAATAAGATTATGTTTATTTTATTATAGCTGAGTTGGTTTTAGGTAAAAATTGAGTTCTACAGGTCCTAAGTTTAACACTTTTTTTGTAGTTTGGCCCCTAATAAAAATTTCTAGTCCCGCCACTGACTCTAACAATAGATTACATATAGACGCCGGTACATAGAGAATATAAAGTCGAATATCTGATCACGGTTGCTTGTGTGTGTAGATAAGAAAACTGATGGATCGGAGTATGCTGATGAAAGCGACCCAAGTAACACTACTGAAGTTGATACTGAGGTGATCGGAGAAACTGCTCCGGCAACTCTCCTAGAAAAACTGACAGAAGATGCTCCAAAAGTTATTGAAGAAGTGGTTAGTACTTATGCTAATAAGACAGAGAATCTGGCTGCAGAGTTGTAAGTTATATTGCCTTTTCTATATGCCTATCTAATTTTTAAATCATTGGATCATTTTTATTAGGGGGAGAAAGAATTTTTATTTACATAAAAAGAACATTTTTACGTAACGATTTTAAACAAAATTAAATACTAGAACATTTTTATAAAACAAATAAAGGGATTGTATAAAGCACATCATCATACTTTTTAATCTGCATGGTAGGCTTTGGGTTAATCATTGCCCGGATGAAATATCCCCGTATGTACTCGTGGACAATTTATCTTCTGATTAATACTACTCTCTAACTTTTTGTCAATGAAAAAAAGTAAGGTAAAGTACTCAATAAGATTGTTTTGGTGATATATTGCAGGACAAAGGCTATTCCAGTTGTCGAACCCAAAGAGTCTACTCCAGGTAATTTTATATATATATATATATATATATATATATATATATATATATATATATATATATATATATATATATATATATAATTAAGCATGTAATAATGTACTTTTTTAGTGTCAAATTTTATCGCCCTATATATATAATCGTACTACTGGTACTAGTCAATGATCAATGTACTTACTTTCTTATAGTTTGTGTAACACACAATTATGACAATTGATATCCTTATTTTAAGATTAGGTTAATATGATTTTGAGGATTGATATCCTTATTAATTTAAAATTAGATTTCGACATTGAAAAATATAATATAATATTCCCATGATAATTAAATTATCACTCCCTACATATTACCAAAGCTATTATAAAGATAACTAGTTTTATGCCCCGTGCGATGTCCGAATTGTTTATTGAATTTTAAGATAATTTTTTAATGTATATATCAAATTTTAAAATATATTTTGATACAAAATTAGTTACTAATTGATTTGCTTTTATGACAATTTGCTATCTAATAGGCATGTGGTAACTAATAATAATGTTGGTGGAAATGTTCGATTTAATACATTAATAAAAATAAAAAAAAAAATTAGCAAAAAAAATAAATTAAATAAAATTATTGTTCAAAGCCCGTTGGGTTGATCAGAATCCAAAACTTTGGACAAGGGTTGAACATTTCTTGACTCGTAACCTGAAGTGACCCAATTCGAGATGACTCATGATCGACCCGACCCTAATTGACCGGTCTATATAGTAATAAAATTCTATTAGATTGTGAAGTATATTATTTTAACCGATTAGTATATACTATAACAAAAACTTTTGCATGCCCCCGATTTACAATAATTTTATTGTACATCGAACATTTTGCGAAAAGTGACCCTTTTTTCTTACAAAAGTGACCCTTTTTTTTACAAAAGTAACCCATATTTTCACAAAAAGTGACCCTTTTTTTCACAAAAGTGACCCTTTTTCACAAAAGTAATTAAGCTACATATGTAAAACAGAGTATCAAAATCAATAAAAATAAACACAAAAATAACAATAGTCATGAAAAAACATTACAATCACTTAAACAAATCAAAATAATAAAAATCGACATCACATAACAACAAAATTAAAAAAAAAATAAAAGAGAAAATGTACATGCATTTAGATCAACTTCATCAGAAATTGGATTAGTGAAGATCCACATCACGTAGCTAGCAACAAAATTACAAAAAATTACTGAAAAAAGGTTTGATAAAAGATGACATCATGTGGCCAGAGAAGGGTTTCTTACTGGTGCAGTGGGTGTGGGGTGGTTAGTGGCCGCATTTAGATCAACGTCATCAATCAGATAAGTAGTCTTCTTCTTCATTGCATTGTTCATGAGTAAAATTACTGAAAAAAGATGAAAGCAATCGAATTAAAATGTCTAAAAATCAAGAATAAAATTACAGCATACTTGGATAAAGAAGGAAGATAGCAAATTAAGAGAGAGAAAGCTTAGCTTGAATCGCCGAAAAAACGGAAAGGATGAGAAAGAATGTCGAGGAGAGAGAAAAGTAATGTTATAATTTTGGGTGAAAAAATTTTCGCACGTATGAAGGAGGGATAACTTTTCTCTTTCATACTGCCATATAATAAATAGTGTACACCGGACTTTTTTAAACATTTGTGATATTATAAATAGATGTTTTACGCTTTGAACTACTTCCTTCGTTCCAAAAAATATTGTGATATAAAAAAAAATTATGTGATAATTTTTGAGAATTATAATCTATTAATTTTTTTGAATAAAATTATAATTCAATTTGTACATCTGAAATATTGGTATTTTATCGAAAATAAAACTCTAAATTAACAATTTTATCCTAAAATTCTATTAAAATAGAATTCTAAACTAACTTGTTTATCTTATGAAGTCTATTTAAATCTATTCAATATGGCGCGACACTTGGCAAAAAGTTAGAACGCCAAGTGTCGCTGCCTCGTGACCTGCCTAAAAGTTTAGCTTTATATATTAGTTATATGATAAGCAACGTTGATGGACGTGATTGCAGCAATTGAAGAGAAGAAGAAGCCAGAGTTCTTTAGCAAAATAAAGAATGGAGCTGAAAAGGCCAAGGAAGAGCTACAAAGTAAAGCCAAGGAAGAGCTAAAGAAGGTAGAAGGCGGACTTACGGAAGCATACAAAGCATTCACATCAACATACAACAAGGCCACAACAATTGAGCAACAACCTATAGATGACAAGAAACTCCAAGATGTCAAAGAGGTCAAAACCGATGAAGCGGCGAACGTGCCTGTGCCATTGTCGAGTCCAACTCCAACAGGGCTAGACCATCAAGATGATAATGTTGTGGCTGCTACCAGGGTGGCTGAGCCAACAAAAACGGAGGCAACGACAACGACGACAACAACGGAGGTAGCTAGTCAGCCAGGAGATAACCCTGAGAATAAGCAAGAGGTAAATTGTTTCACTTATTTGGCAGAAGAGCTACAAAAGGTGTGTGCAACATGGAACAACAACAACAACAAGCAGGACAACAACAAGAAAGAAGAATAGTGTTTTATATTTTAATTTTTTTGCATGGATATATGTAAATGTATCCAATGGTGTATAATTGGTTTTAATTTTAATTTTAATTTGTAATTTTAACTTTGTATTGAATTGGTTACAAGGTTGCATGTATAACCTTGTTGGGTGTGGAATGATTGCAAGGATACTTTGTGAATACCATGATATTAATTGATCCTTTTGTTATATTTTTGTGCATGTAATTGTACGTAAAGAAGAAATTTCATAGTTATCGATGTATTTATAATTAATTGCTCCGTGTACCTTTTTCCTTACAGTAAAAAAAAAAAAAAAAAAAAAAAAAAAAAAAAAAAAAAAAAAAAAAAAAAAAAAACTAGTCTCAATACTCTCAAATAAGACTAGTACATTATATGGAGTAATTTCTTTATTTACTTGTTTTGGGCAAAATTATTGTTGTATTACATATATTTTTTAATTAAGTAATGCTTAGTAGTTCAAAAGATAAATAATACTTTTTTTTATTTTTTTTATTTTAACTATTTTGAATTTTGTGTACCTAACATTTGGCAATCATACTATGAAGTATTTGCAATTTTGCATACACTCCATGACTCTTTGTTTATGAATATGATTTCTTATTGTATAATAATAAATTGAATCTAATTATTACAATTTACAACCAAAATCAACATATATAGTTGCAAAAGCCAATCCCTTATACACCTTTTCTTGAAGTGGTCCAGTTAAGTTATTTTGCATTACTAATATAGTATTGAAGTTAATTTTCATATGAAAATAAAAGTTTATAATTTATTTATCAAATGGAAAAATCATAAATAAAACTTTTTATTAAATATGGACCAACAATTGTTAATATAATTATGAAGATGACACGTTGATTAGATATTTTTGTTGATTTAGTTACGGTTTTATCAAAAAATAATGTGTAGTTTAAAGATATGACATGTTCATTAATTGTTTAATTACAATACCAAAAATAAAGCGGGAATAAACATATGCAATCTCTATTATATAACGGAAGGGGAGAGGGAGAGTAAAAAGTTGGTGCCCAATTTTGACAAACCATTGTAGCAAATGTTACATTGAAGATGAATCTTATTATATAATTATTTTTCGGAAATTTTAATTTGGTGCCATTGTACTTGGGCTTTTCAATTTGGTACTCAATTTTTATTTTTATCTGACAAATTAGGGAGAAGAGAGAATAGAATGACTTTCTATTACTTGATTATTATTCATCAATAGGTTGAGTATTTATATAAAATCTAAGCTCATAAGATAAATATTATTCCTAAAAGATATACTAGCCTAACCATAAACCCTAAAGATATATTCAAAAAATGATATATTAAAATAAATATCCTAAATATATTATTCTTTTAATGATATCTACGGAAAATATATCACACATATATTTTCCGATATCTCATATGTCTAACACCCTCCCGTAATCGTAACGGCAGTAACACGAACGTTACGATTAGAAATTCTTCTTTTGTTGAAGTCGATATGTACTCTCTGGTGATGTCGCCTTCAATTTTTTTTTTTCTTCAATGATGAGAACGTTCATCTTTTTCGAACTCATCAATCATCAAGCAAGAACGTCATTCTTTTCAAACCTAAAAATATAACAATTTTGGTTTTTCTAGAGCAAAACCGAGCTCCAATCAAATTGGTTTTTCAGAGTAAACCAAACTCGAATCTCTTATTGGTTTTTTAGAGTAAACCACACTCAAATCTCTTTTTGGTTTTATTTTAGAGCAAAACCAAACTCAAATTCAAAAGAGCAAAATCATGGTCAACCCTATCTCACGGCACAAGGAGAACCATCTTATGTACCTTCTCTCACGGTACAAGGAGAATCAATATATTCCCTGTCTCACGACACAAGGAGAACCGAAAATCTTTCCTTTAAAAAAAAAAAAAAAAAAAAAAAAAAAAAAAAAAAAAAAATCTATCTTCATCTTTGAGAGTCAAAGACACACCAACAACTTAATTTTGATCTCAATGGTTAGAAAAGCAACGCATGAAATGCCTTCCATTCACTCACGAAAGGTTTTTTTTTTTTCTTTTCCTTTTTTTTTTAAAAAAAATACTATTATTTTGGTTAATGGTTTATCCCACTGGTGGGTTTAATTTTCTAACCCACCGGCAGGAGGAAATTTTTGTGAACATTCCCAAGATCTAACCTGCTCTGATACCATGACAAATTAGGGAGAAGAGAGAATAGAATGACTTTCTATTGCTTGATTATTATTCATCAATAGGTTGAGTATTTATACAAAACCTAATCTCATAAGATAGGAAATAATATTCCTAAAAGATATACTAGCTTAACCATAAACCCTAAAGATATATTCACAAAATGATATCTTAACATAAATATCCTAAATATATTATTCTCTTAATGATATCTACGGAAAATATATCACATATATATTTTCCGATATCTCATATGTCTAACATTATTCCACATGTTACCATTGTAATTATGAGTTATTCTCTACCATAACATTCCATTAAATAAAATATTAGTTTAGGGTACTTGTAATCCCTTTTTTTTCCCTAATTTTGACTTTAAAATTTGATCCTTAAAGACCATAATGACCCCTAAAACCTTAATCGAATAATTTTTTCTACGTGAAACAAATCGAAATATGCAACTCGAGACATTTTTTTTGTACTTAAATTGAGGCATTTTTAAAGCTTTTTTTTTTTTTCAATTAATCGACCTCAAATTTGAACGTGAAGGGCTTAAACATCCCCATAAAATCTTGACCGATCAATTTTTATATGGCTAGTTTGGTGTCTATAGTAAGCTTGTTTGGTGTCTATATAAACCTTGAACTTATCTTGCCAAGATATAAGTTACAAAGTTTTTAACACATAATTTTTTTTCCTTTATTATTAACTCATCTTTGAGGCTATGGAGGATTTTTATGCAAATATGATTTGCTGTTCTATGACCGTACCTTCAGAACTCAGAAGTCTTCATAAGATTGGACTGGTATATAACTTACTTATTTTATTAGCTTTATTTGCTTTCTATATTATAAAATATATAACTTTGTTTATAATTTATTTTATTTTTAATTTTTTGTATTTCGGCCACTTACTGGCAATTAGAAGTATTTTCTGCTTAAATTTAAAGAATCAGTGAAAGTCTATCATATAATAATGGGCATATTTGGAATGTCAGAGTGGTAAGTGTACCACAAGACATAGGAGGCCCTGGTGGTTTATACGTCTTTTTTTTTTTTTTTTTTTTGACAAAGGATAAAACACACTACATATTAATACTAAAACAAATTAAATGAGCAACGGCTTCTGCAGCGATTTGATGAGCTCGATGAACACGATGACGGTCGGCCTTATGAACATTGCAATACTGAAAGGATTTTCCAAGCCGTTTAATCTTGCGAATGAGCCAAAGGTAATCAATGTTTCCGTGCCCATCCCCACGAAGAAGGGTAACAAGATTATAGGAATCCGTAAAGACCGTGATGGAATGAAACCCATGATCCCAAGCCCATTGAAGGCCATACATGCAATGACTTTGTAACTTGGGAAGAGTTGATAGGGGACACGGAAATTTCCAAGGTATGTAGTTGCTTATTAGAAGCATGAGGAAAGCCCAAATGAAAACAAATAAGAGTGGTCGTGGAGAAGGGGACTCATTGTACTGAAAAAGCTATTGCTAGTGCTAGTGCTGTACTGACTTACTCTATACCGGTCTTAGTGGATTGACAGAGTAAGCTGGAAAGGGGTTTTTCCGTCTTTCCGGAGAAAGAAAAGAAAGAGAGTGTTGAAGAAGCATGTAATGACTTTGTAACTTCAAATAAATTGTTGTTGGAGAAAGGTTGGATGTCTGTTATGGTAGAAATGGAATTTTTTACATAAGAGTTTTTGGTACATAGTAATGAGAATGAGAGGCTTCATACTGAAGCTGAAAATGGAATTAATGAGTAGTGTAATATTAATATTTGTAATAATATTAATACTTGTACTAATTTTCTGTAATAATATGTTTTTCTGATCTTTAATATTAATTGTCAGGTGTTATATTATTTTTGTTCGATATTGTGTTATTATAGTCCGGTTTAAAATTATTTTCGTTTGGTAATAGTTTATCATAGTAAGGTTTTAAATTATTTTTATTTGGTAATATGTTTTTCTAGTCAGGTTTTAATTATTTTTGTTTGGTAATAGTTTTTCATTTTCATGTTCTAAATTATTTTTGTTTGGTAATAGAATTTTCATAGTCGGGTTTTAAAAATTATTTTTATTTGATAATAGTTTTTCATAGCCAGGTTTTATGTCACATATTTAATATTAATAGTTAGATATTAATATTTATTAGATTATACTAATTTTAATAAAAATATTACAAACTCTATAAAAGATATTATAAAGCTATGAATGGTTACCTTTTGTATGACATTGCTCATTGCAAGATCTTGATTTGTGAAGATTGTTTTTGGTTAAATTTCACACTTTTTAAAAAAAAAAAAAAAAAAAAAAAAAAAAAAAAAAAATTGAAGCAGCCAAACAAATGTTGTAGTTTTCTCATCAATAATACAAGCACACCCAAACATTGTTGCTCTCCAATGGTTATTTATACCAACAAATGGTGCACATATCAAACCATATTTAATTTGTTAGTCATGTATGTTATGTCAAAGATTTAAACATCCCCATAAGCTTTGAAACCTTCAAGCATTTGCGAGTCACACCAAAAATAGCTCTCCAAATTCCAATCTATAAAAAAATGAATGACCTTTATCCACTCTTTCTTGCAGTGTGTCTTAACACATTTTGCATGTCATATCTTCCACCATACTCATTTTCATCCTTGATACATAATTCAGGTGATCTGTCTTAGTATGACCAACACTTTCTTCTCCTCCACCTTCATTGCTTATGTAATTGTAAGCATCTATTGGTCTAATTCCACTGTCTATCATATTTTCAATTAGTTCACCCATTTGAGCTGATATTTGTCTTCCTAATCTCAGATGATGATGTTGGATTGTTTTCACAATTTCATGATTATGTTCCAACTCATAGGTAACTACTTTAAATGAATCTTCTAATCTCCATTTTTTTTTTAAACGAAAAAGCTTTGCATCCAGCCTTCGTCTCATTTACCTCCCTTTCTTTTCTCTTATTTTCACTAGTTTCACCTAATATATATATATAGCTACTTCAACTAAATTTTCTTCTGCAACCTATTTATTTTTTGTATACCTTTCTTTAGAGCATCTAAAATAAAATTCATAGAGAATTCTATCATTAGAATTATCTTTTCTTTGTGTTGATTTTTTGACACTGAATCTAATTGATCTTGAATGTGCTTTGTACAAATTGAATTCATCATCATACTCTCTTACTATGTAACCTACTTGACATTCATTTATATTTTTATATCTGTCGTATTTGTAATTATCTGCATTATTATTATTATTATTATTATTATTATTATTATTATTATTATTATTATTATTATTATATACACACACACACACACACACACACACACACACACACACACACACACACACACACACACACACATATATATATATATATATATATATATATATATATATATATATATATATAGAACCATCCTTTATGTGAGAATATATCCCTTATGTGAGGACAAATCTCATCCATTAGATTGTATTAAATCCAACAGCTGAGAATGTTCAACTAGTAATGACAATAATGTAATTCTTAAAACAAACACAACAGCCCCCAAAGCCCAAATTACGTACAATTTGTATACTCCTCTCTCTCTCTTCAAAGCTTGAAGGTGGTTACAATGGAGACTAAAAATTAAAGATCAACGATTTCTCTCTCCTCTTCTTCATTGCTAATTTAACAAGTAGAGAAATCGTTGATCTTTAATTTTTAGTCTCCATTTGTCAAATGAGCAAACATTTCTTTAATCAACAAACATTTCTTTGCTAATTTGTGAAATAAGCAACCATTAGTTTGCTCATTTGTCAAATAATCAAATAATTAGTTACTCATTTGTAAAATAAGCAAACATTTCTTTGATCATTTAATTTGAGAAGTGAGTAATCAATTTTTTGATCATTTAGCAAATGAGAAAATAGTTAGTTGCTCTTTTGTCAAATGAGCAAATACTTAGTTGCTAATATCACAAATGAGCAAAAACTTAGTTGCTGATTTGTCAAATGAGCAAAGATTTCTTTAATAATTCATAAAATCAAAAGCATTTCTTTGCTCATTTGTGAAATGAGCACCCATTAGTTTGCTCATGTGTCAATTAAGAAAATAATTAGTTACTCATTTGTAAAATAAGCAAACATTTCTTTGATCATTTGAAAAATGAGCAATCAATTTTTTGCTCATTTAGCAAATGTGCAAATAGTTAGTTGCTTATTTGTCAAATGAACAAACATTTCGAACGAAAATTGAATCAAAAATCGCCAAAAATCGCAAAAAAAATTGACGAAAACCTTAATTGATGAAGAATTCAATTGACGAAAACCTTAATTAATCAAACTAAAATCAACAAAAATTAAAGTTTAATCAACGAAAATCAAACTAAAATCAACGAAAATCACCATGACAAAGAATCAATGAAGTTTGAAGAAGAATTGATGAAGAATCAAAGCAAATAGTAGTAAGAAAAGGAGTAGATAAATTGAAGGAGGAGAGAGAAAATGACGAGTCGAATGGAGGAGAGAGAAAGCGCTAGAAAATTGTTTTTGAAATTATGTTTGATTAGGATAAATTGTAGCTATTGGATGCAATTGATCCAACGATTGTAATATGTCCTCACATATAATAGGGTTCTCACATAAGGGATATGGTCTCATATATATATATATATATATATATATATATATATGTCTAGTTTATGTAGTATTTTACCCTCGTCCCTTGGTCATTATTAGTAGTGTTTTTGGCTCTTTAGAGCCACTTTTATTACTAATATATGTTTTCTAGTGTTTTCGTAGTTTTGGTTGAGTTTTGTAGGGAATTGCACCTTTGGAGTACTTTCCCGGGATTTTATGGAGCAACTACGAGCATTGGAGGAGCACGGCCATCTTTCGTAGCCCAAGATTGGTTAGAGTAATCAAACCGGTGAATAAGGGCTCGACTTGTGTGAAGACGAGGCATTTGGACCGAATGATTAAAGCCCCAAAGAGGATATTTGGTTTGGGCCAAGTTACGAGCCTAAACGAGGAGTCCAAGCGGCCCAAGGGTGTCCGCCCGGTGGTCCGCCCGATTGTCCGCCCGGTGGTCCGCCCGATGGTCCGCCCGATGGCGCGCTCGATCGGGCAAAGAAGACTTATATCGCAGCAGCCCTTCGCCCGATCAAAAAGGCGCGCCCGGTCGGGCGGTGTGGCGCCCGGTCGGGCGCGTGTCTATGATAGATCTTTTAAGCATCGTTTAGTTTGTTTTAGTTGAGGATTCTTGCTTATTATAAATATGTTTTCGTTAAGCAAGTTTAGGATTCCTTCTTTTACACTTCCTTATTCTCTCTTTACTTTTGTAATTCTTTCTCTTAGACTTTCTCTCTCTACTTAAGCTTATTTTCTCTCTCTACACTTTATACTTTGTTCTTTACTCAACTCTTTATTCTGATTACTTTGGTAACGATTTCTTTTCTCTTAATCTCAGTTATTTATTTTATTCCTTCTATCATGTTTTATTTTATTGCTTTGTTCTGTTTAGTTTTAATTATGTCTGAGTAGTTTAATTCTAGGGTTTATGGGGATCCATAATTAATATGAAGGGATAATTTGTTATTATTGATTATTGATGTTGCATGGTAATTTCTTATTGAATTGTTTTAATTCTTTGCAATTAGATTATGAATCGAGCATATGTAATTTGATTGTAAATGTTTAGCAATATTGAATTGATGAATCGAGCAGATGTTAATTTGATATTAAAGGCTATTTTCAATAGGAACTTAGATCTAGTAAATTGCGAGAGCCTGTTAGATCTATGTTGGTTAATAAATTGCGAGAGCCTGTTAATCATGTTATTTGTGCAATGTTGACTGTTGATTGTTATGTTTTATCCCGGAATATTAATTATTAGTGAACCTATGACCCTAGGCCTTCTTATTATCGACTTTCTCCCTAAACTTAATCTTCGTAGTATAATTTCACATTACAAACAACAAATTGGTTACTTTAATAATTTAGATTATATTAATTAATTAGGAGTAGAAAGACCAGTTTTCCTATGGATTCGACCCTACTTCCCTATCTACTTTAGTTAGAGGATTTAGGTAATACTTTTGATTAGGTGATACGACTTTAGCCTGTCATATATATATATATATATATATATATATATATATATATATATATATATATATATATATATATATATGATCCAATGAGAAGGATCTTATAATGAGAAGGATGAAATCTGCATTTATCTTGAACTAAATGTGCATATATTTTCTACTAAATGTGCATATTTGATTTTAGACCTGATTTTTTTTTTTAAAATTTCCGGGAAACGAAAACTTATGCACATTTAATTTCGGTCAGATTTTTTTTTTAGACATTTTGTTCAAAAAAATATACACATTCAGTGAAAAATTTATGCACATAAAATTCTTCTCTCTCTCTCTCTCTCTATATATATATATATATATATATATATATATATATATATATATATATATATATATATATATATATATTGTATGTATACATAAATATACATATATGTATATGTATGTATACATGTATGTATATACATACATATATGTATGTATACACGTATGTATATATGTATACATATATACATACATGTATACATATATGTATACATATATAACATATATGTACTATATATATGTATACATACATGTTATGTATGTATACATATATGTATGTATGTATGTACATACATATATATATGTATATATGTATGGAAAAATTAGAAAATAACACCACATATTATGCAAAATATTGATTATAACACCTCCTTTTCTAAAAGTTTAATTATAACACCACATAAAAAATTAAAATTTTGATATCACCACCAAAACTGTTATTCCATTAGTGGAACTGTTAGTAGGGCCCATTGTAACGACTACTTTTGGGAAACCTTTTTAAAAGTCTTCGATTATCATCCTTAATGTTCATTCTTGCAATTCTGGAACAATTAAACTCATAGATTTGGGGGAAATTGCAGAAAGTAAAGTCGAAGCCTAACCTAATTCAACGATTCAACATCCAATCAAGAGTTGTTGGTGGAAAAAGCTGAAATAAGGTAAGAACACAAAACTTTGATTATGTGGAATTCGCTAATAAAAGGCTTGCTCTTAGAGTAGTTGTGATTAATTCCATTTTGTAGTCGATGCATCATGTAATTACTGTATAATTCATGGTTTAATTGTTTGTTGTATCCTTGAGATTTGCCAAATTTTAAAATTAGGGTTCACCCAAAATCTTGAATTCGGGGTTTTCAAAATTAGGGTCCAATCTTTAATTGGATTTGTTTTGCTATTCAATTGGATTAGAATATAGGGTCTGACGTTTATTGTGCATTCCATATTATTGCAGGTCATGTCTTTCATAAGCTCATCTCCTTCAAAAGCGAAGAAGTGTCAATGTGGTGTGCCAGAAGCTGTTTAGTTGGACAAGAGAGAATCCTGGGAGAAAATTCTTGACGTGCAAGTTCTTTGATCCTGTGACTGAAAGTATGGGGTGTAAGGCATTTGAGTGGGTTGATAAACCTGATGGGACAACATGGCAAACACAGGGTATCAACAACCTGTTATTGGATAAGAAGTTATTAAAGGGTGAACTAAGTGGCTACAAAAGGGAAGTTGAAGACCTTAGTGGCCAAATGAGGTGTTTGCTGAATGAGGTTGATAATTTGAAGATGAAATGCAAGGCTCTCAACTTGACAGAAAGAGGATGAGCAGAGATGTTAAAGGCAGGGGAGGCATGAGTCAACACTTTGTACTTTGGTTTGTTGTTGCCCTTATTATTAGTGTAATTGTTGGAGTTTTAGGAGTGTTTGTGATGCTTAAGTAGGTGGTTTGAAGGTTGTTTTGTACTTTGTGATGGTTAGGTTACTGCTCTAATTGTGTTAAATGTAATGAACATGGATGCACTACTTTTAATGTTAATGAAATTAAGTGGACAGAGTATGATCCACAATTGTTGTTAATTTTTTGTCATTTATTTGCAATAATCTGACTTTTTTTTTTAACTATATAAGCAAAGCAAATACACAAAAACATATGCCTTTTCCATTGCATACTAGTACTTTGAACATAGGAACATAAGTCTAAAACTTTGAATAAAGTTTGGGCACCATAAGAGCCATACAAAAGAGTGACAACAACTAGTTAGTTCAAAAACTATCACCAGGACTATGTTAATTCATTACAATCATTGTCACTTAACTAGCTACATAATTGTCTATAATCATACATCAATCTTCCTACTCAATTACATCACCACTGAGGGAGATTAAGCTTGTTAAAAGTCTGAAGTTTTTCCCCTCTGGTCTACACTCTAATTGTTCTCACTATTGCATCTTTGCTTGAAGTAGGCTGACTGGAGGCTGTCCCTATTTGAAATGTAGCATGTGATTCTTGCTGGGACAATGGTTAGTTTTGTGAACCTTTCCTCTTACTGAGTGGTTCAAACCTTGGCCTCTTTTGAGGAAAAGATTTGTTTGCAATGTTATTTGGTCCTGCTCCTATGGCACTCTGTCCAAAAAAAAAAAAAAAAAAAAAAAAAGAAGTTAAGTACCCATTCCAAAGTCAACTAACATCAAAACATACCTAATTGTACAAATTCCACAACAATTACCTTCCTTACAACTCTTTCCTGTTTCTTCTTCCTTTACTCCACCATCCAAGGTGAGTCAACTGGAGGTCTTCCTGCTGATCTTTGTTCAGATGATTCACCCACAGTTGGCAGCTTGCAAGTCTCTTTGCATAGTGGCCATAACCACCATAATTTCTACATTGGTTCTTCCTTTGTTTGTTTTGGTTCTGTTAGGCGCCCCTTGTTGGTACCTCATCTTGCTCCAGCTTTCTTTTCTTTTTTTTTTGGTCTTCCTGGTTGTATCTTGAAAGCTGGTGGAATTAATTCTCACATTCACTCTTTCCTAATGTTTGGGACCTGGCATTGGTTGAATTGGGGGTTCATAAGCTTTCCTGTAAATGTCCATGTGGTAGTATGGGTTCACATAATGTTCAATGTCAGATTTTTGGTCCATAATACAGGCATATGCATGAACACATGGGTAGCCAGTGAGTTGCCAATGATAACAGGTACAAGTGTCCTGACCCAAGTCCACTATCACTTGGTCATCATTCAACTTAACTTCATAAGTATCCCCCCTAGAAGCCTACACTATCACTTTGGTTTGTTGTTGCCCTTATTATTAGTGTAATTGTTGGAGTTTTAGGAGTGTTTGTGATGCTTAAGTAGGTGGTTTGAAGGTTGTTTTGTACTTTGTGATGGTTAGGTTACTGCTCTAATTGTGTTAAATGTAATGAACATGGATGCACTACTTTTAATGTTAATGAAATTAAGTGGACAGAGTATGATCCACAATTGTTGTTAATTTTTTTATCATTTATTTGCAATAATCTGACTTTTTTTTTTAACTATATAAGCAAAGCAAATACACAAAAACATATGCCTTTTCCATTGCATACTAGTACTTTGAACATAGGAACATAAGTCTAAAACTTTGAATAAAGTTTGGGCACCATAAGAGCCATACAAAAGAGTGACAACAACTAGTTAGTTCAAAAACTATCACCAGGACTATGTTAATTCATTACAATCATTGTCACTTAACTAGCTACATAATTGTCTATAATCATACATCAATCTTCCTACTCAATTACATCACCACTGAGGGAGATTAAGCTTGTTAAAAGTCTGAAGTTTTTCCCCTCTGGTCTACACTCTAATTGTTCTCACTATTGCATCTTTGCTTGAAGTAGGCTGACTGGAGGCTGTCCCTATTTGAAATGTAGCATGTGATTCTTGCTGGGACAATGGTTAGTTTTGTGAACCTTTCCTCTTACTGAGTGGTTCAAACCTTGGCCTCTTTTGAGGAAAAGATTTGTTTGCAATGTTATTTGGTCCTGCTCCTATGGCACTCTGTCCAAAAAAAAAAAAAAAAAAAAAAAAGAAGTTAAGTACCCATTCCAAAGTCAACTAACATCAAAACATACCTAATTGTACAAATTCCACAACAATTACCTTCCTTACAACTCTTTCCTGTTTCTTCTTCCTTTACTCCACCATCCAAGGTGAGTCAACTGGAGGTCTTCCTGCTGATCTTTGTTCAGATGATTCACCCACAGTTGGCAGCTTGCAAGTCTCTTTGCATAGTGGCCATAACCACCATAATTTCTACATTGGTTCTTCCTTTGTTTGTTTTGGTTCTGTTAGGCGCCCCTTGTTGGTACCTCATCTTGCTCCAGCTTTCTTTTCTTTTTTTTTTGGTCTTCCTGGTTGTATCTTGAAAGCTGGTGGAATTAATTCTCACATTCACTCTTTCCTAATGTTTGGGACCTGGCATTGGTTGAATTGGGGGTTCATAAGCTTTCCTGTAAATGTCCATTTGGTAGTATGGGTTCACATAATGTTCAATGTCAGATTTTTGGTCCATAATACAGGCATATGCATGAACACATGGGTAGCCAGTGAGTTGCCAATGATAACAGGTACAAGTGTCCTGACCCAAGTCCACTATCACTTGGTCATCATTCAACTTAACTTCATAAGTATCCCCCCTAGAAGCCTACACTGTGCAATGTCTTGACACAAACTCCATCCTCTGAAAAATCTTTCTGACATAGGGGGTGAGGTTGCTTGTGATGATCTTTGAGTCTTCCCATTTTTCATTTTTTCTTTTCATCATGTACCTCCTCATCCATTCCATTTGGGTGAGGATTGACTTATCTCTGACATCCTTTATGATTGCATTAAAGGTCTCACACATGTTATTCAATAACATGTTTGACCTACAGTTGGGGGTGAAGGCATGCTTACACCAGTGTTTTGTGGGAATGGCATCCAAATACTCATAGGCTTCTTCATTCAGAGCCTTAATTGACTCCATTGCAACCTCAAACTCAAACTTAAAAAAAAAAAAAAGAGAACTAATTACTAAAATGTTTTATAACACACCTAGCATCAAAAGGACAGTGAGGGCAGCTTACATGTGTGGTTTCCCTTGAGGAACAATTGGCAAAACCTGGCAGAAATCTCCTCCTAACATAACGAGCTTACCACCAAATAAGGAATCATTCTCACATAAATCTTGCAGTAGTAAATCTAAAGATTCCATATTCTCTTTGTGTGCCATAGAAGCTTCGTCCCACATTATCAGGGTTATCTCCATCAGAAGTGCAGCAAAGCTTCCTTGTTTAGGAACAACACATGCTAATGATGCATCAGAATCAAGTGGAATCTTAAATCTTGAATGTGTTGTACGTCTGGAAGGAATGTTTGCACCAGCTATTCTAGATGTAGCTGTTGGCAACATTATCTTATCCATCAGGCTTATTTTAGCATACAATGCATTATAAAGGAAAATTTCCCCGTGCCTCCTGGACCGTCGATAAAAAAAGCACCCGGTTGTTTATCCTTTACATGTTGCATAATGCATGTAAATGCTGCCTTCTAAGCTGGATTTAAGTGTTCTTTGCAGTCTATACACTCTTGAAGGATAGGTGCATCTAGAGCATCAATAATGTCCTTTGTTCTGCGTATCTCTAAGACTAACTAAACATTCACCTCTTCAATTCCAAAATCACTTAGTGATTTACCCATTGCTTCTGAATGTCGTTCTATGTCTCTAACAATTAACCTTCGAGCTTTCATGGGTTATGTTGAGAACTGATCTTGATGGTTATAGTCATCAGCTAAAAAGGGATAATACTTGTTCCATAGTGCAACAGGATCAGTTGGCTGGCAAAAGCATAATATGGTTGCAAACAATCGACGCAATGCACCTGGCATCTGGACCTCAGAAGCTTCATGAAGACACAAATTGGCAAGGTCCTCACTTTCAAGAAGACCCAATTTTAAAGCTGCTTCTTGAAACGTAGAACAAAGAGACCCGTCTACAGTGCGTAAATGTTCAAATGACGTTGGACTACGTACATGCAAAAGCAATAAGCGCAAGTAAAAGCGCTCACCTTCTGCTGGAAACACAAATGCCAACCGTCCCACCTGAAATCTATCTATTAATCTATCAGTCCATTGTTTCTTTGATGCTTCCCATTTATAATGTTCACAAAATTCACCGTATAAATAACCAAGACCACCAGGCACTGCTGCATTCATAGCAAAGAATTCAGTGAGCTGAGTCCGCGAATGCTTTGAATTTCCTACAACAACATTTAGACGCTCAGATGGGTGAAGATGTAGTGTTTTCTGCCTTGGCAAATGCACTTGCAGTAACAGCACTGAAGGATGCATCTCAAACAAATCAAAGACAAACAATCTCCACGCAGCTTTATAGGGGGAAACCCATCTGCCAGATTGAAACTGTTTGATCTCATTAGTAACTTCACCATTTGCTGGCACCACATTATACGAAATTTTATCATGACCCTTGTACACATACTTGTATAAATATTTAACAACTTTGATTGTAGAACACAGTTCCACATTTAGGTGGCAGTCAAACAGAACAGAAAGATAAGGATTATATGGAATCACCCATCTATATATTGTCGAGTTTAGCATCTCTAATTTTGACTGTATCTCTAGTGTCTCTTCTGCGATATGTAGGAAAGCCATCATCATTTGTTGTTGTGTACGGCTTAAATTATTTTGGAAAAGAATACTTGCAGGTTGCTTTGTTCCCTTTCTTACGCATACAAGAACACTTTGGATTCAAATGGCCACATGGGCCATACATCATATGCTTAAGCACAATTTTTCGAAGAACTGGATCACAGGATGATAGAATTTCTGCACACACAAACTTGTCATAATCTTCTGGACATTTAAGCTTAGATCCAGCTTTCAAAATGATCAAGAAGTGAGCATGTGTAAGACCTCTTTTCTAAAATTCTATGACATATATCATTGCTGCAACTTCCCCAAATACTTAATTGTCCATAATTTCTCTTTTCAGTGCTAGTAGTTTTGCTCGAAACACTCTAGCTACCAGATTAGGCCGATGTTGTGCTAATTCACCAGGAGCTAGCTCAGCCTTAATCTCAGGCCAGTTTGCATTGCATGTGATGGTGCCAAATAAATCTGGCGTGCCATATCTCTGAACAAGAGCCATAACATTTAAATAGCGTTTCTTCATATCTCGAGGTCCACCAATAAAGGTTGGAGGCAAAATAACCCTTTGCTCAATGCTGAATGCTATTGTCTCGCCACTCTGCAAAGAGTCCAAAATACCTTGGTAGAGGTCAGACCTTACGCTGGCTTGATTGTTTCGAAAATAGGCCAGCCGAGTGTTTTCCATTTTCACATACATGTCGACGATATATTGTTGGAGTAGTCTGCCAGCTCTTAATAACATGTTACCTATACAGATTTGCAACAGGTAAGCATAATACTCTCTTGGTGAAATATACCGATCTGCCTTAGTTCTTTTGCCAACTGCCCCTGCATTGGTAACAACACAAAGCTGTAACTTTCATAGCATCACTACGTAGCTATATTACGTATACCAACTCATAAAACATACATACTGGATGAACACTTACTTGATGCTTCTGCATCTAATAAATCTTCATCAGTGTGAACAGCACATGATAATACAGGATCTACATGTGTTACTGCTTGTTGCCGACCACCCCAGGACTTTTTCTTTAACCCTTGGCTCCATCCACTCTCCCCTCGAGGAAATAAAAGTGGGTAATGCAAAGGGTCATAGCACTCATAATGATGATAAATACGGTGAGGTTTACTTGATTTTTCAGAAACCAGAATATAGGGACTACAACTATGACTTTACGAAGCATTTTCAGGCCAAATGCCAGCAACCTCATCAGTAGTTGGAGCATTGTACACACGCTGGTCAACCACTGCACTTTGATTTAGTAAAATTTAAGTTTCTTCTATTACCTGAATCTCGCGCAATGATCGAAAAAAACAAGCATATGGGTTTACTTCTGAGACTCGCATCAAAATATCAATTATATCCTGTCGCACCTCTGGAAAAGATCCAACTTCTTTTTTGAGCTTTTTGTTGGCCATCATAAAAGTAAAGCTGTAAATACTTAGCGCGCCCATCACCTGGAAGAAGATCTGGAACAAAATGATATAACTGTCCATGTAACTTAAACACTTATATTCCTTTGTTTGTGCTAGCACCATAATTCCCACCTAATGAGCTAAATGCAAACAGATTATTATATAACCGAGCCTATTGCCGAAAGTGGACTGCACCACAACAAAAGAATTTAGTTTCAGTTGCGAATAACTTTGCAAAGCAATGATGGCAGAAGTAAGGGGACTTTAACTGCACCGATTCTGAAGGCAATGGCAACCCAATCGTGGCAGAAGGGACACTTACAACTACAATAAAAAAAAAAAGGATAAGCACTTAATTCCCATTCATTCATTAATACCAGGCTACATTAGTCACAACATAAATGACAAATATTACCATTATGGATACACCTTCTCTTAGGTGCTCTGAGTCGACAATTTCCCAAGTTACTGCAACGTACCACAGTTTTCAGTTCACTGTATAGCATGCAAAGCATAACCAATAAAGCAGTTGTTATACCTCACTGTCAGGGGCAGCGACTCTCCTGCAAGCAAGTGACTCCTTTTTATTCGGCGTGCTTTAGAATTACGGTTCATCTAAACCCAACACATTAAACAAACCCAAAAATACATGCAGTAAGTTTCAGCGCTGAAAAGGCCACCATAAATGTCAAGAAGATAACACTTGTGACAATTATACAGTCATGTGAAAGGCCATTCACAGATACAAACAGGAAGACTGTACTATCATCAATAACTAAACATACGCATCCTGAATAAAAATACAACCAGTTCTGTAACATAAACTAAAAAAAAGGGAAAAAAGATGTATAATGACATATGAAAAAATAGTCAGCTAGACAATAGATAGATACACAAATAAAATAACAATATTAAAATACCATGCTGTTGCATATAGATTATGTAAAATTAACAACATAAAGATGGACACCGATAATCGAATAATCAAAATGTAATTTATTATATTAAAATATTATAGTGCTTTTGCGAGCACTTACATAGGCACAAGAATTTTACATAAATCAAAAGCAGACTAAAAGTTGTCTGGTATACAAACAATGCACACCTAGCAGGAGAAGGCTATCGAAAAGCATCTAACAGTTAACATAAACCTAAGACAGCGAATATGCCAATCCACGACAGGCAACAAAATGCACAAACCACATCAAAGCCAAAAGATGTGCCCAAGGTCTTAGCGTGGGGCGATAACAAAACACATTAGTGCCAAATAGCTATGTAATCTTTGCACGCTTGAAAAAAGCCTCTAAATCTTCTGCTGAAGTCACTTCAGTACATGATGGAGATGTAGCCAGGGACCGATATTCAGCTAAAATCACCCCGCACTTGAGCGGTGGTGTAGGGGGAACAATTGATGTTGGAATTCTGGAACATTCATCAATGGGAGTAACACATTCGGAGGCAGTTACTCCCATCATATTTGGATCTACAGTCTCAGCCACTAAAAAGGGAGTCCTAGCAAACAGGCACTTCTCCCTCCACATGAGAGCAGCAATATGCTGAACTTTTGCATCCCCATAATTTGCATCAATAATCTCTAAATGAAACCAATGTGCCAAAAAATATATGGCTTTCTTAGCAGCTTGTTGTTCAGCTATGACCATCTCAACACAAAGGTCGCTAAAAAACACCTCTAAAGTGCCTCCAAACTGATAACAGCTCACCATAATCCAAGATGTAAAACCCTTGCTATCAATGGAAACTGTCTCAAATGAATCCACTATAGCTCCAGTGACCCTAACAACAACAGCTAAGAAAGCCACATAATCCACAGACACATGAGCAACACTGCTAAAGGGCTTCCCATACACAAGTTCCTTTGTGAAAGGGTCAAGCAAATTCTCTTTCGCTGGAGAAAGCACTCCACGTTTCTGAGCAAAGAACCGATCAGAGAACTGACACATATCCAACCTCTCAGACGTGAAGTCATTAACACAGACACCATAGCTCCGTATCAGGTGTTAAACAACTTTGAGGGCTGACTGTTCACGTGATGCCTAAACTGTTGGGGCATCACCACCAACAAAATATATGCAACCAGGCCTAATGTTTGGATGGACACGTACATAAGCACTGTTATGCCCCACATGCTTGACACCATAAATAGGCTTTGGGAACTGTAAACACTCAGTAATCCGCTCCAACAGTGGTTGAAAAGGAATGCAAATTCTCTTGCGTTCATATGCCATGACCTGTAACTTAAAAGAGTTACATTGAAACAAACACGCTTCCAATAGCCACTAAAGTAAGCGAAGAACCGGGCAAAAACAGACATACTCTACATTGGCGTTCAAACACATACCGAGTTACCCAAAGTAGGTATTCCACAAGAAACCCAAAGAAAACCATACAAGCAACAAAGGTAGACAACATGCTAACAAAGTAAACAGTAAACCAAAATATGCACTATAAGCAATTGCAGAACATAAACAACAATGCAATAATATATCCTAGTCAACAAATTTACACCAACAGCAAACAATATAAGAGCTTATAAACCACCTCCCCCCCCCCCAAAAAAAAAGGAAAAAAAGGCCAAATCATACCAATCTATACACCAAAGGCAATACAAAACACAAGTTCCAAGAATAATCCAAAACTTTGAAAGACAGATACCTGAAATAACGTACACAAGGCGTAAACACAATAATGTAGCCAAACGATATACAAAAGCCACCGACACATAGAAACACATCATCAGCACACCAACAAGCATACGACTATTTCAATGAGAGTGATAGGATGGGACAGAACGAGAGCCCTACTCCCTCTCCAGTCCAAAGCATGAAAAACCCAACAACATATCCCAATGACAACGACAAGTAGAAATCCCAATGAGAGTGCAAGTAAAAAATAACAATGAGAGTGACAGAAAGAGAACACAAGGCCTTTTCTAGAAAAAACATAGAGTCATGCACTACATTTATCTGCTAAGATCTCTATGCAAGCAACAGACAAGAAAACTCTACTATATGATGACACTATGTACAAGGTGATCTCAATACATATTCATGTAACCTCTTTAAGAAAAAATAATGGCAATGCTAATCCAAATGGTCATGGAAGTCTCAATGAGAACGACAGGAAGACAGTCCAAACATACAAACTTGAACATAATCTTACTACTGTGATTCCTATATAACCAACTGCAAAACAGATCATTACCAACTGCAAACCTACACCAACCTTTGCTAGATACACCACGCAACACAAAACAATAAGCCCCTGCCAACCAATGAACATAACAAGTAACGGGTAACTCACCACAGGAGCCATAGCAACAAAATTTCTGACACACCTAGCCAAAATACAAAATACAAAATTCCTCATACATTAGATCTAGACACACCTAGCCAAGTTCGAAGTTGCCTTCGCCGTAGACGTGAAAGGTTGATAAGTTCTGAGGGTTTGGTACCAAATCTCTATTTCAATTATTTAATTTAATTGTTTTATTTATTATTTTCCTTGAAGTTACTAACGTGTGTATTTTGTTATTAGAAAAAGATATGAGGCATCGAAGTAAGTGATTTAATTGCTTTATTATTCTTTTGATATAGAAATCATGCTTTGATTATTTTAATTCCTAGTATCATGTTTAGGGTAATAACTCTAATTTCATGTATGTTTCTAATATTATAGGTTGCTTCCTATTCTTTCTAATATCATGTTAGGGATAAAGCTTTGATCTTTAATGTTTGGTGACATGATAGAGTTTGTTATTAATCTTGTTAGTATCATGCCTAGGATCTTGCTATTATTATTATTATTATACTTTATTGAGAATATTATTATTATGATGATGATTGTTATTCTTTTGTTGTTTGATATTATACATTGTTATTGCTTGATCACGCCTCTCTTGCAGGTTTAAAGGAAATTTGTACTTGTAATCACGCTTAATAAGATAATTAATAATCTTGTTTAGACTAATATGATTATAATTCAAGTGATCGCCAATAATAGTTTTACTTGTGCATTAATATTCAACCAACATAGATTAAACAGGTTTAGGGTTAATTTATTGATTGTATGTTAGTCAAAACGCACACATGAATACGAGAAGAATAAAGTAGAGGCCTATTTTTAGGGCAGGTTCAATCTCTTTTAGGTTGGATTTGTACCTTCATCCCCGAACTTCCAGTCGTGGTTCCAGATCTATTGGAATTAACGATCTCCTGGATCGTTAAGGGGTGTAACCTTCACCATGTGAACGGTTTACAAGTTCCTAAAACTTGTTGGTGACTCTTTTACTCTAGCTTCCTTCCCTTTGGACGCCACCATGCTTAAGTGTATGATTACAGTGGGGCTCAAGTGTGGGATGCTTGAAATATTCCCTACACTAGCGTTGACATATCACATAAGAGTTCTTCTGTGATTTCAAAATTAAACACTTTTACAGCCCATTTTCTGCAAAGCATATATAAAATAAAATAACAATGAGAGAGTACATTCTAATTGGAAAATGATTTTGACACACCACAAATTATTTTGGCACACCCTATGTGAAGGAGACGTGATGAGCAGATACTAGGTGTGGTCCATGCTAAGGGACGAAAATAGTATAAAAATTAATAATAATTGTACACAATCAATAATAACATTATAATAAAAAATACGCTCTTTCCTCTTTCCCTCTTTCTTCATCGAAAATCTCGGCTATCTCGCTGGAATAATTACAGTATAAAATAAAAAATAACAGTATAAATCAATAATAACAATATATTTATCAATACTCCCTGCGTTTCAATTTGTTAGTCTCATATAATATTTTGGGCGTTTCAAAAAGATCTACCCATATTGAATGTATTTCATTTTTAACTTAGCTTTTTATTTTCTATTTTATACATATTAAATTCTATGTGGTTAAATTAATTAATTGTGAATTGATGATACGACTCTAAGTAAAAAAAATTACTCCCTTGATTTATGCAATTATAGCTAATGCTTTCCTAAAAAAAATGAATAATTTTAAATAAGGCAAAACTATTTATGAATTGTTTTTTACTTTAATATTAGATTCTAAATATTCTCCTTTTCTTATTTTATGTAATTGATTCCATACGGGACTATCAAATTGAAATGGAAGGAGTAATAACCATGTAAAAAAAAAAAAAAAAAAAGAATTTGGTATGGATCATACTAGGTATGAGCCTATACTTACTCTTATGTGAAGATCACAATTTCTTATATTCTTTTTATATGGATTCTTTTTATATGGAGGTATGCAAATATCAATTAAGAATGTGCCAAATTCAATTTTAATTTAATTTTATACTTTATATTTACTTGTTATATGTTTTTTTTTTTTTTTTTTTTTTTTTTGATGACGTCCTCGTGTCCACATCATATGGTGATATCCATCAGCATAACGTATCCATTTCTTTACAACCTATCTTAAGCATGTCCACCTCTTTTTTCACACACACAAAATAAAAAAACGACACATTTTCCTTGAGATTTACTGTAATACTCGTACTAATCACTAGTAGCAATAAATTGCCAAATTGGCAATAACCAGCCAATTTCCAAGTCAAGCCGTCAACCCCTTCCCTCTTTCCTCACTCTCTCCTAAATCTCTCTTTCTCTCTCTAAAAACACACAAAATTTTCTCTCTCTTCAACTCCACTTTGACTTCCTCCACCAATCCAATGCCGGAATCTTCTCTCTGATCCACCATTTTCCGGCTAATCCTCCGCCTGCTCCGGCGCCGATGACGACGACGATGCTCATCGACTCGCGCACCGCCTTCTCCGATTCCAATGACATCAGCAATGGCAGCAGCATCTGCTGCGCCGCCACAACCACCACAACCGCCACCGCAATCGCCGCCGACAACTCTCTCTCCTCCACTCCTTCCTCCGCCGCACTCCTCCGTCTCTCTGAAAACCTCGATTCCTTGTTCCAACCCTCGCTCTCCGACTCCGACTCCTACGCCGACGCTAGAATCGTCGTCGCCGGTGATTCTCGTGAAGTCGCGGTTCATCGCTGTATTCTGTCGTCTCGTAGCGCGTTCTTCAGGTCGGAGTTCGCAGCAAAGAGAGAGAAAGAGAAGGAGAAGGATAAGGAAAAGGAGAAGGAGAGAGATAGAATGGTGAAGCTTGAGCTTAAAGATTTGGCGGGTGAATTTGCGGTTGGATTTGAGTCGTTAGTTGCGGTTTTAGGGTATTTGTATAGTGGAAAGAGTAGACAGTTACCTAAAGGTGTTTGTGTTTGTGTTGATGATGATTGTTCTCATGTTGCTTGCCGTCCTGCTGTTGATTTTGCTGTTGAAGTTCTCTATTTATCTCACAAATTTGAAATCGTTGAATTGGTTGCTCTTTATCAGGTAATTTTATCATTTTGTAATTTAATTTTGTTTGAATTTAAACATTTGAATTGTTTGAGTTGATCAATTGAGTTGAAGTTGAAGGTATGTTAATTCATAGTGTATGTTAATTCGAAATTCCGGATTTAGTTGTCGCGTTACTGGTTCAAATTACACTATCGATTATTGTTCTGGACTGGATAGCGGATTGGCGGGAGCATAATTTCTTTTTTTACTTGATTTAGTAAGATGAAGTTCAAGGTTTAACTTAGGATTTAAGAATAATTGCAACTTTTGATTTTGCAAATTTGATCTTAATTAGCTTAGCTTAGCTTAAGTCTGTTGTATTGCAATAATGGTTTCGCCTAATGCAAAGGAATTTTCATACCTTTCGGTTGCTTGAGACGTAGCTTTTGCTTTATGGTTTCTTATGGAGTAGTAATTTACTTTCCCTTCTTCTCCCAGTGACATGATTCATCCTATTTTTGTGAAAAAAAGATAGACTTTGGAAAAACAACCTGTAAGGGAGTTAGGCAGGGTTAGGATATTAGACATAAGATTTAGGTGGTCTTAGGATATGATGCCTTATGTCAATTAGATTTTTATTTTTGTTTAGGGTATTTAAAAGTAGTCGGTAAACCAATTTTAATAATATTAATATGTAAAACAAGGTTATGATCAGGAGTGAGGATTTTCTGAGAACAAATTAGCGAACCTCGTTGTGCTGCTGGTTCAGTTCAAGGATGGCGCATTAAGTACTTAACTTGAAAGTTACTGGTGAATTTATGTTCTTCGTAATTGGCAATCTTAAAACAAAACATCTCTGTGTTGCACCATTGCTTGTGATCTATTTTGTATCTGATCTGTTGAGATTAGCTTAACTAATTCATCTTAAGAGAGGACCAAGCTATGTTTCATTTCAGGATTAGTAGGCCTAAAGACAATCTGTCTAAAAACTCAGCTTCAACAGGAAGATTATGAATTGACATTAATGGAAATAATCTACTTTTCCTAATCTTTCAATATGACTCAGCAAAATAGGAGGTGGACTCGGAATTCTGAGCAAGCTAAAGGGAAGCATATTAGCAAACTGGAATTAGCTCATGGTGAAGATAGGACAGGATACAGGGTTTATGATCTGGCTGTTACTGGGGCCATTTTTCACAGACCTAGAACTTATAGGCAGCATTTCTTTTAGCAATGAATGGTGGAATGGAGAAAAGGATTTGCTTTATTTTTGTCCTTTTTTGACTATTTGAGTGACCAACATCATGTATTTGTCAATCAGTTAAGAGTTCAACAGAGTTTGAGCTCTTGAATGGAATACCAAATGGTTTTGGTGTTACAAGCTTTTTTGTAGGCGAGGGTAAAAATACGTAGGGCGTCCTTATTGATTAAGTTATTTAAAACACTCCTGATGATATATCTTTTTAAAGGAAACGATGTGAAGTACATGGGAGGTGGATTCAAGGTCTATGTTCCATTAAGTGTTTTACTTAGATTTAGAAGGCCAGTTTGGGAGCTGGGTTTTGGTAGACAACTAGACTCATTATTACTAAAGATGAAGAAGCCTTTTTTGAATGTTGAAGCCTATATTTCATGATGACTTGATACTGCATATTCTTATATAGTAGCTTAGATGATCTACTGATTTGGGAAATCCTTTAATTACTTTATACTTCCTCTATTCTTTTTTACTTAATGTGTTAATTTTATCACGTTTGCCAATGTAAAACTTTAACGATCAATAACTTTAATTCTCCATAAGTAAAAATTATAAAAAGTTATATATTATGATAGTATTTATTGAGACAAAATTAAAAAGATGTCACATGAGTTTGTTTTTTCTTACATATTATTCACAAAAGACGGTCAAAGGAGGGGTGATGAATAGTGCAAAGTCAAAACGGGTCAAGTAAAAAAGAACGGAGGAAGTATTCTTATATAGTCGCTTAAATGATTCATTGAAATGGGTGCATCCATGAAAGATGGGTGGAGACCAGTTTGAAACACCCATCATTTATAAGCACAACAACTGGCTTTCCCTTAAGGATGGTGCTGGGACATTGAAAAGCTGCTGTCTGGTGCTAGGTTCCAAGAGTTGGCGCATAAGGCATTACCGCTTTAGTCTTCTAAACTATAGTCTGACTGCACTTGCTTTAGGGGTGAGACACGTTTGATCATGGTTAATGTCTTAGTGCTTATTGGATAAAAAAATGTTTTAGTTGGTTGACTCCATGAGAATAAAGTAATATGACTTATCTCCTTAGCCAGGAACTCGACTTTGGTGAAAATGATCATGATTTTGAGGACACTAAGTCTGGCACTCTCTTAGGAGGACTCTTGACTAAGGGCCACAGATTCAAGCCTGAGGTTGGAAACCAGTTGCATGAGATTTACCAGCTGTTTAGGACAAAGAGACATATCCAAAACATAGCTCCGTCTTTCTGTATGGTGTTCTCAACTGTTGTCAAAATTATTGATCAGCTTGCTGAAAAAAATGTACTTATATGCCCATTGAAAGTAAATGGATGATTGGGTAGTCAAAATTATTGATCAGCTTGCTGAAAATTAAAAAAAAAAGGTACTTTCTGCCCATTAAAAGTAAATGGACGATGGATAGTCAAAATTATTGGTAAGATTGCTGAAAAAAAAAATGTACTTTCTGCCCATTGAAAGTAAATGGATGATATCATCATTACGTCTAATCCTGGAAAAGATTCTTGAGCTTGAAAACTTGAAGTTAGACCCCATTAAGAAGTGTCAGGCTGACATGAGCTATTAATAGTTGCTGAGTTGTATTTTTTTAATTTGTATTTCTTTATTTACTATTTCTTTTAGCCATAGTACTTATATTTCATAATCTTCTATATTTATGTTGTAATTTGTTATGGCTCTGAGGACTTGCCTGTTCCATGGGTGTGTTGATCATAATCCTAATGGGTCATAGCTTGTTTTCCTTACATTGCCTCAGAGGCTGACTATGTTTGGCTTTATGAACTTCTTGATACCAGCAGCCTATGCCTCTATAACTGATGGCTATGAATATGAGTAACTAGTACAACTTTGGGAGCCCAAAGCCCCATTATTACTAATAATAAAAGCTCACCTGTAAAATTGAGAGAGTTCCTAACCATAGGTCCAAAGCAATTAAGATATTTATTTAATCTAGTGGATAATATTAAGCTGGATTTTGTCATTGTATTAATAAACTTTGTGTACACTTGAGAACAGCCCCCCCCCCCCCCCCCCCCCCCCCCCCAACATACACACACACTCTTTGCCTTAGCCTGGTGTGTCTCACTAGAATTTGGATGATGATACATGTAAAATTTAATAATTTTGGTGATTAACATGGACAAGAGGCTTGTCCTTATTGTAGATTTGAATTCGTCTGGTTGTGTATAAACAGCCATGGTTTGAAGTTCTTATTGAAGATGTTCAATAGCAGGGGTGACCGGGTGATAGTTGTTTTCCTAGTTGAGTCTAAAGTTTCTTAGACTGGCTACGGGCTTTTCAATAGTAGGGGTGACCGGGTGATAGCTGTTGGTGGTAACATCATCTTAGATCCCACTAATGCAAAATTTGCACTTGGGGAGGGTGCTGTTTATGCAAAGCCTGTCGGATGCTATCATGCTAACAAATGCATGCATTGATATAAACTCATCCCATCCACTATCGTATAGCTATAAGAAGGGATTTGAAGGAAAATATCATTCGCTCTTCCCATTCAGTCATTATCTAACTTGTGGCAGTTTGAGGTGCTCTTCTATACATCAGACTGATCAGAGGTTTTGTAATTATCTAGGGACAGGCATAGAAGATTAGAAGGTAGATATGATATTGTGGACAAAGGGAGGAATTTCAAGGATTAGTTCTTTTATTGCCAAGATTATAACTTTCTTTTTATGTTAGCTTTTTTGTTTTTTTGGGCAAATTTTTATGTTATATTGTTATGTGGCACTGACAAGCTTGCACTAATATTGGTCTTAAAATATCTTTAGGCCAGAGGTTCCACCATTCTTTATGAACTGTCAATACAGTATTAATTACATTGGCTTGGTGATTTCTTAATAAAATTTTGTGCTTGCAGAGGCACCTACTGGAGATTCTTGACAAGGTCGCGCCAGATGATGTTCTAATAGTACTATCTGTTGCTGAATTGTGCGGAAATGCATGTGAAAGATTGCTGGGAAGGTGTATTGACAAAATTGTGAGATCCGATGTTGACGTCACCACTCTTGATAAATCTTTGCCACAGCCTATTGTGAAACAAATAATTGATACACGCAAGGAGCTTGGTTTTACTGAGCCTGGATCTGTTGAGTTTCCTGATAAGCACGTGAAGAGAATACACAGAGCGTTGGAATCTGATGATGTCGAGTTAGTTAGAATGCTTTTAAAAGAGCGGCATACGACTCTAGATGATGCATATGCCCTTCACTATGCTGTTGAACATTGTGATGCCAAGACTACCACGGAACTTCTTGAGCTTGGGACTGCAGATGTTAATCTTAGGAATCCAAGGGGTTATACTGTGCTACACATTGCAGCCATGAGGAAAGAGCCTAAGATAATTGTATCCCTATTGACCAAGGGAGCCCATCCATCAGATACTACTTCAGATGGAAGAAAGGCACTGCAGATAGCAAAGAGACTTACAAAATCTGTAGATTTCTTTAAACCTACTGAACAAGGAAAGGACGCGCCAAAGGATCGTCTGTGTATTGAAATACTAGAACAAGCTGAAAGAAGAGAACCGTTGCTAGGGGAAGGTTCTGTTTCTCTTGCAAAGGCAGGGGAGGATCTCCGTATGAAGCTTTTATATCTTGAAAATAGAGGTAATGCTAGATTTGAATGCAGACTTTACTTATTGCTAATATATGATGGTGTGTGATCCACCTTGTAGTATTTGACAACCAAACCTTTCATTGCATCAGGGAATATATTTGACAACCAAACCTTTCATTGCATCAGGGAATATATTTGACAACCAAACCTTTCATTGCATCAGGGAATATAAAAAGCACATCTTCCTTTTTTTTTTTTTTTCTCTATATTCAAATATCTACCATGCCAAGATAATTTCAACTGACAAGTCTAATTACGCTGGGAGCACTACAATACAAAATCCCCAAAGAAATAAATGCTGCAATAACCATCGGAGATTACCTTGTATACATTTTCCCAATTTCTAGCAGATAGAGTACAATGGAGTAAGCTAGCAGCAGGTCATAACAAAACCAAATTAGATCTGCATTAACAATTTTTCTTTTAGTAGCATAAAAATGCTTTAATGGTGGAAGCAGGTTCAAGTTCATTTAGTATCTTAGTTCTTGGTCTGCTGAGGATTTAGTTAATGCATATAATTATTTTGGCACCTTTTTTTTTAGTTGGACTTTGTATTCCATTGCTGGCCCCTAAACATACCCTCCATACACACCCCCTCAGAGAAGAAATTAGGAGTGTGAGTGTGTGAGTCATCGGGTAATAACAATGATATGAAGGGGTTCTTCTTCTTTAATTGTCTTTTTCTGAAATTGGTGAAGTGAAATCAATCACAGACTTGTCTTTGGATGTTGTAGTAGCAAAGTTGGTATCTGCAGCTGAGCATTAACCTCCTGTTAGAAAATTTTCCTTCATGTTTGGGTAGAAAGGTTTCTCTGAACCTTCTGATAGGGTCATGAGGCTTAAAAACTGTTATTTGAAAAACGTATGCTTACAGGATATTCAAGTGAAACTAATTGCAAGTCTTCTTGCTTTCCCATTTTCCCTAGAGATTTTGATAACTTTTGGATGTTGGGATTTTAGTGATTGCTCAGATGATATTTATAATCGGATGATGATTGGTGGTTGCCTATTAAAGCTGCAGGCATCATGTGAGCACTGAGCAGACATGCCGGCACACATGTTTATGAAATGTGACAGTGCAACAGCACTTTGTTTTAAATGGGTTTCTAATGCTTGATTTGGTCAATTTTATGCAAGGGCATTTATCTTTCCCCCAACATAACTGTATTAGAGCTTTGGATATCTTGTTGCCTGTTTCCTGTTGTCATTGCTGAGCACTATTCTTAAAAAACACAAAAATACTGTACAAACCTATACATATCAAAAGTTTGTATTCTTGTTGCTTCTGAACATCATTTAGGTCTATCTTATTATTACTCCGTAGTTCAGATTGCCTATCCATGTGTGGTTTACTGGTGTTTGATATTTATTGACATGCATATTGCTATAACCTGAAAAAATTCGTTTACTTTTTGCTGATGATTAAATTATAATTTGTTGATGATATGGAGGAATTTATAAAAAGATTGTTGAAGTATTGATTTAGTTAACTTCCTATTCTTTTCTTTCTCTCCCACTTTTTGAAGACTGAGTATCAATTTTGGTCAATTTGTTATCATAATACAAAGTATTTTTTTTTCCTTTTTCACATTTTCTTTTTTTCCCTTCCTTGTGGCATATGCCTTTTATTGATTGTGAATTTGTGATGTCAGTAGCTAATGCTCAGCCGGGCCTCTTTTTTTTTTTTTTTTTTTTTTTTTTTTTTTTCAGTTGCACTTGCACGGCTACTTTTTCCAATGGAAGCGAAAGTTGCTATGGATATTGCTCAAGTGGATGGTACTTCTGAGTTTACATTGTCAAAAAATATAGCAGATGCACGAAGAAATGCTGTCGACTTGAATGAGGCCCCCTTTATATTGAAAGCGGAGCATCTACAAAGGATGAACGCATTGTCTAAAACTGGTAAACAAATCATTAGATACTCCGCTGTTCCTATAAGATTCTACCTACTCAGTTTTTTAATTCCTCTTGGTTTTTTAAAATGTCTTTCAAAGTTGTAAGATTTCAATGTTCTCCTAATATGACACACACTAAGAAGCAAAAATTTCTAGGACATTGTACTATGGGTAAACACACAAATGCCATACTAAGAGTACTCTGTCATTTGTGTTTGCTTGAACTGGAAATGATGTTTAAGATTCCTTAATATTGGTACTACAATTTCATGAGTTTATTTTGTTGAGGGCCGAGGGTTTAGGATATGTATATGCAATAGAGTATTTATAATTATAATAATTTTTTTATTGGCAGTTGAGCTTGGAAAGCGCTTTTTTCCTAGGTGCTCCGAAGTTCTTAATAAGATTATGGACGCTGAGGACCTATCACAGCTTGCATTTTTAGGACAAGATACCCCAGAAGAAAGACAAAGGAAGAGAAAAAGATATCTAGAACTACAAGACGCTTTAACTAAGGCCTTTACAGAGGATAAAGAAGAGTTTGATCGTACCACATCGTCATCATCATCAACGCCATTTGGGAGGCCTTATGGTAAGACCAATTTCAAAAGGTAACCCCTTGGCAGCATAATCACGTAATGCCTTCATTTGTATGATAAATTTTCTATCTTATTTCTCTTTTTTGTATCTTGACTATTCTTGCTATCTTTTTGGTCTGTAGTATAATTTTTGACCGATTGATTAGCTATTACATGACAGAATTGTATTCTATACATCTTTATAAAATCGTTACCAGATTTAGGTACTACCATTGAAGGCATACTCTTTTGTGAGATAAATTATCAGATTACAAGAATTATTCCTCATCGTACGGCAAAAAATAAATCGAGGTACACATTTTTGTTCTGTTTTAAATTTTTGTAGTCTTTACAATTGGAAATTATGATCTTAACCAATGTTTGAATTGGTATTAGAGACGAGATGCTACGGTAAGTAAAAATTACTTGAATTGGAACATCATCGTCTTAGTCACAGTTTGTAAGTAAAAATTAATTTAGACCTTGTCAGCTTGTCCTGATGGAAAAATGAATCAAGATCTTCACTTTACCTTATTATGGTTTATTAGTTCTTGAATTAATAGAAGATTAGACAAAATTCGGTGTTGAATTGTCAATTGTTTTATCTGTGCTAGTTAATCAGTGGATTTTTTTAGACAACTTGAGATATTGGAACACATCCTTATTACTGTTTCGATAGCAAAGAAGGAAGGAAAAGAAGGGGAGGGAAAAAGGAAGAAGGGAAGGGAAAAGAAAGGAAGGGAGAGGTGAGCTCCATTTTCCCTCCAATTTTGGAGGGATTATGCTTATTAAGGAGAGTGGGGAAATTGATCCTCCCTCTCCTTCCCCTTCCTTCCCCCAATTCTTTATCCAAACAAGAGAATTTGTCCCCCTCCTTTTCTCTTCTCTTCTTTTCCTTCCATTTCTTTCTATCCAAACAAATTATAAATGATAAATGAGGCGGATTAGTTAATCTTTATGATTGCCAAACTAGTGGCAATATTGTAAATATTTGCACTTTTCTTTTGCCCATGAATAGTTAAAATTTTTTTTTAAAAAAAAAGTGTACTTATTTACAATATTGCCCTTAGATTGGCGAAATTTGTCAATCATTCTTAATGAAGTACTAATTTTCTTTTTACTTGCACAGCATTTTTGGCTCACAATTAAGAAAGATTTTACACTGTAAAATGTGAGACTTGTTACGGCTTAAATTTAGAAGTATTCTCAGCCTATAATAATTTGAGTCATGAATGATTCTAATAGCACATGTTGATTTTAAATTACTTTAGATGGTATTATCATAATACAAAATACTTATTCAGTGGTACCAAGTCTACCAACGAATGCAAAAACGCTATGTTGTTATCGATATAATTCCTTATTGGGGTTTTTAGATAATACTATCTAAACACAATGTAATATCAATGCCGTATTATTAGAGTCATTCATGACTTAAATTATTAGAGGTAGAGTGTTCCTCTAAAATTTAATAGATTGACTTGTAGGTATGGCAGGTAGGTATTAAAATGCGGGTTCAGTACCGCACCCGTCCAAGTTGGGGCGGGTATGGATACAAACTTGGCGGGTATGGATACAAAAGTCATACCCACTGTGGGTAGTGGGTAGTGGGTAGGTGGTGGATTTTGAGCTATACTCGCCTATTACCCGCATGACCCGCCTACCCACCTACTTACCCGGATACCTGCCCAATACCTACATATTGCCTACTACATTGTATATTATGTTATTATATTATATATTCACAATTTAAAGTGTATAATGACAAGTTATATAAGAAATTTATTTTTTAAAAAATGTTGAGTTGGTGGGTAAAAGGCGAGTGGTGGAACGGGTGTGGGTTTAGGTTTCTATTCACTTAGGCAGGTGCAGGTGTTAAAATTTTACCCACCGCGGGTGGCGGGTAGGTGGTGGGTGTAAAATATTTTGGTGGATGCGGGCATGGGGGAGGGGTACCCACACCGTTCGATTGCCATCCCTTAATGACTTCTACATGTCTCTTTTCATATTATATCCTCAAACAACATGTCAAATTGTCAAGTGTGTTGTAAGCATTAAAAAAGATAAAGTTTGTACATGAAAGATTGTGCAAAAACAATGGTACAAACATAAAAGAACGAAGGTAATAGTTGTATGATCATTGTAAGTATCTTCACCTCAAAGTGTTCCTAAAAAGATTCATTCTCAAAACTTTATAGTCAAGGGATACAAAGATTACAAACTTTTTCATTTGGTCAAGCCTTGTTTGATATCGAAACTAGGGAATTGGAAAATCCACAATACAAGCATTAACCCTACGTAATGCTCCGATAGTTTTACTCATACGTACGGTGTCAAAGGTTGAGTGTCATAACTTAATTACAAGGCAAAGTGTTATGTTTTATTGCAAGGTATCGGGACTTATCCTACATCGCCACATCAGTCATATGGAGGGTTTATCAGTTGATTTGGGGTTGATATAAGACAATGAACTCTCCTTTTGAGCTAGCTTTTGAGGATGACTCTCCTCTACTCTTGTATCACAAAGACGAGAAAAAAGGCAATATTTTGTGTTTTACTTGATCACGAGAGGTACCAAGAATGGAGCTGTCTCGTTAAGACATAGGATAGGCTCAAATTATTCCATGAAAACTTTAAATATGGTCCCTCGAATGTCCTAGACGATGGTGCCAAACTTACGACTAGACAGCAACAGAATATGCACCAATAGCTAATGATTTGGCTTACCATTCAAAATAGTGCCAAATTTTACAGAATGCACGTACTGTTTAAATGGTTGCTTGTCAAAGTCAAAGATCTTGTTTTTTAGGTGAAATCCATAGAAAAGTCCCAAATGTTTCGTAGTATTTAGTTGAGTTAAATGTAGCTTAATGGTTCCATTTTTTTCTCCTTAATTCTAATTAGTAATAATGATGTGTTAACCCACATTTTTTCTCCTTAATGCTATCATTTTTTATTGGATTGAATACAAATTTATTTGTCAATTATAATTTCAACAATTTGAAGGTGTAGAGAAAGTGATAATAAAGGTCCTCAATCCATTTACTTGGGTACATATCTCATTCATTCATCCCTTTTAGAGGTTTTTAATACATTATCTTAGAGAATTAAATTTATTAGACATTATTGTTGAAGGTAAATTGAAAAATTATAGAATTTCCTTTTACGTATACAATGATATTAAAATGTTCTAATTCTATTTAGCACAACATAAGTTTACTTAAGTTCACCTTTTTTTTTTTTTTGGGGGGGGGGGGGGGGGATCAGCAATGAAATTAAATACTTGTATCAATTAAGAAGCACACATGAGGAAGAAATGCAACAATAGATGAGTATTACTATTACATGCCACTAGCAATATGCTGCATATGATATATTCTTTCTGTTAGATAATTTCACAATTTATTGCCATTCTATTCAAACTACAACACATAATTTCATTTAAACCTTTAAAGATAAATGAACGAACCACTTTCATTCTGAACGGAGAGAATAGATTTAAAATCGTACTAATGTCATTCCTATTAGATAAATAGTTCTTCAAGGATACATCTAGAGATAATCATGCTAACAGTCAAAAACTATCCTACCCATTTGTTTGCTTTGCGTTACATAATCTCAACTATTTAAGCACTTTTCTTTTCATTAATAAATTATAAAAGTCCTAATTACACTTAGACCCACCAGACTAATGTGCATTTTGCGGCTTCATACATTCATACAAGTGTCCATTATTAACAACCAAAACGAATCCGACAAGTGTCGATTTGTAGATCACTTACTAAATTAGGACCCTATTAACTTTCTGGTGATTTCCTTAATCATATTTTAATACGAGTAATTACTGCCACAAATCATTATTTAAGCTTATGTCAAGTGTAAAGTTGTCCATTTTGTCCTGTATTTGAGAGGCATATTTATGCGGTATGATTTTCCAACTTTACGATAGATGATGTTTTAATAGTACTAGTATTATTTAAATACAAAAAATTTAAAAAGTCCCAAAAATGCACCATATATGAAGGACATTATTGTTACATGAAGAGTGTAAGTGTTCCATTGTACTCCGTAGTGGATTATAAAATTAGAGTAGATCAACCTTGGCCCGGTCTTGCTCGGTTCGAACCAGTTTATGAAGGGGTTAGCTCAAGGATTTTGGCTCAAATCTTGACTTATTCCTAAGCAACCACACGAATGATTAGACCATTTTCAAAAGACAGTATTTTGAGAACTTTAGGCCATGGGATGGTACATGCTAGGTATCACAACAATTTCCTGGCACGGGCCGTAAGACCTAAATGAACTACCGTACAATATATTCACATATTTTCCATATCTTTTATTGTATAAAATATTATTCTATTATCTTTTACTGTTTTTGGTGTTTCACCTGGTTTACCCTTTGGGCTAATTCATACTCGGGGCTCAATTTTTGGTATAAATTAAGATTCAAACTTTTTTAATTTCATACAAAAATATGAGGATTTATTTTGATAGATTTTGAATTAATATCATAATTCATTGTAAAATTTTGTAAAAACCGTGGTGGCACGGGGCTTAATCTAGTGTCGTCTATATGGATGTCTACCCGACTTTATAGTAGACTCTCTAACGTTTCTTGCTTAGTAAAAACCAAATACAAAAAAGATTGAAAAAAAATGAAGTTAGTGCTGTAATCAAGCATTTACATACATAAATGAGGTATAGATGCTTGATTAAACTGATCTACAAAGGTTTCAAATTAATGTGTTGTAATCAAGCATTTATATGAATAAATACATGAGATATGGATACTTGATTAAAACTGATCTACAAAGGTTAACAATCAACACTAGCAAACATCCTGCTGATTACAACTTCAAATGTCCAAAAGTATGCTCTTACCTAAAACCAACAGAACAGTCATGCATATACAAAGGGATTATACAACGTTCATCAACATTTTTTCCTCAAGTGGCTAATCAACTAGAACAAAGTAATCTCTACGTTGTTAGTATAATCGACATGAAATTAGCTAGATAATATAACTACAGGTACTACACAGAGTTCTAAATAATCTATCGAAATTTCTAATTTTGTCCAACCATCCAAAAGTGATCTGTTATCTTTTCCTTTTCCTGCTGCATCTACCATTGAAGTGTCCTAGTGTCCTGCTCAAGAAGAAAACATTATGTTAGTATTATACATTTTATGAATATAGGAATAATCTCTTAAACCAATAGCAAAAGTAGTAACAACTAAGCAAGTTTTTATTACCTAATGGACAAGCTATTTCACCAACATTAGTATAGCCAATCAAGCTGCGTGGCTTAATCAAGTCCTCCAATTCATGTACAATCTTACTCTGATCAACACCAAACCCTGCTTCCTCTCTGTTACCTTCACATATCACATCATCTGCCATTAGCTTCTCCCACATTATGTAGCTGCCAGAAGATAAGTCAGGACTGCTAGTCTCGGATGTCAGGTTAGATTTCTGGTCCGGCATTAAGCTAGAGCCTAAATCAATCGCTGAGGAACCAAGATATGAGTTTAGTTCTGAGTGAGCAGCAGCCATTTCTTCCTTAGGGAATTGATCACCATGCTTTGCTATAAATGACTCCAAAAATTTGTCATTTGAGACCAATCGACGTTTCTTATGTACTTCTCCACCACCCAGAACTTTGTTCTGCCTATAATTCTGGAGCAGCCGCTGAAATGAGTTAGTTTTTTTCATTGCCTTGGCAAGGAGCATAATAAACTCCTGTTGCTTCCATTCAACAGTCTTCATACGCTCTCCCATTGCAGCCAAGCACGTGTTCGAGTTCTGCTGCTGTTGCTTCAGATCAGATATCTCAACTTTTAGTGCCTCCTGCTCTTTCTTAAGAATTTCTATTTCAGTCTCCTTTTGATGCAGCAATCTAGCATTGCTGTTGGTACCATTACCCTGGGCTCGCCGCTTTATAGTCTTTAGCAAATCTTTCTTGCCCTTCTGAAACCCTGGATGTGCAAACTCCCATCTAACAGGATGGGCTGTTGACACTTTTCTGAATCCCTATACCAATTACCAAGTATACATCCATATCAATATCACTACATAAATTTCATACAACCAGCAAAAATTATATGAAATACAAAACTCAAATCCCAATAAATGATGTAGTATTATACTCTAATACCATGTAAATGAACCAGTTCAATCAATTGGATGAACAATAGAATACTATTAATCAATAATTTTCTATTCATAACTAATCACTATAGTTTAATTAATTCATCTAATCTAGCAGCAAGTTCATCCAAAAGGGTACTATTAACACAATTAAAGTTGGCATAAAATAAGCATTTATTAAAGTCCTACATCTTAGGGATGATAAAAAATAATATACCCAATAAACAAAAAAAATCACCCATTTAAAATACAGTGCACAAGGTACTCACACAGCTATATATTTAAATGAGTGTATTAAGCACATGAACAATTAAAAATTGATTAAAAAAGAATTAAGTCGTATTACAAGACCCGTGATCAAATTCCATCTACAACAAAAATGTCCACAACTCTACACTAAACATACTAAAACCCGAGAACAAATCCCGTCTATACAAAACATACTAAAATCCGAGATCAAATTCCGTCTACCTTAAATAAAATAAAATAAAACCCGAGATCAAATCCCGTCTAAGGTAAACAAAGCAATCAACACACAATGAACATATCACAACCAGAAAAATTAAACCAAAAACAGTCCAAATAATAATAAATAGAGATAAATTACTTACATAGGTGTTAAGCTGACGGACAAAGCTGGAGAAATTGGAGTGTTTAAAATACTTAGAAAGCAAATCAGTGGAAAATTTATGTTCATCCCAAATAATAAAACTATTAAAAGATTCACCCCATGAAATAATCGGATCACTTTCTGGGTCTTCAACCATATCAAAAGTTTTATTCAGAAAAGGGGGTGGTCCAAATTCATGTAAACTCATCAATGGCTTTGGCATCTCCATAATTTCTTCTTCTTCAACTACTACTACTTCTTCTTTCACTGTTACTCCATTAACATTATTAAGCTTATTTTCAACACCGATTACACCGTTGAGTTGTAATCCGAGTGATAACTCGTTGTTGGGGTCCATAATTTGCAAAAAGAACTTCAGAAATTGCAGAGAGAAAAATGGTTTTTGGGGGTTTTTTGTTTTTTGGGAATTTGATTGTGAAGAGGTGGAAAGCGAATGAAAGATGGGTGTCTAAAAATGGAAAGGGGGAGGTGGGAAAAAAGTGTAAAAATCCAAAAAAAAAATATATAAAGTGTCCACTTAGAAGTGGTGATGACTTGCCATTTGTAGTAAGTATATGGTGTGTGATTTTGATTTGAAGCACTTTTTTTTTTTTAATTTTTTTTTTATTATTATTTTTTTTTACCAAATAGTATTTAGTCTAATGATAATCGGTAAGGATCGTATTTTACAACCTTAAAGTTCTAGAATCAATTTTCAATTGAGCATTTTGGAGGTGGCAATTCTCGCTTATCCCTCGTTCCCAAAGGACCTTAGCGTTGTTGCCTGCTTGCCTATTTATTCATATTTGGTTGATTTGTGAATTGAGATTTTAATTCGATAGAATGTCTTCTCTTAACTTACAAAATGAGAAAAACCAAAAAATAAAAAAAAATAAAAATAAGGCACCTAAAAAAATGTGTTAACTAATAGAAAATAGAGGAAGTACTTTTTTTAAAATCAAAATTAAATTTGACTTGATACTAATCATAAGAAAAAAAAAATATCGTAGAGTGGAGTCTTATTTGATTCATCTGTATACTTAGTAACTATAAATATCAAGATATAATAATATTGGGTTTAAATAACCAAAGATATTACTACTTTTGTTTTTTTAATTGACATATTTATTTTTTTATCACATTTATCAACACACAATTTTAACGATTAATCAAAATAAATTATATAAAATTTGTTGTATGCGTAGTAGAATTTACTAAATGAGTAGAGTTTCATAGGGTTCCCTCTAGGTTTTCTCCTTGGGAGGGTTTTTTGGTTCCCTCTAGGGTTTCTCCCTTGGGAAGGTTTTTCTAGCCTCCATTGCTAGATTTTTCTTCTTTTTTTGAAGGTTTTCCTTCAATCTTCTCCTTCTCTCTCTTTCTCTTCCATCTTTTTTCTTCTGATCTCAATTGTAAATTTTTGTAGGGGCTTCCATCGGTATTTTTACCGGTGGTAAGCCCCAAAAAAACTTTTTATTTGCTTTCAATAAAAGATCACATCTTTATGATGGAGTTTGATCTACTATTAGGTTTAATTTATTTGTTTGTTCGTCTGTCAAAGTTTGAAGATTTAGGGTTTCACAATCTCCAAAAGTGTCTAGAAGGCCATATGAGTTTTTTTCACCCAAATAGCTATTCATATGTGGATCTCAAGCCGAATTAGTGCTACCTCACAGATTGTATTGTTTCAGATGAAGATTTTTATAAAGGCGATCGTTGATCAAATCTGCAAGGTAACTAGTTCTAAGGTGAATTGTATTTGTATTGGAATTTTATATTTCCTCGGAATTGTCTGTAAGTGCCGTTTGGCTATCTTTCATTAATGAAATCCTTTCTCTTCTTGTCAAAAAAAAAAAAAATATTAAATGAGTAGAAATTAATAAGCAAATAATCTCGGATGTACCATATATCCGAATGTACAGAGGATGTACAAAACAAACTTGTACGGAGTAACTTATACGAAGTATAATAAAAAGTACTTCGTAGTTGTTTTTTTTGGGCAAAAAATTAGAAGAAAATGGTTGCATATTTGTTTGTTTTTGGTTGTAGTTTGATTTGATGTGGACCAATTTGGTAGGTGAAAGGGGTTTCATTAGGATAGAATTGATTTCGTTGGTACGTGGCACTCATTTTATCCGCGTAAGGCATGGGGCTCCTCTGCATAACATGAATATGATTTTGATTGGACTGCACTTTTACTGTTTTAACCTTGTGTGTGTTTTTTTTTTGGGTGTTTACTGTTTTAACCTTGTGTAGCGTGTATGTTAGGGATGACAAAATTGATTAGTATCCTGTATTGGACATGATTTAGAATTTTTTTAAAAAAAAATTTAAACATAAACTATGTACTATAAAAAGTAAGAAAATACAACAGCCTATGCATCATACAACTTGTGGCAAAGCACAATCAGGTGTAAACTTTAATCATTTGACATCATTTCTAATCAACCAAACACTAATATGGAATACTACCTCCGTTAATTGTTTTGTGCAATTTTTGTCATTTTGGGATGATCGGGGTTATGTGCAACTTTCTGTTTTCTTTCTAAATTTAGTTAAAAAAAAAGCATGAAATTACTTATTTATCCTTACTTAAAATTTTTTTTTTTTCTGTTAACTTTACCCTTATTATAATTTAATCACATTAACCTAAAACTAATCATATTTCCTAATATAATGACTCCCTCCATTTATTACCCCAATTCCCCCAACTCTCCTCATTTACTCATTTCCCCAACCACCAAAAATTAATTTCAATGGTTGGGTTTCCCTATTTGTTCTGGAGTTTTCTCCAGATGAACCCTAGTTCATCATCTGGGTATTTCTCTCTCCTCTTCATCTGCGATATTTCCACTTCCTCCCTCCAGATCTACTGTTCTCCTCTTCGATCTTTCACAAAAACAAGTCCCCCAAAAACATGGTTAACTTTGATCCTTTACACGAAACATACATGGAGATGGATGACGAAGGTGAGGGGAAACTAATTCTCTCTCTCATTCAATCTATTGAAACTAGTTCTCCCTTTCCTCGTCAATTTTACGAGTCCAGTGAATCTGGTCCCTACTGTACTTCTACCACATACGAAGCTTTGGGTAGGGTTCTTGAGAGTGTTGAGGAGGAGGAACGTCTCAAGAGGGAGGAGGGTCAGGGGGAGTCATGAGGCAAGAAATCGTTTGATTTTCCAGATGTTGGTGTAGATCTGGTGGCGCTGAGTGGTGAGGGGAGTGATGTGGCCACCACAAAGCCCAGATCTAAGAGGGCTAGGCCACCCCCCAAGATCCGTGCAAAAAGGAAGGCAGCTCTGGTGGCGCTAAGGCGGATGCGTGGGCTTCCAGACCAGGAATTAATCGTCCTGTCATCTGATGAGGAGCCTGAAAAGGAGGAGGGTTCAACACCTCCTTCAACGAGGTCTGCTTCTGCCTGTAGTTCTATCCCTGTTTTGAAGCACTATGTGAGGAGGCTGAACCCTAAGGTTCAATCCTCTGAGTGACTGCTTGCGTAACGTTCTCTAACCCTAAATTCTTTTATCTTAGCTCTTAGTCCCTTTACACTGATTTTTTTGTGATTGTATGATGGTTATGTGCTTGGTTTACATGCTTCTGATTTGGGTTTGTTGGTTTATGACTTAGAGTACTTGTTATTTATTTGAGTCCCTATTTAATGCCTCAATTCTGAGTTTGTGGGATTATACTATTGTAAAGCATGTTGTGTGTTGATTATGTTGGATGTTGATGGATTTTGTTGATGGTTACTGTAGGGAATATTTCAAACATCCCACACTTGAGCCCCACTGTAATCATACACTTTAGCATGGTGGCGTCCAAAAGGAAGGAAGCTAGAGCAAAAGAGTCGCCAATAAGTTTTAGGAACTTTTAAACCGTTCACAGGGTAAAGGTTACACCCCTTCACAATCCATGAAATCGCTAACTCCATAGTGGTCCGGAACCATGACTGGATATTCGGGGATGAAGGTACAAATTCCGCCTAAAAAAAATTGAACCTGCCCTAAAAATAGGCCTCTACATTATTCTTCTCATATTCATGTGCGCTTTCTGACTAATATATGATGTGTCTATTTTATATAGTATTTTACCCCCGTTCCTTGGTCATAATTAGTAGTGTTTTTGGCTCTTTAGAGCCACTTTTATTACTAATTGGTGTTTTCTAGTGTTTTCGTAGATTTGGTTGACTTTTGAAGGGATTTACACTTTTGGAGTATTTTCCCGAGATATTTTGGAGCAATCACGAGCATTGGAGAAGCACGACCAGAGTTTATAGCCCAGGGCCGGTTAGAGCCATCGAACCGGTGATTAAGGGCTCGGTATGTGTGATACCGGGGCATTTGGACCGAGTATTCAAGACCCGAAGAGGAAACCCAGATTGGCCCGAAGAATTGGAGCCCAATCGTAGTCCAATTAGTGGCCCAAGAGAGCCGCCCGGCCAAAGAGGTCGGCGCTCGGTGACGCGCCCGGCCGGGCGCGAGATTCAAAATGAAGAGCAAAAAGGCGCGCCCGATCGGGCGAGGACTCGCCCGATCGGGCACGTGTTATTGTTAGGAGACGATTAGCGTCGTTTTAGTTTGTTTGAGTTTAGGATTTGTACGGAGTATAAATACTCCTCCGTAATACGATTTAAGGATATCTTTTTTACTCTTTCTTTACTCTCTTAATTGTTTTCTTAGATTTTCTCTCTCTTATACCTTTGTTCTTAATCTACTCTTAATTCCAGATTTATTTGGTAACTATTTCTCTTCTCTTAATCTTAGTTGTTTATTTTATTCTTTTGATCATGTCTTGTTTTATTGCTTTGATTAGTTTAGTTCCTATTATGTGTGAGTAGTTCTATTTCTAGGGTTTGTGGGGATCTATAAATAATATGAAGGGGTAAATTATTGTTATTAATTGTCAATGCTAGATTAATTTCCTATTGATTGATTTAATGCTCTGTGACTAGATTAGGCCTGATCTTTTATGCACGAGTTTGACAATATTGATTCGAGATTCGACAGATGAGAATTAATGTGTAGGTTTAGTTTCAATAGGCAGGTTAATTTATAAATGGTTAAGTCGAGATTCGAAAGATGAGATTTAATACCGGTAAATTAATTGAGTGATTATAATATATATATTGGTTACCTTATAATCTAGATTATGTTAGTTAATTAGGAATAGAAAGACTCGTTTCTCTGTGGATTCGACCCTACTTCCCTATCTACATTAGTTAGAGGATTTAGGAATTACTTTTGATTTGGGGATACGACTCTACCCTATCAAAATTTGGCGCCGTTGCCGGGGAAACGATTTTATTTTTGTTTCTGATTATTTTTGTAGTCTGGGTTATTTCTTTTTGTCTCAGAGAACATTAGTTCTTTGAGGCAAATCTCATATTTGCTTTTAGTTTTTTTTTGTTTATGCCCAGGTGTTCCAGATCAGGGTACATCCCATTCGATCTTGAGATCGAACGTTCCTTCCATAGGCAGAAAAACCTTTACAAGCAAATCCTGGCAGATTCTGTTGATAATAATAATCACCGAGACCCCCAACTGGTTCTAGCGATTCAGGGGTATCATCAGATCCAGAATCAGAGATGACGGCTCCAAAGAAGCTTAGTGATTACTCACAACCAAAGCTCTCAGATTTTCCACATCTCACTCCCACTCCGGCTCTTGATGGGGTACAATTTGAAATTAAACCCCAATTTATAACGATGATAGAGAGGAAGCAATTTAGTGGAGCCAAGGGTGAAGACCCAAATCTTCACATTGCCGACTATTGTCAATATTGTAATACCATCAAGCAAGCCGGGGTCACACAAGACCAAATCAGGGAGATTCTCTTTCCCTTCTCTTTAACTGGAAAAGCTAAATTGTGGTTTAATGGTTTAAATAGAACTGCACTTGGTATAACTGACTGGGAAACTCTTGTTTTGAATTTTTATAACAAGTATTATCCTGCAGAGAGAACAGCCGTACTACGGAGTGCAATTCAGAACTTCGCCCAAGAAGCCGATGAATCTTTATATGAGGCTTGGGAGAGGTTCAAGGACCTACAAAGAGAATGCCCTCATCATAATTTAGCACAATGGTAGTTAATCCAAGCCTTTTATAATGGCATTGGAAATTCTTCTAGAATAATTTTAGATTCTGCAGCCAGTGGGAGATTTATGAATCTCAATGTTGATGATGCAGGTCAGGTTATTGAAGACATGGCGATACATAATTCCCAATATGGGAATCCTAGAGGCTTTGCTAACAAGGGGAAGCATAGTGTTGACTCTGTATCCTTTTTGCAAGCTCAATTGACCTCTATCTGCCAAAAATTAGATAATCTTAGCACTGCTAATGTAGCTAATGTTTCTGCAATTAACAATAATTCTAATGAGGCTTTCTGTGAAAATTGTAGAATTTTAGGTCATTGGGAACAAGATTGCAGGAGTTCCGTGGAGCAAGTTAATGCCTTTCAAGCTTATAGGCAGAATAACCCATACTCCAACACCTACAATCCTGGGTATCGGAATCATCCGTACCTATCCTACCGGAGTACCAATGTTCAAAATCCACCGCCACAAGAACCACAGGCGCCACAGCAACAGCAGCAGAAATATTACCATCCCAATGCTGGCCAGAAAAACCAACCACAACAATCCTCCTCATCTTCCGACCCTTCTTTGGTGGAAATTAGAGTGATGTTGGTTAATATGCACAAGCATATGGAGAGTAGAGATGCGCAAATTGATTCAATCCTAGCGCACAATAAAATTGTAGATAATCAGATTGCGCAACTTTCTGCCACTCTACAAGCCCGCCAACAGGGAGCTCTGCCGGCACAGCCGACCAGGCCTACGGATCAAGCCTACGCAATTACTCTAAGGAGTGGTTCAAACTATGAAGGGCCCCCTATGCCTAGAATTGATGAACCTGTTTTACTAAATAATGCTAATCTTGATTCCGTTAAACCAGACAATGCAGCTAATAGCCCTGCAGGGCTAAAGCATAGTACTAATATGTCTCATTCTACATTGCAGGGTACGACTCCAAAGAAGGTGGCTACTCCAGATAAGAGCAATAATGCTCCAAAGCCAGTTATCAAGCTTCCATTCCCCAATCGTCACTTGAAGACAAACTTGGATAAGCAATTTGGTAAGTTCTTGGAGATGGTAAAAGATTTGAAGGTAACAGTTCCCTTCACTGAATTAATCACACAAATTCCTTCATATGCAAAGTTTTGAAAGAAATATTGACAAGAAAAAGGTCTATTAGTGAGGTAGAGCCAGTAGTTTCACTGTAGAGTGTAGTGCCGTACTTCAGAATAAATCTCCACCTAAATTAAAAGATCCGGGTAGCTTTTCTATCGCTTGTCATATAGGCAATCTAATGATTGATAATGCATTGTGTGATTTGGGTGCTAGCGTTAGTGTTATGCCATTATCTGTGTGTTCCAAACTGAATATGGGTAAATTAAAAGCTACTAATATTACTCTACAAATGGCTGACCGTTCTTTCAAATACCCCTTAGGTGTTTTAGAGGATGTTCCCGTTAGAGTAGGTAAATTTTATATACCTGTTGATTTTGTTGTTCTTGATATGGCTGAGGATATGCAAACCCCGATTATTTTGGATAGACCATTCCTTAACACTGCAGGAGCAATCATAGATGTGAGAAGTGGTAAATTAACACTATCAGTAGGGGATGATAAAATTATTTTTAATCTTAATAATACCCCTAAAAGCCCCATGACAGAGGAGAAGTGCTTTAGTGTTAATGTGGTTGAGAATTATTCTAACAAGCCCCAAGCTCTTGAAAAAGATCCCTTGGAGGCGGTATCTTGTATTGCATCCCTTTCAGATGAGATAGACAAATGGTAAAAGGAAGTTGATGCAATAGAAAGAGCCCTCCACATTGTCGGTTTTGGCTTTGAAGATGAGAAGGTAAAAATAAACAAGCAAGTTGTGGAAACTGAACCTATAGTAAGTGTTTCACTAGATCGAGTTGCAATTGATCAATCCAGTGATAATTTGAAGCAACCATCGGTCAAGAAGAGGTCTCTTGTGAGTAGTAGTAATGAACCCCCAGTTTACGACAAGGAGGATCCACCAGATAAGGTAAATTGGCGACCCACGGGGCATGTCAGGAAGCCGCGTCGTAGCCAAAACAGCGCTAGACCGGGTGAGAAACCGCCCGATCAAGCGTTTGGCCAAGGGTCCTAGTTATTGTACTGGTAAGAAGGTCGTGCGGGACCTAGATAAACCAGCGCTTTGCGGGAGGCAACCCGTATTTTTAATGCTTTTTAGACTAGTTCTTCTTTCTTTTTCTTATGAGAGGAGAGATTAGGGAATTAAATGAGTTCTATGAGTTTTTGTACAGTTTTGAAGGAAAAGAGATAGACAAATTTGAAGAAAAGAAGAAAGTAAGAAATTCGACAATTAGCCTCGGGCCCGACCGGGCGCGAGAGCTAGGCTTCAAAATCAAGTAATTTCACCCGACCGGGCGCGAAACTCGTCGTATACGGACATATTTGTCCGCCCGATCGGGCGAATCTGGCCCAACCGGGCGCGAGAAGAGGCGAAAATTATTTCATCAGATCGCCCGACCGGGCGACAGACCGCTCGACCGGGCGCGAGAGGAGTCCGCGTATTTCTTATTCTTCCTTTCTCTTTCTTCCTTCATTTTTCTTTCCTCCATAACTTTCTCTCTCTAAAACTCAAATTTTCTCTAACTTCTCTCTAAGTTTTTACCTTCATTCCTCAACCAAATTCAAAACTTTCTACATATTTTTAATCCCCTCTTCATCCTCTACATACCCGTTTCTACCATGGCTTCAAAGACTAGCTATGCTGGGCTAGTTCCCGAGCCAATGAGGACATTATCTAATTCTGGCTTGGGGGAGATTTTGGATTTGGTATCTTTCTTTTTCTCTTTTCTTTTATTTTTGGTGTGTTTTCTTAGGTTAGATTTATTGCTTTCTAGGTTAGTTTTATTGCTTTCTTATATATGAAAAATACAAAAAATAAAAAAAAAAAAAAAAAAAATTGAAAAATAAAAAAAATCCAAAAATACGTTCCAATGAATTGTAAATCATGCTTCCCTGTGCCCCTTACTTGAGAAAATTGTTTTGATTCTTGGTATATGATGATAAGCATTGTGGATTAGTTGATTATGATTTGATGTTTGATTCCCTTGAAACTTTAACATGCGCAATTTTGCCCAACTACTTGTGAATATAGTGCTTAACTAGTTGATTTGGTTAGGAATGTGTGTTAGTTCCTGGTATGTCAATGAATTTGAGTATTGATTTGCAACTATAAGTAATGTTTATATGATTCATTATTATGCACATTGAGGATGACGAAGGCGTTCATTCTTTTAGGTAGCCTCCAGATGATTGTAGATACATTTGTTCCCTTCTTGTTACCCATGTTGTTGCCTTGACTTTTTGTTGTTTATTAGCCACATTACAAGCCTATTTTGCCCCATTGGTTACTAGACCCAAGCTTGGCTTGGGGGAGCTATTAGTGAGTGAGGTGAGGGAGTCTGTAGTGTGCTTATTATTTGCACAATTTTGGTGGGTTTTGAGAAGTAGTTTTGTTTTTTATCATGTTTATTTTTGATGGGTTTGAGAGTTATATTTTCTTGAAAAAAATAAAGCATGATGTTATGAAAAAAAAGAGAAGTTCAAGAAAAAATTGAATGAAAAAAAATAAGTGAACTTCAATAGAAAAAAAAGACCAAAAAAAAAAAGGAAAAAAAAAAGTGTTCAATGTTCAAATGTTCTAGTTGGAGGTTGATCAAAAGAAAAGAAAAAAATAGAGCTTCAATGGAAAATTCAAGTTTGGAAATAAAGTTTGTTTATTCACTCCACTTCTTCATTATTATATTTTATGAGTGATATTATGATTGGAGTATATTTGGTGGATTGATGTTAGAGTTGGTTATGTAGGAGATGTTGATCATTATTTATTTTGATCATGGGCTTTATTAGGATTTGCTCCCTTAAGCATAGCTTTTCTCTCACTTATTCCCAAACTTATCCTACCATTTACCCTAGCCTTACATTAAGAGCTTTAAAGACCTTCCGACCTTGTGCATAGAATTGTATGAATGTGAAAGTGTAGTTTATCAATGCAAGTTATGATTTGACATATTTCGAGTCGACTAGTAGGTTGAGCGTTCACTGTTTTATACACACGAGAGTGTAAGTTGGGAGGGCACTGTTCACATAAAAGGGTTGGTTGGAGAGCGATCGGGTACATCTTTTACTCGCCACATAAATGAGAGTTGAGTGTGTGAGCACTAGTCTTGAATTCTATATGCTCTTGTGGTTTGCTCTATTTTACAATTGTTAGGGAGGAAAGGTAATTGGATGGATTTGATTGGTTGATTTTGAAGCATGTTTATTTGATTTACCCTGAATCGTTTGTGCTTGATTTTTACTTTTTAGGGTGAAGCATATTTATTGATTCATTGATGAGATCTTTGCTTAGGGACAAGCAAAGGTTTGGCTTGGGGGAGTTTGATGTGTCTATTTTATATAGTATTTTACCCCCGTCCCTTGGTCATAATTAGTAGTGTTTTTGGCTCTTTAGAGCCACTTTTATTACTAATTGGTGTTTTCTAGTGTTTTCGTAGATTTGGTTGACTTTTGCAGGGATTTACACTTTTGGAGTATTTTCCCGAGATATTTTGGAGCAATCACGAGCATAGGAGAAGCACGACCAGAGTTTATAGCCCAGGGCCGGTTAGAGCCATCGAACCGGTGATTAAGGGCTCGGTATGTGTGATACCGGGGCATTTGGACCGAGTATTCAAGACCCGAAGAGGAAACCCAGATTGGCCCGAAGAATTAGAGCCCAATCGTAGTCCAATTAGTGGCCCAAGAGAGCCGCCCGGCCAAAGAGGTCGGCGCCCGGTGACGCGCCCGGCCGGGCGCGAGATTCAACCTGAAGAGCAAAAAGGCGCGCCCGATCGGGCGAGGACTCGCCCGATCGGGCACGTGTTATTGTTAGGAGACGATTAGCGTCATTTTAGTTTGTTTGAGTTTAGGATTTGTACGGAGTATAAATACTCCTCCGTAATACGATTTAAGGATCTCTTTTTTACTCTTTCTTTACTCTCTTAATTGTTTTCTTAGATTTTCTCTCTCTTATACCTTTGTTCTTAATCTACTCTTAATTCCAGATTTATTTGGTAACTATTTCTCTTCTCTTAATCTTAGTTGTTTATTTTATTCTTTTGATCATGTCTTATTTTATTGCTTTGATTAGTTTAGTTCCTATTATGTGTGAGTAGTTCTATTTCTAGGGTTTGTGGGGATCTATAAATAATATGAAGGGGTAAATTATTGTTATTAATTGTCAATGCTAGATTAATTTCCTATTGATTGATTTAATGCTCTGTGACTAGATTAGGCCTGATCTTTTATGCATGAGTTTGACAATATTGATTCGAGATTCGACAGATGAGAATTAATGTGTAGGTTTAGTTTCAATAGGCAGGTTAATTTATAAATGGTTAAGTCGAGATTCGAAAGATGAGATTTAATACCGGTAAATGAATTGTGTGATTATAATACGTAGCGAAAGCCCTTTATGATCTGATTAATTATGCATTGATGAATGATTATTATATTCAACCCTGGAATATTATTTATTGGTGAACCTATGCCCTAGATCCTTTTATATATTATTTTCTTCTTATTCTTGATCTCCGTAGTTTAGTTTATTATTCAAATATATATATTGGTTACCTCATAATCTAGATTATATTAGTTAATTAGGAATAGAAAGACTCGTTTCTCTGTGGATTCGACCCTACTTCCCTATCTACATTAGTTAGAGGATTTAGGAATTACTTTTGATTTGGGGATACGACTTTACCTTATCAATATACAATGAATATATTAACCTTAATCCTGTTTAATCTATGTTGGTTGAATATTAATGCACAAACAAAACTATTATTGGCGATCACTTGAATTAAAATCATATTAGCCTAAATCAAATTATTAATTATCTTATTAAGCGTGATTTCAAGTACAAATTTCCTTTAAACCTGCAAGAGAGGGTGTGATCAAGCAATAATAATAATATCAAGCAACACATAAATTATTTATACAACAAATCATCATCACCATAATCTCATCAAAGCATAATAATGTTAGCAAGATCCTAGGCATGATACTAACATGATTAATAACAAATCCTAGCATGTTACCTAACAACAAAGATCAAAGCTTTAGCCCTAACATGATACTAACATGATAGAAGAAATAGGAAGCAACCTAAGCATGATACTAGAAAGATACATGATATTAGAAATATTAGTTAATACCCTAAACATGATACTAGGAATCAAAATAATCTAAACACGCTTTCTAAAGATATAGAAAAACTACTTACTTTGTTGCCTCGTATCTCTTTCTATAAAAACAATACACACGTTAGTAACTTCAAGGAAAATATTAAATCAAACAATTAATTTAAATAATTGAAATAGAGATTTAGGATCAAACCTTCAGAAATTATCAATCTTTCACGTCTAGGGCAAAGGCAACTTCGAGCTTGGCTATGTGCATCTAAGACTCGTGAATGCGATATTGTATTTTAAAAAGGCTAGGCTTAAAAAGAGGGAGAAAGAACAAGCTTCTAGCTTAAAGAGAGAAGATAATAGAATTAGATGATTGCTGATGATTGTTGGTGATTAAAACGGGGAAATACGACCGTATTTATAGAGAAAAACATCCGGAAACGATTAGAAAAGAGTTAGAATTCGAATTGGAATAAAATTGCTTTTGACGCGGCAAGATAAGGACTATCGCGACGCGATAGGACCATAGAATTATTGCGTCGCGATAAAAACGTTTTTTGCGGATTTTGTTTTTATCATAACTTTTGATCCAGAAGTCGAAATAAGTCATATAAAATGTCTTTGAAAAGATCTTGAAGTCTACTTCCAACCCAAATGTAATCAGATTAAAATACTTTTTATATAAAAAGATATGGCTGAAATAGTGGAAGGGTGTCAGTTTTGGATAGAGTTTTTCATATCTTTTTCGTTATAGCTCGGAATTAATATTATAATATATCATTGGAAAGATAATTTCAAGACCTTTCCAACCATATAAAATTTGGATAAAAATTATGAAGAACAAAAATAATATCTAAACATTTTTCATTTCGCACAGAACAATGACTCTCAAAAAGAGGAGTTTTATTCAATTTCAAATTCTTTAATCTTATCTTTTCAAAAAAGGATAATTAAAATATCTTAGAAACTTATAGAAGCTTCTAATTAATCCTAATTAGTTTAGGAATGGGAGTAAAGCCTTTGGACCCTCCACATGATCATTGGGTCGTAGGTAAAATCCGGTTTGGGCTCAGTTTAGTATTTTGGTCATAACTTCCTCATTATTCATCGGAATTGGGCTTATAATATATCGTTGGAAATCTCTTTTCAAACCCCATCTAATTACACAATTATTGGACCCATATTATGGACCAAACTAAACTGTACTGGACGTTTTTCATAAACAGGGTACGAAAAGAAAGATTTTCAAAAACAAAAAGAAGTATTTTTATTAAAAACAGAGAGATTCACGAGACTCTTTAACATTTGAACTCGTTTGATAATCAATGAAATGAAAGTTATTCATCACTGGGTTTGGTTTTTGGGGAGACACAATCAGGTATCTACAGTTACTAGATCATGTTGTATGATTTTTGTTTGTTTTTGTTGTTGTTGGTTGCTGGATTATGATTCTTTTGGATGGTGGATGATGATGTTGGATTATGTTGTTGGATTATGTTGTTGGATTCAGGTTTGGTTTGTCGTTGGATTATGGATTATGATTATGTTGGATTCTGGATTAGGTTGTTGGTTACTGGTAATTGTAGTTGGATTATGTTGTTGGTTGGATTATGATCATACTGCTGGATTTTTGTTGTTGCTAGACTATATTGTTGTGTTGTTATCTTGGTTGCTGGCTTTTGTTGTTGGTACATTGTTTGGTTTGTTGTGGTGGTTGGATTATGTTGCACTACTAACTTATGGCCTTTTTGGGAATTTGATTGATAAATGATGAGGCTATTATGTGATTGGTGTTGTCAAGTTGGGTTGTGTGTTGCCTATAATGTTCTCAATGATCATTGTTGTAGTGAACAGTGTTAGTTCCTTAATATTGTTCCACTTCCTATGAGTCCCTTATTGCTGCTTGTGAAGTACTCAGTAGGTAGTCCCAATTTTATCTAAGTAGCATGTTTTTGTGTAATCCATATGATGAAGGGACTCTATTGAATTACAATTTGAACAAGTATTTTGCTCCAACAATCACAATAAAGTGACTGTTGTTGAGGTAAACTTGTTTGAATTGTTGTATTCAACATTCATGTATTCCTCTGATGGATTAATTGTCATTAACCATAATCCCTTCATTAATTTCTTTCCAATCAAAATGTGGCTACAAAAAGCCTATTACATGAGCACTAGAACTTACACATCACTGCTTTAGTGATTTATCACATCCTAACACACAAAATACACCTAACCACCTATTTATTAAAACTGGAAAAAAATAAGGAAAAAGGAACTACAAACCTTAAGTGGTTATATGTTGATATGCTGAGTTTCTTTTTACTGTGACCTAGTCTGCATCCACCTCTATGTCCTATTCTGCATCATGATTTCCTTGGGGTGCTGGCCTAAACATGGTGTTTAGATACTCCACAGTCTCAATCACTATTTCCTTTGGAACCTGCACTTGAACTGACAGGATGTCCATATTTTCAAGTTTTTTTTTGTTCACGTGTGGAATTATATATGTACTCGTTCCCACCTTGTGCCTTGGGTATTTTGATCATGCATCTTTGTAATGTCACCCATATATATTTGTTCACTTCTAGTTTGAATGTGTTGTAAGAGTCAATAACCTTCTCAACAAGCTCATCTAGATTTTTCGAAAAAGACTGATACTGTAATGGCTGAATTGACATGAACAAACCTAAATCCAACACATTTATATTTGGTGATTGCGCTGGTTGGAACACAAATTGTATGTTAAAGCCATTTGCTGTTGTTGCTACAATAAACTCTTTATTTGTTGGTATTTGATGTGGCCTTGTATTATTCCATTGAATGAGTACATTTTTAGGCAGTCTCTTAGGCCAATTTGCTACTATAGCTAGTATTACTTTGTTGAGTAACATGTGTCTGATTACTTCTCTGTTCACATTCTGGAGTGCCTTTGTCACCATTGTGCCAGCTGCTCTGTTTTTGCTTGATTTCTTTGTTCTTTCTTGGACTGTAAATGGGAATATCCCATACTTGCCATCTTCAATGAGTTCCCCATTGGCCCCATACAGTTCATACAGTGGATTTCCAATTATAGCCATGAACATAGCCTTTAAGTTAAACCTTCTGGACTGCTGTGCCATGTATGGATCTTCTTCACTTGGCAAGAGATAAAATCTCCTCTTGTTAGGGTTGAGGTAGAACCATTTCTCATCAATGTGAATGACATGGTTCATATCTTCAATGAGGGGTCCTCGTTTCCTAAAACTGGGTTTATAAGAGAAAGAACCCACTTCATTCTAGCTACCTTATGGTCTGATGTAAGTGTTAGCTTGTTACTTGATGTGTGTGTTCTCAGTCTTCCCTTTTCTTCAAATAATGAAGAGTCACGTGAGAAATCTTCAGTGCTACTGCATAAGACCTTTATGTCTGCCTTAAATAAAAGGGGACTGACTGTAAAAATTCATCTGAAAATTCCCTTGGCTTTGGACCTGTCCTACCTTATAATACCTCGTATTTTTATACGTATTTTAATTAAAATAAGTATTTTGAAAAGTATTTAATTAAATTGAATTGTTTTATTTAAAGTATTTTAATTATTTATTTTAAATAAGTTTGGAAATATTTATAAAAGGAAAGTTTATTTGATTAATTAATTTAATTAAGTTGGGGTTTAATTTAAGGAAAGTTTTATTTTAGTATAGATTTATTAGGGATGTGATTAGGAAAATTAAAAGAGGAAAGTTAGGGAAAAAGGGTTTGTAGAGAAGGGGTATAAATATCCCACATATGAGGCAAATCAACTTTGCCCAGAGTGGAGAAAACCCAAGGTAAACTTCTCTCTCCTTTCTCCTTATTTTCTTTCTTTTTCTTTCTCCTTTTTTTCCCCTTCCCTTTTTCTTTTTTTCGGCTGCCCCCTCCACCACCACTGCCGACCATCGGCAGCAGGTGGTCGCCCGCCGCCAGCAGCGTCAGCCGCCGACAACAGGCACCCACCGGCGCTGGCAGCCGGCGTGGTGGCTGCCGCTGCTCTCTCTCCCCCTTTTTCGAACATATATAAAAAAAACTTTAATGTTGAAAACTAATTTATGCCTAAATCTAATTTTTAATTATGAGTTTTGGGATTTGATTTTGATGTTTGATTATACGTATTATGTTAATTAATTTTCAGATTATGTTTTTAATTAAAAAGCCCCAATTTTTGAAACCCTAGGTTCTTGATTTGTAAATTATTGAAGGGTTATGATGTATAATGGTTTAGACCTTTGATTAAAGTGTTTTAAGGCTTAATTACAGCAAGTTTTAATTAAAATATAGTGTTGGGATTTTTGGTAGAGTATTTAAAATCAAGTTTCTTTAAGGAATTTTAATTACCCATTAATTGGGATTAAAGTATAATGTTTTAAATATAATTTTAGCTTATTTTAATTAAATTATGACGAATTTTATAATAGTATATATTGTTGGAAATTTGTGTGGAGTGGATTTTAATACTCTTCTATGATTTTAAATTGTAGAAGACTTTGAAGTGAGCAATTTCTATTAATTGTGGCGATATTAAGATCGTATTCAAGGTACGTTCGCGTACTTAGCATAATTATGTTGATGTAGTAGCATGCTAAATGTGTTTGATTGATTACAAGTAGTATCATGCTAGGTTTGGAATGGAAATTATGATTTGGATGTTATTGGTGATTAGATTATGAACCATGATTTATTTGTGATGGACTATTGAATGGAAAATTATAGTTTGGAATATTATTTATGAACCACATATTTATTTGTGGCATGTTAGAGAGCATGTTTAATTAAACTAAATGTTTAATTTGGTTTGGAATATTGAAAAGTAATTTTATTATGGTTCATATAATTTTTATTGATGCTTGAAAAACAGGTGCAACGAAGTAAGTTGTGTGTTGATAGGAAATTATATGTTAGTGTGTTAATTGCGCTTATGTACTCAGCTTTGCTGATTGTGTGTTTTTTGTGTTTGTCGGCCTTGTCTTTATTTTAGCCCTATGATGACCCATTTTTAATGGAGAGTAGTGGAAATAGGTAGAGATAAGCTTTTCAGGTGATGAAGCATATTCATGAATGGACATGAGTGAAGAGTGAATTATGCTAGTTTCTATAAGTATATGATGTGTTTATTGCTTTAATTATTTATGACATTATTATTATGCATGGCTAACGCAAAGGTTTTGAGTTCGGTTTGGTTTTAATAAGGGCCTATAATGGTTCCAAGTTGTAGGTTGATTATATTTTACTTCATTTGATTTTGGTTTGACTTTACTTTCGTTGATTGACTTTTCGAGTTGACTTATTTTGAATGGTTTTGAAATTAGTCTTCCGCTGTGTGTCTTTGATAGTTGCCTTAGCTGTTTTTACGGTGGCGGTAATGTCTTAGACATTCCTATTTAAGGTTTTAAACAGGGCAAACAGTTATTTTGAAAGAAAGGAATCTCTAGGGTGTTACAAAGTGGTATCTGGGAGTTCTGGTTGAGATTTTATTACCACTAAAGCTAAAAACGTGTTTTAAAGTGTTTTAATTTTAAACTTGGCCAAGTACTTATTTATTAATAAAACTTTTAGAGAATTAATTTCTATTTTATTTTATTTTATTCTAATTATTTTATTTTGGGAAGATTAAATATTCAGTAATTAAATTTGAAACCGGAAATTTTTTATTTGGTTCGAATTTTTTATTTATTTTATTTAAATGGTCCGAAAATTTTTTTAAGAGGGAAGGTCCGAAAATTTTTTTAGGGAGGTCCGAAATTTTGCCTTCTTTCTTATTTAATTTCGAAAAAAAAATTAATTAAAATGGAGTCAAAAATATTTTTAGTTTGTTCATTTTGCAGGAAAGCAAGGATTAAGGTAAGTATTATGTGTTAATAGCTTTTAAAAAAAATCATGTTGGTGAGATTGGGTAGGAATGAAATTGGGCATATAAGTTAGAAATAATAATGTTCTTGTATGCATTAATATTTAGGTTGTGATGTTTAATCATGTTTATGGATTACTTGTGAGCATGTAATTATGTGATTAGGAATGATTAAAATTATTTGATTGAACATTGAACCTATTTCATGCAAGAACTGTATTATTTTGTTTTCTTTGGGAAAGGGAATTCTTTTCTAAGTCTTTTCCTTACAGGATGCCGAATCTTCCTAGCAGATACACCGAACTAGGCACTCTCACTAAGAAACCTAATGAACATCCCTATGATTACGTTCAGAAGATTCGTTTTTACTGTTCCTACAGGAACAATGTTTTAAGGGACAGAGTTTTTGATAACCCTGATCGTATTTCAGCTATGATTGTCTGTTGCTTGCCTGATGAGCCTCCTTACTATGCTGTCAAATCCAAATTTTCTGATTTCTATTTACCATGGGACATCCCGAACTACTACGGGGACTATTATGGACAATGGTACCCGGATTACCGATTTTTAATTTCCTATCTTGTTAGGGTCGAGAAAGCCCATTGTCGACAACTTCACCTTCCATACCATGACTATTATTTCGAAAATCCAGTGGGGCAAAATCCCCCTTCTCCTAGTCATCAGTTAGGAAGTTCTTCTTCTTTTTCTTCTTCACAGGGTGGTCAAGCAGGGAATGGAGAGCAAGGGGTGGAGGATAGTTCACTCATGGAAATTTCTAATCCAAATCCACCTCCAACTCCAGTCATTATAGAAATTTCTTTTGATGAGGAGGAAGAGGGAGAGTTCGTGCAGGTAAAACCTGAACTAGAGTCACCTGAACCAATGGAGGAGGAAGATGATCCTGAGTTTGACCCTGGTAGCTATAAGCAGTCGGCAGACAAGAAAGACAACATTCGAAAGGATTAAATTTTTATAGTTTTCCTCGTCATGAATTATCAGTTTTAATTACAATTTATTCCTATCATTTCAGTTTTAAATCAATAAGTGGCATGAGCACATTGAGTTAGTGAGCTTATGTAGTACATAAGTTTCTAGAACTCAATATTATTTTGGTAATTCTAGTTTATTTTAATTAATAAAAATCTTATTTATTTCTTTGTTAAAATTATTTATATTATTAATAAATAAATTCATTTTATTTTCCAAAATCTTCCATTTCACATCACTATTCCAATAGCCAAATTCCAAGCAAGTTAATTCCAATAAGTTATTTCTAAACTACGGGGATCTATGGGAATTATTTTTATTTATCTATGTGATGCTTTATTAAATGCATGGTGGGAAATCAATAATTGATTGACAAAGCTACAAATTTAGGGAATTCTTAGCTTTTGCTATCCCAATTTGTTAGCTTAAAATTTTACTGTGAATGTTTCAAGGTTGTTAAGTAATAGATGAGTGTATGCCTTGAGAGCTAACCAAAGCCATTTCTAATATAAACCCTTGTTCTTAATCCAGGAGAAGAAAAATGGTAGGGGGGAAGTAATTCTGGTAATGATGGAAACAATTTGAGTGAGGTAGTAAGACAGTTGGCAGTTGTAGCCCAACAGTTGGCTAGGAATTCAACCAACAATGTGGATGCTCAGGGTGAGCTTTTCAAGAAGGTGGCCCAAAGCAAACCATCAACCTATCAAGGAGAGCCTGACCCTACCATATTAGAAAATTGGTTAAGGGAGTTTGAGAAACTGTTTAGGACAGTTGGGTGCCTAGAAAATTCTAAGGTGGGCTGTGCTACTTATTACTTGAAAGGTGAAGCTGATCTTTGGTGGCAGCAAAATGAGAGAACTATTAGAGCGCTATTTGGATTCAATTGGACTAAGTTCCAAGAAAAGGTGAGAGACAAGTTTTACCCTACCTTCTTACAAAAGCAGAAGGCTGAGGAGTTCTCAAACCTCAGAATGGAGGAAATGTCAGTGACTGAGTACTATAAAAAGTTTATTGAGTTGTCCCGTTTTGCTGAAGAGTCTGTTCTACAAAGAAGACAAAGGCTAGGAAGTTTGAGAGTGGTTTGACTACTGATTTGCAGCTAAAGTTGTGTGGACAAGTGTTTGAAACCTTGGATGAAGTGTATGGTAGAGCTGCACACTTGTATGCTCTGGACAATAAACTGCGGCGCCACAGCCCAAACTTCTGCGCCATTGCTGGACATTAATCTGGGACTGTTTCCAGTAATTTTACTCTAAGGGGACATGCCTACAGTCGTACTAAGTCAGATTAATTACTTTATTAGTCTTTAATTAGTCAAATTAATTAATTAGTTAGTTAGACAAAGTCCTTTTTAGTCATTAATTGGTTTATTTAAACTTAAGCACAAGTCAAACAAACGGTTAGCACATATAGGGTATGCACAAGTAAAGAATGCACAAGTAGTCAAGTAGTCACAACATGATGCAATGAGTTTGCAACCTAACCATGGCTCTAGTTCTCTAAAGTTCAGGATATGGGTTAGTCAAAGAGGGTCCATGGTTATGAGTCCGGATGCACCGCGCGGAAGCCTTACCTTTTGTAACACCCCAATAATTCTCTCTTAAAAACCTGTGAGAAACCGTATATAACCTGAACAATTTCAAGAGAATTACTGGCGTGCTACCGCCACGTGTTCAAACGTTAAGGCTATCTCAGAAATTAGCAGCGGAAAACCAAAACAGTTTTAAATAAACCTCAAAACAAAGGAATTAAATCAAAATAAGTATTACAAGTTGGAACCATTAAGGCCCTTATTTAAAACCCAATAAAAGTAGTAAGTGATTAAATTCAGTGTTCAAATAAATTCAAACCCAAAGGAATTAGTGTCTAATAAAATCGAATTAAAATAAATTCAAACTTGCCAAAGAAATAAAATGCAAACAACCAACTCTCTACTCAAGATCCCACAACCCTGACGAATGCTGCATATGTAAGAACCTGTGGTTATTCTGCTCCCCAATATTACAAGTGTAAAAATTGGATCGTCACAGGGTCATTGAAATGCGAAGGCCATGACCAAAGAAAGACACACACAAAAGCACGCAGTCAGCAAAGCTGAGTACATACAAGCTGCGAAATCAAATTAAGAAAATACATAACATGCTACTAATAATCAAGCACAAGCATCATTAAATATAGACTCAATTCATGACTCGGCTATTAAATTTATTAAGACCTCACTAATGGATACTGACTGACTCATTTAATTAGTTCATTGGATTTAACAATAGACAAGGTTGTCCAACCCATGTCCCATTTGGAACATTAATAAAGAAAAACCCCATGCCTCCTTTCGGAAACATCAATAAACATCCAACGACCACGGGCGCGACTCCGTGACCGTAGTTAGTATGAGATCTCACCTAACTCCTAGTTTTAGAAAAATAATATTTGAAAGAGGAGACTCGTAGATCAGACGGCCTCGATAAAAGTACACGGCTAATACCCCATGTACCCCAACCCCTGATTGTCATTACTCCAGATGTGCACCATTCCAGAGTTTTATTGCTCATCCATCTTACACTTTACGTGATTTACAGGTTTAGACTTGGTGATGACTCATATACATTTCAATACAAACATCCAAAACAATTCAATCAAACATGGCAAATTCTCAATTTAGATTCTTGATTTATTAGTGATAAACAACATTTATTAATTATTCCATTACTACCTCGGTATATAAACACCTTGAGTGCATAAGGCACCCCAAAACCTTAACCTCATCTTACAAGACTTGAATCTCTCCTTTACTCATCCTGTTTACATAATCATGAATGAGTAATAATTTGATCTTTACACCAATCACATACCTTTGCCTTTAAGCGCACCTTGCATAATTAAAGCACACATAATACTTGCATTATAAACTAGTGCACATCATTTGAAATTCACAATGTATAACCAGACAATTTAACCCAGTCAATCCTATACATGATACTAAGTTCTCGATCCGTCCTTAAACATGCACCTACAAGCAAGGTTTCGTAACTTGTACGTACCTTGAGTAAACAATTCGATTGGCCACTTTAAAGCTAGAAGTCGCCTTCTACAAAGTCCTCTCCTAAACCAAACAATTAGAAATAAATCAATACCAAAGCAATTAAAATTGCAGCAATACTAAACTACTTTAAAACCTCTTAAATCATCAAAATAAAGCCTTTAAATTGTCCCCAAAATCAAGGTTAGTAATATAACATCCCAACTTCAAGTTTATATGTTAGATTTATGAAAATATAGTGTTTTATATCAAATTACAGCAACTTTAAAGTGGGTAAATAAATCTGGAAATTTGTTTTAAGTATATAAAATAACCCCATAAGCATAATTACTTGAAATAGTCATTATATAGCAAGTTAGTGTGTTAAAAACCCAAAAATATATCAATTCAATGCAATTAGAGGCTTCAAAATAAAAGGTATGAAATTTGAAAATTATTTTTAAAGTTAGAATATAAAGTTCAAAGCTTTTTCAATCACAAAATACTCACCATAATTATTTTATAGGTTTAGAAGCATAAAAAAAAAAGCTTCGTTAAAAATAAAAAACTGCTCGAAAATCATATTTAGAGGCTGAATTTGGCCACGAGAGGGTGGTGCTCACTATCGAAGGTAGTGACTCTTTCTTAAAATGTTGTTTCCACATGGAAAACACTACTTTTTTTTTATCAAAATCGGATGAGTTCAGAACCTAATCGGTATTAAAACGGGATTAATATTAACGAACGAAAATCTAAAAATTAAAACACGAATTTACGTGTTCAAAATAATCTGGAATTAAGTTAATCTAATCATTAGTTATAATCACCAAAATTTCAAAACATCATTACTATAAAAGCACTAAATCAATTGTTCATAAAAACCCTAAAATCATGATTTTCAATAATTAAAAACCCTAGGTTATAAAATTTACAAAATCTGAAAATTATGACATTTATAAAATCTGAAATTATAAAGTTTAATCATCAAAATACAATTTGATACTAATTAAATTAATTTCAAACAATAAAATCAAAACCACAAATTAATAAAATAAAGGAGAAAGAAAATAAGACTAACCTTTTTGTGTGGGAAATTTTTGGGGATTCATGGTGTATTTATAGATTAGGGAGTGTAGGGTTAAATTTGGGCTTATAAAAATGTGGGCTTAAGTTATGGGATAGGGCTTAAGTTATGGGTTTTGGAATGGGTTATTCCAATAAGAGTATGTAGGAATAATTTACATTGCCCAATAATTAATAAACGTTTGGTCCAAAATATATTTTACTTTTATAAAACCTTATTCTTAAAATACTTTAACCCTTTAAAATATTTAATTAAAATACTTGAGCCCTTAACAATACATTTTATTAATATTTAAATACTTTAAAAAAAGTACATAAAAATACGGGGTATTACACCTTTGGAAGGGTTGGCGCGAGTGGATGGGACCCCGCGAGCTAAACTTGCTTCCATGGTTTGGTGGAATCACAAACTCGGATGTACCCGTCATTTCCAGGAGCGTTGATTGGGTAGATGGAGCGTGAACCCCCAGAGGGTTATGTCCATATGTAGAACACATATGGGTTTCAGAAAAATGAGAAAAACTCAATCAGGAAGTAGAATCGAGCCAAAAGTGCTAGAAATGGTCAAAACAAGAAGGCAGAGTTCTGGCTCGATATTGGAAGAACTTGACGCCAGACTACAGAGACTGTCGCCGCAAAAGTACCCCTGTTGCCAGGCGACAGAAGCACTTTACAGGCGACAAACCCTGTTTTCTAGACGCTAGTTCCTACATGCCTCAGCAGGTATCTACGTTCTTAGAATTTTCCAGATTTCGCAACATTATTTCAATTCTAGTTGTGAAAGATATTTCTCAAATTTCCTACGTGTAAAAATCCTATGTTTTTGACTCATTTCGGATGGTCTATCCAATGAGGACCTTTTTTATGCATATGACAATAATGCTAATCAAAATTACGCACATGAAATACTTAGAACTTTTCGAGTCTCATCCACTCATTCTAAATAATTGCTAAAATAAATTTCCGGAATTAAAATAGAAATCCTCCCCAGTGGAGTCGCCAAAAACTGTAGGGAATATTTCAAGCCATTACCCCAAACTTGAACCCCACTGTGATCATACACTTAAGCATGGTGGCGTCCAAAGGGAAGGAAGCTAGAGCAAAAGAGTCGCCAACAAGTTTTAGGAACTTGTAAACCGTTCACAAGGTGAAGGTTACACCCCTTAACGATCCATGAGATCGTCAACTCCAAAAGGTCTTGAACCAAATAGGGTTCGGGGATGAAGGTACAAATCCAACCTAAAAGAGATTGAACCTGCCCTTATAATAAGCCTTTACTTCATTCTTCTCGTATTCATGTGCGCTTTCTGACTAACATACAATCAATAGGTTTACCTTAAACCTGTTTATCTATGTTGGTTGAATTTTAATGCACAAACTAAACTATTATTGGCGATCACTTGAATTATAATCATATTAGCCCTAAACAAGATTATTAATTATCTTATTAAGCGTGATTACAAGTACAAATTCCCTTTAAACATGCATAAAAGGTGTGATCAAGCAATAACAATAATAATCATCAAGCAACACGATAATCATAATCATAATCATTATAATCATGTTAATAATAAAGCTTAAATATAATAGCAAGATCCTAGGCATGATACTAACAAGATTAATAACAAATCCTAGCATGTCACTAAGCATTAAAAATCAAAGCTTTAGCCCTAACATGATATTAGGAAAGAGTAAAAGGCACCCTAAACATGATACTAGAAAGCAATAGAAACATCCTAACATGATACTAGGAATTAAACAAATTTAAACATGCTTTCCACAAGAATAGAGCAATAAGATTACATACTTTGATGCCTCGTGCCTCTTTCTAATAACAAAATACACGCGTTAGTAACTTCAAGGAAAATATAAAATCAAAACAATTAAATTAAATAATTGAAATAGAGATTTGGGACCAAACCCTCAGAAATTATAACCTTTCACGTCTAGGGCGAAGGCAACTTCGAACTCGGCTAGGTGTGTCTAGATCTCGTGAATGCGGAATTTTGTTTGTGAAAAACTAGAGAGATATTAGAGCTTAGAGAGAATAGATGATGAGAATTGATTGTAGATGATTGTGGATGAGAATTGATAATTGTGGATGAGAATTGATGATTAAAAAACGGAGGTTCAGGACCCTATTTATAAGAAAACAGTCCGAAAATAGGTAGAATTTGATAAGGAATAAAACTCCACACTGTCGCTGCAAAACCGACCTTGTCGCTTGGCGACAGGGTCTGTCGCGTGGCGACATGCCTGTCGTTTGGCGACAGCCTGGATTCCTACGCGCTTTCAACCACGGAGTCCACTTGTCAATCAAAATCGACTTGTAAAGTCCGTATTAAAACTGAAATAGTATTTTTCATAAAATAATATTTTATTCCAAATAAAACTTATCAAAATATAATTACTAATTCTAATCTTATTAGGACTAAAGAGAACCCTCTATAGAATTCTAGAAGACTATAATTAATTCTAATAACTCTAGGAATAATAATTATCATTGGGCCCTCCCCTAGATCATTGGGCCGCATGTAAAGATCAAACCGGGCCCAGTTTAGTATTTTGGCCATAACTTCCTCGTTTTTCATCGGAATTGGGCTTATAATATATCGTTGGAAAGCTCTTTTCAAGCCTTATCCAACTACACTATTATTGGACCCTTGTCGTGGAACAAACTAAACTGGATTGGCTGTTTTCATAAAATAGAGTTGTTTTCGAAAACATAAAGAGAGAATTTTTAATAAAACTAACTGCAACACTTGACCTTTCACACTTTCACCTCGTTTGATAATCATTCGACGCAAAAGGTATTCGTCACTGGGTTTGGTTTTGGGGAGACACAAATGGGTGTCTACAGCAGTAGAGTGGAGCAAAGAACAACAATAGCAGCAACAATGGGAACAATCAGCAGAAAAGTGGAGCTGCAAGAAAACTGAATGTGTTGAGTAGGTATGAGGCTGATTCCACGAAAGATGTCATCACTGGTACTTTTTCTATTCACTCTATTCCTGTTAAAGTTTTGTTTGATTCTGGTGCAACTTTTTCCTTCATTTCGAAAAGAATTGTTTCCAAACTTAAAGACTATCTGAAAGCAGTAGTAGATTTACCAATAACCATTCCAACGGGTAGGGTAGTGAATTGTACCAAAACCTTTAGGAATATACCTTCAGAGATCGAAAGGAAAGTGTTTCAGTCTGACTTGATCGAGTTTGGGTTAAAGGATTTTGATATCATCCTAGGAATGAACTGGTTGAGCAAGTACAATGCTGAAATAAGTTGTCGGTCGTAGAAAGTAAAAATTACCACAAGTGAGAGTAAGGTAGTGACTTATTGGATGCATGGCAAAGCCAAATGCCCTAGGTTGATTTCTGTGTTGAAGTTGGCAAAGTACAAGAAAAAGGGATATCCAGTGTACTTCTGTAGTGTGAGAAACATGGATCATGAGGAGGTAACCAAGCCAGAAGATATAGAGGTAGTGAATGAATTTTTAGATGTATTTCCGGACGAGATTCCTGGAATGCCACCCAAGAGAGAAATTGACTTCACCATAGATTTAATTCCAGGAACAGCCCCAATATCTAAAGCACCATATCGAATGGCACCTGCGGAAATGAGTGAATTAAAGGAGCAATTGCAGGATTTGTTGGAAAAGGGGTACATTAGGCCAAGCGCATCTCCTTGGGGAGCGCTAGTCCTATTTGTGAAAAAGAAGGATGGGAGTATGAGGTTGTGTATTGACTACAGGGAACTAAATAAGGTGACCATAAAGAATAAGTATCCCCTACCAAGAATTGATGACTTGTTTGATCAGTTAAAGGGTGCAACAGTATTTTCAAAGATTGACTTGAGGTCTAGGTATCACCAATTGAGGATTGCAGATGAGGACATCCCTAAAACTGCATTTAGGACGAGATATGGACACTATGAGTTTACAGTAATGCCATTTGGATTGACAAATGCTCCAGCAATCTTTACGGATCTGATGAACAGGGTGTTTCATCAATTTATGGATAAGTTTGTAGTAGTGTTCATAGATGATATATTGGTGTATTTGAAGAACAAAGAGGAGCATGTAGAACACCTGAGGGCAACTCTGCAAACACTAAGAGAAAACAATCTTTATGCAAAGTTCTCTAAGTGTGAATTTTGGTTGGAAAAGGTAGCATTCCTAGGCCTTGTGTCTAAGGATGGCGTGGAAGTAGATCCAGCCAAAATCGAAGTTGTGAAGGGTTGGCCTACGCCCAAAACAGTGTCTGACGTTCAGAGATTCTTAGGTCTAGCAGGATATTATAGGCGTTTTGTGAAAGATTTCTCAAAGATTGCTAAACCTATGACTACTCTAATGAAGAAAGACAAGAAGTTTGAGTGGGATGATAAGTGTAAAGAAGCATTCCAACTCTTGAAACAGAAGCTGGTTATAGCACCAGTGCTTACATTGCAAGACGATAGTGGTATCTATGATGTGTATAATGATGCATCAAAGAATGGTTTGGGGTGTGTGCTTATGCAAAATGGAAAGGTGATTTCATACGCATCACGGCAATTAAAGACCCATGAAGTAAATTACCCAACCCATGATTTGGAGCTTGCTGCAATTATCTTTGCACTAAAGATCTGGAGTCATTACTTGTATGGAGTGAAATGTAGAATTTACACAGACCATAAGAGCTTGAAGTACATTTTCACTCAAAAGGATTTGAACTCTCGCCAAAGGAGATGGTTAGAATATGCGACGGATTATGACTTAGACATACAGTATCATGAAGGAAAAGCAAATGTAGTTGCAGATGCTCTAAGTCGTAAAACCAGTCATGGATTAAATACCTTGATAGTGGCCGATGAGTTATGTAGGGAAATGAGTAAAATGAATTTAGAAGTTGTAGAATGGGGAATACCAGCTGGCATTCTTGCGAATTTGACTATCCAACCAACAATATTCGATGAGATAAGAGAAAACCAAGTAGGAGATGTGAAATTGGATAGGATTCGTGAGAAAATAAAGAAAGGCAAAGCTATAGACTTCAAGATTCATGAAGATGGAAGTTTGAGGTATAAAGGTCGATGGTGTGTACCTCAAAAGTGTGAGGAAGTGAAGAGAAAGCTAATGGAAGAGGGACACAATACGCCCTATTCAGTACACCCAGGAGGGGATAAGCTATATAAGGACTTGAAAAAGGTGTATTAGTGGCCTAGAATGAAGAATGAAGTTGCGGAATTTGTAGCAAAATGTCTGACTTGCCAAAAGGTGAAAATAGAGCACAAGACACCACAAGGAACTGTGCAACCATTGGAAATTCCTGGATGGAAGTGGGATTGCATTTCAATGGATTTTGTGACTTGCCTTCCAAAATCAAAGAGTGAAAATGATACCATTTGGGTAGTGGTGGACAGACTTACAAAATCTGCGGTGTTTATACCAATGAGGAGACTTGGAAGATGGAACAACTTGCAAAAGCTTACATCAAGAATGTTGTGAGATTACATGGAGTTCCAAAGGATATTGTATCTGACAGAGATTCAAGGTTTCTTTCAAAATTCTGGAAAAGCGTACAGGAAAAATTTGGTACGACACTTAAGATGAGTACAGCGTTTCACCCTGCCACAGATGGGCAAACTGAGAGAACCATTCAAACCTTGGAGGACATGTTGAGAGCTTGTGTTATGGACTTCCAAGGAGGATGGGAGGATAGCTTGGATTTGATTGAATTTTCCTACAATAATAGTTATCATGCGAGCATTGGAATGGCACCATTTGAGGCATTATATGGGAGAAAGTGTCGTAGTCCAATCTATTGGAACGATATAAGTGAAACAATGATTCTAGGGCCTCAAATGATCGAGGATACAGTGAAGCAAGTAAGGGATATTCAAGCCAAGATTCAAGCAGCTCAAGATCGCCAAAAGAGCTACGCATATTTGAAGCGTAGAGAAGAGGAGTTTGATGTTGGTGACAAGGTGTTATTAAAGGTATCACCAATGAAAGGAGTAATGAGATTTGGAAAGAAAGGGAAACTGAACCCAAAGTACATTAGTCCATATGAAATACTGCAAAGGATAGGCAAAGTAGCTTACAGGTTGGCCTTACCTATGGAGCTAAGCAAAGTGCATGATGTATTTCATGTGTCTCAATTAAGAAGGTATATACCTGATAAATCCCATGTGCTACAACCTGAAACCATTGAGCTAGACCAAAGTTTAACCTATGAAGAGAGACCTGTCAAAATTCTTGATAGTAAAGTGCGTAGTACACACAATAAGAATGTTAAGATTGTGAAAGTGCTATGGTCTAACCAAGAGTATGAGGAAGCCACTTGGGAGGCAGAAGAAGAAATGAAAAAGAAATACCCAGAGTTGTTTCAGGTATGTTGAGTTACGGGGACGTAACTTGTTTTCTTTTAGGGGGGTAGAATGCGGTAGAATTTCGCATTTTTTTCCTATATTTTCAGTTATTTTTGTGCTATTTGTAGAATTTTAATGAGTATTTTGAGTTATTGTGTTCTCAATGAGACACAAAAAGGTAAAGGTATGACAAAAAGTACAACAATATTATACTAAGTAAGGAAAAACTTTGAATTGCGTTTCCCAAGTTTCGGGATGAAACTTCTTTTAAGGAGGGTAGACTGTAATACCTCGTATTTTTATACGTATTTTAATTAAAATAAGTATTTTGAAAAGTATTTAATTAAATTGAATTGTTTTATTTAAAGTATTTTAATTATTTATTTTAAATAAGTTTGGAAATATTTATAAAAGGAAAGTTTATTTAATTAATTAATTTAATTAAGTTGGGGTTTAATTTAAGGAAAGTTTTATTTTAGTAAAGATTTATTAGGGATGGGATTAGGAAAATTAAAAGAGGAAAGTTAGGGAAAAAGGGTTTGTAGAGAAGGGGTATAAATATCCCACATATGAGGCAAATCAACTTTGCCCAGAGTGGAGAAAACCCAAGGTAAACTTCTCTCTCCTTTCTCCTTATTTTCTTTCTTTTTCTTTCTCCTTTTTTTTCCCTTCCCCTTTTTTTTCAGCTTCCCCCTCTACCACCACTGCCGACCACCGGCAGCAGGTGGCCGCCCGCCGCCAGTAGCGTTAGCCGCCGGCAGCAGGCAGCCGGCGTGGTGGCTGCTGCTGCTCTCTCTCCCCCTTTTTCGAACATATATATATATATATATATATATATATATATATATATACATATTAAACTTTAATGTTGAAAACTAATTTATGCCTAAATCTAATTGTTAATTATGAGTTTTGGGATTTGATTTTGATGTTTGATTATAAGTATTATGTTAATTAATTTTCAGATTATGTTTTTAATTAAAAAGCCCCAATTTTTGAAACCCTAGGTTCTTGATTTGTAAATTATTGAAGGGTTATGATGTATAATGGTTTAGACCTTTGATTAAAGTGTTTTAAGGCTTAATTACAGCAAGTTTTAATTAAAATATTGTGTTGGAATTTTTGGTAGAGTATTTAAAATCAAGTTTTTTTAAGGAATTTTAATTACCCATTAATTGGGATTAAAGTATGATGTTTTAAATATAATTTCAGCTTATTTTAATTAAATTATGAGGGATTTTATAATAGTATTGTAGACACCCAAATGTGTCTCCCCAAAACCAAACCCAGTGATGAATACCTTTCACGTCATTTGATTATCGAACGAGGTGAAAGTGTGAAAAGTCTAGTGATGAGGATGTTTTTATTAAAATATCTCTTCTTTCTGTTTTTGAAGATATTTCTTTTCTTACCCTATTTTATGAAAAACGTGCAGTCCAGTTTAGTTTGGTCCATGATATGGGTCCAATAATGGTGTCATTGGATGGGGCTTGAAAAGACCTTTCCAACGATATATTATAAGCCCAATTCCGATGAATAATGAGGAAGTTATGGCCAAAATACTAAATTGGGCTCAAACCGGATCTTACCTACGACCCAATGATCATGTGGAGGGTCCAAAGGTTTAATCCTATTCCTAAACTAATTAGGATTAATTAGAAGCTTCCATGAGATTCTAAAATATCTTAATTATCCTTTTTGAAAAAGATAAAATCAAAGAGTTTGAAATTGAGTAAAACTTTCCTTTTTTTAAGTCCTAATTCTATTCGAATTTAAAGATGTTCAAAGACAGTCAAATATTGTTTTTGTGCCTCATAATTTTTATCCAAATCTTATATGGTTGGATAGATCTTGAAATTATATTTCCAATGATATATTATAATATTAATTCCGAGCTATAACGAAAAAGATATGAATGGAATACGAAACTCTATCCAAAACTGACACCGTCCCACTATTTCGGCCATATCTTTTTATCTACAAAAGATTTTAATCTGATTCTAATTGGGTTAGAAAGTAGACTTCAAGAGATTTCCAACGACATATTATATGACTTATTTGGACTTCTAGATCAAAAGATATGATAAAAACAAAATCCGCAAAAACTGCCTGCAGCGCCGCACCACAGGCTGTCGCCTGACGACAGGCCTGTCGCGCGGCGACACATTTGTCACTCGGCGACAAGCTCTGTCGCGCGGCGACAGAGGCTATTGCGGCGACAGCGTCGTGTTTTATTCCTTTTCGAACTCCAATTCCTTTGTTATCATATCCGGAATGTTTTCATTATAAATAGGGTCCTTGGACCTCCGTTTTCAATCATCTACAATCATCAACTCTCATCTACAATCAACAATCATCAATCTCTCTCTTTCTTCTCTAAAGCTAGAAGCTTTCTCTCTTTCTCTCTTTCTAAACCAACTTTTCACAAACAAAATTCCGCATTCACAAGATCTAGACACACCTAGCCAAGTTCGAAGTTGCCTTCGCCCTAGACGTGAAAGGTTATAATTTCTAAGGGTTTGGTCCCAAATCTCTCTTTCAATTATTTAATTTAATTATTTGATTTTATACTTTTCCTTGAAGTTACTAACGTGTGTATTTCGTTATTAGAAAGAGGTATGAGGCATCCAAGTAAGTACTTTAATTGTTTAATTGATCTTATGATATAGAAATCATGTTAAGATTGTTATTTTGATTCCTAGTATCATGTTAGGATGCTTTCCTTAGTATGATATTTAGGGTGATTTGCTTATATCAATTATGATTTCTAGGATGCTTCCTATTTTCTTTCCTAATAGCATGTTAGTATCATGTTAGGGCTAAAGCTTTGATTTTTATATGTTTAGTGACATGCTAGGGTTTGTTATTAATCTTGTTAATATCATGCCTAGGATCTTGCTAATATTATTATGCTTTGAGATTGAGAATATTATTATTATGATTGATGTTGATTGTTATTATGTTGCTTGATTATTGTTATTGCTTGATCACGCCTTTTATGCAGGATTAAAGGGAATTTGTACTTGTAATCACGCTTAATAAGATAATTAATAATCTTGTTTAGGGCTAATATGATTATAATTCAAGTGATCGCCAATAATAGTTTTGCTTGTGCATTAAATTCAACCAACATAGATAAACAGGTGATGAAGCATATTCATGAATAGGCATGAGTGAAGAGCGAATCATGCTAGTTTCTATAAGTATATGATGTGTTTATTGCTTTAATTATTTATGACATTATTATTATGCATGGCTAACGCAAAGGTTTTGAGTTCGATTTAGTTTTAATAAGGGCCTATAATGGTTCCATGTTGTAGGTTGATTATATCTTACTTCATTTGATTTTGGTTTGACTTTACTTTCGTTGATTGACTTTTCGAGTTGACTTATTTTAAATGGTTTTGAAATTAGTCTTCCGTTGTGGGTCTTTGATAGTTTCCTTAGCCGTTTTCATGGTGGCGGTAATGTCTTGGATATTCCTATTTAAGGTTTTAAATAGGGCAAACAGTTATTTTGAAAGAATGGAACCTCTAGGGTGTTACATACCTATCTTTTTAGTCCTAATCGACATCAATCAAATTCCCCTGTGACATCTGTCTTTTTATGTCAGTGAAGATTCTTGTGATTGTTGATTTGTGAACACTGAATTGAACTGAAAGTTGCTTATAGTAGCCTCTTGGTAAGTTTCCATCTTGCATCTTGACCAACATTACATCAACAATCTCCCTTCTTTGTTGCATGGTAAGTTGTTTTCTGTTAATTGTTTGACTGCCTTCTTGATTTGATTATTGCATTTCTTGGAAATCAGCTGCTCTTCTGCTTCAGGAGTCCCATTTTCTGTCTCTTCTTCGGTTCTTCCTGCTGCATGTTTTCATTTTCAGAGTCATAATGCTCTAAGTCTTGATCTTGCATCTCCTCTTCTTCGTCAAAGTTCAATTCTGTCAGTTCTTCCTCTGTCAATATGTGATCAACATCAAAGTATAGAGATTCATCAATAACTGCCATGGCTTCTCTGTGTGTTGTCTGTATGCAGATTGCTGATGATGATGAAGGGCTAGCTGATGATGGTTTTTGAGAAGATGAAGCAGCCCTTCCCCTTTGTGTAGATGTTGAAGGTTTCAAAGCAATGCTATGGGCTGATTTGAAGGAAGATGTGCAGCACTAAATTTATTGTAGGGGTTAATTTTTTGGGTAATTAGGGGCTAATCTTGGGTAATTAGTGCTAAATTTTGTTTAAACAGTTTCATGATTTGAAAAACTGATTGTGTGTAATTAATGGTGTGAACATTAAATGCTTTTGGATGTTGGGGGCTGGTTTTTATAAGCCTCTTAAATAGTGAATGGAAGATTTAAATGTAGGAAAAAATTTGAATGTGTGAGCTGTTTTTTTTTCAGTTGGAGGGAAATGTGAAAGGAATGGTGTCCTTCGAACAAGTGTATTATTCCGATAGAGGGTTCGGAGCTATTGGAAAGTTATTTATTCAATAAGTTCAAGTGATCGGAATGCCTAAGTGGAGGCCGCTTCCAATCAGTAACATAATTAATATTACAGCTTAATCTTGACAGAACCCTTCGGGTCATCCCCAAGCAACTAACGATCCGACACGACGAATTAATCCGAAAGGAATTAATGAGTCACCTGAGTATTATAAACAAAGACGTCGAATTCCGAGCTTAGAGCGTCGGAACCGAATCTCAAAAGTCGAGCCAAATTTTAGGAATTGGCGAGATGGGAAAATGATTCAAGTAACAGGTAAAAACCCTAGCCACGTGAAGGCTAGGGAAGCGCGCCAAGTGGCAGCACACATGGCAGCACGCCATGTGGCAGCACACGTGGTAGCGCCACGTTGGCAGCCACTAAGTGGCAGCGCGCCAAGGTGGAAGCGTGCCACATATGGCAGCGTGCCACGTGGCCACGCGCCATGTTGGCAGCCACCAAAACGTGCCACGTTAGTAGTGCCATGTGGCAACGGGCATGGACGCGGGTCGAAGGGTGGCGGCCCAACTGAACCCAACTTGGGGCTCGAGGTTGGGTGCCACATGGTTAGTTCACAATGCATGTGAGTTGCCTTGGGGAGCAAGTGAAGAAGTGGTCCTAACCTAACCATGTGACATTTGTTATTTAATTATTCCTTGGTTTATTTAGCTAAGGATTGAATTCAACATTCTTTCCATGTGTGATTTTTTTGTGAAAAAGTCCCACATTGAAAGATGAGTGGAGTAAGAGCTCAATTAGGCATCTCCACTTGAGAGAAAACCTATAAGCTCATTAATTACTCGGGTAGTCTTTTTGGTCGGACTTGGCTAACCTCCAAGTAGTAGACCGGTCGGGTCGAGTTGTGGGTGGACTTCGTTGGAGGTCCTTGCCATTTGTGAGGCTCGGCTTTCTCAAGTAAGAGTTCCATCCGGTTGAGCGAAGCACGCTACAAGGGTAATTTAGTCTTTTCTCTATTCTTGTTATTTATGCATTTTGTTATATTAATTGTGAGTTTGTTTTTGGGCTCGGGTTTTATTTCCGTGATGAGTCAGACTCATCGAAACCCAACAAAATGAAATCCCACCCAAAAATTCAATCCTTTTGAATTTTTGGTGAACATTTCAGAGGGAATAAGGCTTCCCTCTAAAGGGGACTGATTTCCCCACCAAAACACATGGGGGGTGGCCTACCTTCTCTCTCCTATCCCTTTACTTAATTTCTCAAATCCTCCTCTAATCTTTGCCTCTCAAATTTTGCTTTGGTTTCCATAAACTCATCTAAAGTTGCACAAAACTATTAACGGAGGTAGTATTATTTTACCTACTATTCTGTTTATTCACCTTTTTTTCCAATCAATCCTCATTATCTTATTTGAAGTCCTCCTTTTATTAAAAAAAAAAAAAAAAAAAAAAAAAAAAAAAAAAAAGGCGCATATATGAAGGGAGTAACATTTTTAAATTTAAAATAAGAGATGATTTAGATTGATATAAATAATAAACATTGTGTTTTTAGATTGTACTCAAAGTAGTATCTCAATTTTACTCCTTTTTACCATTATACATTTTATTTATCTAAGGTGTGTGTCAAAAAATTATAATAATTTTTAGTACCTTAAATAGAAGCTTTATCTTTTAAGGTGATCGAAAAGGATTGCCAAACATAACATTAAAAATGATGGCGAAGCATCCTCAAAACCGATGGACAATATTGATATGACTCGATTGGTGTTATTTTTTAGGTTCCAATTAAACAACTCTTTAGATGAGTATCCTATTTTATGACGTGGCTCTACTGCTCTAGTGAATAATGATGACATGGTTGGAGATGGAAACATAGAACTAAGGTTACACGGGTAAAATAAAAGAAAGGCTAGTATTTGATCAAAATGAACTATTCTACTTCAAACACCAACAAGTTCAATACAAGGAATTTTGAAGCGATTCAAGTTTATTTATTAAACTAGAATCCATAAGCATTACATTGATAAGTCATGTTCCCAAATTGAGCGAGAAATAAAGAAGTTATAAACATTTAAATTTAACCTAACCGCTTCTCCATCCGTGCTTAAATGCAACAGACGAGAAAAATGTATGACGGAGTGTCTGCTCCACTTGCTAGAGCACCCACTCCAATGCCTCATGTTTGACGGACGAATTTAAGCTCCAATTTTCTTTGTTTTTTAGCTTTTAGTCTTGGTCATTCACATGAAATCCAAAGACTATTATTTATGAACTTTAGGGTTTTGTAAGCTACCATATAGCTAGGGCTATGTTGGATCTTGGATGTAAACTTGAATCTTTTGCCATATTTTGAATTTGCTTGAGGTTTTCTCTCTACTTGTACTCTTTGTGACTTCGCTCTTAATCTTTGCTCAACATTGTATTTAAATTAGATTAAAACCCTTAATTTCTATCTTGATTGTTTTTCCTCTCTCAATTTATACACAAATTTGACAAAACTCTCAACATTCTAGCAAGCTTGCAACTTGAAGTTTGAGGGTATTATTTTTTTTTTTTTTTTTTTTTTTTTTTTGATCAAAAGTGAAGAAAACATAACATATACAATTAACATTCTACCTATTTTTCATAATGTTCATAACATTTAGAGTTTTCACAAAAAAATCAAGGCAAACAAGAGTGTAAAAAGTGGGGCGTGCCCCAGTTTCTCTTTTTGAGAAACAGGGAGCACTTCTCTAATGGCCTTTATGAAATTATAGTGCATTGGGAATTGTAAAGTAATAATATTATAATGAAAAGAAGTGTTGATTGTAACATTCCTTCAAACTACTAATGTGGACCGGTTTAGACGGTGTGAAATGGTGAATTTACTGCTGTTAACGTCGTTCTTCAACATCCATCCAGTTTATCACTACAACCAAAGTTACTCCATCGAACAGGTGCGAATTGCCATTTTTTCCGTCATTATTTTGCTCGCAAACCACCATCACCTTCGTTGCCCCTATCTTCTTCACTTCGCCACCGAATTAAATGAAAAACCCTAAAATAATTGGAAAAATTACGGCATGGTTAACCCATAAGGGCTAGGTTTGTCTTCCTCCTCCATTGAGGTTATTCATGCGTTCCAATTTCTGTATTGAAGGTTTTGATTTCCGCTAATGGTGGTGAGAGAATGGAGGAAGAAGAACCCATGGACGTTGGTGACGCAGACGACTTTGCCTTGCATTGAAGACTGGAATGGTGGAAGTTGTGGTGAGGTGGGTAGAGAGAGCGCGGAGAATCAAGGAAGGAGAGAGAATTTGGTGGTGGTGGTATTTCCATGGAGGAAAGGGGTGGTGGGTTAGGATGAGGAGAGAGAAAGTGAGGATGTTTGGAGTATTTCCGTGAAGTGAATACTTTACCCTAATTCACCGTTTGTTAACCCCATTACCCAACTTGACCATGTGATAATTAACCGATATACAGAAAGACCAATGTACCCCCAATTTTCAGCATAAAAATACAAGTTTAACCCCTTGAGATACATTCCATGTTTATCAAAAAGAGAAACAGGGAATTACCCTAAAAAGTGGATTGATGTAAAAAAAAAAAAATTTAAAAAAAAAAGTGAAAATAGTAGGAGAAAGTGTAAACAGGCAAATTGATGTAAGAAAAAGTTGGATGAAAATAATGATTATAAAGATCTGAATCAACTAATTGGTAAATGGATGAACTTCCATTGTCTTGTACAGTATATGTAAATATGTAATAGTACAGATAACTATATTGTGCACGCTATGGATTTACGGAAGAAATTAATACTACGAGTAGTATATTAGTAATATTTTCGTATTTGGTACTCAGATATGGATCTGTGTCAGCCAAATAAAAACTTCATTTGCATAAAAGCACATAATGGCACAACCAAGCCAAAAAAGGAGAAAATGAAAGACAAACTGATAAATTAATGCATGTTTAGTTACGAAACATCCCAAAAAATAGCAATGCTTTTCTTTCGTCTTTGCGAAATTTACAGGAGGTATCTCTGTTACAAGCTCCACACATAAAAAGAGATCTGGTGCATCATTACAACCAAATAGAGCATAAACATGTTAAGAATTGACGTGCATTTATATCTCTTTAACAATATGGAAAAAGGTCCAACGACCTCTGTACAACAAATAATTCGAATGGCTGAGACTAGAACATGACGGATAATCTTTTCACAAGTAAAGCTGTTGACAAAAAAGTTTGAATTCCAACGGAGATCACTCACACTGAACTACCTAAGTCAGCACATGAACAAATAATATATGTGCTTTCTTCAATCAAAGGAGGCAAAAGAAACCAGCCCAAATGTATGTCGAGTTGTCGACTGTCCGTCTGCAAGTATGAATATTTTTTGCTTGGTACTGAGTTAAGGAGACGCTATTGTTCCCATGCTGCAAGGACTGTTGATAACCAATTTGAGACAGATAAATGAATCTCTGACTGAAGATCTGAAGACAAGGCTAGCGGAGTAATAGCAACCTATCATTCGAAAAACACATAGTTCATCAAAGAGATAATGAAGTCGTGTAGCTGTGAAATCGACTAAAAAGTTTAGAACTCACAAATCCATTTTGTACTGCTTTAAAATCTAACTCATCATCTGCATCTTCCTTCTCCTCATCCAAGAACTGCAAATTAGGCAAAGAACGTATTGACTACTCATTCACAATATGTATGAACCACACAAAAGAGCCAGAAGAACAAAGTGATGGGGCAACTTCTGGCAAAAACAGCAGGACGTAATTGCCAATTACATACCTCAAGACGGTAATGTTTTCTAATTGTTTGTCGGGTCTTTGGTTTACCTGCAACCCCAACAGATTCAACCTCTACTGTCTTTCTATTTGTGTTCAGCCGGCGCGCTGCACCCTGGAAAACATGTAACATATACCATAATTGGATCAACATACAATTATACAAACAGCAGTACAGTATCCCATGAAGCAAAAAAAAAAAAAAAAATACTCACAGCTGCTGAGGCATCTCGTCCCAGCTGAGCAAGCTGAATACCAAGGCTTTGCTGATTGGCCATAAAATTCATTGCAGACGGATGCTTGTATGAAGAAATGGCTCGCCAAGATAGGCTAGACCTCCACAGGCTCTGCCTAGTCAATCTGAAACCCTGCCAAGTGCAGCAAACAAACTAATCAGTTTAGTTGTCCAGCATAGCAGGACCGTTTCTAAATTTGAACACACCTTTAATACATTAATGATTAATGATATTATTACTAACAATTGAATCAGTGCTTGAAGGGCCCTGAACTGCAGGTCCACGCAGAAATGATGACCAATAACCATCCCACAAAAAATAACATAGTAGGTATTGCACAAACCAAAATACTAAATTTTTTATGCCAACTTTGTGCCCCCTACCACGTGTTTTACCCTCCTGATTTTCCTGGTACCTGAACAGCCTTAAAACATCAACATAGATGAGCTATTTAACTTGGTGATGTGGTCAGACACAAGACAAAGAGATAAAATGGAAGAAAAGATCTTCATTACTCCAAGACTAATAAAAGTGAAGAGGCTTTAGATTTTCCACCGATAAGATACCCTCTAATGACAATTTAAAAGAGGCTTTAAATTTTCCACCAATAAGATACCCTCTAATGACAATTTAAAGCATACACCTCTCAGCATGCAGAAACTCTAATCCAGTTGATAGACATCAATCCAGAAACTCAAATCTAAGATGTTGTGCATTTCCTTAAACAGTTAAACACTGCAGTGGCAAAATTGGTTTGAATGGAAACTAATATTCATGATTTTGATGTAATCATACCATGCAGTGCATTTCAGCGAAATATTTGAACACCCAGTTTCAACAAGCACAAAAGATTGGATTCTCCAAACCAACATAGTATTCCCTCTATCCCAGCGGCATTGCAAAGTTAATTAAATAAGTTTGACTATTATCTAAATCTCTCTACATTGGTAAAAATCCTGAAAACATACTCTTATAAAAATGCACTTTTAAACAAACCTAATATCTTCACATTGTAAGTTAATTAGTTTTTTAACAGCATAATAGTCAAATTTTAAACCAAAAAGGAAAAAAAATTGACAATTCCAGTGGGACAGAATACACGAGGTTATTGCGACCAGCTAAAAAGCCGAGAACAAGCAAAATTAAGAGTCATACATGATTTTGCAATCAACTATTCTATCCCAATTTGTGAGGTAGGGTGGATACAATTGCCTTGTCCACCCTAAATCCCTCATAATTAAGAGTCTTGGATTTATCTTGCAAGGTGTAATTACCATATCTATTGACATGTCATGCATTTGCAAAGACTAAGCAGTTAATTATCCATGTCGTAACATCTTCAATATGGCAAGAAGTCATATAACAACAATAAAAAGTGATCTAGTAAAAGTAGTTCAAAAGGAAATTTCCGTAAATTCTTCATGTATTGAAAGAGAAATTAAAGACTAAAGAACTAGTAACACAGTTTTTTAACGCATGTCGCCGGATAGTCTACACCTAGCATATGCTGAACAAATCTCTCTCATGGAGGAATCTTAAATTTTCATTGATACATACAACAAGTTTCATATCAAAATTAGACCAGTGCTATAAGACACTAAAATGGCAAAAGAAGAGTAACATAGAAACACTAGCACCAACAAACCTTGTTTGAGGAAGGAGAATTTGGAATCTCCACATTAAGAAAGCAGCCTTTCGGGAAACTCCCATTCTCAATATCTTTTATTGTTGCATTAATCAATGGCAGGCAAATTTCGACAGCAACCTTGAAATCATTTTCAGAGCTAACATCTTTTTTCCTGCAGCATAATCGATTTAAAAATAATGAAGAAAGAAGACAACCAAAGAAAAAAAAGCGACAAGAAAGATACTTACCAGTCCAATGACATACAAATTGATGGTACGCCATGTATCAATGCCTCTCTTGATCCAGCAATAGCCCCCGAATACAGCCTAGTCACACATTTTAAAAACCAACAGATAAGAACATTTGGAACACAAGGCAGAAAAACGGGGAGAGAAAGGTTAAACATAATCTTATTTTATTAACCATTTGTTACATTGCATAATGGAATAGCCATAGATTATTATAAATTAAAAAAAAAAAAGAAAAAAAAAAACCACCATTCCACCAAATACTCACATGTTTTGACCACAGCTTGATCCTTTATTAATTCCACTTAGTACCTAAAAAATTTCCGTTATAAAATCATTAACATGAGAAAATCGATCACCAACACAAAAGTGATGCACCTCAGGAAACATACCAATAAAGGCTTTGACCAAGAAAACAATGCCTGAGATAAAGCTAATGACACACAATCTGCAGGTGTACCTGGTCAAAGTGTAAAACAAAAGACTCAGACTCTTGCAGCCGAACCCATCAAATCCAATACAATCCAAAATGATAACATTTCAAAGGTCTTAGTTCAACAACAACCAAGAAATTTAAGCACCTAAAACTATAGGGCATCCACAATAAAATGGCCAAAAGTTCATTACCAAATCGCAATAGTCGGTTATTATCACTAGCAAGAAATATCTAAACTCTCATTAACAGACTAACAACAATGTAGTTTAAATCTTTTTGAACAAATCCAGAATTAATCATAATTATTAATTAATCATAATATAATTAATCTCCAATCAACAAGAAAATTGCTCAAACCAATCACATTTTCCAGAAAATCAATAACTAAATTAAATTTTATCAACAATTGCACAAACAATTAAAGGTTCAATACTAAAAGAAAGATTACCAGAAACTTCGAAAGCGTTAGCGCCACTGATTTCAGCAGAATTCACCTCAACCGTCTCACGAACTGTCAACGAATGTCCAGATGCAGATTTATCACTACAAAACCAACCATTTCATCACAAAACCAAATAAAATCATTCAAAAAAACACACAAAAATTTCAAACAAAATTAAAAAAATAAAAAAAAAATGATTTAAATAGAACTAACAATTGAGGAGCACAAACGTGAACATCAAAGCGACCATTACGAACAAGCGCATCAACAAGAGCAACAAGACCAGGCGACTCAATTCCGTCACCATTAGTAACCAAAATCACCGGTTTCGAGCTCGTTTCTTCAGAATCAACAACAACAACAACATCATCATTCGCAGTAGAAGGAGCTTCTTCTTCAACCTCTTTCTCCAATTTCTGGTGCTGTTCTTGAGTAGAAGAAGACTGAGTCAACTCGGAAGATGTTTGTGATTGAATTTGTTCGACATTTTTTCTGGAAGATAAAACTTGCTGAAGATTAGCGACGAGAGAAGGAGGTAAAGCATTTCTTCTACTGGAATTCATGATTGAATTGATTGAAGAAGAAACCCTAGATTGGGAAGAAAGGAATGGAATCAAATCAAATTGGGGGTTTGATTGGAAGGTTTACTTTCTCTTTCTACAGAGGAGAGAGAAAATGAAACAGAGAGAAATTTTGGGGGAGAATTATTTAACAATTTTTATAGAGGAAGAATGAAAATGATGATGATGTCAAAATTAAAAATTTAAAATTAGAAAAAATAATTGAGGGGTGGAATATCCGACGTGGAGAGATGGATAAATTGGAGGGAGAGATTTATGAATTTTTTTGGATTTTTTTTTTTTTCCTGACAGTTTTTATTTTATTTTGGTGACAGTTATTTTAAATGGCTTCCACGTCTTTACGTTGTTTGCTCTTTTGGTTGTTTTTAATTATTGATTGGTGTGAATTTTTATTTTTAATGGAGTAAATTTAAATATCGGTTTGTTTTATGTTTATGGCCTTGACCTATACGGCAAAGTTAGTTGTTCATAATTCAATAATGTAAAGATACAATCTACTTTGTATTTACCAACAAAGTGTTCACTTATCTTATCTCAAATTCTAAAAGTGTAGAATATAAATCGTGAGGAACTAAAGGTGTTTAAAAGGGTAGGGATTTCTTTATCCTTTCCATTGTCTGGCCCTCTAACAAAGGACATGCGCATAAACTAGCTTATGTTATATTCAATTGAATTCACTTTATCATAGCTACACTGAGTAGAACACACACTTATTAATGCTTGTTTAAACTCGTTTGAACTTATTTTTCTTGAAATGAATTAAACTAAGGTGAATTGGACATTGTTTTACATTTCAAACCAAGACCTCATTCACTTCACCTTATTTTTGCTAAACTGAAATTATTTTTTCTGAATCGAAATTAGGTCCTGTTCATTTCACCTTAAAATAATAATATTTAGTACAAATAATTTCAGTTCAGTAAAAATAATTTTAGTTCAATAAAAATAAGTTCAGTTCAGCAAAAATAATTTCAGTTCAGTAAAAATCATTAACTTAAAGAAGAAATATAAAAGAGAATCAGTAAAAAATAATTCAGTTTAGCAAAAATAATTTCAGTTCAGCAAAATTAATTTCGGTTCAGTAAAAATAATTTCAGTTCAGCAAAAATAAGTGAAGTGAACGGGGCCTTAATTTTGCTGAACTGAAATGATTTTTACTGATATTCTATTATATTTCTTCTTTAAAGTTATTGATTTTTACTAAACTAAAATTATTTTTACTAAATTGAACTTATTTTTGTTGAACTAAAATTATTTTTACTGAACTAAAATTATTTCTAGTGAATATTATTTTTTTAAAGGTGAAGTGAATAGGGCCTAAAAGAACATACTTATAAGAATTTTGAACAAAAAAAATGTTCAAATCCAAAAGGCATGTTAAACCTCCATTATACAAAAATATACTTCCTCTGTTCTTTTTTACTTGACTTGTTTATTTTATCACGCTTGCAAATGTAAAACTTTAACAATCAATAACTTTAATTCTCCATAAGTAAAAATTATAAAAGTTACATATTATGATAGTTCTTATTGAGACGAATTCAAGAAGATCTCACATAAATATATTTTTAATTACATATTATTCTCAAAAGGTGGTCAAAAAAAGAGTCATAAATAGTGTAAACGTCAAAGCGGATCAATTAAAAAAAAAACGGAGAAAATAGGTCATAATGAAAATAACCTAACATATCATTAAGCACACAAACACATATTCGGATATTCCAATTCAAAACCAAAGATCTTGTCATACTTTGTATTAAATTATGTTCCCTTCATAAATATTTGAGAGGTAAATGGCTTTATGCTTTCCCCCCCCCCCCCCCTAATATTAAGTAATGTTTTTTATTTTTATACTTCCTTTGTCCCCAAATAATAGTTTCTTATGGGCAAATTTTAGTCCTAAAATGTTCACCCCATTTGTTTTTTCCAACAACCATTAATATTAATTTTTTTATCAAAATTCCCTCCAATTTGCAACAATATTTGTGCAAATTTAAATTTCCCATGTAAATTTTGTTTTCCCATTTACTTTTATTACTTTCTCTCTCTACTTTTTTGCTTATCCAATGTCAATTTACTTTTTCAATGTAATTTTACTATTTTTATTTGTGTTTATTAATTCCCGTGAAAAATACCCATAAAGGACTATCAAAAGAGGACAGAGGGAGTAAGAGACATGCTCCTTTTTTGTTGTTAGTAATTAAAGATTGTCACTTTTTATCAGGCGCACAAGAAACATTATACATACATACGACTGTAACATCTAAATAATGTTTATCCTATATCAATCACCTCCTCTCTAGTATATCTCCTTATGACCTAACCTTACCTTACCTTACATTTTTTTTTTTTTTTTTTTGACAAAAACCTTACCTTACATTATTGCAAGAATACAAAGTAACTATTGGAGCAATTATAAGCATTTTTTTTTTCTCTTGCTATGGTAGTTAAATATCTCATTTGAAATTCATTCCAAAATCTCTAAAATTTAGGAGATAAAGAAGCAACATGATTGAGAAAGTGCAAAATTACTCAGTATTCAAACTCTTTTGACCATATTGATAGATAAAAAAAGTAATGCAAATCATCACAAATTTCCTTCTAGTAACAATGTAATGATTAACAATGAAAACTATTACTAATTACGTATTACTTTGTCTTGTTTTTGGGAGTGATGATAATCATTTGTTATATAGTTCACGTCACAAACTTACCTTCTTTTAAGGTGTCAATAATCATTCTTTTTAATCCTCACATCATATAACTCACCCTCTAATTTTTTTTTTTTTTTTTTTTTTTTTTTTTTTTTTTTGACAGTGAGAGCAAAGAAACAAACACAAAATAAAGCAAAAGAACTAAAAGGACCAAAATAAAAAATCTCTACGTCTGGCCTTGCCAGCCAACCAATGCGCTGGAACGACCCAATTCCTAGGAACTTTCCGTATCCTGCACGCTTCAAGAGAGTCCAGTAAGGAAAGAAGATCTACGACTAGCCAGACTAACGAAATATCTGGACGCCTCTGCCTCGCTGATAGCTGACAAAGGATAGCACAGTCCGTATAAAGCATAATCCGCCGGAAACCTCTCCTAATCGCAGTCCTCAACCCCCAATAACAAGCCAGCAATTCTGCATGGAGAGCAGAAGAAGCACAGGTAGCACGAGCACCCCCTCCTAGCACAAGGGGGGAATCAACTGCCCTAAAACACCAGCCAACCCCTGCCGTATTGTCCACTTCTAACCAGGAACCATCAAACACCAGACACAAGTCTAAAGAACAAGAAGAGTCACCACGGAGCCAGTAGGATGTCGGAGAGCAACCCGGATTAGGCCGAACCGAACCTCGACTAACAACAGTGGTCAAGAAAATATTCTCTTTCCAACATCGAGAGCTCCAAACTGACGCCAGAGCAAGAACATCTGCAGGACACACCTCCTGCTGACGGAATCTACAACTATTACGGGCAAGCCAGATCGCCCAAAGATGGGCAAACAAAGCAACCAACTTGTTCCAATCCTTATAAGCATGAAATGTGGACACCATATCCACCAACCATTGGATAAAAGAATGGTCCGATACTGTGTCTAACTAGATACCCAGAGGACTACTACTAAGCACCTGACTTGTCATATGGCAGTCACGAAAAAGGTGACTAGCAGACTCCTGTTCCTCATGACAAAAGGAACACAGCGGGTCAACCGACATTCCCCGTTGCCGTAAAACAGAAGCAACAGGAATGGCATTATGAACCAGTTTCCAACCAAACATTTTCCATTTGGGTAAAAGAGGAAGGCCCCAAAACCTCCTCCACCACTGGGGAAGAACAAAGCTCATATTATTTGTCGGTAAACCTGCCAATAGCAGCGAAATATAAGCAGATTTTGTGGTAAATACCCCATCCTTTGTGTATTTCCAGTACATAAAATCATCCATTACTTGGCGGGGTCTGTCCATAGCCAGAATCCTCCTAGCTGTAGGAACATCAAACAACCGATGGACTGTAAAAGAGTCCCACGCGTAAGAACGCGGATTAATGAGAGAAGAAACATGAGTCGGGAGAACCGACTCGGAAACATCCTCCCGGAAGGAGATGGGACCCCCCGGAACCCAACAATCTTCCAAAATCCTCACGGCTGAACCATCACCAACCTTCCACATGGACCCAGAGACCAATGTGGAAAAGCCCTCCTGAATTCCTCGACAACCCCAGGAAGGTTTAGCTAAAAGAGCTGAATTGAAGCAACCTATGTTTCGCACTCCTAGTCCACCCAAGCCTTTCGGAATGTGTAAAGAGGAAGCAGACCGTAAAGCTATTCCCTTCGAAGTATCCGAAGATCTCCACCAGAATCGAGCAAGAAGGTTATCTATATGAGCACAAATCGTAGAAGGAATCTTAAACACCGACAGCACATGATTAAACGACGCAACCAGAACAGAATTAATAATGACCAATTTCGCAGCTGCCGACAGACGGAGCGTCGAGAAAGAAGCCAAACGTGCCGCCACCTTGTCTATTAAAAACCTGAAGTCTGACACCTTACTCCTCCCAAGGTCCACTGGTAAGCCTAAATAAGAACCCATCGTCGGAGCAACCTGCAAGCGCAAACTCCGAGCAAAAAATCCCGATAGTCGTGAGGAGTGTTGGCACTAAATTTCACAAAGGATTTCTGCAAGTTAACCAACTGCCCCGAGGCCGCACAGAAAGAGCGAAGAATACTCATGATATTATCACAAGCCTCAGGCGAAACCTTAAAAAAGAGCAAGGAATCATCAGCAAAGAACAAGTGTGAAATAGATGGGCAATCCCGAGCAATGCGGATTCCCGAAACCAGCTTTTGGTTTTCCGCCCGACGAAGCATAGCAGAAAGTACCTCAATACAAAGAACAAACAGATAAGGTGACAAAGGATCTCCTTGTCTGAGACCACATTTCGGAATGAAAGAGGGAGTGAGGGAGCCATTTACCAGCACCTGGTAGGAGACTGTGGTGACACATTGCTCGATGATATGAATCCAGTAACCCGGAAACCCAAAGGCCTTTAAAACTTGAGACAAGAAATCCCATCTTATTCGATCATACGCCTTATTCATGTCGAGCTTCAGAGCAGCATAAAATGTTTTCCGAGCATGCAATTGGTTCATGTAATTAAGCAGCTCATGAGCCACCAAAGCATTATCCGACATCAGACATCCCGACACAAAAGCATTTTGGAAACCCGAGATCAGGACTGGCAGAACCTGTCGGAGGCGGCTGGTAATGCACTTGGCAATGCATTTATAAATGACATTACAAAGTCCAATAGGGCGGAATTGAGACACTGTTTCCGGTTGTAAGACCTTGGGTAGAAGAACCAAAAAAGTCCGGTTCCAACCCTTCAGCATATAACCATGAGCGAAAAAATAGTGCACCGCAGAAAGCACATGATGACCAATTTTGTCCCAGTGAGTCTTAAAAAAAGCCGATGTAAATCCATCGGGCCCTGGAGATTTGTCATCCGCAATGGCAAACATTGCTTCCCGAATCTCCAAGTCCGAGAATGGTCTCATTAGCATCTGCTGCTGAACCGCTGAAAGGACAAGGATGTCCAAGGAGCTAAAATCAAGATCTGGAGGCGTGTCATCAACGGGAATAGGAGTATAAAGCTCCGCATAAAATTTTAAAATCACGGGTCGAATGGACTCCATGTCTGAGATCCAAACACCAGACTGATCTTTGAGACTGTGGATCATGTTGCGACGTTTCCGAGCTTGAACCAGCGAGAACATCAATTTAGAGGCTGATTCTCCCGAAGCATCCCATTTTATTTTAGCTCGTTGCCTCCAATAAACAAAAGCCGCCTGTGCCTCCTCCACTTTCTCATTACGGGCTGTAAGAAAAAGTCTGCGAGCTAACAGAGAATGCAGCGACTGCGAACTTGCTGAGGCCTCTCTACAGAAATCCCTCCAATTGATACCCCAGGATTTCCGACGGGATAAACACCAGTTTCGAAGTTTATCTCTAATAATGGCCAATCGCCTAGACAGAGTAAACTGAGACGAACCCTGAAAATGATCAAGACAAATAGACTAAATAAGGTCCGAAACATCCTTAGCAGCCAAACACCAATTCTCTATTCTGTATGGTCGACGAGTGGTCGATCTGTCAATAGTGTCCTTAAAAATAATGGCCGCATGATCCGAAAATAAAATTGGCTGATGTGTAACATTCGAATCTGGGAACTGAAAAAACCAATCAGAGGTTGCATAAGCTCTGTCCAATCGTTCAAAAATAGGATCTAGATCAACACGGCCATTCGTCCAAGTATAAGTAGGACCACTAAATGGAACATCAAGAAGACCCAAGTCCAATTTCCATTGAATAAAATCCAATCGACCATGAATGGTAGCCGATCCCCCTACTTTGTCGGACAGGTATTCAACTTGATTAAAGTCTCCAATCAACAAAGTATTAGAATGAGTTCTAACAAAGTGCGCAATAGAGTTCCAAACTCCCAATCTATCCTCTAAATGAAGCGAACCATACACAAACACGACATGTTGTATTTCATTTCCAACAGTTCTACCACCACTGGAGCTAACCAAAATACTACTAAACCACCACTTAAGCCTATAGCATCTAAACCACAACTACCTAAAATAGGAAGAGATGCTATCCTTTGTACAACTTTATTTACAGGGATCATAGTTTCCATTAAAAACACAACATCCAACCCATAACTGCGGACTAACGAGAGAATGTATGGAACCTTAGGGGAGTCCGCTTGCCCAATACCCCTACAGTTCCACGCCCCTATTTTCATTCCAGCCTTGGTGGCTCTGGTTGGGGAGCCACCGAACCCACATCCGAAGAGCTGCTGGAAGAGCTGGAAACACTAAGACCCTTTGCGCTTTTTAAACGGTAAAGCACATGGTAGACAAGCAGAGCAACCACTGCCCACCTCCGAAGGTGGCACTGGTGGAGCTGACGGAGTAACAGCAGAAACATTCCTCTTAGCAGGACACACCTTAGATACATGCTTCACCCACTTAATCACCATCTGACCCTTCTTTTTAATCGGAGAACTTGAACGGCGAAGAATTTTACCAGGAAATCGTCTCTGAAGACGATATGAGAGCACAACAGGTGCTATCGGAGAAGTTAAAGGCGCCGCTTGGGCATCAGCCGGGGAATCTGGACTAGCCGGAGAATTCGAGACCGCCGGTGAACAATCCATCGGGGTAGCTTCATCCAGAGTCGGAGAATGTTCCACTTCACCCACCTCAATCGGAATAGAACTCATCGAAAGAGAGGAAGAGTCATTAGTTTGCAGATTCGACGAGAACGAGAATTGGCCGGAAGATGAGTCGGCTGCATACCCGGAGCTGACCTGTGGTGTTGCGGGAAAGGAGTCAGAAAGAGATGGCGATTGCTGAACTGAATCCTCCCCCATCCAATTGCTCGGCCCAGCTCCGAAGGGGTCATCAAAAAGAGGCCCAGATGGGCCCAGAGGAGGAGGTGAAAACTCATTGCCCATTAAGTCAAAGTCCGGAACCCGCTGATCCATTGAAGAAGCCCGAGTAAGAGTTTCCATATAAGAAGGCTGGCCCAAATTAGAAGTGAACCGGCCCACAGGAGAAGAGACATGGTAAGTTGGACTATCTTGTAAGTTTGAATTGGGCTGGCCCATCTGATTAGGCGCATAATGCATAAAAGGATCAGCTATAGAATTTGGGCTGCGCATAAATTCCGAAGACACAATTCTAGAATGAAGACTCCACGTGGAGGACTGTTGGCCCACCCTCGTGTCTTGACCCGGCACGTGAGTTGGATTAGCCCGATTAACAGCTTGACGGTAAGGATCATTATCCCTCACAGAAGCTCCCAAAAAATTTTGCAAAGCCCTACCTACAACTGTAGAGTGTTGTTGACTCCAGCCATGGACACGTGTGTCCTCATTCTGCCAGCCCCCCATGTATTGCCATGGAGTATTATAGGGAGCTGCATGGCCTACACGTGGCGCTCTTCTGGCTTCGTGATTAACAATCTCAAATTGCTCCTTCATTGCTCGATTAGGCCCCAAATCCACGCTTAAGACTTCATTATCTGCTGATCGAAACGCAGTCGGAGATGGAGGTGGAAATAACCCAGGGATACCCGTTGCTGACCTCGGAGAGGCTAAGCCACCAGGTGAAGCAGAAGGGGAGTCCAACGAAACACCCTGTAACACAGATCCGTCATCATCATCATAGTCCGAGGGATGAGAATCCGCACCATATTCTGACGGATCATCATCATCATGCATTCCAAACCATAATTCCGTTGTCCAAGCATTCGGAGAAGGACAAATTCCCCTAAGAGAGTCCGAGTATAAGTCTAGATCAGTTGGACCAAATAAGACATGACCACCATTTTCATGGATTCGACGATAACGACGTTCCAAAGGGCCTCGAATTTGAGCTTGATTTTTCTCACACGTGGTAGAACCGTGCCCAACAAAACCACATTTCCTACAAAATCTAAATATACCTTCATATTTAAATTTCACCCACGTGACATGATTGTCAAACGTGGGGAAATAACAACCAGCAATCAAAGGTAACGACAAATCTACTAATATTTTAACTCGAGGGCAGGGTATAGGAAACTGACCATTAGATTCGTCAACGTTAGTTACGTCACCCACATGAGCTAAGACAACCGCCGCCACCTGAGGAGTAGAATAACAAAAAGGTAGGCCCACCACGCCCACCCATAATTCAGCAAGATGAAGATTTAGATTCATTGGTACTGCATGTTCTCGAAGGCGCTGCAACACGACCATACTACCCTTGAAATGGACCCACCCTCTTGTATCTAATTCATCAGCATCTTCGGTAGTTTCACAACTGAATATTAAATCCTTACCATAGGGAAATACCGTCACAGGGCCACGAAGGTGCCAAAAACGCGCTACAAGCCTTCGATACAATGATAAGGAGAAGTCCCTATCATCCCACACTCGACCAATAACACAACAATCCCAGTTAATAGGTGCTTCATCCTCTAGAACGGGAAGAGGTTCAAAGTTTTTGCCAATATAGTGAGGGTAAACAAAAGTATTAGGATGTAAATAGCGAGACATATTGACAAAGAAAGTGAAACACTTAGTTTACAATGAACAAGAACTCTTAATTATAAGGAACCTAAGTAAGTGAAAGAGAAGTAGAAATTGTATTCCTAAAGCCTTAAAAGTTATCAGAGACAGAGAAGTTAAAAACTTTTAGGAACCTAAACTTTTTTGAGAGTTTCTCTCACTAGCGACTTTCTCTCTCTAGAGTTTTTAGGATAAAGAGTTTACCCTCTAATTTGTTATTGATTTGCATTTGCAGCTTAAATTATACGAGTAGGAGTTGTCCAAAATAATTACAGTAATATTTTCTCAGTTTCCAAAAGTTTGATTATTTTTTTTTTTATTTATTATTGTATGATCTTGTTTTTCAGAAATGTAGGAAAAGGTGAGCAGGTGTAAGAAAGAAAATGAATAAAGAGACATGGGGCAAAAAAATGTGTTAATGTAAGAATAAGGATTAAGGACTATAAGGTAGATATAGTAAAGTGTATACATAAAAAAAAAAAAAAAAAAATGTAAAGATAGTGAGATAAAAGGGGTAAAATGCAAGTTTATTTTGTTTTAAAAAAAAAGATAGAGTTGAGTCAAACTATTTAAAAAGACTTATACTCCATAATAAAAGGAGAATTTCTCTGCCTCAAAGGGCATTATAGTAATTTGTTGCATTGTTATATTTTGTGAATAGAAAAGTGGACCGCTCTATGGTTAGTGGCTTTTTGAATTTTAAAATGAAAAAAAAAAAAAAAAACTTTTGTTAAAGGAGAATTTCTCAATCTAAAGTAACTTGAGTCCTTTAGGATTCAAGTAACGACATTAAAGTAAATTTTTTATATGGTAGAAATCAAGTAAGGACATTGTAGGACTCGAGCTACTTGAGGCAAAGAAATTATTGATGAAAAGTGAGTCAAACTTTTATGAGTTAAGATAACAATTGGTGATTATATTTTCACCAATTTCACCTTTTGGTGATCAACTTTTTTTTCATTGCAGTTTGGTGATTGAGGTCAACTTTTCGGTGACATTAATTAAATTGGGGAAAAAAACTTAATCAATTGGGGTTTAAAACTTAGTCACCTAAGGTAAACCAATAGGAATTAAGCTGATGTAATTTTATTTATTTATTTTTTTGCTTTTATATATTGAAAACATCAGTTATTGAAATGAAATTTCTGCTCCCTTTGTTCCCCATTTTCGCGCGCTCTACCCTCTACTTCTATGGGTATTATTTACTCAACTAAAGACAAATACAGAGGATACTCTCCCCTTCCTTTCCATCTTCTCTTCTCTTTTGGACTCAAGCCATTTTTGGAAAAGATTTGCACGAACGCTTATTAACTTTTGCTAAGGTACAATTCTAGTCTTTTTACATATTTTTGTTTTCATAATTGCCTTTTTTTTGTTGTGTATTGATGATTAGTTCTTGATTGAGTTAGGGTTTATATGGAACTTTAAAAAAAAAAAAAAAAAAAAAAAAAAAAAAAAAAAAAAAAAAAAAAAAACCTTCTAATTTTTATTATTTTTATGGTAAGCACAAACAGACAGGAAAGTCATGTGTATCAGCAAGCAAAAACAGTGTACCGGCGTTCTATTGCAATGACAGAAAATATTCGATCTTTCCATAAACTGTTTTGGTTTTTGTTGTTCTTGCAGGATTTTTATTATTTTTTTTTTTAAAAAAAAAAAAAAAAAATTGAAGGATGTGCTACTGGATTTGCTGTGAAATAATGAAGCTTTGCAATGGACTTTGGACGAGTTGTTTTTTTATTATCTTATCTTTCTGTTAGGAAATGGAATACATACATTTTGTAATTTAAACCCAAACAGCTAGTTTTTTTTTTGGAAAAAACCGATTTTATAAATAATTCCAAACATATTTATGACAGGTGATTATGTTTTTTTTTGAGGTGATTAAGTTTTGGTGTGGTTAAAGGTGAGTTAAACATAATTCAGGTGAGTTATGTCACCGAAAAGTTGACCTCAATCACCAAACTGCAATGAAAAAAAAGTTGATCACCCAAAGGTGAAATTGGTGAAACCAAATGTGATTTAACTCAACTTTTAAAAACGAAGAAATTTTATTATTTCAACCAAGATATTATTCAATATCACCCTGGAGATTTCTACCAATTTAGCTAGTATTAATAACCTTTCTTCGTAAAATAATGTAAACCGATTCCCTCCATATCTAGTGGGGATATATTGATTGACATGTACTCTCTAAGAAAAATAATTACCATTAAGAAAAAGATGGAAAGGACAACATAACCTTGATGAAATCAAGCAATCTAATACCAAGTAAGAATTGATTTAATTAAGTATAAGGTCCTACAATTAATTAGGATCTGCCAGGCATTGATTGTATAAATCAGATCAAATTAGTGAAGAGGTGGCCTATCAGCATTTAATTAATAGGTAACAAACAAATTTACAATTAATTGTCAGCTTAACAAGTCATTTAATTTGATAAAGATGCATTGTTATTACTACAGGATTAGCCAGTAAATCTGCAGAATTACTACTCCGTTTTGATTATATCGATTATAAATACAAGTTATAAATGCTACTTAACAATAGAACAGTGTATTAACACTCAATAAAATAGTCTAGCGATTTGTTGTAGCTATTAGGATGACTGTCATTTGATTCATCTAATTGAATATAAGCATCTGGAATTTGTTGCAATTGTGTTCCTCCAGTTGTCTTGCCGCATTTGGGTGTTAACCTCTCTGGTGGCGTTCAATTTTCAGCACGGTCCCTATCAGCCAATCATTCGGCCACTATATGTCATCGTCCATCTCTAGGCTTTCGAAAATCAAGTAGTAGAATGCATGTTTCTAATCGTTTATTATTTTGCAGGGTTAAGATAGGTTGCAAACGTAAGCGAGCTCCGTTCGCCACAGATGACTCGTACGACCTCATGCAAAAGAAGATGTTCTTTGATGTAGCTTTCTGCTTATTTGGTTCTCATGTTACTTAGTGTGTGTCTTCTTGGGTGTTTTGTGTTCTTGTATTAGTTTGTTTTCAGGTTGTAATATTGTTTTTCGTTAATAGAATCTTTTGTCAAAAAAATAAATAAATAAAATAAATAAATAAATAAATAAAATAATAATAATTACAATAAAAAACCAAATCTAAATTCAACTTAAAATACTCGATTTGCTAATCCCACTATAGGTAGCACTCACTACATTTAAACGGTATATACTTACTTAATGACTAACATAAATAAAACGGTACAGATTTGAGTCAGAAATAAAAATTTAAAAAAAAAAAAAAAAAAAAGGTAAATTGACTATACTCAATACTCTGACCTAGAAAATTTTGAATTTGGAGAAACCAAGAGAGAAGGGCAGTAGCCAATTAAGGTATTTGAACTTGTGATTTGTGAATGAAATAGAAGCTTAATGAACAACATAAATGGAGTACAAAGTAAATAATTTTCAAGAGTTACAAAGAGCAATGATGTAAATGAGACTTGATTCTAGATTTTGAGTACCACTCCTAAGACTTTAACAAACTTGATACATGTATATAAGATATAAATATCCATCCACTTGTAAAACATTAGTTTCCTCTCCAATTTACCCTTGAAACAACTAACGTTAACCAAATAGTCTCACTCTTAAAACACTTACACCGACACACCATACTACGTATAAAAATAGATATCATCACATGTTTTTTTTTCAGATAAGATAAAAAGAGTGAGGAAGTATGAATACATTGACAAATAACCACAATAAGTAATGACATCTATTTTGGATAAGATTATTATTGCAAGGAAGTATGAATATTGTGACAAATAGCTGAAAATTCATCAATTATGACATTTTATTTGAGATGGGACATAAAATTGTAAATGTCCCTACGTTAGATCAAATAGAAGAACAGCTAAGTTATGGCTTGTTGTGTCAGACTCAAAGTTTGTACATGTGCTCAAGGTTTTACCCTGCTTATGGTGGGTGGCCCTAGCCCTTGTGCACATGTTTTTTTTTCCACAAACACATCTTATTACCACTATACAATTTTTGAAAAATATCTTATTATTATTATATCATGCATATATACAAGTACAATTGATAAATGAATGATTCACACCGAGAAGAATATTCTTGATGTTATTCCAACGCAAGGCTAAATAGCTAACTATTAGTCACCTAATATAAAAAAAAAAGTAGAAATAATTGTCAATGAGGTAAAATCTTTTAAAGAGAGAAAGAGATTATCTGTGTGCGCGACTAATAGAGAGTAGAGAAGAGGGTAGAATTTCTTGTAAGTCACGGTTTGTGAGCTAATTTGGCAAAATCTTTGACCTAAACTTCACATCACTTGAGGTTTTATGTCACTCAAATTAGTAGTGTATAAGGTCGCTGCTTCACTAACATAAAGCTTTTCAAACATTTTTACAAGTTAAAGGCTATGTGTTCTCAAGAAATTACAGACTAATACCTTGGAGCCTTGGAGATTATGAAGTGTTCTATTGCTTCCCTTTATTGCTTCCACTATACAAGAAATCCAAAATTGCTGAAGCTTTTGATGGTTCGTCCTGTATGCATCCACTACCACTACTAGTCCTTTCATTCTTTGTGACCTCCTTGATAGAACTTGCTGAAGTCATTTTTATCCCAGATCCATATTTTGCCGCAAATGAGAGCGTGGACAAGAGAGCTCTTTGAGCTGTGCCTGGTGTGTTTTTAACTCCAATCTTAATTGGAGACTGACCTGAAGAAGCTGGAGAACCCCCAAGCTTCGGTTGTACTGCCTTCTCAGATCCATTTGCAGTTTCGTTTTCTCTCATCTGGGAACCCAGATGCCCGTTATTAGGCAAGGTAGCTTGTGATTTGCCAGCACAATTATCATTTGGAAATCCACCAGAAGACGGAACACTAATTTGCTTGGGGCTCATTGGAACTGGGTTAGCCTCAGGCATCCCACAAACACTTAACACTTTGCTTGACATTTCCTTGTTCAGCTGATTACTAGTAGCAGAACGATCATCGCTTTTGTGAGATGAGTTCACATTCTCCGACTTTCCAAATGAATAAAATCTAGAATAATCCCTGTGCTGTAAGGGGTTAGCTTGTTTTTTATCCCCTGAACTACCAGCTGAGTGTCTCACAAATGAGATAAAATCCTTTCCTTGTGGTGTGTCTGAAGCACGGGTAGCAATCAAATCTTTAACTACATTGACAGCTGTTGATGCTATATTTGGCTGACTACTAGTTCCTGTAGCACTGCCACTTTTCTGGGATAAACCAATTTCTTTAAGCTCACCAGAATCCTTCAGTGATGATTTTCCAGATGAAAGAAAGCTTAAACCTTTTGGTGCCTTTCCTGGCAAACTGGCTTGAGTTGCTATATTCTCCTTCAGATTCTTGGGGGTCACAACACCAGAAGAGAAGGATGCATTAGCATTAAGCTGCTGTTTAGAATCTGACTTGTCAAGTTGATCTGGAATAGTAGTCCCAAAGTGGGAAACTCCTGCAGCAGTTTCTGCGACTTTCTTAGCTGGAATCTGATGAAACACGAGTCAATTAAATGTAGATAAATGTTTTTCAGCAAGTAAAACAGCTGATTATGCATGAATAATTGAATATACCTTGTGTGAAAAGGAGCAGCTATCACCTCTGCTACAAAAATTTGTAGACACATAGCTGTTACATGGATAATTGGATAACTGATGATCAAATGGACAATCATCCCCCTTCATGCAAGCTTGACGTGCAAAATGACAGCATGGCTGTAGCACAAAGTGAACAAGAGGATGAGCCTTAGAGAAAGAGAGTAGAGCAAATAGAAAAGTCCATGCAACAAATCTGACAAAGATGAGTAATGACACAAACGGTTATCTTTAACGTACATGACAAGGCTATATGACTCGTTCCCTCCTCTCCATGAGCCTTATAAAGTTATAAGAGGCATCAGGTCAATGATGAAAACTATAGTGCATGAAGAAGAATCCAGTTCTCAGCTGGAAAACTTTCATTTCTACGTGAGCAGAAATTGATTATTCATCCAGACCTGGTCTTTTTCTCCCATTATCAAATTTTATGAGATCAATGCTCAATGAGTGCCAGACCAGATTTTTCAACAAGCATTTAGCCAGGTCCCTAAATTGATCACTTCAAATGACTAGGTTATCTTTTTTCCTTTTTTTTGTGGTGCAGGGTGTTGGAGGGGGGTGGTCGTTGTGGGGGGGGGGGGGGGGGGGGACAAGTAATGAACACATATAGAAGTATTAGAAAGACACAACGAGATGTCACCCACGCCAAAATCAACACAATAGGTTCATTCTTATCTTAGCCTCACAGCAACAACCTTACACCAACAATCCTCATTTTGAATTCTATCCCTAAGGGTGCTCCTATACATTTATAATAGCATACAAGTTTTTGCTACACTCATCTTCTATTATTTGATACTCCTTATGGTTCTTAGATGCCTAATATTCCAAGTCATTAACCATGTACAGAAACCTTCACTAAGGCGAACAAAATGAACATTAAATAGACATAACAAAGTGATCAATATGATAGCTATTATGTATGTAGACAATAACAGTAATCAGTTAATCCACAGAGAGTGTTCAATAACCAATTATTGTACCTGGGATTTTGTCAGTGGTATCACATCATGTGAAAACTTGCATTTCTCACCCTGAAAATAGAAAAGGCGAAACCTATTATAATATATAAATAACTATTTACTCAAAACAGCAAGGTAACACTACCGAACAATATAATCAGACTTTAAATGCCCTTAGGTAAAAGATAAAACTTGGCTAAAGACTAGAGGATCCAAAGCATAAATTACATAGTGCTTGTTAGATATCATGACATACGCAATTCATATATTAAATAAATTTGTTCCATAGTATCATCAAATCCCACCTTCCGCGATATACTAAATTTTGCAAAACATGTGGTCAATTACTGGACTTACGCAAGAAGAACAATCAATCAAAAGACAAGAGAAATGTAGACCATTGAGCCGTAAACAGCTATATGAAAAGCAATCTCATGAGATGGTACATAAAATGCTAAAAAGAAGGTGCAACATCACATGAATAGCACAAGACAGAAGATACAAAATATACAACTTAAAATCAATTCTGATAGTAAAAATTATATAACCTACCAAATGCAGTAAACAAAATAAAACACATAGCTACATGCTGATGATCCAAATGTGAAAATAAATAATCTATCAATTTAATTTCAAATCATAATTGAACAGGAGAAAAAGAAAAAAAAAATCAAATAATAAAATATAACCACCTCTTGGCATCTTCCCATGAGATAATGGCGACAGGGTGCAATAATTTTTGGTTTCACGATAGTAGTAAGTTTTAATCTCTTGACACCAAGTTTCTTATCCATTTCTGCTCGTTTCTTCCTTTTATTCTGCTGTAGAATTAAATTAGCAAAAACGAATGTGTTACCCTGTTACCTCAAAAGTTAAATTACTGCAGCAAAACAAAACTTTTAAAATGAAGCAACAGGCACAAAAATTTCTGTTTATTACTTTCAAAGAAGAAACATAAACTTATTGATCAAGAGAAATTAGTAAATTTGATAAAGATATGATTATCAATTACTAAGTTCCATAACAGATATAGAAGCAAATCACTGTGGGATGCAAGATAGAAGTTCGGTACTTCCTTACTGCTAATGAGAAAACTCAATTAACAGCATCTAGAATCTGAAATACATGTTTAGACACTTGATTGTGTCCCTACAACATGTAATAATTCTTAGTAGTATCCAGTCACTACAGGAAAGTGCACTATAATAAGGAACCATTTGGAGACTTGGAAAGCAAATGAAGAAAGCTCCAGACTCCAGTCATTCTGAACAGGACAATCCAGAGAAACACAACTCTTGAGATCAGCCCCTGGAGGAGCTAGGAACAATGCTTCTAACAGATATCCAACTACAGACCATATCTCAGTAAGAACCACCATATCTTCTATTGAAAGATACCTCCCCAAACTCCCTCATGGTAACTTTTTGAAATGGCAAATAATTGATTGTAGAAAAATTCATCTTAAAATATTAGGTTTCTCCAAAATCTGCTTCGCATGATTTCTTGCAAAGTCTGTTGTTGCAATATTAGATTGATGCAAGTAGACAAGCTAAAGCCCCATAAATACAAAGGCTTTTCTTGAATACTTCATCCAATGTTAGAAAAATATAAAAGAGAATATATAAAATAAATAATACCTTTTTCTTTTCCTTCTTTGCCTCTGAAGAAGAGCCTCGTTTTTTATTCTTTGGGATGCTTGAGCCCTGAATAGATGGTAATACCAAGATGAAAAATGTTATCAAATGTTGCAAACAATGTTAAGTCGTCAAATATGGATGCTGCAAACAAAACAGCCCAATACATCAAAAACAAAATTTAAGTTACAATTTAAATTCAACAAATCATCTTACGACACAAATTCGTAGAAAAAAAAAAAGTACTCCCTAAATTTTTTAAGTGCCCCTATTTGAGTTTTTGTACATTCACATAATCCACTTGGACCAATGTTAGTGATTTATACATATGAAAAAAATATAGTCATGTAGCTAGAGCTGTCAAAAGCTAACCCGACTCGAAATACCGACTCGAACCCGATTATTAAACGACCCGTCTAAACCCGGAAAAATGGTGACCGGAACCCGATTTGACCCAACCAGAAACCAACCCTAGACCCGAGTTAACCCGAGTATTTGAGACCCGACCCCGAACATGAACCGACCTGAGATGACCCGACCCGAATATAACCCGTAAATTATTGACCTGAAGCGAACCCGACCTGAACCGAAATTGACCCAAATCCGTTTTAACCCATCAAAACCCGAATTTAACCCAACCTGTTACTAACCCGACCTGTTCCTAACCCGACCCGAATTTAACCCGACCTGTTACTGACTCGACTCGAAATTCAACCCGATCTGTTACAAACCCGACCTGAAATCAACATTACTTGTTATTGACCCGACCCGAAATCAACTCAACTTATTATTTTATACATCTTTATTATTGTAGATATTGACTAGGTAAATAAAGATATATGCTATATATTGTAATCTACTTGTAAAGTCATAATTTCGTAAGGCTAAAACTACTCTATGTTAATATTGAAAGTACTTTGTCTTTACTTGAATTGAACCCGCAAATTATTGACTTGAACCGAACCCGACTTGAACCCAAGAATGACCCGACTTGGAAATAACCCAACTTGAATATAACCCGCAAATTATTGACTTGAACGGAACCTGACTTAAACCCGAGAATGACCCGACCTGATTATAACTCGCAAATTATTGACTTGAACCGAACCCGACTCGAACCCGAGAATGACCCTAACCCATTTTAACCCTTGAAAACCTGAATTAAACCCGACCTATTATTCACCCGACCCGAATGTAACCCGATCTGTTATTAACCCGACCTAAACCCGATAAAATGTATGACCCGACGTGACCCGACTCAAGCATGACCCAACACGAACCCGACCCGCATAGGTTACGACATTAACCCAAATTGACCCGACTTGAGTTAACCCGACCCACACTTACCCGTGACAACTCTACATGTGGCTACTTGTTGGAAACATCTCAAAGTATAGTTTTCAAATACCAACTTTTTATATTTTATACATAATTGATAACTAAAAGTATTATTGGTCAAAGTTTTGCATTAGCATGCATGCCTAGTCACATTAAGGCACTTTTTAAAAAGAGGGAGTAGGGATTAAAAAAAAAAGGAAATTAGAATAGATAATTATGTTATATATGCTCAAACATAGATCTGAGGTTAAAATTGTAACAAGATCTAGTAAACAAATCAGCTTAAAATGTCCCACATCTGTGTCCAATCAAAGGACCATGTCCCTGTGTTTGAAACTTTGGGTTCTACTTCTAATGGGAAGGATGGAGTAGCAACAGTTGGATGTGTGTGTGTGTGGTTTTTTTTTTTTTTTTTTTTTTTGGGGGGGGGGGGGGTGTGAAGAACGAGGGCAGGGCTAGAGGGAATAAAGATTAATTGTAATTTGAAGTTAAACTCACCTACCTATGTATCAATGAGGTTTTAAATGGTAAACCCCTCAAAACAATTTTATGAAACAAAGATTATTGATTGGTTAGGTACTTAGGTTTACTCCAAACCCCAAACAACACCATACAAAACAGATGAAAAAGAAACCTCAATGGTTCCAAGCAATATGTATAAAACTGCATCTAAAACAGAATAGTTTAATCCATGCACATGTGGAGAACAGATTCAATTCATCTCCAGGATAGCTGTTATATTGGGTCTTCGTCTCTCTGACCACCCTCAAGTTGGGGTTTAAAACTCTACTCTGTATTAATTAGATCATTTCAGACACTCAAGCTTGAATAGAAGAAAACCAGGGAAGAGTTGGGATGAGGAAGGGCAGTGGGAAGGTCTTCATGTCCCCAATTTTAAAGAGCTAAATTTCATGCACTTGGCTCCCACATCTTTGTTTGATTCAGCAACAAATCCAATTTCATTCAAAAAACAAATAATATCACATAATATGCTAGCTATATAATATACAATTATCAGTTCTTGTCCTTTTTCATGCACCGGGCTTCTAAGGAGCACCTTAAGGTTATGGAAATGCGCATGTTAAGATGGATGTGCGGGGAACACTCCAAGAGATAGAATCAGAAATGAAGTAATTCGCAAGAAAGTGGGTGTTACAAGCATTGCAGATAAACTAAGGGAATATCGACAGCGTTATTCCGGCATGTAAGACAGAGATCCCAGGGTACACCGGTACGAAGAGTGGAAGAGTGGGATCATGGAGAGTTAAACGAGGTAGAGGGAGATCGAAAATGACTCGGTTGGAAGGAGTTAGGAAGGATATGAAGCATATGGATTTGCATGAGAATAAGGTATTTGAACGTAAGGTATGGAGGAATTTTTTTTTTTTTTATGATAATTATACGGAATAATCACTTTTGGTTCATGTAGCCAACCCCGCTTATGGGATTAAGGCTTTGATTGATTCATTGATTGTCCTTTTTCACAAATCCAGGAGTTTAAATTGTGAGGATCAATCAGTCAGGTTCATACACGCTTTATAAATGTATATAGTCAAGATACTCCCACTATACCAGATACCTTTTTATTAGGTTTGCTTTCAGAAGTTATCATGTCAGCTTTCTTATGCTAACTTCCAGCTTACTGGCGTCTGTTAATTATTGTTTCATTTTATTTGTTAAATTTCCCGTACGTTCATACTTCCAAAAAGCCTAATATTCCATTTCTTAGTAACTATAATAATGCACATATAAATAAATAAAAGTGCCAAAGTTAAATGCGGCAGAAAGATAAAGGTCATTATGAAAATCAAAACTGGACCCTTCAGAAAGGCACAGAAAATCAGAAAATGGATAAATCTAGAGCTAACAGCATCAGCAAAACTAAAGAGCATCAACAAAAATAATTAGTATATCCTGTCATACATAAATGAATGACACCATTTCTTTACCTCTTCTTCAGCCATTTTATTCTCTGTAGGAGGACCTGGGTTTTTCTTCTTAGCACTGCCAGCATCCTGTTAAAAATGATCAACATAACCCAAAAAAAATAAAAAAGCTTTTAATAGGCTAGGAGGAAGTGTAAAACACAAGTGATGAAAACATTTACACAACAACAACAAAGAGAACAAAGAGTCAACAGCAACAAATTAAGAGGGGGGGGGGTATGAAGTATGATTTATAGCTATGGCTTGGTTATCTGTGCTTTTCCTTGAAAAAATAATTAAGTTAAGGGAGAAGTGGCAATTATTGACAATAATTTGTTTTTCCAAATCAATTATAAGCCTAATGGCCCTAATCTCCTTTCATATTCCACCATGGAGAAGCCCAAACAAAACACTGCCAAAGGAAACAAACACTAACATCTATTATCGGATAATCCACCATTCCTTGACACAAGAACCCCAATGTGAAAAACAAAGCATTTTTCAAGGAAAAACAAAAAAAGTCTTGTCAGTTGCCCTTGCCTTCATAAAGACCAAATAGTCCAAATAGATGATACCTACTTTCTTAATTTCAACATTCCATAGATAGCACTACTAATTATATGAAAGAAATGACACTATAAGCATACAAGTAAAGCAGACAATAATTCACAAAGACTAATTTGGAAATATTTACTGCAGTGTTAAATAAGAGATAAAAGCGATGCAAAATGAATACCATCCAATTCACATTCACATATAATCATACTAAGCTTGACAGTGAGGAAGAGGATCATAGTAATATGATCATTCGACAATAATATAGCCAAAAAAAAAAAGGATCAAGCAATCACATTAGAGCAAAAAAAGGGAAAAACAATCAGAACAGCCAGATACAACTCACAGTCTTTTTTCCAGCGGCAGAATCCTTGTATTTACTATGTACCTCAGCATCAATTTCTTGTACAATTTTCAGGACATCCTTGGGAACAGACGTCATCTTCAAGAAAATCAAGTAAAAGATATCATAAGAATAGTAAATAAGAATTTTGTAAATATATATTTCAGCTAACTTGTTTCAGAGAAGGACAGAGACTTGGAACAAAATATCAGCTGGCAACAATCTATAAAGACTATGAAACAAACAAGAAACCAAAAACAAACTGGTATCAAATGCAACAAATATTGAAGAATAATTTTATTTCAGAATTTAGACATGAATTAAATTTATCAAACTAAAAATCAATGATAAGATTAAAGCCAGTAAAGAGGTACAATACCACTGATCAAACTAGAACTTAAATGGGACAACCGAACAGATCAAAGAAAAGTCCTTGCAACATGTCAACAGACACCAAAGAGAAGCAAGGTATACAAGCTCTACCCAGAGTATCCACACTCCACAGACACAGTACAGACAAAAACCCTACTTACAAAAATCCTAGTAACTTTTCTATCCATCAGTGAGACCTACAATATTGCCACATTTCAAATCCCAACAAAGCCACCAATAAGTGCATAAAAAACTTACCAAAGGCAAGCCTGATGCACTTCAGAAATCCTAAACACTATGCTAAACAAGGGTGGCTAGCTGAGGGAGTGAGAACAAACAGTTCTTCCCTTACCATATTACAATACATATATGAGTGGTAAGCACCAAAACTTCTAACTAGCCTTATAATGTAGCTTAATTATCCAAAGAAAAAGAGCATAAGGTGAGGAAATAATTCTCCTTATGCATTGAATGGACTAACAAACCCAAATTTGTAATTATGTGATGTTCTTGCTACCCTTAACTCAGCAATATCCCACTGGCCACAGGTGTCAGGTGTGTAAACTTAGAATGAATGAGATCGGCTATGGACACGGGTACAAGTATAAAAAGGATATGGAAAAAACATTAATCTCAAAGTATGGGTCACGGGTACAGCCATAAGACAACTCATATTATAAATGTAAAAACAAAAATAGGAATTTGACAATTTATTCAACAAATTGCTAAAGAAATTGCATCGCATAAACAAAATTAAAGGACTTGGTCTTAAAATCAAAAATCCAGATAGTACTTCCTCCATTCTTTTTTAATTGCAATGTTAAAGTTTTCATGCTTGCGAATGCACACATTATACCATTAATATTATTTATTATACTTAACCAAGAATTATAAAAAAATTCATATTGTGGAACTGTATATCGAGAGGGATCTAACAAAACCCCACATGACTATGTTTCTTCTAAGTAAACCACAAAGGAGTGTGTGTGAATAGAACAATTTTTTCAATATTGCAATTAAAAACCAAAAGACTGACTTGACTTTCGTTCAACGCGATGCCGAAACAGAGGAAGTATAATTTTTATAAACTGAATTAGCATAAACTACTTGCATACATTAATTCTTTCCTCATTTTCTTTCTTTATATCCCCACTTTTCCATCTTCTCGGATCACAAACTATTACATAAACTAATAAAGTACATCAAAACCAACAATCTCACTTAACAATCTTTTAATACTCTCTTTTGGCTTAATCTTCTCCTCCACTCCCCTCACTCTATTAATTAGCGAACAACACCTCGTTGCATTTGTCCACCTCCATTTTGTATTTCTAAAAATCAGCTATGAAAACACCCATGGTAATAACTCTGACATTCTCTCCTAAAAAAAGAGAGAGGGAGAGAGAGAGTGTGTTTCAAAGATGAGGTGTGTTAAAAGGCAAAACAAGCCATATCATAGTACACTTTTGTGTCCAAGTGTTTAAAAATATTTTTAAAATAAATAAATAAAATAAAAAAGGGACATGGTTTTTTTGGCATGTCTATGACATTGTTGCGTATCCAAAGCCGCGTCCAGACACACGTGGTACGTTAAGTGTTTGTGTATCCTACGTGTTGTACACACTTAAGTAACCCTCCCCCCAAAGGCTCTCTTACCCTATTCTCTTTTATTTGGACAGTAAATTGCTCCTTCTGCGTTAAGTAATATTACATTCAAGCCTGAACTATATAGGAAAATTTGTAAATCTAGCATTCATCTCATCCTTACAAGGTACATTTATACTAAGAGATATAACTTTAAATACATATACTTTGCAATAAGTAAAAGAAATAAAAAAAGAACAGCTAATAAATAAAAAAAGAAAAGAAAATAAATGTAACACTAGACAGCTGGTTTGATATTATTGTAAGTTTTAATTCAGATTTTTTTTTTTATTAAAACAAGTTTGAAAACCAGACTTAGTTTTCATTATCAGTTGCTAATTTTCAAAATTAACATGACTAGAGTGAGTATAACAAGTATGATATCCATTATACTCCATGTAACTTACATCATGCGCAACTTTTGATATCTAAAGCCATATTGTAATAGCAGTGACATCGAATAAACCATTGGCACTTAAATAACAGGAGGAATAGTTTCCAGGTTATGTAGACTTACCACTAACTAGTCCAAACAAACCAAGAATAGGATACATCAACAAGCTTAAGATTTGTCACTTGTCAGCACAAACTTTGGCTTAATAATTTTAAAGTTTTGAAGTTGATTAAAGAAAGAATGAAAGAAACAACAAGTAGTTGACTTCCAAATAAGTGCACATGTCTTCTCAATGCTACTCTAGTATTAAGCTCAAATTAAAGAACCAATACAACAATCCACAATAGACATATAAAATTATTGAACATGCAAAGTAGAACCACTGAATAAGACCAATCAAACAGAAATGCTTATCAAACATAGCCACACTGCACACCTACCTTCCAAATATTTAGTAACTCCTGGCGAGAGTAATGAATCTTTGCACAACTCTTGGGCCGATTATTTCCAACCTAACAAAGGAAAGTAGAATTTCAACAAAATTAAGCATTTAAAGTATCATAAATTTATATTGAATCCAAACATAGTGGTCATCAAAAGACATAATCTTTCTCGTAAATTCACCAACATCAGAAGATAATACATACGGAAGCGGAAATAAGTTAGAACACTAGAACTACCCACCTAAATAAGGAGAATGTAATTAACACGTGAGAAGAAAATTTATATGGTTTATACATTTTCATTTGTATGGTTACTTAAGATCAATGTGCGCTTTTATATCTTTCATAGACCAATTAAAAACTGGAATGGTTTAGGATAGTATAATCTGGTGAAATTTTCAAGAGAGAATATATGAAGTAGGATTAAAACAGTTTTATTTTATAAACAAATAAATTTAAGTAAACACATGATTCAGTCTTTTATTTTTCAACAAACATAAGTTTAAATTTAATCTAAGGTACTGTTAAATTAGCTACACAGAACCTCTCAACCAAATGTTGAATTTCTTTATTAAAAAAAAAATATGAAAACAGTTGACAATTAAATGAGAAGCTGCTGCTTTGAAATTCCTACCTCTTTTACAAAGTATGTATCAATATAGATATGTTCCAAACTTCTGATAAATAGAACTCCACGGAAAGAAAGAAAACAAATTTTTGCACACGTCGAATACTTTGTAAATAATAATATAAGCTTTATCCTAACTTATACATGTCTTCTACATATCCAGTTGAGAAAATAGTTATTATTGGAAAGCTTGCAATAGTAGCAAAATGTCATATACAAAATTAACCTCATACAGTCATACAACTCTCAAGATTTGGAGATCAAGGAAGATTCTACCACCAAAAGAAAAGGTTCTCAAATTCAACTCTATAGAGAAGAGGAAAAAGAATAAAATTAAGAGGACTTCAAAACAGATTATATTTGATATAGAAGGAAGGTCAGACGTGGAAGAACACACTGTCAAGTGTCACCAGCAGACCTCTTTTCTTCTAGAAAGAAACAAGAGTTTATATGCTAGTACCAACCGGCAAGAATGAGTGAAGTGGAAAGCCACAATGGGCACCTCTCCAATCCATGAAAATAATTAGAAACAGAAATTAATCCAAGAGATTGCAACATTGCAAATAACTGACAAAGACATACTCCCTAAGACAAAGACGTCATCTTAAAGTAACCATTAACTAATTTAATATTCACAACTTGTGAACAAAACATCAAACTTATTTCATGAATTACATATTTAAATCCAAAAAGAAGACAATACCTTCCTTGCAGTAGATTTTCCTGTGTTACCATATACACTTTGCTCCACCATCTTCTCACACACAACTGGATCAACACCACCAGAACTCATGTTGTAGGAAGTCCCACTATCTATAGATAAAATCTTACTTTTTCCTGAATTGACATCCTTTGCAGATGTCTTCTTAACCTTCTTTATTTTTCCCTTAGTAACAGCACTAGATTTATTCCTCATCTTAATGCTATTTGAGATTGTTCCTCCTATATTTTTGCTTTTCGGTGCAGCAAAAGTAGGATCTTCAGATTCAGATAAACCTTGAGGAGCTTTTCTCTGCTTTCCCTGAGGCATCTGAGCCTCTCCAGGACACATACCAACATGTTGGATCCCAACCTCTCGACAGTCAGAAATCTCTCTAACCACAGACAGATGAGTATGAGATTTTGCTTCATCACCTCCAGAAGTTGATGTGCTTACTTCCACATGCTTTCGTTTCTTCTCCTCTGCCCCATCTCCCTTCATATTCCCATCAACAGTCACTTTTGCACGATTGCTGCTTTCAGCTATCACAGAATTATTAATAAAAACATCTTTGTCCAAAAGACAGCCAAATTCATTCAAAATATTAGAATTTACATTTTTGTCTGACAGTTGTAATACACCAAAATCATCCGATTCATCCATCAGAATTCTCTCAATACCTGACAATTCTTCATCCACTTTGTCAACCTCAGCCATCCCAGTGCTGGTGCCCTCCTCAGCAGAAGGCAGTTTTTCCATGGCTTTACTTTTATTGGTCCTTCCCAACTCATTTATTAGTTTTGAGCCACTGAAACCGATGTCTTTACAACCTTCCCCAGGAACCCTCTCGTTATTTGCCTCATGATCATGAACAGACAAAATATGAGCCTCCACAGTATCAGAACCAGCCAATGTATTAGAAGCTTCTTTCTCAACTCTTCGCACAACCACATGTTCCACATCACTGCATAAATCATCTTAAACCAAAAAAATAAGGGAATGAACAAATAATGTCAAATTTTAGCCTCGTAAATAATATTTTTACATCCTCGCCCAGCATTATCTTTCTATTTAAATCTTATCTCTATAGAATTTGCAAGACTCCACCATTTGATCATTCATTTCGAATGATAAAGTTCATACCCAAATACTCATCAACAATAGAATGACCGAGAAATTCATACATCTTGCACAAATGAATCCAACAGGCAAACTTCAGACACACCTATGATGCAGACTGTGATTAGCACAATCAACACATAATACACAACCTTAGACAAACATAAATTATGACAATTAAGTGCAGGAATCAAGGTGAGTTCACTTCTAGTAAGCCCAATTCGAATCGCCCTTGATTGCACACTAAAATAAAATTATAGCACAAAAGTACCTGAAGCTAGTCGCCTGGAATCGATCAGATTATCACGACACCGCCTCGGAAACTCTACAAATTCAAACAAACCCATTATAAAATATAATCAAATTAACAATCCAAAATCACCCAAATAATAAAAACCAATCAAATCAAGCAACAAAATGACTAATAATTATTAAGTACCTGGAAGTTTAGTATAAGAATCATACTCAGAAAAGGGGTTTTGATCAGAGAAGAGAGAGAAAATTTTGACAAGAGCATTGAAAGAATTGCTGGGAATAGGGCGTCTTGGAGATGGAGGACCAAATAATTCTCTGATTGGATCATTCGACGGAGCTCCGGAATTGGAATCATCCATTACGATCGAATTTGATTAAGTAGAAAAAGCCCTGATTTTAGCAGACAAATTTTAGGTAATGGAATGATAAACCCTAGAAAAATGAAAAGGGTTTTACAGTCAAGCTTTTGGGAATATATAATTTCAGAAATTCTCCGTAGTTTGCATGATTTTACAAGGAGAATGTTGAATTTTGGCGGGACTTGGTTTGCGACTTGCGCGATGAGCTATGAGTGTGAGTGTGCGATTTTGTAGCCGTATCCAATCTAGGGATGGCAGTAGGTCAGGTTAAATGGGAGACTCGCCCAAGTGGAGCGAGGATGGAGGGAGGTTTGGCGGGTGATGGGGCGGGAATGGGTATAAAATGTGTACCCGCCATGAGTGATGGAGCGGATATGGATTTTAGAGTAGACCCGCCCCCATATTCGCCCCGCCTCATACCCACCTTATACCCGCACCATATTTCTTATAAAGGAGTTTGGAATTTATGAAACTTGATACCCTCTAAGACCCAATAAGCTTGAATAGTGAAAGTCCTAATTTTCTTAACCTAATTTGATATAATTGTCATTAATGTGATACAATAGAGCATCATGGCAATGGTTTTGGGATGATTTTAGGGCGGGTATAAGGTGGGTATGAATATCCAAGTGGGTAATGGGGCGAAGATGGATCCTATCTTTTACCCGGTGGGGCGGGTATGGATGTGGATATTGTACCCACCACGGGTGGTGGGGCGGGGATGGGTATAAGATTTTTAGGCGGGTATTGGTATGGAGGTACCATCATCCGCATCCGACCCGCCCCATTGTCATCCCTAATCCAATCAGCTACTCAAATTTAACTGGGATTGAGTTGACTTGTGAGAAGTTCAAGATCAGTAGGGTCCTTCTCCTTACCATAAAAAAAGTAAAAAATAAAAAAAAAAAAAAATCAACTACTCCAATGTACTAAATAAAATGTGTTATTTTTGAAATAACCCTAATCAGTAATTTGAAGCCCTTATGGCCTCATTTGACAATGCTAGCAGATTAATCATTTGAAGTGTTATTTTTGAAATAACCCTAATTTGTCAGATTGGAGTCTTTTCTTTATGAGTTTTGGTATAAACACCAAATAAAGCATAACTTATTCTTTTTTTTAAATAACCGCAATAAATTTGAGGTAGTTGATTAAAGACATTTTTTCTACTAATGTATTAACTTTTGTAGTCCCTCCAATAAGTGGTGACAGAAGATTGTGTCGTCGCATTCTTGAGTATGAAACTAAATCTTCCTCTTATTCAAGTGATTCAAAAATGACATTATCATTCATGATCATAACATCAATTAACTCATCAGTTGAACTCGAAGAATAAGCATTTCAGCTCTTGTTATTTTTGGGTAACAAAAGAAAAGTTTGTTTATAGTAGTGTACGTAGTATAAATTATTAGTAGTGAGTTTTTTTTTTTCCTTTTTTATAAAGAGATCATTTAATTAAAAGACATGATTACAACCTAGACTGTGTAAAAGGAACTAAAAAGCAACACACACTTAAAACTAGCTCGTACAAACCAAACTGAAACAAAGCAATAAAAGTTGGTAAATTGCGGCTTTTGCACTTGATGGATCCCTGATTGTTGGATGAAATCCACAAATGATAGCGGTACGTAAAATCTGTCAACACAAACTATACATGTGCTTTGCATTAGCATCAACCCATAACACCTGTTGGCTGCACTATTGTAGACTTGTAGGAGAAACTGTAGAAGCTACGGTAGAATATTTAAACCTGTCAAATTAGTTGTGAGGTTGTGTATATGATTTGCCAATATATTGCATTCAAGTGTTCAACAGTTCAACCAAGCCATTTAACAAATTTTCTAAACTCGTCCCTTGATCTTTTGGAACCAATAATAATGTTGTTGATGACTAAATCAGTCGTATGATATGTGGCTTAGTCATTTAACAAATTTTCTAGGGAATGGTAACAAAAACACTAGCTAATTGCTTGTTACAAGTAGTATTTGATTTTGCAAATCAAAGACATGCATGGCAATATTAAGAGACATGGCAATATTATTCTAAATCAAACATATCAAGCTTATATCACATTTCATAACTTTTAATCATTTTAGATCAATTACTTTAGAAATCAAAGTACAATGCAACAATAGTATACTCAATCGATTTACTTCGTATTTAAAAGGTTTTCGGGTTTAAAACTTTAAAATCCTCACTGATTCACTTCACTAGCAGTAGCGGCTACATGTACAAATTGCTGAGTACAGACGTTGAGACGTGGTAACTGGTAAGTAGTTTCCTTTGTTTAAGAAAACAAATGCCAAATAGGGGGCAAGTGAATCTAAATTATCACCATATATGAAAGATTTAAAAGGCATCTTTTACGTAAAAGGTGGTGAAGTCATGAATCAAATACGTACTTAATTAATGCCACTCCTTCTCCACTATTTTCTTATTATGAGCTCTTCATTATTGTCATCGTAATATAAAAAACATAGTATGATTAACATTTTTATTTTTCCTTTTTATCATTTGTATTAACATCTCGTGTCACACGAGCATTATAATAAAGGACAGATGTTATTATACGCGAGTATTACTCGTACATTATTTTGACTTTTGCACTAATCACATATCAAATTTTGACTTGATATCATACTATTATACTAAAGGATAGATGTTATTATGTAAAGGTTTTGCTGAATTAGTCACAGTATATCCAAAATATCAACTTTTCACTTGCTGAGTATTCCGACCTTAAGCTAATTGACATTGACTAGGGTCTGTTCTGATTTACTGAATTGAACTAAATTGAACTGAACTGAACTGAATAGAGCTGAAATGAGTCGTTTATGAGAGAAGAAAATTAGGAACTAAACTGAACTGAACTGATTGGAGCTGAACTAAACTGAGCTAAAATTAAGCTGAAGAGAACAAGCCCTAAACTGTCTAAACTATAAGTCAAACTCGAGCAAATATAGAAATCTAGTCGATACATCAACCCTTGGGATTTGTGATAACCTAAAAAGATGGAGAAACAAGAGAATCCATCATCACCTATTCTCTCTCTTAGCCTACCACTACCAACAGAAAATGAAAAACTTCATAATTTCATGGAGATTGACCTGAAAAATGAAAAGGGAAGTTATAATAATAGTTTTAGTTTAGTGAAAGAAACCAAGAAACAAGTATGGTTAGCAGGGCCATTGATAATAGTTGGATTATTAACGTTTTCATTGCATGTAATTTCTCTCATGTTTGTGGGTCATCTTGGTAATTTACCTCTTGCTGCTGCTTCATTGGCTACTTCCTTTGCTTATGTTACTGGATTCAGCGTTTTGGTTAGTTGCTCTTCATCTCTTTGACTAACTCTTTTTTTGCTTTTTATAGTATAATGGTTTACATACTAAATATAGATCTGAATTGAAGTTTTTGTATATAGTTTCTTTGTTTCTACTTCACCTATAGATTATGAGTACCAGTAGCACGTAGTTTCATGTATATTCGAAGTATGTATGTATTGTCATAATATATACTCGTACCTCGTAAATAAATTATGAGAACAAACACAACATTGATATCATAAGATTAGTATAGTAATGAAGCTTATAGGTGGCAAATGGATCGTTTGGTTTGAATTTGGCTAATTTGAGAGAGGTCAATTTTAGTCAAGTTACTTTGGGGGTTATAGACTTTTAGACAATTTGCTTGCTATAAATAATAGATGATCAATCTTAGCTTTGTTCATTCAAGTAAAGTTAAATCAAGTAGATAAAATATTGATAAGAGACTAATTCGGGTCATCCAATTTAAGGTACAATTGCGTTAGTTTTGATTATTTTGAGAAATTCTAGGATAAGTGTAACTAGTTCATTCATTTCCAAAATAAATAAACTTAATAGCATGGCCTTTGACACATTTTAATCATCGTAAAAAGCCCTTAAATTTTCTGATAAACGAACTAAGAGTTGTGAGTAAGTTTAATAGCTAGTTATAAAATTGAAACTGGTATTGTAGATTGTAGATTAGTGTAGTATTTGCCTACATTCAACCCCAACTTTTTGTACTAATTAATGACATATGTTCTTTATTTCCCCTTCGTTTGAGCAGTTGGGAATGGCAAGTGCATTAGAAACTGTATGTGGTCAGTCATACGGTGCAAAACAATACAAAATGGTAGGCTTACACACACAAAGAGCCATGTTGGTGCTTTGTTTAGTAAGTGTCCCAATCTCCATAACATGGTACAACACCAAATATATTCTAATTGTTGTTGGACAAGACCACATGATAGCATCAGAAGCTGCATCCTACGTTAAGTCCATGATCCCAGGCCTGATCCCCTACGGTTTAATTCAGTGTCTTTTTCGATATTTTCAAACTCAAAATATGGTCTATCCAATGATACTTAGCAGTGGAATTACTACATTATTGCACATAATAATATGTTGGTCATTGGTATTTAAATTTAGCCTTGGAAGCAAAGGAGCTGCCATTGCTAATGTTGTATCATATTGGATCAATTTGATGATATTAGCTCTCTATGTTCAATATTCTTTGTTGTGTTCCAAGACTTGGAATGGCTTCTCGATTGCATCCTTACAAGGTATATCGGCCTTTTTGAGACTTTCCATACCTTCAACCGCTATGCTATGGTAAACTTCGTTTACCTTGCTTGAATCCTTTTTTTCTTCCTACATATATTTATAAATAAAAATGGAATACAACAAGTGTATGTGGCATTAAATACGAGATTACCAACAAGTTAAGATTTTTCTCATTATTTAATAAGATAATTTGGTGAGGCTTTTACCTTAGATTTTAAGGGTTCTTTTGAAAATCATACCAATTAAGGTTGCTTGGAGCCTTGGAGGGGAGGGCCTCGGAGGGAGGAACCCCTAAATTTTCCCACCTGTTTCCGATCATATGTCCTATTTTTGCTGTTACGTAAATTCTAAAGCATTATGAGTTTTCTATGTATTATAATTTTCAACAGCTTGGAATTTTGGTCATTCGAGATGGTCATCCTCTTATCAGGTTATCTGCCGAACCCAGTATTAGAAACTTCAGCACTCTCTATATGGTTAGTACTTAAAAACATGTACACCATAGAGTGGGTATTTGATTTCTTTTCTCGTGAGAGAAAAATTGTGCAAGATATATATGTATTAATGGTTAAATGTTATGGTATGAATTTTGCAGCCTCAATCTCATCACACTTGTTTGGGTTATTCATGAAGGCTTGAGTGGTGGAGTGAGGTAAGTATTTTAATATCAAAATCTTTTGTATGCGCCAACGCCTCCAAGTTAAGTTAGGGCAATTTTTTAAACACATACCCTACTCTGACTTAACTTTGATTCTAACATATTTTAATCATCAACTTTAAATTAAACTTGATATGATTTTCCCAAATCAAGTCATTATCAATCGTACTAACAAGTACGGAGTACTATCCATTAATAATGACTTATAAACAAATGTAACCTAAAGTGAGCCTACGGAAACAGTATTTTCACTTAGGTCTTGTTTTTTGAAGATATTTTCAGTTCAGTTCAGTTTAGTTCAATTCAATTTAATTAGCTTAGTTCAGTTCCATTCAGTTTAGCTTAACTTAGCTTAGCTCAGTTCAGTTCAGTTCAGCTATTAGTTTAGCTCAAAAGAATAGAGCCATAGTATATAAATGTTATAAGAAGATTTTATTAATTATCCTTTGAATTTTATTTTTTTAAAATTTGTGCTTAATTCTCCAGCACACGAGTCTCCAACGAATTAGGAGCTAGTAATCCACAATGTGCAAGATTAGCAGTTCATGTGGCTTTAAGTATGACGATTTGCGAGTGCATTTTAGTGGGATTACTTCTCATGATGTTACGAGATGTTTGGGGTTATGCATACACTCAAGATTTGGAAGTTGTCAAATACTTGGCTACTATGATGCCCTTAATAGTAATAGCCAATTTTTTAACGGGAGTAACCTGTGTTCTTTATGGTAATACTACTTTTTCTTTACTCAATATTTGTTCAAATATTTTCACTTGTTTCTCTTAGCTTTTTATATATCATTGTTTCGACATTTTTAATTGTTGCTTATATTCGTAACTCGTTTATGGTTATGAACATAGGTATTGCTAGAGGATGTGGTTGGCAAAAGATTGGTGCATATATCAGTCTAACTTCCTTCTATCTCATAGGCCTTCCGATTTCTATTCTATTAGCATTCCTAATGCACATTGGAGGGAAAGTAAATACATGCTGTTTTTCCTTTCACTTTATTATTTGACTTCGAACATATATTGATCATATACAGAACATATATTTTCATTTGATGCTTTGATAATGATCATGTTATTTGTCCTTGAAACTCTCTATCCTTTCTTTGTAGGGTCTCTGGTTAGGGTTCATTAGTGCGTTCCTCATTCAAGTCTTATCTCTATCAGCTATTACAATGAATACAAATTGGGAGAAAGAAGTAAATCGTTCTAGCTACTCTAATTTCTCATTATTTTCTTCAAAATCTTGATACTCAATAATCATTGTGTGGCATTATTTGTGCTTTATTACTAAAGTTTATATTTAATTTTAAGTTTCACTTTACACATGATCGTTCCATTATGTAAATGTGTAACTCAAAATATTATTAAAAAAACGGTCGCTTTAATGATGAATAAATACTTGTAAAAAAAATCAATATTAACTAATATAGTGGATTGGATACACATCATTATTGTATATATTATTATATTGTTGTTTGTGGATTAGTGATTACCTTGCCTCTAATCTTGTTCTAACATAACCATTTTTTTTTCCAGGCCAAGAAAGCTACAATTAGAGTTTTTGGATCCAATATTCTTGAAGAGGAATCACAAGCTCTATATATCTAATGCATATGGCTGGATGAGGAAGTTCATGCAATAATTACTCTAGTCATAAATGACAATGACAATTGTCCATTGATATTTTTACACCTCATGTGGTATAATATTGTACTATTATAAGATCTTAAAGTACCAATAAGCTTGTTAATATTTTTAAACTTTATGTTGGTACAATTATTATACTAACGTAAGGTTTACAAAAACCAAGACACTTGTATTGTCATTCACAGGATTCACTCATGCATGACTAGAGTAATTTTAGGTTCAGACAACCTTGCAGATTGATAATGTTTTGGGCCCAATAAAGGCTACTAACATGTAAAATTAGTCATACTAGCTCTTAAAGAGACGATGTTGAGAGATAACTTCAACTCCCACACCCACCCTACCCTTTTTAATTGTAGAATCAATTCACTAATAGTTATAGAACATCTATAAAAGATATATGAATTGAAATACATAACAATTCAAAAAGATTAATGATTTTTCATCAAAACTAATATCATTGAATAGATATATCACCATTATTGTACATCTCTCGCACATATCTTTGAAATATACAACTTTTTGCGGAGAAGATCAATAATTTGTTTGTAAGCAATAAGATAATTTCTATCTGATTCGTCAGTTTGAATTCGAAAAACTTAAAACTTTTGCGATATCGTATGATTCTTTATCGACGAATCAAATTAGCGATACTCCACTATTACTAAACTAAACTCGTACTAATACTCAACAAATCCTACCATAATGGAAAATTTTGACTTTTATATCTTTAAAAAAAACACTGATTTGATTTTTATTACCTTTATAAAATTTAATTTAATTTTACTACCATAAAAAAAAAAAAAAAAGCTCCCACTAATAGTTTTTGTCAAAGAAACTGAACATAAATCGTTAGTGGAGGCCATTCTCCTACGTTATATTATTTTTTCGATTTGCGTGTCGAAAAATATTATGTTAAGGTTTTGAGGGTCATTTCATCCCTTACCAAATTGAGCTTGGAATTATCAAAAGATAGCACAAATTACTCGAGTAAGGTTATGAGGCTGTTTTAGCCCTTAAATTACAAAAACTAGATTGTATTCGTGCTAACGCACGGTATATAAGATGTGGAAGTTATTAGAAAAAAGAAATGAAGAAGTGAAAGTTATTTAATTGGAGGTTATAGAAAAAAAAAAAAAAAACTCAAATGCATGAGATTTGAGAATTGACGTTTTGAAGGATTATGGTCAAATCTCTCTACAATTATATTAAAAGATAGGCACACACCAATCAAAACTTTTGTGTACATCCGATATACAGTAATATTACTATAAATCGAGCTAACTTTTATTCAATTAGCGTAACTTTTAGACTTTTTTGGGTAACTTTTATTAATAAAACATAAATAACTTTTATTTATAAAGTAACTTATATATATTGAACAATTTTCATTCATTTTAGGGTAACTTTTATAACGGATGTATAATATATATTGTATATTTGATTTTTTTTTTTTTTTTTTTTAATGTTTCACCACACCAAAATTGATTGATACACAACAAGACCACAAGTTCACAACCAATCAAATATTTTAAAAAAAATTGGACTTCTCAAAAAAGAGTTTGAAAAGGAGGGAAAAACCTCCTCCACTTTGCACACAAACCCCATTACTCATTTCCATAAACCCTAAAAAAAACTAGTGACACACTCTCTCCCTGTTCTTCCCTCTTTCTTTCCTTCAAATTCTTTAATTACTCCCAGAAAATGCTCTGACATTTTTAAATTTTTCTTCAATTTCTCTCTCCAATTTTTGAACCCTTTTCCCAAATTTCTCAAAGGGTTTAACCTCTCAAGCTCAAACTATCTCCCATGGCAAGGCTTCTTCGCCATGCTTCTTCTTTGCGACGCTCTCTGTTTCCTCCAGAGGTCTGTTATTAGCACACCCTTTTTTTAATTTTATTTTTATTGTAACTTTTAGTTGTTGATTATTTAAATTTATTGTGGAAGAATAGCTTTTGTATTTTGTTATGTGATTTTGGGATTTATTTAATTTTTTGTATGATTTTTTATATTTTTTACTTACTGCCTTTAGTGCTTTGGACTAGTATAAAATGTTGCAGAATATATTGCATGTTTATAGGATTTTTTAGATTCGTCCCAGGTTCTGACAAATATTTAAATGTTGAAGAAAGAAGGAAAATGTTAGGTATATTTTTCCTCTTTTGGGGAATTAATTGTCGCGTAGATAATGTAATTTAAACTAGTAATGCGACAACGGAATCCGGGTGGAGGGTTAGTACTTAATTTTTTAGTTCGGTTTGTGGAAGGAAGAAATGCGCTTGCGATAATTATTGTGTTGCTACAATTTGTTGAGTGGGTGCCATTGTTACAAGTTTAGGTATAATTATGAGAAAGGTTTTCTTATTTTATTTTATTTTTTATTTTTTTTTAATGGAATGTTTTGCTGCTTGCAGAGCTTCTGGAGAGAGGTGTTGGGAACGTCATCTTTTCAGTACAAAGAGTTTTCTTCAAAAGGTGCTAGTACTTTACATGCTTTTGTCTATTGAATATGCCGAATGGCTGGATTGTGACGAAGTTGTTATAGACTTTAGTTGCTTCAATATTGTTGTTTTGATAGTTGTGGTTGAATGGTGTTTTTGTTTATATGCTGTATTGATATTATTTAGAGTGGATTCCATTTAGAGCATTGTGTTAAATTTCTTCCTCTTGTTCAAAGAGAAGCAGTTTTATTATTGCAAAAACATTTTGGTTGTCATGATGCATTTGTTCTTTGCATGGAATATTCAAATTTGGTTCATGTAGCCAACCCCACTTATGGGATTAAGGCTTTGATTGATTGATGCATTTATTTTCTCATTCATCTGCTAAGTTTAACTTTCATGGGTTTATTGGTGAAGGTCGAAAGAAAAAATCAGATGGAAGTGACTCTAATGATGAAGGCCTGTCAAAGAAAGAATTAGCTCTTAAACAAGCGTTAGACCAAATCACGACTTCATTTGGAAAGGGATCTATTATGTGGCTTGGTCGGTCTGTAACTCCTAGAAATGTCCCAGTGGTGTCTACTGGGTCATTTGCTCTTGACATAGCATTAGGAATTGGAGGACTCCCTAAGGTACTTTCTATTGTGGTACTTGTTCGCTTTAGATATTCCATGCATAAGTAGATATCTATATTGGAAGGGGAAAAGTAAATATGATATGATAATGTTAAGATAGCATAGACATGCTTATGATATTCATTTAGTTTAGTAGGTGTTTGGATTATCTGTATTTTGTCTTCTTCACATGCATGTCTTTTGATTAAAATTTGATAGTTTACCTTTAGTAGGTAACATAATTGTGCATTAAGCTTTAGGCTATTTATGCTTTATGACACGTGTTTCGGATTTTCCAGGGGCGTGTGGTTGAGATTTTTGGACCAGAGGCATCTGGGAAGACTACTTTAGCCCTTCATGTAATTGCTGAAGCTCAGAAGCAAGGAGGTAGTGTTACTGAACAGCATTTTAATTACCTGCTTTCATTTTTCTATGGAAACAATGATAATGAACATTACCTGTTTTCTGTCATAGTCTGATACTCCCTGCGTCCCTATTTTTTTGCCCCATGTCCATTTTCTACTTTATTAAATTTTGGCTGAGTGAATTGATGAGAGAGAAAGGTGGTGGTCTATATAGACAATTAAGGTATGTGGTAATCTTTAAGGGACATCCTTATATGGAAAATGGAGCAAACAAATAGGGACAGAAGGAGTATATATTTGGTGAACTGGTCAAACACGTGTTTGTTTGCTGATAGTAGTCCTTCCTTTCAACCCTCCCCATACACCTCTTATTTGTGTGGAACACTTTTTTTTTTAATTATATTTTCAATTATTGGACAGGATTCATAAATGTATGAGTTCTTTGATGACATGCCTGCATAAATTTTTTCACCCGTAGCTTTCTTTTTGCTGTTAGAACTTGAAAGTCTATGTGGTGATAATTTGGAGTTGGAGTTGTTGGATACTAGGCTCTAGTTTGAAAGCTTATAGTTGTTCAGTATCAAGGCTACTGCCCATAATTGATCTCTTTCTGGCTAACATATATGTTGAACATTTTAATTCTTTACCTATGCTGATCATTTCATTCCTCCTACTTGTTACTGCTCCACCATTTTTTACTTGAGAGGATAGGACAAAGAACAACTTCTCTACAGTGACCATTTCTTCATGAACTATTGTCTGCATTGATCTTTTTACTAGTCAATTTTTATTTTAATTAAATGCAGGGGCAAGCTGGATTTAAAATCGACATTGTCTTTTTTATTTATTTTTATTTTTTTATTTACCTCATGTCTGTATCCATGCTAGTGATTACATGAGTCATGTATCATCTTTTATCCATGTAGGGTACTGTGCCTTTGTTGATGCTGAACACGCTCTTGATCCAGCTCTAGCAGAAGCTATTGGTGTAAATACACAAAATCTGCTTCTATCACAGCCAGATTGCGGTGAACAAGCTCTTAGCCTTGTGGATACTCTCATTCGAAGTGGTTCACTTGATGTTGTGGTAGTTGATAGTGTAAGCAAGGATCCATTTTCACTTGCATTTCTCATGTGTCTACAGTTACCTTTGTTTTGGGCGAGGAAGTTTAAATGCACTTTTATTATCTATTATTGCTGTTCATTGCCCAGGTAGCTTGGAGATCATTGTATTCATTTCAATGTACCATGCTACTGTTGCCTGCTTGTTGAATTGTAATCTGTGTGGTTACTATGCTCAAACATATTGATTGTCTTTATCATTAGTTGTAAGATCTCTCATATATAGTAAAACATTTATTCCTGAATGCAGGTTGCTGCCCTTGTGCCAAAAGGAGAACTTGATGGTGAAATGGGTGATGCACACATGGCAATGCAAGCAAGATTAATGAGCCAAGCACTTCGAAAATTAAGCCATTCATTGTCTCAGTCACAGTGTATATTGCTATTTTTGAATCAGGTAGAGATTAAGTAATTTTAAATTGTAATCCTCTGTCCTCTCCTGTTAATGGCTGTTAAGAGAGATACATCTGATATGAACTACTGAAACTTAGAATGCCAAATTTTGTTATGAATTGGATATGTTTTCTTGAGAGTTGAGGAAGGTTTATGAACTGCTTGTGTGTAGTCTGTTAAATTATCAACATTATTTCCAATAATTTTTGGAAGCTGTTCAGATGTTTTTTAGAGCACTATAGACGTGCAATGTTCCTTGGCTCTTTCAGAAGAGCTTATTCTGTTTCCTTTGGTTGAAACAATTGTCAGTCTTAAGTTTTTGTCTGGATGACATTTTTTCAGGTGAGGGCAAAGATTTCAACTTTCGGATTTGGTGGTCCTACCGAAGTTACTTGTGGAGGTAATGCTTTGAAGTTCTATGCGTCGGTGCGCCTGAACATCAGGAGGACTGCATTTGTCAAGAAAGGAGAAGAGGTATGTAAAATGTAATCTATGTATAAACTTGCTTTGTCCTTGATAAGACGCATGGATGGCACTATGGCAGTAACACACCAACAGTCTAACATGGCCCTAAAAAAACCATTTTTCTTTGTGAAATAAAGTACAATTAATTTTTCATTTTATGGTCTTTGTTTATTCCACCTTATTCTGATTTGGGGTGATCTGGTGAGACGGCTGTTATGCATTAGAGATTTCCTGCTATAATCCTCGTGACAGCTTATTCTGGACTTCATACCTGTTGAGCTATTGAAGGTATTTAGTCTTAGCTTCAAGATTCATGCGACTGTATTCTAGCGATTTCCCCAATGCATGGACAAATGGTTCTGTTATCTCTTATTTGGAGTTTTGGACCAGTCGACAGGTGTCTGATGATGTCATGTATCTACTGTCTCGTCTGTGTGTGATATGAACTGGACCAATCTTCAAACAATTACACTCTTGTTCATTTGCCCAACTTTTTTAAAGTCTTAGTCATTTTCCAAATGCCTGGCAGTTTATAATAAGTGTAGGAGTTTATATTAAGCATAATTAAGATTTAATTGTAACTCTTTTGTGATCAAGAACTAATAAAATATCGTGGCAAATAGTGTATGAATTCCCTTAACTATATGCACTGTTTTATTCTGCAGATTGTCGGGAGTCAGGTCCTTGTGAAAGTCATAAAGAACAAGCACGCACCTCCTTTTAGAACTGCTGAATTTGAAATCGAGTATGGCCAGGGCATATGCAGGGATGCAGAGTTCATTAGTCTGGGTGTCAAGCACAAGCTAATAAATAAGCAGGGTGCTATGTACGCCTTCAACGGCCATAATTTCCGTGGGAAAGATGCAGTTAGAAAGTTTCTCATTGAGAATGTAAGAGAAAGAGATGAGCTTGAAACAACGCTTAGAGAAAAACTACTACATTCAACAGAGGAGGCTGTAGAAGGAGATGTCACTGAACCAGCAGAAGAAACAGTTCTGCCTGATGCAACTGATGAAGATGTAGTCACAGCCGCAGAAGCATAAGATATACAGAAAGTTCTTTTCTGGATGGCTTTTGGTGTCAGATAATTCAAGCAGCTTCTACTTCGGAGTAGTTGTGATCAAGCATGTGCAGGAGGTAATATAAGGCTCTGAATACGTAGAGGATTTTTGCTTGCAATTGTCAGGGTATACTTCGACCTATAAGTTAATATATCAGTGCTTAAGCTGGGATGGGTGAGTAGAGTTTTGGCGGGTCTCTAAGATTGGAGAGATTCTTAGCTACACCCAATGTATTATAGGAGTGAGGTTAGCTCTTTGAAATTTTGAATAGTGTATATTTCACTGATTTAAGACAGCTCAAATTTCCTGGTTTATGGTGGTAGCAAAGCTCAGTTGTGTATCATAGTATCAGGAGGAATATTATGAAGAATTTTGGCCTAAAATGCAGTGATTGGATTGACACACAGATAGCTTGTACAGTGCGATTTAATTTCTTACTAGGTTAGATTTTGTGTCATGCACGATAATTTTAAATTAATATTATATTAAATTTTTCGATTTCTATGTTATTTCATATCAATTGAATGCTAAAAAACAAAAAAATGGTAAGAATAATCAACACATATTGTTTTTGGCAAGTGTTATTGAAGTGTACATAGTTAATTATAGATTATTCATTCTAATCATACATTATTCAAGGAATTTATAAAAATATCACTTTTTTTTTTAGGAATATCATTTGTTTATTGGAAAAATTGATAAAAATAATCTCAACTTTTGCCGATTCGCTCAAAATAATCCCAACTTTGGATTATTTTTAAATAATCCGAAATTTGAGGGTCATTTGCTCAAAATGGTTCCAACCGGTCACCAACCTGTTATAGCAAGTCACGGTAACACGTGTCATCACATGAATGGTTGAAAAATTAAAAATTAAAAAAAAAAAAGAAAAGAAAAGAAAAACTTTAATAATTAAACAAAAACCCAGCCCCACCCACAACCACCGTTCCCACCACCAGCCATGACTTTCCCAAAACCACCCACCTCCGTCTCCGCCTGAAATCCCTCGTGTCAGCGCCCAGACCCTTCCTCCGGCGTGCCGGCGTCGTCGCTCCACTCCCGTATCACCTAAATCACCTATTCCGATCCTAAAACCACCATTATCAAGATCTGACACAACCGCCCATTCCACTCCCTTAAAAACGACTATCCCCTTGCAAAACCCTCCAAACGGCCATCCCCCACCCTCGAAACCCTAGTGACTAACGTATTGAGGGTGGGAGAGGGTCGATTAGGGAGTTTTTGCAGTGGGGTTGCTTTTTTTAGGTGTTTCGGGTATGAGTGAGGAGGTTTTCGGGTGGGGGTTTTGGTGGTTTAGGGGGTATGGGGAGTGGCAGCGCCAGAGTCAGTGCGGGGGAGAGGGGTTCTAGGCGCGGCGGCGGTTAGGGGAGGGGGATCGAGGTTTTTGGGCGGTGGGAGGAGGCAGCTGCCGGAAAGTTAGTGGTGGATGTGGTTGTTTTTTTAAAAAGTTTATTTAATTTTTTTTCAACTAATCATGTTATGACATGTGTACCTAATACCAAAAAAAAAACCTCTTTATTAGGTTACCGGTAACATGAGACTATTTTGAGCGAATAACCCTCAAAGTTCGTATTATTTAAAAATAATCCAAAGTTGGGATTATTTTGAGCGAATTGGGGAAAGTTAGGATTATTTGTATCAATTATTTATTTGATCTTTGCATTTCATTGTTAAAACTTGTAGCTTGAATAACATAATTTTGTTGAAAAATATATAAAATTGGAAAAAAATGGTAAAAACAATCTCAACTTTAAATTATTTTTAAATGATCCCAACTTTGGGGGTCATTCGCTCAAAATGATCCTAATTGGTTAATTAACTTGTTATAATATGTTAAGATGACACGTGCCACCGTTTAATTGGTTGAAAATGATATAAAAAAATATTTTTTAAAAAGAATTTTTTTATTAAAAAAAAAAAACAACCCCCAACCCGAAACCCCTAAAAAAAAAAACCCTCCTCCACCACTACGAAATCCCAAATTTGGCCTTCCCCCACCCTCGAAACTTCGTTGCCCACGGTTCCGAGGGTGAGAGAGGGTTGGATTTAGGGTTTAAAGTGGTGGGGGAGGGTTTTTTGAGGTTTCGGATTGGGTATTTGGGGGTTTCGGGTGGTGGGTTTAGGACCTGTCTCTTCAATTCAGTTCAATTCATTTTAGTTCCTAATTTTCCTTCTCTCATAAACAATTTAGTTTAATAAATCTAAACAGGCCCATAGTGGGGTAGGGGGAGTGGGGACAGGCCGACGTAGGAAAAGGTCGTCTGGGCGCCAGCGGGAGTGGGGGTGGGCTGGCTGTCGAAATGGTGAGGACTGTCGGGAGCCCGACTTGAGTGGTGGTGGCCAGTGGAGTTATGTGGGTTTTTTTCACCCTATCTCGCTGACACGTGTCACTTAATACAAAAAAAAAAGAAAAAAAAAACCTCTTTAACAGGTTACTAGTCACTTTGGATCATTTTGAGCGAGTGACCCTAAAGTTAGGATTATTTTAAAAAAAAATATCCAAATTTAGGATAATTTTTGCCCATTTTTCTGAGTTTCTAATGTTAAAATATAAACTCAATAAATTACCATGCTGCCTTGCCTGTCCATACTTATTTAATGTAATTTACTATTTTAATCCTAAATACAGACTCACTCCGTTTTGAAATACTTGCTCCACTTTTCTTTTTCGGCCATTATTAAATAGTTGCTCTATTTCCTTATTTGGAAAACTTTTACAATCAATAATATAATACTAAAACAGACACCAAGAATGACACGTGTCATTTCTTGGTGCTGTCATTTTCCCTCCAAAACCATCTTTCATCTTCTCTTGCCAAAAATGCTTTAAAGAATATTTATATAATATGATTTGTTGTTGGTTTTCTTATATCTTCTATGTATACACAATTAACTCAAATTTTATTCTAAATATTATAATTCGTATCTTTCTTGCCAAAATCTTTTAAAATAATATTTGTATAATATAATCGATTTCCTATTTGGTTATTTTTTTTGGGTAATTATACTTTTTTATATAATGAGATGCATTTTATATTGTGCTGGGAAAACTAAACTAATGTGACTATTTTCTTTTCTCCAAAAAAATTGCAAGATCACTTTGACTATCAGCTAAAATATTTAATCCCATTTTACCATATCACCTCCCTATTTTGTTTGTTTTTTCACTTCGTACGTACCATTGAATTAAGGATTAGAATATCAAACATTATTATTATTGTTGTAGTAACATGTATTGATTTTCAAACTATATCAATAATAACATACAACTTTAATTTATGCAAAATTAAATTTTTTGGTTAAATCCGTGCATCGCACGGGCACTAATCTAGTATTTAATTAATTTATCTCACTTAGTGGACCCACCATGATCATATTTTATCAATTTTATATTTTCTTTCCTTCAATTCTCTCCACTACTTTTGCTTTTTGCAATTTTTTATTTTTACACCTACTCCACTATCTCCATATTTTATTACTTTCTCCAATTTCTCCTAAAACTTCGCGCACGGAGAAATGAACCAATTATTTAAAAAATGGAGGGAGTTAAATTTGTACCGAGTATTACGTATTTTCTCACCATGAAAACGCCCCGTATAATCTATCCGAATGTTAATTGGATAGTTAAATCGGTATAGAATTCCTAAATCCTAATGGAGTGGAAACTTCAAGTTAACAAAACCAGGTGAAACCACAAACCGCCAAACTCAAAACCCCAATCTCACATATAAAACGTTTTTATTCAATCATAATTCATTAACAAGGGTTTTTTATTTCCTATTTTGAAACCCCAAAAAAATTCGTAAAACCTTCGAACTTCGATTTTCTGCAACAATGGCGTCTCAGGAAAAAATCAATGGCGACAATTTCGAAACTTTGACGTATATCTCTCTCGTATCAAAGGTATGTTCTGAACTCGAAACTCATGTCGGTGTTGGCGACAAAGTTCTCGCCGAATTCATCACTGATCTAGGTCATAATTGTGAGACAGTCGATGAATTTGATAGTGAATTGAAGAAAAACGGTGCTGAAATGCCTGATTACTTTGTTAAAACTTTGTTAACGATTATTCATGCTATTTTACCTCCTAAACCTAAGAATAAGGGTTTTGATGGGAAGGGTGATTCCAGTTTTTCTGGGTTGTCGATTGCTGATGGTAAAGCTAGGGTTAAGGAATTGGAGAGGGAGATTGAGGCCGAGGCGGAGGAGCGGCGGAGGAAGGAGGGTGATAATAAAGATGGGGGTGAGACGAGCCGGGATCGGCGCGATAGGGATAGAGATAGGGATAGGGACGGTGGTAGAGGTAGAGGTAGGGATAGGGATACGGATAGGGATCGGGGTACTCATAGGGATAAAGAAAGGGGTAGAGAGAATGGTAGGGATAAAGAAAGGGATTGGGATAGGGATAAGAGAGGAAGACATGATAGGCAGGAGAGGTATAGGGAAGGTGATAATGAGCGGTACGATGATCGACATGGGAAGGAAGGGCGTGTGGTGGAGGAACGGCGTAGGAGAGATAGGTATGAGAATGGGAGTGGTGATGAGGAAGGGGGTGATAGGAGGGGAGGTGGTAGCAATCGGAGGAATCAGAGGCCGGAGACTGATGAACTTGAGTTGTTGACTCGGGTTTATAAGGGAAAGGTTTCCAAAGTAATGTCAATGGGGTGCTTTGTTCAATTGCACGATTTTAAGGGTAAGGAGGGGTTGGTTCATGTTTCTGAGATAGCAAATAGGCGGATTGCTGATCCTAAAGATGTTGTGAAGAGGGGTCAAGAGGTTTATGTGAAGGTGATTTCAGTTTCGGGCCAGAAGTTGAGTTTCTCAATGAAGGATGTGGATCAAGATACTGGGAAAGATTTGCTCCCTCTGAAGAAGAAGAGTTCACAAGACGATACATTAAGGGCGAATCCTAGTAGTGGAATAGGGTCAAACAAGAGGATAGGTCTTTCTGGGATTCCGTTAGGTGAAGAGAATGTGTCTGGTTCTTCACGTCGCCCTCTGAAGCGTATGAGTTCTCCAGAAAAGTGGGAAACACAGCAGCTGATTGCGTCAGGGGTTCTGAGTGTGAGGGAGTTTCCCAGTTTCGACGATGAAGGTGATGGGATGCTTTATCAGGAAGAAACAGCTGAAGAAGAGCTTGAGATAGAATTGAACGAAGATGAACCTGCTTTTCTGCAGGGCCAAACACGATACTCTGCTGACATGTCACCTGTTAAAATCTTTAAGAATCCAGAGGGCTCCATGAGCCGTGCTGCTGCTCTGCAGTCCGCTCTTACAAAAGAAAGAAGAGAGGTGCGGGAGCAACAACAGAGGACAATGCTTGATTCAATTCCAAAGGATCTTAATCGTCCTTGGGAAGATCCAATGCCAGAAACTGGGGAGAGACATCTTGCACAGGAGTTGAGAGGTGTTGGCTTATCAGCATATGATATGCCAGAATGGAAAAAGGAAGCTTATGGTAAGGCTTTGGCATTTGGCCAGAAGTCCAAGCTCTCTATCCAGGAGCAAAGGAATAGCTTGCCCATCTACAAATTAAAGAAAGAGTTGATCCAAGCTGTGCATGATAACCAGGTTTTGGTTGTGATTGGTGAAACAGGATCTGGGAAAACTACCCAGGTAACTCAGTATCTTGCAGAGGCAGGTTACACCACTAGAGGTAAAATTGGGTGTACCCAGCCCCGTAGAGTGGCAGCAATGTCAGTAGCCAAGAGAGTTGCTGAGGAATTCGGTTGTCGATTAGGGGAGGAAGTTGGATATGCTATCCGATTTGAGGATTGTACTGGTCCAGATACCGTGATTAAATATATGACAGATGGTATGCTTCTTAGGGAGATTCTGATTGATGAAAATCTCAGTCAGTATTCAGTTGTTATGCTTGACGAAGCTCACGAGAGAACAATACATACAGATGTCCTTTTTGGGTTGCTCAAACAGCTAATTAATCGGAGGCCTGATCTTCGTTTGATTGTCACCTCTGCTACACTGGATGCAGAGAAATTTTCAGGCTACTTTTTTAATTGTAATATCTTCACTATCCCTGGCAGAACCTTTCCTGTGGAGATATTGTATACCAAGCAACCTGAGACTGATTACCTAGATGCTGCTTTAATCACAGTGCTACAGATTCACTTGACAGAGCCTGAAGGTGACGTTCTCCTTTTCCTTACCGGGCAGGAGGAAATTGATTTTGCGTGCCAGTGTCTTTATGATAGAATGAAAGTTCTTGGCAAAAATGTTCCTGAACTGATAATTCTTCCAGTTTATAGTGCCCTTCCTAGTGAAATGCAATCTAGGATCTTTGATCCTGCCCCTCCTGGGAAGAGAAAAGTAGTTGTGGCTACGAATATTGCTGAAGCTTCTTTGACCATTGATGGGATATTTTATGTGGTTGACCCGGGATTTGCAAAGCAAAATGTATATAATCCGAAGCAGGGGCTTGATTCTCTTATTATAACCCCAATTTCACAAGCATCAGCCAAGCAACGAGCAGGTCGTGCTGGGCGTACGGGGCCTGGGAAATGCTATCGTCTTTATACAGAGAGTGCATATCGAAATGAAATGTCTCCCACCTCAATTCCAGAGATTCAGAGAATCAATCTTGGAATGACTACGTTGACTATGAAAGCAATGGGAATTAATGATTTGCTGTCTTTTGATTTTATGGATCCTCCTTCTCCTCAAGCACTTATTTCTGCTATGGAGCAATTGTATAGTCTGGGAGCTTTGGATGAGGAAGGCCTTCTGACCAAATTGGGTCGGAAGATGGCAGAGTTCCCCATGGAGCCCCCATTGTCGAAGATGCTTTTGGCCAGTGTGGACCTTGGCTGTAGTGATGAGATTTTGACCATAATTGCAATGATTACGACAGGCAATGTGTTCTACAGACCTAGGGAGAAACAAGCACAAGCAGATCAAAAGAGGGCCAAATTTTTCCAGCCTGAGGGTGATCATCTAACACTGCTTGCTGTCTATGAGGCCTGGAAAGCGAAAAATTTTTCTGGACCATGGTGCTTTGAAAATTTTATCCAGTCCCGATCTTTGCGTAGGGCACAAGATGTCAGGAAACAACTTCTCAGTATTATGGACAAGTAAGCCATCTTAACTCATGATATTTCTTTTACCTAGTTTTGCTCTGTTCATATACACTCAGACAGGCACATTAAAAAAAAAAAAAAAAATCATTTGTAAAATATTGTATTAGTTGAATGCATAGGGGAGAAACAATTAAACAAAGAGGTAGAAATGAGCATTAGTTCAGTCAACCCATTAGATAAGATGGGTATCATTAATTGAATAATAGTATGTATTGTGACATTTTATGTTGTGTCATTCTGGTTAAATTTAAAGTTGTATTGCTATAGCTATAAACAAACTTATTGTGGGAGAGAATAATTCTTTTGGGCCTTGGATGGTGGAATTGGGAGATTTTTTTTTCTTTGTTGAAATTAATTTTGAATGGAATGGGATTGCTACATCTTTTCCATATTCCTTGAGTTTTATAATTTTTTGTTAGCAGTCAGTATTTTTTAAACCGCAAGTTGATTTTATTACAAGTTCTGAGATTGTTTCTTAATATGGAATCTGATTCATTGTAGCCAGAGAGAGTATCATACTTTTGGGTCAAATGTGCTTGTGGTGATACTCTTCATCTTTTTGGATCTGTTACTTGGGTTTAAGTTTTTTTAAATATTTAAATCTTGCTTTTGCTGGTTCAGTTTTTTGGATTTGATGCTATTGAAATACTGATACAGTTAGCATACTTTTCAAGGCCAAACATATTATATTTGTTTCACTAAATTGTATGAATTTCTTTTCTTAGGTATAAATTGGATGTTGTGAGCGCTGGGAAGGACTTTACCAAAATAAGAAAAGCAATCGCCGCTGGATTTTTCTTTCATGCAGCCAGGAAAGATCCGCAGGAGGGTTACAGAACGCTGGTCGAAAATCAGCCTGTTTACATCCATCCTAGCAGTGCGTTATTTCAGAGACAACCAGATTGGGTGATCTACCATGAATTGGTTATGACCACAAAAGAATATATGAGGGAAGTGACTGTTGTGGATCCAAAGTGGCTTGTTGAGTTGGCTCCTAGATTTTTTAAAGTTGCAGATCCCACAAAAATGAGCAAGCGGAAGCGTCAAGAACGCATTGAGCCACTTTATGATAGATATCATGAGCCTAATTCTTGGCGTTTGAGCAAAAGGCGTGCTTAATTTTCTCTTCGATTTTCATAACAGGTCTCCTCAATGCACCCTTTGAATGTATGTTTTTGAGTTAACTCATGTAATGCCAATATCTGCTTCACTTTTCTTTCTATAGAAGATACATCTCTCTGTAAAATTTTGGAGTTTCCATCTCTTTTATTGAAATCAGAAGTTTTTGTCACTTGATATTGTTCTGTACTGTGTTTTACTTGGAAAATTTTCAACTAACTATACAGCTTTATGTAAATTATATAATTTGCCAATGCAGAATCTTATGTTTGAATTTGAAAGAGCTGTGTTTTTACCCTGTATAATGAAAGGCCAGATGTATATGTAAATTTCTGTTGGAATGTTGGTTAAACTGCTAGTGCATATGGACGTCATTTTACTTTTTTTGTTGGAGTTTGTTTGAGCTGCTTTCAGTGGCTTATTGCTTTTCTCTATGAGTCTTCGATTGATGTGCTTTGTGGCATATAAGAGGGTAAGACACTCAAGTGTTTTAATCATTTTGTTTTCCTTTTTTTTTGTTTGTTATTTTGTTTTTGTGCCTTTTATGAAAGATGGATCTCTGGAATCCTTGTTCTCCTTTTCAGGGGGGCATGGATACCACTTGTTTGACATATGATTATGTGTTCAGTGTTGCTCATGTATCATTACTTGAAAGTTGATCAGTAAGAATGTCTGGCTGGATCCTATTCTTATCGGATTTGCCATACAGGCAAGGTGTTTTCTGGTTTCAAGTTGTACACTTTTATTATGAATACTATATGCTTCAGGGAAATTGTGATTGACATTATGCATATCCTATCTCGAGGTTCATGAAGAGTGAAGGATCATTTTGCAGCTTAGGAGTTCCTTTCAAATGATAATCACTTTATCAGTATAACTCTCTGTAGACTAATAATTAGACTGTCTAGTGTCCTGTGGAACTGAATTTGGAATGAGCAAAAAGAATATTGAATTTTACTTGTGGAATTGAATATTTACTTCAACTTGAAGTGAGAGGTTCTTGGTCTATGCAGCTGATCTTATCCTTTTGGGAATAAGGTTTTAATTTTGTTTGTTTGTTTGAATTTGGGATTTACTGTTGTGCTGCTAGATAAAATTCGCTGATATAAGTAGGTTTGGTGATGACTGGATAACAGATTCATGATTCTTGAAGTTTGTTCACAGAATGTAGGAAATGCTTCAGGAAGGTCACCAAAATGGGTTTTGCTTGAACAGGAATTTGCTGATATTTTGTACAATTCTGTATTCTTGAGGTATGGCTCTGCCTTTGGGCATGAATTGCTAAAGCCTTATTATGCCAACTCTATCATATTTTAGTACGAAGTATGCTATGAATGGTTACTTCTTTTTTTCTTTCATATTTAATGTTTCCCTTTTGTTCTTTCAAAAAAAAAAAAAAAAAATGTTTTCCTTTTGTTTGTCATGTAGTTACATTGCATTTATGTTTTTGTCCTGATGGCATACTTTGGAATAAGTCCACATAAACTGTCCAAACATTTTGATGCATCATGAAAGACCTCCCTCCCCCCCCCCTTCCCCCCTTCCCTTTCTCTCTCTCTCTCTTTTTTTTTTTTTTTCCTTTGTTAATGTCACATTAATATTTCCTTGGATTCTGATGCCACACCAACTAATAAATTCTTGAGTAGATCATTACCCACACCCCTTTGTATGGGCATTCTTCTTGAGCATAAATGGTTTCTTACTCTTGAGCTGGTTGTATAATAATTGATATATAATCAGATATTTAAAAAGCAATTGCTACAAGTGAGGACCTGATTAGTTATGAAAGAAAAATGTGTACGCTTTTTTTTTTTTGGTTACATGCCTTTTCCCCGTAGTTAGTAATGAAGAAATAAGTTGTGCATCATAATTTTGGAATAAAACATGGAAAGTAGTTCTATTGATGATAAATTTACTTGACTGGAATCAGAAGCTGCACTAATTCTTTGATATGAAATCTGAAACAATACAAGTTTGGCTCTGTTACAGATCTGAATTATTAGGTGGTTTTACTGGAGAGAATAAAACTACAATATACCTCCTTTGTGTCTCATATGTCATTTTTTGGTACTCTGTCTAGCTGTTATTGCAGTCCTCTTCTTGTGAGGGGGTATGGTAGTAGTGTTTAATCAAATGACTGTTCCCATATATGTTAAGAATTTTTAGGTATATTTATGTTACTAAGTACTAAACTGTGCACTAGATGGGGCATGGAATGTGTGGGGTATTCATGAGGCCCTATCGTTCAAATTGTACTAAATAAAAGTTAACTGACTAAAACACTAATTAGTACCCTGTGCGTTCTTTTTATTTTTTTTACTTAGTTCTGTTTTTTCCTTTATGGGTAGCTTGCCCCCATTTCTTTTGTCTGAAAGTTTTGTTGAATATCAAGTGCCAAGTCTCCAATATGAAAGTTCTTACTTTGTTGGGGAAAGTAGAAACCACTTCATATGAAATTTAGAATATTGCTGTTGGAGAGATTCAAGGTTTGGAACACAAAACTAAGAAGCATCAAGCATCTGTGGTTTTCCAACAACCTAAGAAAAGATTATTGTGAGAATTAGATACTACTGTCTTCAGAAATCGATAATTAGTTACATGGGCTTTCACTCACTTTCTTGAGTTTTATTCTTGGTTTTTTTTTTTTTTTTTTTTTTTTTTTTTTTTTTTTTTGATAAATTCCTTTAATTTTTCTTAGAGCTCTTTCCTTTACTCACTTTACTCAACTTTTTATAAACTCTTTTAAATGATGATTTTGTTCTGTCCTTTTCTTTATATCATACAATTCCTCATGATGATTCATGTTAGCTGACCTCAAATCATTTTGGGACTAAAGCTTTGCTGTTATTGTTGTTGTTGGGTTTTCAATCCCTTTCAGTGTACGGAATTAAGCTAAGGCTACTGAGATGGTAATAAATATTAAGGGTTATATATTATTCTCCTAATTTGGAAAAACTTCTATCTTCTAAGCTTATTATCAGATGCTTTTGTTTGTATGCTGTTCTGTCAACTATAGACCAAATATTGAACTTAATATTGAACTTGCACTGATTGAACTTCTCTTAGATGAAAGATGTTGATTGGTCTCTCACTTTTTTACTAACCATAATGAGTATGGCTCATTGAGTTTACTTTGGCGTGCAAAAGGAGCTATTTCTTTTTGTAGGATCATGTAATTATCTTATTCAGTTTAATTGCTTGATTTTTTTTGGCTTAAACAATGAGTCTATAATGGAAAATGGGTGTGGATTTTGGGATTCTTACCCTTGCATTTCTGATTGTATGGCTACAGACTTCAGTATGTGTGGTTAGCATTGAGACTGTAATTGGATGATACCTTGCAATTGAGTGGCATCCTAAAATGCCCCTTTTTCCTTGGGGATCTGTAGGAAATGTATAATCTGGAGCATATCAGGCCGCTTTTAAAAATATATTTCCGAATCGTCCTTCCTTTTTCTAGCTTGTTTGAGATGTATAATGTCACTTATGAAGTCATGAGTATTGTTCAGCAAAATTTGTCTGCATATTACAGTCTTGGTGGTATTGGTGTCAGTACTCAGTAGGATCTTAGATTTCTTGAAGTTCTAGTTACTGTTTATCAAGGTTATAAGCTGAGTGTTAGAATTCTTAGATTTTTTTACTTGCATGTTTATCACTACCACTCCTTACTTTTATTCTTGGTACCCTTTTAAAACTCTTAAATTTTACATTTTTACTTGGATGCTCTTTCTTTGTCGGACGGTTCCTTAAAATGATTCATGTTAGCTGACTCCAAATTATTTTGGGACTGCTATTGTTGTTGTTGTCGTTGTATTATTATCAATTTTTTCTTGGATAAAGGCTCTATATCTTTTCCATTAATGTTGTCACACATTTGTGTTAAATGGGTGGGTAGTACTCGGGTAGTGTTTGACTTTAAATGGTGTCATATTTTTATTTTTTATTATTTAAATTATTTTCTTCTTAGTATTCCATTCAATAGCTATACTTCTGTCAGCCTGACAAATAGTGTCTCAATATGTATTACAGTGGCTGAAGTAAATCATTGAGCTTACATTTATTGAAATTTAGAGATGTTTCTCTAGCTCAGACCATCTCCAAGTCCTTTTTGTTGCTGACGTTTTGTCTGAAATTGATTCTATAAGCTGAATGTGCTCTTTTTCAATGGTATATGGTGTCGTGCTGGATTCTTCCTATCAAGGACACATTTGGTTGTGAAATTCTGATGAAAGTTATTAGAGATAATTTGGTGGAGGGAAGCAGGAATGATAGGAATGATTGGATTACTGAAGTGACATTGGTGGGGTTCACATCATTTGAAGTTTCTGCACCCCAACACAGCTCTTTGAAATCAAAGGAGGTTAGTGACAAAGTAGATCCAATATATTCCTGTTTCTTAGTAGTTTCCTTGATGCATTGTTTTTGGACATCAACTAATGGGGTGTGACCACCACTTCCTCCACGCTGCCTCTTGGAAGAATAAAGATTAACTAGGAAGAAATTTTGTACATTGGAAAAACATATTACCCTTTGAATTCTAGGCATACTGTGGAATTGTAGAAAAGAATTTAAGCAGGGTCCCATAATCTCATTATTGAGTTGGAGAAGGTGATTATAGTGTTGATAGTTTCCATGCTTTGTTTTTTCTTGTGGTGTCTTGCTGTAGCCTGTAGGGCTTAATTTCACCTTTTGGAAGCCTGTGGAGTCTACTTAAACTCGATTTAATACTACTCTCTCCGTCCCTCTAAGGTTGTCCCATTGGGCCATTAGAGTATATTTTTAAGTTTTAGTTGGGTGGAGTTTATGCGAGAGAAAACTGGTGAGTTCAAAAGTAATGTATGTGAGAGTTATGTGGCAGTCTCTCATGACCGTTTATGGTATGGGCCAAACGTAAAGTAATACACCAAAAAGAAAATTGGGGCAATCTTAGAGGTTCAGAGGGAGTACTATTGTTTACTCTAAGGGCCATTATTGAATTTACTTTAGTTACTGACAACCTTAAGCAGTACAGCCCCTGTGATTATGGCAGACTGGAGTTAGTTGAACATCCCAAAAATTATTTTTTTTGTTTAACCTTTTTTTTTGTATGTTCCACGATTACATGGTATGTGCTCACTATGTTGGCATCATCCATTGTATCTACTTAATCATTGTTGACATTTTTGGCAGGAGGAAAGTCTAGACATATTTGTTGCCTCTTGTATTATTGCATGCTTCTTTGCGTAAGACACCTTTGTTGCTTCTGTTAGGTTGCTAACCTTTGATAATTCCGAGAGCATTGCATTGTCATGTCCTTGAATTAATGGCATTGGCCGCTCTATGGTTTCTACTTTGGATTGGGTTTGTGTGTGTTCATAATAATACTCTTACTTATTTGACTTTACAAATCCAAAATTTGTTAACTTTAACCATATATATATAAATATAAGAGTCATCACATGAAATCTTATTAGATTTGTGTCAATGTATATTTTAATATATGAATATTTTACAATTTTTTTCGTCAATGGTTAAAGGTAATTTTTGTAAACTGCTTAAAGTCAAATGTTAACAATTAATCTTAATTACTACCTCTGTTTTATATTATTTGTAACGATTAGACATTTTTCGTCTCTACTTTATGTCAAATCGTTGCAAATAATATGAAATGGAGGTAGTATATTAGTTGTATTATGTTGATGTTGTAGTAGTCTTAATAGATATGATTGGCTGATAATAATAGACTTGTCAAATTATCTAGGAAGTCATAGCCACTCGTAGAGTCGTAGGAACATATGCTTGTTTATTGGTTGGAATTTATAGATGGCCCGTTTAGATTCGTTGGTGGAAACTGGAAAGGTTCCTTGAGTCCTTTTCAATTTCATGTCAAAATAATAAAGTTAATACTTCGTAATATTTATGAGATTGAAGTCTGGTTGGTAAATGATAATCTAGGTAATATCAATGAAAGGGACTCTAAATTTTTGCCAAATTTGAAGTTTTCAGTTGTATTACATGCTGTTGTCTTCCAAACAGTTGGTAAGCTTAGACTAATTATTTGTTTGGGAAGCTGTCAAATGGGTATGAATCTTGTATACATGGGCTCTAATGTACGAAGCATGTGTGATTACGACGAGGAAGTTTATAACTATTTACTCTATTTTTGTAAAGGGTACCTATATTCCCCCATAGTTGCTATAATATCTTGCGGATTAACTATTTTTCGATTTTGTCCATATTACTATTAGTTTTGTTAGTAATTGCATGAGTATCCGTCTTTGATTTTCACCCTTTTTCAATTTCGGACATCGGTTTTGCTATCTATGACCTTAATCACCTTATTAATGTTCCTCCTTGATTTTTTGTTTGTTGTCGCAGGTATAGATGTTGGTATGTAAAATTTGGAGGCAAATGACATAAGAAACTGGCATGCCAAAGGTTTAAATGGCACTGTTGCTGCTCTATTGATATTACTGCATGCCTGCACTCAAGCCCACAACGTCGTCTGCAGCCATCCACACCCACAACCACACCCTTACTGCCTCAATTTTTTAGTAACCAACCATCCACCTCCGTTTTGGGCCTCGACCATTATTATTTATTCCCTCCGTTTCTATTAAGGATGACGATTTTTTTTTTGAAGTTCCACGTCGGCTATGAGTTGGTCAGAAACTAGTAACTACTGTAGTTGGAAAATTATTTGGGGGGTTTGTGTCACTTGTTTGGACATGAATGTTGAACCAGAATTAAAGAGGTTTGAATTATACTTGTCTCTTTGAATTTTGAATTTGACTCACTTTTTCTTTGCTGGACTTTGTCCCACGAAACTACTAGTCGCGCCCCCAAAACTCATTTGCCAATTAGGCAGTCAATTTGGGCAACATCTATATTTCCAATTGAAGGGACCATTATTTTATTTCTAGCCTATCTCTTGTTCAAGTGTTTCCGACGAATTATTAAGTGTTAGCATAATTTTTTATTTCAATAAAATGGTAAGTAGGGCTTGTTGATTAAAAGTAAACAAAAAAGTATTAGAAGTGAATAAATAGATCAATATAGGTGAGATGAGATAAACTTTTGTAATGAGGATAAGAGATTTGGGTGAAATAAAACTTTTATTAGCGGATGGTGAGAGTTTTTCAACTCTAACTACGAGTACTATTTTTTTCCCCCCCTTTTATTAACACCTTTTTTTCGGTTACTTGTCTAATATTGGGGACACAAGCCACATTAACTTAGGTTATCTCTTGGGCCAATAATTAGTTAATCCATTAATTTAAAGCATGTTCCTTGTAAGAGTTATTAATATAGGGCAAATAAGTTATAATAACTTAAGCTGTCACTCAGGCTATTAATTAATTAATCTTTTAAAGCATGTTCCTTGTAAGAGTCGTAATAAAATTGTACATTCTTTTTTTGACCTTCATAACTCGAATGTTAGAAAGAGATTAAACAAAAACACATCAAAAGTTGGGCATTTGATTGAAAATCTCTTCACTTGAAATAAGGAGATTTGACCTGAATTTCATAAGATCTGATTTGGTCTGATCTGAACTTGTATTATCTAGTCTGATCTGATTTAATAATTTAACTAAACTTTTAGTGCATTTTAATACTAGTCTATAAAGAAAAACATTATCAAAATGGATTTTGTCTATTATAAACTTTTCAAATATGTCATTTTCATAATTTTTTTAATAAGCAATTGATGATATTTAGCAATAAGCAAATGATTATTAAAAGTTCTAATCTAAATGTTTCTGGTTTGGTTTGATTTGAATTTATTAAGAAATAAGTAATAAGTATATGAAACAAGTTGAAGAGAACAAAGTCGTGTATGAAAAAATCAAAATATGCGGGTTTAATTTGGGTCTTTTGACCGGAAAAATGGAAGATTAGGTTATGAATAATGTATTTAAAATGGAAAATATTACAAGTTAAAATAAAACCCAAAAATAAGAAAAGTCGGAAGATTACTAATGAACGAAAAGAGCAAATATAATGTTCTACGTTAGGCTTAATTATCTAAGTTGTTTTCCAAACTTATTTTCTTGAAATATATAAGTGAAAATAAGGTGATGTAAACATAACATATGTACGTGACAAAGACTTTGTGATTGGAACTTGATGAACCTTTTCCAATTCCCTATTCGTAGGTTAATTGTCTTCTTATTATAAGAAAACACATATAGACGATGAAAATTTTGTTTAGACCTTCATGCAGGTAAACCCTACTTATTCATTTTCCACTAAAAAGTAATGGAAAAAAAAAGACTTTTTCCATTATCTTTTAATTGCGTTGTGTGGGAATGCACAATATTTATATTTAGTAGCTGATAAAGATAGAGAGGGAGATAAAAAGAAAGACCTGGGTAACAAAGAGAGAAATAGCTAGAATCCTTGGTCAAAAGAAGTAGTGTTTCAATTAATTTACAACATCTTAAAAGGAATGCGTTGTGATTTAAAAAGAAAGAAGAATTAATTTGGATGCTAATTAATTTGAATGTTAAGCTATGATTTTGAGTACATTAATACAGAGTTTTAAAGGTTTTCAAAAAATAAAAAAAAAAACAAATAAATAAAAAAAATAAAAAAAATAAAAATACAGAGTTTTAAAGACTCCACTTTCTAAGAAATTACTCCTAATTGTTATACAAGAAATCCCCCCTACTTGGAAAATTCTTGCATTATAACAAATTTATGGTGATGAGTTTAGGAGGTCTAACAATTTCATGATATATTTGTGTGTTTGTAAGGAAACATGTTGCTCATGCTTAATTCACATATCGAATCAAAATCAATATCCTAAATACTCTCAATTACATGAAATAATAATTTGTCGCCGTAATCACTTACTTACGTGGAATTAATACTAACACCACCCCAAAAATGTTGTTGAATGAATGGGTGTAATAGCTAGCAATCAAAATGACAAAATAATGTTATTGTCAATGACGTCAAGAGGCCAAATCAGCAAGAAGTCTTCGAATTGCTTCAATGAAAGCAGATTCATCCCATTCTTCTCCCTACATACAAGTAATTTAATCATGAAGGGTCAATTTTTGATGATTATATATAGTTCGTCATTTTTCTTAATTATTTAGTTTATAATAAAGTACTAACAAATCACATGCACAAATTATTAAATTCTAGGCCAGTCCATAGTACATATTTTATGGTCATTTTTTTGGCGTGAAGACTGATAAGTCATTTAGTCATTTATAGTATAATAAGGAAATGGTGAAAAAACAATTTGTTAATTAGACATGTTAATAATTTGTGCATTACATAACATAAAAAACCTAATTGAAAAGAATTTCATCATTGAATGTTTGAACATGTATTGTATGAAGTGTTGAGTAATAATCACTTGAATGTCGTAAGAACTTTCAATTAAACTTCAATAATAATTCAATACTCATTGTTTGAAGGTTTAGAGTATCTATACGACTTTACTGTGATATAAGCATACTTCAAATCTTAATGTTGCTCTCAATAAAATTTTATTTTAATAGAATTCAATACAAAATGAATTTAATATTCTCTTGATAAATATATAAGAGAAACCACTTTTATTTGATGAGATCCATCCTTTTTGATTCATTTGACAAGTGATTTTAAGATATCAACTTTTAAAAAAAATTATAATAAGTTTTAAAGATAAGGATTTATTGATTGTTCAAATAATGCATTTTAAAAAGCAAAACAAGACAAAATGGTAACATATCATACAAAAAAGATAGTATCAATCTACTAATAAATTTAGAGAATCTAGGAACACAACTGATAATAATGTTTCACTCAATTTTTTTAGGTTTCAGGTAAGGTTAGTGACCACAATGGACTAACTTCACAGTGATCCCCTTGATATGCTTCAAAAGGATCATATTAATTTTTTTTTGAAACAAACTAAATTGTTGATTGAATATATTATATCTATTAAAAAGAATGAAATATATGATTATTTGGCTTATTTTTGATTGATATATGTGAAGTTATTTTTAAGTTACTTACGTTGCATCTCACCATTACAAATAGATTGTAGCTAACAAATGGAGTACCAAAAATGCCGGTGTGACAAATCCAGTTACGCGTGCAGTGGTTTTTATAACCATTATGTCCATTAGAGGTGCTCTTAATTTGAACAATATAATATTTTGAGAAAATCATTTACCTTAAATTATATCTATACTAATAACAACTTTTACATAACATATGACTACTTGATTCTAAATTTAAGACGATTAAAATTTAACATTCTTAATTTTAACTCAAAACTCCAAACTCAGTCCTTATAATATTCCTTCAACTCAGTCCACGACATTGGACCTCCCCCGCCCCCTCATAAGACTAAGTCAAATAAATCTGATTTCTTCAACACTTCAGCTATATAGTTTAATTATCCATCAATTAAGATAATAATAACATAACTTATGCAAAACAAAGTACCCACCATCAACTAACACTTTAACTTGCTACAAGTTATTGTCACCATCAAACTATCTAATACGTAGTAAAAGCAGCTATTCTGTACTTCTAGAATTATTCAAACTATATATATTGCTACTTTGCTGTATTATATCATCACCAACTTGATCCATCAATACATTTTCTAAAATCATTTGATCAAATATATAATATAGAACTCATAAAACTATAAGTTTGCCGAGTAATATAATATTACTCTATTCGTCTTTAAATAATTAATCCATTACTATTTAAACTTTCTTTTTCTTCTTTTTGTTGGTTTGTTGCTTTACTATCCGATCTTTGATTTGAAAAAAAAAAAAAAAACTCTTACGTTGGTCTTAACTCGATCACTAACCCCTATTAATTGTATCGTTCAAACTCTCGTATTATTAATCAAAATGCATTGTCATTTTCTCTATTTTTAAGTAGCGTATCTATGAATTAAATACTATCAACTATCGATTACCTTAATTACATAAATTATAAAAGTAATTTAATAAGAGAGTTCATATTGCTTACCAAACTTATATATATTCTAGACTTCTAGATTCATTATTCAAACTACATTTAATAATGCAATTACTAATAATATATTGCCAACTTGAATGCATTGTATAATACATCTATGCTAAATATATGACATGCAATGATAGTTATAATTAATTGCATGCATGCAAATAAAAACAAAACTTTTATACGTTATTAGTACCTCAATTCTCAGCCTAAATGTGACCCAATTTGTAGGAAATTGATTATTAGTTGATGATGTAGTTTCTTGATGAGTTTGAGCTTCAATTGACACCATTGTTGCTTCTTTGACTTGCTTAAGAAGCTCTAACACTCTAATAACCAAATCCGGTACCGAAGTTTCCATCCTCAATATTACTTGCAAGTCCACCATTCTTCCTCTTGATGTTGATTCTGAAACCGGTGTAACCCTAATGGTTAGTCGTTCGTTGGTTGAGACGTCTAAACTTGTTGTATTTTTTGATGTAGGCTCGTTCTTCCTCGTTACGAGTTGTGCCTCCATGAGTTGGTTCCTTTTGTTAAGCTCCGAGAGTTGAGCTTTCAAAGAGCTCAAGTACTCTTTTGTAGTTCTTAATACTGAGGCTTTGTCTTTCTGTAAATAATTCATGCAACATTATATTAATTATATATACTTATACCATAATATAATAAGATTGTAATTCTTAATATACATTGAACTCTTTGTTATTATTTTTTCAAGCAAGCTTATCTTAATTAATAAGCTTAAATTGCTTTCTACTAATGTTGATTTTTTGTTGTTGTTTAAAGAGTTACAAGGGCATGGTGATGAGATCCTAGAGAACGGTTAACTTAGATAGGCGTTGTATATAATCCTAGAGATGGCCTATCTAAGTTAGTCGTTCTGTATCTAGCGTTTCTTATTCTAGTTTTTGTAGTAGTGAGAATCGATCCCAAGAAAGCTCTAATTTAAGAAAATGCCCTAAAAATCTAGAAATACAAAGCTATAATCATTAAGATTCACAAATTAAAGCTTTAATGTATATATGTTTTTATTTTGTAAATGGTAGTCATTTTAAGGATGACTAACACACGAAATTGAGGATTGTGTTCTTACCTTGGTGCCGGGAGGGAGCAAGGTTCTTAAAGCTTGGAAACTCTCATTGATTTTTTCTCTTCTTTTCCTCTCAGATATCATGTGGTGCAACTGATTGCTTGTAGGGCGACCGGGCCCTTGTGACGAAAGCTCTTGAATCCTCCTAAAATCTATCCCTCTATAGAAGGCAATAGAGCGTTTTTGCAAGGTTTGCCTCCTCAAATCAAGCCTCTTTTGAGTTGAACTCGATCCTGAGCACGAGCTATGATATCTCGTAAATGCACTTGCCCTTTGCCTTACTTGATAACCATATGGACAACTTTTCTCACCACCAGTTGATGATGAAGAAGGAGATGACAAGATTGCTAAGTACGCCTTTGTTAAGGCGGCGTCAGTGGTTTCTGCTGTAGGGAAAGGAATGTTTTGTAGCAAAGGATGATTAATTTGAGACGCATTAACAGAAGATGTTGCAGTATTTGTTACTGTCGTCGTTGTAATAGGGATCGATTGCGTGTTTATTGTCCTATGTTGATCAACTATGCTAGGGTAAGTCTCCCTAATAACAGCTGCAGGTTGTTCTGGTTGAAGGTGGAAGCTTGAAGAACTCGCAAAGTTGTAAAAGAGTGAGGTGTATTCAGGACTATCCATTGATTGAGAAGAAGAGGATGAAGGCTTGTTTTGTTGATCTGTTGGCCTCGGAAACTCCATCGTCGAAAATAAGCTTTGTATCTTCATCTCCAAATTCTATTATCAAATAACATATAAACGTACATTAATTAGATACCATCACACTATACACTTAACATCACATGTAATAATGTAATAGTGTTGAAACATTTAATGGACATAAAATTGTATACGTACAACGAGTGTATGATATACAGCAGGCTAATTTAAGCAACTTCAAAACGTAAAAGTAAATTAATTTTGACGCGTACTTACTTGTTGATTGTTGGACATGCCGAGTTCAATCTCACCTCTCTCACAACCAAAGAATACCGCAGTCTGCATCAAATCATCAAATAATTCCCATGAAACAAGTAAAAAAAATGTAAACCAGAAAATTAATTATTAGGAGAAAAGATTAATATAATTCAGCTCAAAGAAATAATGCTGTGATTATTTCATGTAATCCCTTCAACGACGAACCTTTATATTTGCTTCCTATAAAACAAGTGAAAATGGAAAAAAATTAGTTACTGAAAATTCAAATCAGAATTAAGAATTTATTGTAGTACTTTGCATGATGAATTAGACTCTATAAACACTTAACAGGTAAGAAAATTCTTAATTACCTTGTAGAATAGACGCTGTGATTCGATTGATGCGAGGCGTTGAAGATCTATCTCCTGCAGCTTTAAACTGGGATTTTTATTTCTGAATGCAAGTCCTGGGACTAGGCTGTTATATACATACACGATCAGCCAAAAAAAAAATTACTTAATCAGAACCATGTAATATAATTATTTACTTCCTATAATGTAAACTATAGAATTTTACTGTAAAAGATGAAAAAGAAGTAATCGTACTCATTCCCAACAGGAAAAACAGACTGCTTGTACTCGTTAAAGAGTCGTCCAGAAATCGATACACCAGTTAAAGAACTCGCCTCTTCTTTGAAGTGTCCGTCTTCACAGTACAAAAATCTGCTATCCAATCACCCAAATAACAAATTCAAATGATATGTATATGGGAAAAAACAAAAACGAAAACATAGATGTATAAGATATAGAATTATGTACGTACTTGAGATGAGGTGAATAGGTCCAAAGGCAAATGTAAGAGGCACCAAAGGATTGCATCAGACTACAGAGGTAGCTAACTCGGTCTCCATTATCGAGTTGGAAGACCGAGTCCATTCCAATGAATGAAGTTGCATAATGTATTATGCAAAACAATTTCAGCAGGGTAGTTGTTAATTATCAACCAATTAAGCAGTAAGACTAGTACAATTAATACTAATGAATAAAGAGGAAGGTTGTTTGTTTGTTGGTAATGAAGAATGAAAATTCTAAGGTTATGATAGTTTGAAAAGTATTAAAGTACTCACGAATTATCTACTACCATACATCCACAAATTTCGAATCTAAATAAATAAACAAAAACGTGAAAAAGTATAAAATGGTTTTGAAAATGAAAATATATAAGATCACTATTTAGCTTAAAAAGGATTTCCCAACAAATTATTGTCGATCTTTGTGTTTATATAATAAGGACATGCAAAAACAGTTTTTTTTTTTTTTTTTTTTTTTGGAAACAAAAAAAGAGAATTATATAGTAGTGTTAGTATAATGTGAAAAGGAAAATTTGAATATTCTTGATAGTGAAGGAAATAATTTTTTTATTTTTTAATTTTTGATATTTAAGGGAATAAAAGGTTATTAGAGAAAGATAGATATATAAGGACAGCCACCCAACAAAAAAATGAAAAAAAAAAAAACAGTAGAAAAGTCAAAGTGGTCAAAGTATGCGGTAAGAGAGGAATTTTGAAATGGGTCAAGGTAGGAAGGCATATTGGCTAATTTTTCTCTAATAATTTTACTTTATTTGTTTTTTGTTTAGAAAATTCTTTAGTTCATTATTATTTATTAATGCAATCGTGTCTAGATTCCTAGCTTATCATTTTTTTTTTTTGTTTTAGTGTGAACAAGACAATTCTAAATTAAGGAGATTTATAATGATGAATACACATATATAGTACTAGTTATGTGTGAGTAATCATAGTTAGTAGAACATTAAGGGAGTAGGTTAGCTTTTTTATGAACTTCTATTTTCGACTATGGAATACTTTCAAGCCTTTTTTTCTTTTATGGTTTAGGACCTTTTCAACGTTGGTGCACGACCTTTCCAAAATCCACTCTTTTGCTTACTTGTTCTCTCTTTTAATCTACCATAGCTATACGTTATTGAGGTTGTTTTTTTGTTTATACCGATGGTAAATGTTGAAAATAAGAAAAACAATTTTCGTATTCGGTCAGTTAAAGTTGTTTGTTTTCAGTAAGGCAAAGTTGTTTGTTAGTTTTTTCTCCTCGTAAAGTTATTAGTTATTTGTTATTTGTTAGTTCTTAGTTTTTGCTCCTCTTTTATTAGTGGTATGTAGGGGTGTTCATAAATCAGTTCGAACCGAAAAAATGGATCGGATCACCTCGGACCGACCCCGACCGAATTAATCGGTCCGGTCTTCGAGTCTAGAAATTTATTTTTTCGGTCTCGGTCCTGTTCGGTCCAAAACCCTATAAAAATCGGTCTTAGATCGGACCGATTTTTTTATTAAAAATATGCATGACCTTAAATAATGGTTAAGATTACACTTAATAAGCTTGAAAATTTTAAATTTATGAGCTTTTTGGTACTAAATATACAAAAAAAAAAGTTAAAGTGTAAATTTTCCTTTACTTTTTTCGAGTTTTCCATAAAATTAATAAAAAATTAGAATTCTTTTAAAAAAAATCTTAAATCGGTCCAAAGTGGTCCGGTCCGGGTTTTGGACCGATTCTTTCGGTCTGGTCCGGGTTTTGGACCGATTCTTTCGGTCTGGTCCGGGTTTTGGACCAATTGTTTCGGTCCGGTTCGCGTTTAGTCCTAGCTTAATCGGTCCGGTATTCGGTTCTTAAAATTCTAATTTTCGGTCTGGTCCGAGTTTAGTCCTAGATTAATCGGTCCGGTATTTGGTCCTTAAAATTCTAATTTTCGGTCTGGTCCGGTCCGGTCTTGGACCATGAACAACCCTAGTGGTATGCGTCTTAGTTGCATGCTCAATATAATTGAAATATAGGGACTTGTTCTCTTTTACTTATTTTAGAATCTTATTTATGTCAAATTTAAGCCATATTAAATTAGTAATGTGCATGGTGCACCCGGAAAGAACATTAAACATATTTTAAAGAACATGGGCGAAAAAAAAAAACATTATAGACATTTATAAATAACACGAGCATAATATGGTCTTTGAGTTTGATCATTATGTTATTTGAGTTTGAACTATATGTTCTTTAATGTATGTACATTAAAAAAAAAAATGTTAAATTCAAGCAACTGATCGAGTAACCATGAAAAAGAACATGCTCTTTAATCATGTTCTTAATTTCCTTCTCTCATAAAATATTCAGTTCAGTTCAGTTCTTAATTTCCTTATCTCATAAAATATTCAGTTCAGATCAGTTTAGTTCAATTCAGCTCCAATAAGTTCATCAGCTCCAATAAGTTCAGTTCAGTTCAGTTTAGCTCCAATAAATTTAGCTCCAATCAATTCAGTTCAGTTCAGCTCCAATAAGTTCAGCTCTAATAAGTTCAGTTCAGTTCAATTTAGTTCGGCTCAGTTCAGTCAATCAGAACAGGCCCTAACTGAGCGTGTTTTTCAACTTGCTGCTGACTGCTTGGCTTATATGGAGAAGATTTATTGCGGGATCAAGAAGCGCACCTGCGGTAGCTCTAAGAGTTGGAAAGCTCCTCCAGCCGGGACAATTAAAATCAACTGTGATGCTTCCTTAGGTGAAGATGGGTGGATCGGTTTAGGGGTGGTTGGTCGAGATTGTGAAGGGGAAGTCATTTTTGCTGCCACTCGCCGCAACAGAGCCTTTTGGCCTCCGATCATAGCAGAGGGGAAGCTGCTCCTCTTGCTGTCAAGCTAGCCAAACGCTTCTGATTTAGATGCTATTTTTCTGACATATTACTATTTATTTTATGGAGTCCGACAATGAGATCCTCATCAAGCGTCTTTGCAAGGGAGCTGTTTATTTTTCTGATTTAGATGCTATTTTGAATGACATCTTATTTTCTAGTTCATCTTTTTTTTTTCCTTCAATGATTTGGAGTCACATTAAGCGGAGTGGGAATGTTGTTACCCACTACTTAACCCGTTTAACGCCTTTTGGTTGTGAACAAGTGTGGGAGAATCATAGTCTTAATGAGGTTTCTTCATATGTTTTGATGGACAAATTATCAATATAAGGCTCCTTGTTGCTTGCTCTAACCAACTGAGCTAGCTATCCCTCACTCTCAATTTTTTTTTTTTTTTTTTTTTTTTTACTTATTGTTAATATATTTAAAGGTGTATGTAATTTATATATAAATATTATATTTAGAAAGTAAACAATGTGACGAATTTCACAAAATCTCATTTGACTATGAATTTTCTTATATATTACTATACATAGTACCATACTATAAAAATAAGATCAAAGTTTAATAAAAACATCACATTAAATTCGATTGGATCAAACCTTATTAAAATCAAACCATTTTATTTTAGATAAAGAGAACAAAAGGCTTAGATATTGACTAGTAGACATGAGACGATTTTTTTTTTCTTTTAATGGTTTCCAAATTAATCTCTTTTTACTACATACTACTAATATGAAATTTCTTTAAATTGACCAGCTGCTTACAATTTCAAATAAAGAATTCTCTTTAATTCACTAATTTGGGAATCATTATAGGGTAATCTTGGCACTCATTTACTAATTTGCACTCTAAAACTTTTTATTACCATCAAAAAGTTATAAAAAAAAGCTTACTAAAATCTTAATTTATTATATGTGTTTGTTTGTGCGTAATAATAATAATGATAATAATAATAATAATAATAATAATAATAATAATAATAATAATAATAACACACAAACAAACACAAATAAGCTAAAGATTTTAGTCTCCCTCAAAAAAAAAAAAAAAAAAAAAAAAAAAAAAACACTAAAGATTTTAGTCAATTTTTTTTTAATCAACAAATCAACTTCATGACAACTCATTAGATCTATTTGTAAACCATAAAAATTCAAACCTGCAATATACAAATAAAGAAGAAGAAAATATACGAGAACAATTATTTCATTGATAATTTATAGGTTACAACTCTCGTAGATCTCTTGATTCCTCTCTCCAAAGGGTTTGATTTACCGGGTCTTATTGACTAAGGCCCCGTTCTTTAGAGTTGCTCTCCTCTGCTCTGCTGAGTCCTGCTCTACTTTGCTCTGCCCTGCTCTGCTTATAAAAAATACTTAGTATTGAATTATTATAATAATAATTAATAATTAATAATAATAATTAATTAATATTTAATAATAATAATTAATTAATATTTAACAATAATTAATATTAAATTATTATAATAATAATTGATATTTAATGATATTAATAAATAATTAATAATAATAATATTAAAAACTAATATTTAATAATATTAATAAATAATTAGTATTAAATAATAATAATATTATTAAAAATTAATATTTAATAATAATGATAATAAATAATTAATATTTAATAATTATAATCAATAATAACTTAATACTAAAACAGACACCGGGGATGACATGTGTCACACCCTGGTGCTGTATTTTCCCTCCAAAATTTCCTTCCTTTTTAGTTGAAATTTTTTTTTAGAATATTTTTATTATCAATTACATTATATTAAAGGCGAAACTTAGACAACACTTGGCAAAATATTATAAAAAGTTTTCCCTCCAAAACCACTTACTAAAAAAAACTTATTGTAATTAAATTATGACTTTTAATTTGTATAAAATCTAAAATAAATGTCCTTAAATATCAAATTGCCCATTATAAATATTATATGTTTAATTAATTTCTTTCACAATATTTCATACTTTTTACTACTAAGTCTATTTATAATAATTATATCCATTATATTTGGTAAATTTATTGTCATTAGAATTATTTAACAACCGTGCATTGCACGGGGTTTAATCTAGTACAACTATAATAATCAATCAATAACTTTAATACTAAAACAGACACCGGGGGTGACACGTGTCACACCCTGATGTTGTTTTTTCCCTCCAAAATTTTCCTTCCTTTTTAACCGTTTTTTTAAGAATATTTTTATTATACAACTATAATAATATTATTTCAAACCTTTTATATTACTTTTGTAATAAATATTTTCTTTTTTATTTGGTGTTCATAATTCTGTCATAAACATTTACCTAAAATATTAGTCCAATCCTTTTTTTTTAATTGATTCATATAATATATATTAATGACATTACTTTAAGCCAATTATTATTAGATTTTGCCAAAAATAATAATAAAATTAAATTGTTATATAATTGATATTAACGAAATAAATTAAAATTTTCGTGCGGCTGGCCACACCATATGACGCCTATTATAAAATAATAAAGTAACCTTTATAACACTAACGGGGCAACCCTTGTAATATTTTTTTTTATCTAAAACATGATATTATATACTTCGTAGTAATATTTTGTTTTGCCTTTTAATATAGTTTATAATAATATAATTTCTATATATTTGATGGGTATGTTTTATCAAATTTTATTTGTTAAATTTAATAATTTTTTTATGAAAAATCTGAATTTATCGTGCATGGCACGGGGCCTAAGCTAGTAATAATTAATATTGAATCTCCTCAAAAAACAAATTAATATTGAATTATTATAATAATAATAATAAATATTTAATAATAATAATAATAATAAATAATTAATATTTAATTATTATAATATTATTAATAATAATTAAAATTTAATAATAATTGATTATTTATAATGAAAATTAATATTTTAATATAATAACTAATATTTAAAGATAATAATAATTATTAACTTTTAATAATAATAATAATAATTATAATTATTAATTTTAAATAAAAATAATAATTAAATAATATTTAATAATTTAATAATTAATATTTAATAATAATATTTAATGATTATAATAATATGTAATACCTCGTATTTTGTATACGTATTTTAATTAAAATAAGTATTTTGAGAAGTATTTAATTAAATTGAAATGTTTTATTTAAAGTGTTTTAATTATTTATTTTAATAAGTTTGAAAATATTTATAAAAGGAAAGTTTATTTAATTAATTATTTTAATTAAGTTGGGGTTTAATTTAGTAAAGTTTTATTTTAAGTAAAGTTTTATGAGGGAAGGGATTAGGAAAATTAGAAGAGGTAAGTTTTGGGAGAAGGATTTTTAGAGAAAGGGTATAAATATCCCACATATGAGGCAAATCAACTTTGCCCAGAGTGGAGAAAACCCAAGGTAAACTTCTCTCCCTTTTCTCTTTATATTTCTTTTCTTTTTCTTTCTCTTTTCCCCTTCCCCTTTCGGCCTCCCCCTTACCGCCGGCCACCACCACCACCGGTGGGCCGCCGGCGCCAGCCACCAGCAGCAGTCGGTAGTGGTGGCCGGCCAGCCATAGTTTTCGAACAAAAAAAAAATTAAAAACTAAAACTTTGTTTCAAAAATTAATTTAATCCTAGATCTAAATATTAATTATGGGTTTTGTGATTTTATTTTTGATGTTTGATTATGAGTATTATGTTAATTAATTTTCTGATTATGTTTTTAATTAAAAAGCCCCAATTTTTGAAACCTTAGGTTCTTGATTTGTAAATTATTGAAGGGTTATGATGTATAATGGTTTAGACCTTTGATTAAAGTGTTTTAAGGCTTAATTACAACAAGTTTTAATTAAAAAATAGTGCTGGAATTTTTGGTAGAGTATTTAAAATCAAGTTTCTTTAAGAATTTTAATTACCCATTAATTGGGATTAAAGTATGATGTTTTAAATATAATTTCAGCTTATTTTAATTAAATTATGAGGGGTTTTATAATAGTATATATTGCTGAAATTTGTGTAGAGAGGATTTTAATATTCTTCTATGATTTTAAATTGTAGGAGACTTTGAAGTGAGCAATTTCTATTAATTGTGGCGATATTAAGATCGTATTCAAGGTACATTCGCGTACTTAGCATAATTATGTTGATGTAGTAGCATGCTAAATGTGTTTGATTGATTACAAGTAGTATCATGCTAGGTTTGGAATGAAAATTATGATTTGGATGTTATTGGTGATTGGAATATTGTTTACGAACCACATATTTATTTGTGGCATGTTAGAGAGCATGTTTAATTAAACTAAATGTTTAATTTGGTTTAGGATATTGAAAAAGAATTTTATTATGGTTCATATAATTTTTATTGATGCTTTAAGCATGAGGAAGGACCTATGTAAGTGTCTATGTACACGAGGAATAAATTGTATGTTGGTGTCTTAGTGCACTTAAGGTGTTTTTAACACCGAGGGATAGGATTTGTGGCGCTTTATGCGTTTAAGGTATCATTGACACCGAGGTAGAATTAAAAAGGATTCAACATTAAGTATTATGTGGTCACTAATTATTCAAGAATTAAATTGGTATATTTGATTGATTGAATAATTATTGTTGATTGAATGGTTATGGTTTGAGAGTCATCACCAAGTTTAATAATCTGTAAATAACGTAAAGTGAAAGAGATTACGCACTAAAACTCTTGGAACATATATACCTTGAGTATGAACATATGGGGGGAGTTATGTGACTTTATATTTGATCATAACTTCTAATGGAGTACAGGATGCTGTACATTTCTTTTATTATTATTATTATTATGCGCAGGAATTCTGCCACTTATGAGTGGTTTTTGATGCTGGCACGGTTAGCTCCCGTGTCAGTAACCTCAATTTATTCGGGGGAGGTAGAGTGGGAAACCTGTTCGATGCGTAGTCAACATTAAATAAATTATGTAGTGTCTAGTGAGAAATTTTATTGAGTGTTGTATGCTTGAAAAACAGGTGCAACGAGGTAAGTTGTGTGTTGATAGGAAATTATATGTTAGTGTGTTAATTACGCTTATGTACTCAGCTTTGTTGATTGTGTGTTTTGTGTGGTTGTTGGCCTTGTCTTTATCTTGGCCCTATGATGACCCATTTTTAATGAAGAGTAGTGGAAATAGGTAGAGATAAGCTTTTCAGGTGATGAAGCATATTCATGAATGGACATGAGTGAAGAGCGAATCATGCTAGTTTCTATAAGTATATATGTGTTTATTGCTCTAATTATTTATGACTTTATTATTATGCATGGCTAACGCAAAGGTTTTGAGTTCGGTTTTGTTTTAATAAGGGCCTATAATGGTTCCAAGTTGTAGGTTGATTATATTTTACTTCGTTTGACTTTTTATTTGACTTTACTTTCGTTAATTGACTTTTCAAGTTGACTTGTTTTGAATAGTTTTAAAATTAGTCTTCTGTCTTTGATAGTTGCCTTATCCGTTTTCACGGTGGCGATAATGTCTTAGATATTCCTATTTATGCTTTTAAATAGGGCAAAACATGTATTTTAAAAGAAATGAATTTCTAGGGTGTTACATAATAATGTGATAATATTAATAATAGTAGTAGTAATAAATAAATAAAAAAATATAATAATAATAATAATAATAATAATAATAATAATAATAATAATAATAATAATGAAATCTGCTTTGCTCGGCTCGGCTCGGCTATGCTCTGCTTCAATTTGCTCTATTTTGCTGAAATCTGCTCTACTGACTCCTGCTCTGCTCTTCCCAGAAGCTCAAAAGAACAGGGCCTAATTCCGGTTATACCTATAATGTTTGGTAGTAGGGAGGAGATGGGTCTTTGTGACTTGTTCCATCTAAGCCTCCTTAAACCCTAAAAATGACCCTCTTTATATAGAGTGTCGTAGAGTAGTAAACAAGATAACTATTAAATATTCTACGAGATCTTGAAGAAAATATCTTATATTTTTTTATATTATCTCCTTATTTACATATATATGACACCTAATAATTAACAAAATTTCGACGTCAACACTATTATCTAAATTTTAATATAAGAAAATTCTCCCTCATAAATCAAACATAAAACTTGTCTTTCAAACAAGGTCGAAAAATCCTGTCTTTTGAAGGATGTTTAAATTTTTATCTTACGAAGGAAGTCGAATAAAACTTGTCTTTCAAAGAGATTGAAAACCCTTTCTTTTAAGGAAGAAATTTTTTTTCTTAAAAGGAGAAAACATTATTATAAACCTAAAATACATGCAAAATGAATAAGAAAAAAAAAAAAACCTTCCCAAAACAAAAATTGGGGCATTTTACCGGTATAGCCGATATATGCTTATCAAAAAATCAACAATGGAGGGTAGGGTTTGGGGAGCGGTAAAGATTTTTTCATTTCAGTTGAATAGAATGCATATTTGGGATTTGGCCATTTTTTAGGTTTCTATAACTTTGAACTTCATGGTTATTTTCATTGAGTTGAGAGACTCTTATTATTGTCCTTCATTGTGGTCTATTAGTAAGTTTTACCTACTATATGGAATGGGTTCGTGAGGACATTATTGAAATTACAGTAGTAAAGATAAGAGTGGGGGAAAATATCATACATTTACTCGAACCCTATTTGTAAAGTGATTACAACTAACCTTATATAGAGATAGACCATGTTTTATCGGACTGAGTTGTCAAAATTTCAATATGGTTCAGTTAAACTCAGTTTAGCTACATTCCATTTAGTTTAGTTAAGTTCGGCTTAGCTCGATTTAGTCGGGTTTAATCAGTAAAAAAAAAAAGGTCATAATACCCATAAAAACAGACACAACCGTAGCTATTAGTCCGCTAATGATGGGAATTGAATTGATAACTCTCCACTAGTTCATTACAACACTTAATAAATGCAAAATTAGTAACCTAAAGTAACTTAAAGTAAGGACTTATCAATTACTCGAGGTTAGTTTATTTGTATTTTAAGCAATTTACGCACTTGCTTTATTTTATCATAAAATGAAAAGAAATAAGCCTAGCAATATATTTTTTCAATTTCTTAATAAGGCCTTGTTCATTTCACCTTATTTTTGCTCAACTAAAATTATATTTACTGAAACAAAATTATATTTGCGGAACTTAAATTATTTTTATTGAACTTAAATTAATTTTACTGAACCGAAATTATTTTTACTGATTTTTTATTATAATATTTCTTTAAAAAACCGAATTTTACTTAACTGAACATATTTTTACGGAACTAAAATTAATTTTACTGAACTGAACTTATTTTTACAAAACTGAAAGTATATTTACTTAATATTATTTTTTAAGGTGAAGTGAATAGGCCTAAGTTATGAAGATACAAAATTTTGTTTCAAAAAAAAAAAAAAAAAAATGAAGAAATAAACTTTAAAATTAAATCCTCCAAAAAAAAAAAAAAAAACCACAAGTCTAAATTAAATTTGGAGTACACTAGTTTTAGAAAAAAAAAATGGTGAAATCATTGCGTAACTTGGGCACAGTTCTTCTCGCTGATCATCCCACATTCTGGAAAAGACAATATCCTCAATATAATTTCCCAGTTCATCATCATCAATTCCAATTTCCTGTTTCATTCAATCGTAACTTTAAAAGAACTCTAACAATGTCGCTAAACCCAGGTTTGTTTCACTTTTCTTTCTCTTCCTGTATCACTACACACTCAATTTCTTTCCAATTTTGGGTATTCAATTTTCTCATTTAATTTTGAATTTTTGATGTTTTTCGAGGAATTTGTAGTGGAAAGTAAGTAAATTTGTAATGACATACCCACAAAAGTTTCTGACAATTGTATGATTTGTTGCATAGATTGATTGAAATTGACAAATTTCCAAAATTTTGTTGTGGGTAAGAATGATGGTTAAGTTTAATTTGTTCAATCAATAGGAAAGTTTATGTTTTTTTGGATGAGAATTTTGAATTTAACATAGTAATTATTCTGCTAAATAATTGTAGCTGAGAAAACCTGATATGTAAGTGGGATTTACTGTGACTGATTTTAACTCAGATGGTATCATATTCTTACAGTAAACCAGTTACAGAAAATAACTGTACTCAATGATCGTAGCGAACAGCTTGTCGGGCTGTTACATGATACAGGGTCCAAAGATGTTGTGATAGTCTGCCATGGGTTTGCAGGTGGTAAGGTTAGTAGCAAATTCATAAGCTACTTTATCTAGTAGCAGTTTAATTTAGATGGTTATGATAGAATTATAGAAATGTTAATGTTCTTTCGTTTATTTGAGTCCGCGTTGGTGTTGAATTGGCTTTTGGTTGTACTTGTGTTCAGGAGCATAAACTCGTGGTAGACTTATGTGTTGCATTTGAGAAGGAAGGGATAAGTGCCTATCGGTTTGATTTTTCTGGAAATGGGTATGTGGTGATTGATAGCCTTGTAAGGTTCATGATAATTGAAAGAAATCTCCTTGGTTTGTAGAAAATCTTTAAGTTTCCACTTCAACTTGTTTGCATCATTGCGTGAGATTTTAGGATTTAGAACTTAGTATTAGTGTGTTTAAATTGCTTGTCAAGAACAATAATTCTGCAACAGTCCATATTGTGGACTTACAAGTAGTTACAGCCAAGTGGGAAGGATGCAGTTGGAAATCTTCTGGAGCCATTTGCTGAAGCCTTGAGCTACCTGCGGTGGACATCATTGAATTTTTTTGCTTCGAATAAAGTTTCTTAAATGAAGAAGTGACTGATGGCTGCTGATTGGAGGAAGCCAGGAAGGTTTTTTGAATTACAATTAGAGAATTTGGATTTTTTAGATTAGGGAGCAGAGAGTGTTCAGTTATTAAGGTTTGCTAGGAAAATGGCTTACCTTCCAGTCTTGAATTTTGTGGTATTTGTTTCATTTTTAGTTTATGTAACAGTGTCATTCTATATTTCCCAAATTTACTACTGCCCTGGTTAATTGTAGTTGGTCTAATGTCTAATTTAGGACATGCATTGTGGTGTTGTTAGGTGAGTTATGGTGTTATGGAAGTGTTTTTGGGGCGACATCGGTGGTAGATTAGGTTTTAAGGTTGTTAGTAGTCTGGATGTGGATACTAATGACCATTACTTTTTGAGTGTTTGGAAGAGGTTACTTTTTGTTGGCAGATTATGGTCTTATTGATTTTTTGAAGTGTTTGGAAGAAGTTACTTTCTCTGAGCTTTTAATGGCTAATGAATAGGAGCTTCCCCCTATTTTGAGAACTTCCAAATCTGTTCTTTATGATTATATTCTCTAGCTTTTGGCACATAATTGACAGGTTGAAGTTTTTTGTCTTTTATGTACTTCTACCTTTGACACCTTTTTATTTTTTTAATGCAATATTCAATCTTGCTTGCTTGTGTTATGCAGAGAAAGTGATGGTACATGGGCTTATGGTAACTACATGAAAGAGGCAGAAGATATATGTGCTGTTGTCAAGCATCTTAATGGGATAAATCGTGTTGTGAGTGCAATTGTAGGCCATAGTAAAGGTTAGTTCCTATATTTAAGTACATAAATTTCCTAAACGAAGATCAAATTCAGATTTTTCTATGATAAAAGTAGATTTTCATGGCACATCCAATTATAATATCAGATACTTTTGTGAAAATTTTCTAACTGAGTTGCAATAAGCTAATAAAAATTTTCTAACTGAGTTGCAATAAGCTAATAACCGTGATTTTCCTTTTTGCAACAAAATTTTCAGTGATTGTTATTGTCTAATAGTTCTTCCTCTTCATCGTTCTATTGTTAACCATGCTGTGGGATCTGTAAAGACAAAATCTCATAGGTCCACAGAGGCACAAACTGAGAAAATAATAGCCATTCTAACATTTAAGATCGTATATATGGGTGAACCCCCATCCTCTGAATAACATTAGGATGATGTATATGAACTTTGAAAGATCTCCTGTTCAAGCATAAATATTATCTGGATTGATTGAAAAATCAAGGGAAATATACTGATCCATTAATGCTTTCTATAGCTTCTGTATAGATGAAAGTTTGCTGGAAGCAGGAGGTGATGTTGTCTTACTGTATGCTTCAAAGTATCATGATATCCACACGGTTGTCAATCTTTCTGGACGTTATGACTTGAAGAAAGGCATAGCAGAACGTTTGGGTGAAGATTTCATGGAAAGAATCAAGAAGAACGGATATATTGATGTCAAGTGTAAAAAAACAGGTATAGATCCATTGATCAATTCATTGTTTCAGGTATGTGAATTTTTACTCGATAACATTTCATTTGAAAAGTTGTGCTAAAATTTGAGTTTGCTCCAGACAATCATTTCTGTTTATATTTCCGTTTTCCCCTTGATACTTGTGTCACTGACTCCTTAATATCTGTTACAATCATCTGAATTTGGTAGATATTGGTTTGTTTATATATTGTAACCTTAGTGTTATTTATGTCTTCTTTAACCAATACTCAAGAAATTTGACATGGCTGAGAGACTTTCATGCTTGGGAATGTGTATGTGATAGGCTAGATCACATATTTATTCAAAAGTAAACCTAACCCTTAAACGACATTACTCTATATTTTTAGAGTTTGTTAAATGACGCCCGTGAATAACTTACTAACGCCAGCATCTATGGAGGAAATTACCCTTTTTCCCCTCTTATAAACCAACTCCATCCCATACACTTTCATTTTCACTCACCAAAGTTAGCACCATGTGCACAGCCACCACCACTAGTCCCCACATGCAACTCACTGGAAGCCACTACCAGTAACACCTATGTGTTGTCGTCCTCCCCACCACCACCTCCGGGCTCCGGCCAACGTACCACCCTTATATTGGAGGCACAATAACTGGCAACCGTATTCTAAAATGAATGAACCATATTCTAAATGGATGAACCATATTCTAAAATGGATGAACCATGTTCTAAAATGGATTAAAGAAATTGCAGTCAATGACTAATTTTCTTTGCTGATTTTTCTTTTTCCTGATAATTGTTGGAATTCAAGTATGGATTTTGAAGTTGATATTGAATTTTGATTATGAAATAACATTTCATACAAAATCTGAAATAATATTCATCTAACAAATAATGTCTGAATCATTGACAAATAAGTTTACTTTTGGATTTTATTATTAATCAATTATTATAATATTCCCCTTCCATCCCATTATACAATGTCTATTTTGTTTTGCACGGAGTTCAAGACATACTTTTGACCATCAATATCTTAAATTACGTATTAGCAAAAATATAAAATTTTGATATTACAAAACTACAGAATGAGACTTATCTATCGATATCTCACATGACCAGGGGCGGAGCCAAGGGTTGGTGGAGGCCCTACCCCCGTGGCCCAACAAACAATATCTTTTATATTCATATTTGCCCCCAAAGTTATTGATAAGTAGAAAATATGTTTACAAAGTTGTTACTTGTAAGTCAGGGCTCAACGAGTAGTAGTTTGATATGACTACAAAGTACAAACTACCACACAGGTCTCCGGTTCGATAACTATAGATGTTGATTAATATAGAGTATTGGTGACATATTTTCATGTTGTTTGATTAATTTGCTTAGGATAAGGTGTTGCAAATTAATTAAGCAAATTATTAGAGCAACAGATTTAGAGAAGTGGTCCTTCCCGGTAGGGTGAGCCACCGCTTGGTAGGGCACGAGGACAAAGATAGAAATTTGTTGTACCATCGCCCGGCAGATCCATTAGTCACCTCAACGAAAGATTCAAACAACAAACGACCCTTGCAAACATGCCTTGATACTCCTGAATCAATGTTCCAAGAAGTATCACCCTGTACACATAGGATTTCAGAACTCACACACAAATAACTCATCAAAGAATTAAATGAAATTTGTGCACAAGTATTACCTTGCTTGTGTTGGGATTGGCTTGACCCTCCTTTCCCACATTAAGCCTTTTTGTTGCTCGTCTTTTTCATCAAAATGGTACAATCCTTTTTAAAATGACAAGCCCAACAAGGTTGTGATTTTTAACCGTCACTTTCCACTTTAAGCTTTCAGCCTTTGTTTTTGTTTGAATCATTCCACTCTTCCTCTCATTAGACTTAGCATCCTCCTCCATATTAACCGTGGTTGTACTAGGATTAACATCCTTTTGTCCCTCTTGCACTCGGATTTCCTCCTCAATCCGAATATGAGAAGCCAAGCCCTCGAGATTAATATCATCTTTTTTATTCTTTAAAACATTTCTAAAATCTTTCAAGATGATGGTAGCTTATCAATTATAGAAAAAACAATGAAGGTCTCATCAAGATTAATATTGTGTTATCTAAAACTCCATAAATTCTTTGGATTTCATGAAATTATTCCAAAACTAGCCTACTATCAATCATCTTAAAATTATTGAAATTACTAACAAGAAATTTCTTTCTAGATGCATCCTCCACCATATATATAAACTATAATTCATCCCAAAGCAATTTAGCGGATTCATGAAATTGATAAATATCAAATAATTCATTAGATATATCGTTAACGATGTGACCACGACATATATAGTCATCATTCTCCAACTTGTTTCTCTTTCTAGTGGCATCCAACGTCTCGTTTTCCTCCTCCGAAGGCTTCGGGGATGTGAGAACATAAGCCACATCGAGCGATGTCAACAGAAAATGCATATTCTTTTGCCACCTTCGGAAATCCACATCCTCAAACTTGTCCAATTTTTGGAAATTAGTCATCATTTCCTTCACATTTGTAATCAAATGTGAAGGAAATGATGACTAAGTTCCAGAAAGGCAGAAATTGGACAAGTTCGAGGGTGTGGATTATTGAAGGTGGCAAAAGGATGCTTTTTTGTTGACATCACTCGGTGTGGCATATGTTCTCACATCCCCGAAGCCTTCGGAGGAGGAAAACAAAACGTTGCAAGCCACTAGAAAGAGAAACAAGTGGGAGAATGATGACTACATATGCCGTGGTCAAATCCTTAACGGTATGTCTAATGAATTGTTTGATGTTTATCAATTTCATGAATCCACTAAATTGCTTTGGGATGAATTAGAGTCTATGTATATGGCCAATGATACATCTAGCAAGCACTTTCTTGTTAGTAAGTTCAATAATTTTAAGATGATTGATAGTAGGCCGGTTATGGAATAATTTCATGAAATCCAAAGAATTTTAGGGAGATTTAGGCAACACAATATTAATCTTGATGAGACCTTCATTGTTTCTTCTATATTTGATAAGCTGCCGTCATCTTGGAAAGATTTTAGAAATGTTTTAAAGCATAAGAAAGATGATATCTCGAGGGCTTGGCTTCTCACATTCGGATTGAGGAGTAAATCCGAGTGCAAGAAGGACCAAAGGATGCTAATCTTAGTTCAACCATGGTTAATGTGATGTAAGATGCTAAGTCTAATCAGAGGAAGAGAGGAAATGATTCAAACAAAAGCAAAGGCAAAAAGCCTAAAGTGGAAAACGATGATAAAAAATCACGAGCTTGTTAGGTTTGTGGAAAACCCGATCATTTTAAAAAGGATTGTACCATTTGGAAGAAAAAGATGAGCAACAAGAAAGCTGATAGGCTAAAGTCGTATCACCTAATCAAAAGTATTACCTAAGTCCTCTAACTAATGTAGATAGGGAAGTAGGGTCGAATCCATAGGGAAACAAGTCTTTCTATTCCTAATTAATTATTATAATCTAAATTATCGAGTAACCAAAAATATTGTTATTAAAAGGAATTATACTACGGAGATTAAAATTAGGGAGAAATCAATAATAAAAGGCCTAGGGTCACAGGTTCACCAATAATTAACATTCTGGGATAAAACATAACAATCAACAATTAACATTGCACAGATAATATGATTAACAGGCTCTCGCAATTTATGAATCAACATAGATCTAACAGCCTCTCGCAATTTATTAGATCTAAGTTTCTATTGAAAATAGCCTTTAATATCAAATTAACATCTGCTCGATTCATCAATTCAATATTGCTATACTTTTACAATCAATCACATTTGCCCGATTCATAATCTAATTGTAAAGCGTTAAAAAAATTCAATGAGAAATTATCATGCAATATCAACAATAACAAATTATCCCTTCATATAAATTATGGATTCCCCAAAACCCTAGAATTAAACTACTCACGCATATTAAAATCTAAACTAAACAAAGCAATAAAAGAAGACATGATTAAGATTAAAGCAAGAAAATAAACAATAAAGATAGAAGTAGGAGTACTGAAAGAAGGAAAATTGGAATTGCACTAAAAAGGTAAGATCTTGAGGAGAGTAAAAACCAACTAAAAAGCTCTCTGGAGTTTGAGTACGAGAGAAATAATAATGAGAAAAAACGTAGTTAAGAGAGATTACCAAAATGTATTAAAACTAAGCTCCACAAATTAGCCAAATCGAGCTTCCTAAACAGACTGCAAACACACGCGCCCGATTGGGCGAAGGGCCGCCCGATCGGGCCCGCTTTTTTTCATGGATGCTTGTTTTTGGGCAGCCGCCCGATCGAGCCTATGGCCACCCGATCGGGCCCGGGTTGCTTTGACCATGACTTGATCTTCTCTTCAACATTTACTTGGGCTCCAAACTCAAGGCCCAACACTTCTCTTTTGGTCCATTGCTCGGACAAATTTCACAAACCGAGCCCTTAATCATCGATACGATCGGTCTTGGGCTACGATCAACGGTCATGATGTGCTTCAAGCTCCAATATCTCGTAGTAGCCGGAAAATCATAGAAAATATCGGTAAATCCGGGAAAATCCTACAAAACAAATGCCAACTCTACAAAACACTAGAAACTACATATTAGTACCAAAAATAGCTCCGAAGAGCTCAAATATGCATGTAAATGACTGTGGGACGGGGGATAAAATAACATATAAAACATGCATATCAAAAGCTCAAGGTGGGAAAGGCGAGTCTAGCCAACCCTGTGACAAGCAAGTAATACTTGTGCACAAATTTCATTTAATTCTTTAATGAGTTATTTGTTTGTGGTTACTGAAATCCTATATGTACAGGCAAGGGATAAGTAGAGTTAATGTTTAGCTCGGGCAAATCTCTTATTTCAAGGGATGTATTGTTCCCTCCCGAACTTAAGAGGAATCTTGTATCCAGTGCTATCTTGAATCATTTAGGTTTTAGAATGGTGTTTGAGTCGGATAAATTTATATTGTCTAAAGGTGGTTTATTTGTAGGATTTGGTTACTTATGTGATGGTATGTTTAAGCTTAGTATTTCTAATACTTTGAAAGACAAATTGTATTTTGTTAACGATTGATCTTCTATATGGCATGTAAGACTTGGACATGTTAATCATAAAAGGTTTTGCAATGAGTCTAGATTAATACTCCAAATAGGGGAGGATTGTTGAATAATTTAGAGTATTGGTGACATATTTTCATGGTGTTTGATTAACTTGCTTAGAATAAGGTGTTGCAAATTAAATAAGCAAAGAATAAGAGCAAAGGATATTTTGATTTAGAGAAGTAGTCCTCCGCCTGGTAAGGCGCGAGGACAAAGATAAAAATTCCGGGCGAGCCACCACCCGGTTGGGGCGAGCCTCTGCCCGATAGGGCTGTATCACGTTCGGTACAAATTCGCTATACTATCGCCTGGTAGGGCTAGCCTCCGCCCGGTCGAGGGCACTTCTGACGTAATTGTTTTAATTATATATATATGATGAAATCATGAGTTTAAGAAATCAGTTGGTTGTTCTTCTTGGAAACCATTTTGCAAGTTAATGTTCATCATCCCAAAATCACAAACACTTAATTAAATTGTATTGCAATCATCCTACTTGTGATTGTAATTGACCTTCGTTGTATCTTAGCGACTTCCGTGATACCCGGTTGTAGTATAGGGTTGGAATTATACTTTTGGGAATGTTATTTCGTTCACCCCTCGAAGTTTATTTTCTGATTTTTGATTTCCATTTCTATTTTGTGACCCTTGTAAACACAAAATCCCCAATAGATAGCATGTTTTCGTAATTTTGTCCTTTCTTTTTCTTTTTTGTTAATTAACTTCACCTATGATATTATTATTACTATCTAGTATTTCCTTTTATTTATTATCACAACGTTTTATTTTTCTTTTTGTTAACTTCACCTATGAATCTATAATATTATCTAGTATTTCCTTTTTTTATTTATTGTCACAACGTTTTTACATAATCGGATTGTACAAATTTATCAATTAATAGCTTTATCGCTTAAGATTAATAAAAAAAATGAATTACGAAGTATTTAATTTTATATGTTGCATTTAATCATATAACCTATTATTTAATGACATTTGTTTTCTGTACACTAGTTAGTAAAATAATATATAGTCAAAACTAATGTATGATAGTACGTACAAAAGAAAAAGTTTGCATTAAAAAAAAAAGTAGGTGATATTAGTTTTGGCCCCCTCTGGCTTCGCCCCCTATACTTGATGTCTTGACTACATATAATTCTATATACTTTGTATATGGGAAATTTTAGTTAAAAATATTTTAAGTTTGACAAAGAAAATGGAAATAGGCACTATATTGTGGGACAAAAGGAGTTAATCTTAGAATATTTACAATTCGTAAGATGTATTTAGGCCAACCAAGACTTGGCCTAGTGGTAAGGGTTTGGCCTCATGACTTCAAGGTCATGAGTTCAAATCCCACTAGGGGCTTTTTTGTGGGTGGGGATTCCATTTCTTAGGTGCTAAAGTATGGAGAGGTTTTTTGAATGTACAGCATGATCCTGCTTTTTCTCTATCTTCTTTTCTTGCTGAAAATGAAGGTCTCTCCATATTACGGGAAAAAAATTCAATTATAAATTGTCTAATTGAAGTCCTTGATAAATTCAAATATAAACTGTCTAATTGAAGTCTTTGATGAATATTACCCCAACAATGTTTTGGCATCTTTCAGGAAAAGTTTTATATCGTGTGACGGAGGAAAATTTGATGGATCGCTTGAATACGGATATGCATGAAGCATCCCTTAGGATTAATGAAGATTGCAGGTTTGGGATAACATATCCTTTTTCTTAAAACAAATTAGGTCATTGTAATTGTTGTTGATGCTTTACTTTTGCCACACTGTTGTACAAAACCACTTGAATTTGATGGATCGCTTCAGTACACTGTTGTTTTGATGTGCTCTCTTTACTTTCATGATGAATCCAAGTTTTGTACATCAATTTTCTGAAAGTTGTACAAAACCACTTGAATGATCTTTGAGAAAATTTTCAATTCAACATTTAGATCCCTTATGAAGGTTTTATGTATAGAAACTAATAAAAATAGTTCTTAAAATACACAATCGACTGTTAATTATTCAAATGATTGCTATGTGTAGTTCTTAAAATACACAATCGACTGTTAATTATTCAAATAATTGCTATGTGTCTTTGTTGCATTTACTGTTCTCATCCTGATTTCAATTGTTGGGATTAAGGCTTGGTGTGTTGGTACAACTGTTAATTATGATACTTGTGATATTTGCAATACAATATACTCTGTCCATCTACAGCAAAATTGGAAGCCTTTATAGGTTTACATTGAGTGTCTACTATGTCAAGTCATGTATTGTAGTGCTGTTTGTTTATGCAACGAAGTTGTATGCTAGTGAGTTTCCTTTTTGGATCAAAAGTTTAACAAAAATCACCTTGTCTACGATTGGACGGATAAGGCTGAGAGCCACTTTGCAATTGCATGGGTATGGAGCTATGGATGTCTACCTTTGAGCCTCTTAAATCTCAAACTCCCTACTTGCCTTGGTGGGAGCTTGTTTTAGGCTTTTTAGCAGTGTTATTGGCAACATATGTTATCATGGTAACTCAGTACAATGCCATCTGGAGATTGCAAAACCTGAATTTATTTGAATAGTATAGATGGGGCAACTAATTCAATGGAACTCAACATATGGAATTATAGAGGTAAAAGTGACTGGTGGTTGGTTAGTGTCTATTAATCTTCATTGAAGTGGAGATTGGAGTGCTATAAAGAAAGTTATTCAAAGCTTAAGATGCAATTTGAGTAACTTGGACTTATAAATTTACGAGGAGGAAATCATAATTTCAGCCTCCCCTTTTCATCTCTCATGTTAGTCTCCTTTGGGTGTTGGGGTGCTATATCCAATAGAGATTTTATTTGTCAATTATTTATCTTTTAAACGGGAAGTGAACTAAATACTAATAGTAGAAATGAGTGCTTCCTTCTAGACTGCGTAGTGGGCTAGACTTGTATATAATTCTGCACTTGAAATGTTTTACTTGTAATAAACTCTTGCAATTCGGACTATACCTGCTTGTCATCTGTTGAGCTGACAATGACTAAATAAAGCAGTATGATCTTAATGTGCTTAGGATCACCAGTGCATCAGCTGTGGAGTGCATACTGTATTTCTGTAGCAATTTTAATTGATTATACATTGGCACATGTATAACTCAAACTACCTGCATGCCGTGCATTGCTTGAGTGATGTGTCTTACATGTGATTAAAAACATCTGCCTGCTATCTGGATGATTGAATGAGATACTTTTCAGGGGCTGAAGGCTGATTTTGTATCAGACAGCATTATTATTATGGCGTCATTTGTGAATGTTGACAGAAGCATTTTCTAACTACCTCTATATCCAAAACTATAAGTAATGACCTGTAATTTAGCATTTGTATACTGCTGTCTTTTATGGTATCATTTCACAAACTAGATATGCTTATTGTCTTTTATTGTATCATTTCACAAATTAGACAATTTTTCGGAAGCGAGTACAGACTGTGTCCATAAATTTTATTGTACTGCAGAAAGGAACATTGCTCTAATTTTCCTAGTGATAATATGTTTATAGGGTGTTGACTGTTCATGGATCTGCGGATGAAATAATCCTCGTTGAGGATGCATACGAATTCTCGAAGATAATACCAAACCACAAATTACAAATCATAGAAGGAGCAAATCATTCTTTCACTGATCACCAACATGAACTACACCAAGTTGTCATCGACTTCATTAAGTCATCCATGCAGCAAGACAAAGAAAGTGCTGGCTAGGTATGATGTGCTTATTGCTACTACCTCTAGAATACCTTGCAATATTTCGTATGTTGGGAATTGAGCTCTTCAATTGCTTATTTAGTTTTCACGTCTTTGACAGGTACACATTAGCAGATCATTTGTTATGAAAGATTTCCTTGATCAGGGCATCCTAGTTTAAGACCTCGCTTCAGAGCTCTAGTCCTTCATACGTAGTATATATGTAATCCATGGGCAAAACCTAAGTCATGTTACTTATACAATGGTGTATATAAGACAATTGTAGAATTGTTTAAATTGGATCTGATAGTATGATTTTGCTGTCACAATCTGTGGTAGCTCATCAGTCTAGAAAGTAGAAACTTTGAGAAGTGACATTGTATATGATAAATGCTCCTCAGACTTCTTTAACCCTTTGTTTCTGTATATATTTAGTAGCCTACATTATAGCTTCAAAGTTGTCATCGACGGAGGGAGTATCCTTGCTTGTGATTGTAAAGCCTACATCGTAGCCCTTTTAAGACAAAATTATAAAAATTTCCAAACTTATTTAAGCTCATTTTTTGAAGTCATTATGTCTGGAAAAACTTATTTCATTTGAAATTGTTTCATTTTTGTACTATGTTTTTTTTTTTTTTTAAAAAAGGTTTTGCGTAGAACGGACTTATGTGAGTCCGGTTTATAATCCACAGATTCATCCTCACCCACTGCCACTGCCTAGTCCCTTATCGGTGGCCGACGACCCTCCCCCTCCCATCCCGGTGCCGGTGACCCTCCCCCACCTATTGTTGCCTAGGCACTAAATATGTATACAAGCATTACGGGAAAAGCAAGAAGAAACGACAGGGAGTTTGTCAGTGTCTCGAGTCTGTACTGCCTCTTATAGGACAGATTGATTCACTCATCTCTGCTCTTCCTCAAAAGTGTGGGTTGAAACTCAAACTTACTCCCATCAGTCCAAACTTTAACTGTTCCCAGTAAGATTATATCTTCTGTCCTTCTATTCTTCCTCTGTTTTTAATCTCTTTTGGAAACACAAGAAAGTTTATCTTTTGGAAACTCGCCATGGCTGAATATTCAGTACACAACAGCGTATATTTCAGAATATTATCAAACAAAAGAAATCTAATACCCGACTAATATCACCTATTATCAAAGAAAAAGAATCTAATACCTGACCAATATAATCTATTATCAAATAAAATAAATCTAATACTAGACCATATTAATATATTATCAAACAAAAGAAATCTAATACCTGACCAATATAACCTATTATCAAACAAAAGAAATCTAATATCTGACCATTGTTATCTAATTTCTAACACTTATAATCTAATATTTGATATTTATAATCTAATATCTGACCATTATTATTAAATTTCTGACAATTAAATTATTATTATTATTATTATTATTATTTTTTTTTTCTGTTTGTATGATTGGACTCATGTGAGTCCGTTCTACACAATACTCTCTTTTTTTTTTTTTTTTTTTTTTTTTTTGGGTATTGCTATATGTATTTTTTGTAGTACATGCTTTCTAACTTAATTCAACTTATTTGAACTTGTCTTTTCTGAACTTAGTCAAAATAAGTTAAATAAGTTATGCATGAGCAAAACCGCATCATCATTCTTTCAAAAAAAAAAAAAAAAAAAAAAACGGCATCAACATGGATATTCATGGTCAAATACATAATAGCCCATAAACCCTCTTTAAAAAAAAATAAAAAAAAAAACCCCCTTCTTGTGAGTTTGTGACTGTGAGGCTACTCAGTGGTAGATGATAACGGATCTAAAGATAATCAGTAGTGCGTGGTTGGTGCACCCGAAAAGAACATTAGGTATATTTAAAAGAACATGGGCGAAAAAAGAACATTATAGACATTTATAAAGAATGTGGGCATAATATGTTCTTTGAGTTTGATTATTATGTTTTTTGATTTTGAGCTCTATATATATATATATATATATATATATATATTATATATATATATATATGAGGAAATTGAACTATATGTTCTTTACATTATACAATATGTTCTTTAATGTATGTACATAAAAAAAAAAATGTAAAATTCAACTACCTAAGTAACCATGAAAAAGATCATGTTCTTTAATATATTATCATGTTCTTTGTATAAAGACTTTATAGACCTAATCATACTTGGCCCGCCCCAATTTTAGACAGATTTTGGGCAGCCCAAAATTGGCTTGGGCCCGATCCAGCCCGAAATTTAAAATTTTTTGGATGGATTTGAGAATGTGTTTTTATGCATTTTTAGTTGATTTTTGTAACCCGCCCTAAAAATGGCCCGAAAAGCCCGCACGACCCCTCCATTTTGTACAATTTTTACACTACCCCCCTGTGTAGCTTGCTGTACCTGCACCCCCCTCCCCACGACGTCGTTTTGTACTTTTTTCATTTTTCATGTTTCCTTTTTTTTCTTTTTTCTTTTTTTGCCATTTTTGGTTAGTTTTTTTATTTTCCTTTTTTTGTTTAATATCTTTCTTTTTACCCAAGCTATGTTTATTTATCATTTTAAACTTTTATTTTCTCTCTCCTCTATTGATTTTGTTCTTATTTTTTCTCTCTCTTCAATTTGATTTCATCCAATTTTTTCATTTTATTTTGATATTTGCGTTTTCTCCTGATGGACGATTCTTCCATTGTTGATTTTGATCGAGATTGCGAAGCTGTTCTTCCATCTGGTGTTTCATTAGTTGATTCATTTGTTCATCAATGTGAGCTATTATGATCCTATTTTTTTTTTTTACATTATTTTGTTTATGTTATGCTCTGTTTTTATAATTTCTGGATTTGTTTGTATTTTGATGTTCTGTATTTTGCTAATTGATTTATGTTTGCTGTAATTTTGATTTCATATAATCGAATTTTGTTGTTCTGCATGTTGATTGTGATTTTGATGCTTTGTATAATGAAAATGATTAGTTTATTTTGATGCTTTCTATTTCGCTAATTATTTTGATTTTGTATACCGATTTGATTTCTTCATGAAAATTGCAAAAATCGCAGCACATTTAGTGCATTTTGATTTGCTAGATCTTAATTTAAATTGTTTTTATGTTCTAATGTGTTTTAATTTGTTTTGTTTAATTGGTTAAACATTTTTAAGTTTTTTTGATCAAATTTAGTATGCTAAATAATCATTTTTATATTATTATATGTTTTATTGTTTGTTATTGACTTTCTTATATATATTTTTTATTATTGTTCATTTTCAATTGATAAATGATCATTTGTTTTTACATGATCATTTTTAATTACATTAGATTTTAAAATTTTTAATAGTTGATTATTTGTTTTTTTTTTGTTATTGTACATTTTATGCTTTGATGTTGATCATAATTTTACTTTACATATTTATGTAGTGGGAAAAAAGGATGGTGTTGTTTATCAAGAAGCAGATAAGTCTGAATTATTGCATAAATGATTCAAATCTGAAAACGGAGCTTATGAAATGTATAATGAGTACGTTTTTAGGAAGGGTTTTGGAGTCCGAATTGGGAAGAGTAAGTGGAGAAGAGATGGCTCCTTATTGAAGAAACGATTTGTTTGTTCTAATGAGGGTTATAAGGATGATAAGTGTAGGAATCGTAGGGCTTATGAGAAGCTTGATGTTCGAACTGGTTGTAATGCTTTTATACAGTTTTTTGTTGATCATGATGGTGTTTGGACATGTTCAAGACATGAAATGGTTCATAATCATGATATGATTCCTGTTGAAAAGAGGCATTTAATCAGGTCTCAAAGGAGTGTTAATGAAGAACAACTTCGATTTATTTCTACATTGAAAATGAGTGGAGTCAAAGTTTCTGATTCTTTAAGGGCTTTAAAAAAGGAGGTTGGTGGTTCTCCTAACCTTACTTTTACGGCTTCGGATGTGTATAATGCATTATCATGTGATAAAGCTGCCAAACTCGATGGATGTGATAGCAATCAGTTGATAAAGTATTTTGCAAAGAGACATGTAGATGAGGCAGATTTTTATTATGATTTTGAGCAAGATGAAAGTGGTGTCTTAGTTAGTTTTTTTTGGCGTGATGGAAGAATGCTCAGAGATTATCATTACTTTGGAGATTTATTGGTCTTTGATACAACATATAGAACTAATAAATATGGAATGATTTGTGCTCCCTTTGTAGGGATGAACCATCATGGTAACAATGTGATGTTTGGTATGGGTTTTATTCTTAATGAGCGCACTGATTCTTTTGATTGGTTATTTGATACATTTCTCTATTCAATGGGAAAGAAAAGTCCCATCACTATCATGACTGATCAAGCACAATCAATTGCAGCTGGTATAAGAAACATTTTCCCTTCAACTGTCCATCATCGATTATGTGTATGGCATCTTGAACAAAATTCGAAGAAGCATATTGTAGCGTTGAGAGCTTTGGCTGGTTTTACTGATTTGTTTGGCTATTTATTGAAATATTGTGAAACCCCTGCTGAGTTTGAGCATTTCTGGAAAAGGTAATATCATTATATTTTATACTTTCTGTCTATTTGATAATTCTGAAAATTTGATCATTTTATTATTTATATATGTACATTATGTGTTCACATTTGATCATTTGGCATAGTTTTATTATTTGGAATCTGTACATTTTTATGGTTATATAAGTGATCATATTTAAATTTACTGTTTAAAATGAACATTTATGTTAATATTAATGTTCATACAAGTACTTGCTGTATGTTCATTATTGAAATGATAAATGTTCATTTTTGCTTCACAGAATGTTGGTGAAATATAATTGTGCAAATGATGATTGGTTGTGTGATTTGTACAAAATAAAGGAGATGTGGTGTCCAGCTTATTCTAAGAAGTTTTGGTCTGGTGGTATTCTATCTTCTCAACGTAGTGAAACTACTAATAAGTCAGTTTCTCAAAGACTTAATAAGACACAAGGTCTATGTGACTTTTATCATGTTTTTCTTGATGTTGTTTCTGAGTGGAGAAGCAAAGAAGGTGGCAGAGATTTCAATAATTTGAGGGGAAATAGGCATTTAGCTTTTGCTAACATTGGGATCTTAGTTCATGCAAGATCTGTGTATACTATTCAAGCTTATGTGCTTTTTGAAGAGTAGTTCATCAAAGGTACTGCATATGATCATCGAGATTCTGGTTTGCGTTTTCCTGAATATTCGTATCATCTTTGGCATCCTGGGAAGGACATCATTAAACATGAAGTTGTTTTTAATAAAGAAACACATGCAATCTTTTGCACTTGCATGTTCTTTAGTGAAACTGGTTTGCTTTGCTCTCATTCTCTACGAGTATATCATTTGCATTGTGTGCGCAATATTCCACAAGAGTACATAATGAAACGCTGGACAAAAGCTGCTATGTGTAGTCATGGTATTGAAGAACCAACTTTGAGAACTAATGTTGTGTCTACTAGTGTGTGGAGGTCACAAACACTAAGGAAATTTGTAAAGTTGGTAACAAGTTGTCAAAATTCATTGAATGCAAGGGCTGAGGTTGATTATTGTTTTAACCTTTTAAAGGAAAAGGTTGAGAGTGTTTTTGGTGCTATAGATTTTAGTGAGCCTATTGAAGGTATTGAAATTATTGATCATGAAATCAAGAATCCTCCAAAATCAAGGCCTGCTGGAGAGAGGAATTTTAGGCCAAAGAGTGCCTTAGAGAAGGCATGCAACAAAGCAAAGGGTAATTGGAGGAAGAGAAAGGCAATATATACTCCATATATAAGAGCTAAAGGTCAAGCTGTTGTACAGGTAATTATGATCATTTATCTTTTCATATATGTTCATTTAATTCATTACATAAAGTTATATCTTCAGGAGTGAACATTTATATATTTATATTTGATTATTTATTTGAAACATAAAATTATGTTTTTTTTACTAGGAATTTGATGAGAATGGATTTGTAGTTAGTTATGTCAATTCTATAAATGATCCTACTGACTTGATTGTGCTGTAAAACCCATTACATCAGGTTAATTTATTTATTTTCTTTATTTTATTTTTATTATATCATTATTTTATAAACAATTAATTTATAATAATAATTTTTAGGTTGTAGATATGCCTTCTAGCTCAAAGGATTCTGATCAGAGTGTTCTTAATGAGGTCGATCAGGTATCTAAAAAATGTTTAATAGTTGAATTTTGTACTTTCCATTTTATATGTACATTATTAACATTTTTGAATTTGTTATTTCAAAGGCTACTGGTGAATGCTCTCTTCAATCCAATATATCTGTTGATCCAGATATTTGTGCTATTGCTAATGTTATATCATTTTATTTGTTTATTGTATTTTTAGAAATTGAACATTTAATTGTCTGATAATGTTTAATTTTCTTGTGTAGGAAAAGGATTCACATATATCTATAAATGTCCATAAAAAGGTCCATTTTGGTTCTGTGAATGATAATGCTGCTTGTAGTGCTTCAAGAGTTCCAATACGTTCTACCGTTCTTCAATCTATTCAAAAGAATGTTCAAGCCAATGCTAGTGGACACATACCAAGTATGATAGATTTTTAGATTTTTTTGATACTAATGTAGCTAAGAGATTGGCTAATAGTGGTAAATAAGAGAGCTCATTAGTACTTCATACTTGTAGTATTTCATATATTGTTTTACACCATTATTGGTATTATAATGTGTTTCTTCAAAATGTTATTGTTAATACAATTCATTAATTTATAATATTATCAACACTTGCAATTTTTTAATATATATGCTGAACATATGATTATTTTATAATTTATATATGTACATTACTTGTTCACATTTGATCAATTAGCATAGTCTTATTATTTTGAATCTTTACATTTTATGGACATATAAATGATTATATTTTAATTTATGATCAAATATGAACATTTATGTTTATGTAAATGTTCATATAATTACTTGTTGTATGTTCATATTTGAAATGATAAAGGTTCATTTTTGAAATGATAAATGTTTATAGAAATATGACTATATTGCTATTTATAAATGAACATTTTATATGCAATATTGTTTGTACATAAAATTGATTAAAAAGAAATATCCAAATATAAACCTTTGTAAAATAATAACTAACAGTCTATATATGAAATATGACTATATTGCTAATTATAAATGAACATTTTATACTACTACTTTGCCAACTTTCTTGCTTTTCTTCTGTTAATCCTAGACTCGGTGTTTTCTTCAAAAAGCATCAGTTCAGTTGTGTATTGCATCCTCAGTTTCCTTATTTGGTCCAGCTGTGAATGAGAATGAATTATAAGTTAAGAATAATTCTATGTTATATAAATGAACATTATGTGTTAGATAATTGTACATTTGATATACTTACATTGTTTGCTTTCAGGTTATAAATCCATTGTTCATTAGGATCAGCAGTGAAAGTTTCCATATGCTTCATGATGTAGACTCCACAGTTTGTGTGGTCTGCATTGCTACGCCATTTCATTTTTTCCAATACAATTTTATAATTTTCAATAGAACTTGCATCTTCATACCCAATGTGTTTCATGTATGCAGCCAATCCTTTTAACTGTTTTGAACATTTATCAATCAATAAATGAATATTTATCAATCAGCAAATGAACATTTATATTAAACAATAGTCAAAATAGAATTCAACATTCATCAACCATAAAATGAACATTTAAATTTTATATAATAAACAATTAGTCAATTATCAAAATGTTATAAAATTTTAACTTACAATCATATTTGGTTGGTCGAGATACTTTTGAGGCACTGACACATGTTGTGGTAGCTTTCTATTGTCGATGATATGGATGGTATCTTACATATGATTGATGCACAATACGAAAAAATGATTGGCAGTTGCTACTGGAAAAAATATCTGAACAACAAATAAATTGTTAGTGAAAATTTAATTCATTACAATTGAACAAATTATAAAAAAAAATGTGTTTTTGTTACCTGTTTGTATCCTACAATGCTCTTTATTTTGTACAACTTCAACTCATTGTCTATTCTTTCTATGAACTCTTTAAACCTTTTTTCCATTGTTGAACCTTCCTTGCAGACTCTATTTGTGCACATAATTTGCTGCATTTTTATACATGTAAACATTAATTAATAAATCCTTTTGTTGATTAATAAATATCAAAAATAATTAATGTAAATTTACATGTGGCATTGTTGAGAAATATATCTTGTTTTTTGTGTTCTTATGATATAGGACTGTTGCCCATGAATCTACGACACAATTCATTACTTATACATCATCTCCAAGTGTTTTCATTTCTGCTCTATTTATGAGATTGAGTCCATCATGATATAAAAGTGCACTGTAAATGAACATTAAGCAATGTATAAATGAGTAATTTCCCAATAAACTAACAAAAAAATTAATGTATTATGAACAAATTACCTTTCATCTTCTCCTCTATAAGCAAAGTCACATACAAGTTGATTCATTGTTTTCTCATCCTTAAAAAGATCTTTGTATTTGACCATGTATGGAGATCTAAAAGCAAGAGGGAGAGTTTGGGATTGACGCTGTGGCCTCTTTGATGATCTGAACATATATTGGATTGAATATGATCATATATGTATATACAAATGAACATTTAATATAATTGGAAAATAAAGGATTGTAATTTATACCTCTCATCTATCTTCTTTTCTGGTTGTGTTTCATTTGACTTCTCGTTGATTTTTTTTTTTTTCATATTTTCTTCCCTGAACAAAAAGTAATTTATATATGAACATATTGGTTCCCACAAATGTTCATTTATTTATTGAGGGAGATATTTAATATATTTACCTTTTGTCAGTCTCTCTGAGGAAGATATATCTTTCTTCTTTTTCCTCATTGTCAAAATTTTCTTCTCTATCTCCACTGTTAGAATTTTCTTTTGTTTTCTGAAAAATCAAATCAAGTTAGTAACATAATGTTATGTTTATATTTTAACAACCAAATAATTAATAGAAATCATTTAAAATTAGTTTACACTACACAAAAACTAATTAATATTACAATAACATATTTAAATTCATAAATTACATAAACCTTAATTGTTCTTGATTAAATGAAACATTCTTCAGAGTTACATAAACCTTAATTGTTTTTTCGATTCAACAAAATAAACTACATTATTACTAATAATACATAGGGCATCACTAATTGCTGGGGGTTTTGTTTTTTAGCCCTGTTCCTGTTCACTTTCCTTGTCCTCCATAACTTCACTAATTGCAGGAGTTTTGTTTTCTGAAATGTCTTCTCCAATTTTTTCTTTAAGAGGCTCATTTTCAACTTCTACAGAAACAGAGGCTTGATTTTCAGTGCTATTTGGATTTGTCAACTCTGCAGTTTTTAATATGAACATTAACAAATATAAACATGAACATTATCAAATATAAATATGAACATTATATATAATAATTATGAACATATTATTTTCTTTTTAATTTACCTATAGGAGAAGATTTTCTAGTAGGGTTTTCAACTGCTATAGAAGCAGAGGCTTCAACTGCAATAACACCCATTGTTGTAGATGTTGGATGACTTGGATCTGATTTCATTTTTTACAAAAAAATTGTTAGTTAAACATATCATTAGATATATTAAGTATAATATTTAAACATTTTTATTTTGTTCTTACCAATTTGAGGAGATGGAGGAGTAAGTCCCAAACTTAATGCTTTGTTGATATTGTACTCCTCCTTTTTCTGTTTTCCTTTTTTGTTTTTTTCCATATCAGCTGCTTTAAAAAATTCCCTTTCAGCTTCTGCAATTGCATTCAAGAAATCTTCCGAGCCATAAATTTCTTCATCTTGGCTTAAGATTGATGGTTCTCTTGCCACTTTCCCCATAACCTCAACAACTTTTTTTACCAAGTCATTTTCGGGGAATATTTCCTTAGCTTTCATCAGGTTGCTTGATAGTTTTGACAAGGAACGACCAGTTTCAATCACCACATCAATGAAATCATTCATGAAAATCTATATTATAAAGAAATTATTAGATTTTAAACCATACATTACATATTAAATAAATGAACATTTATGTATTTCAAAGTGTTCATTTTACATACTTCAGGATTGATTTCAGCTTCTTAAACAACTCTAGGAAGTATCTTCCCTTTACCAAGTCCCAATTCAAATTCATTTTTTATTCTTTCAAGAACCATGTCTCGTTTCCAAACAGATTTAATTGGGATTGTTCTTGGAGGCTTTTTACCCAATCTCTGAACTCTATCAAAATAGAATAGCTACAAAAGAATTAAATGAACATTTATCAGATTAAATATGATCAATTATAAAACAGATTTGAACAATTATCAAACAACAAATGAATATTTTATATGATCAATTATCAACATATATTTGAACAATTATTAAAACAGATTTGAACTATTAAAAAATGAACATTATTATTCATACCATCAGAAATTGTAGAGGTCCTTTGTAGAATCCCTTGCTTGACCGTTTTCTCCAATCAACATGGTTCTTCATTAGTGAATCAAACATATATTGACACCAATTCAAGTTTTTAATTTTTTTCCTTGTGCATTGTTGAATAGAGAAACTTGTAATGGCACCAATTGTTTTGTATGCACTTTATCAATGCATTAACTGACACCACCAAAAAGTTTGTAATGAAATCTTCATTGTCAGGTCTGTCTTTCTCGAACTTTTTGTCAATGTATTTTGCCACAATTTGGCTTACGGAAGGACTATTTCCATTCCATTTTTTTCTCCACTTCTTCATAAAATTTTCAAACTCCTTACTTGCTTTTTCTGATTTTGCTTCAACAATGGGTATTTCTCCCATTGGTAGACCATATACTACTCTAACATCCTCTACTTCCACTTCAATTGATTGATTTTTTGGAAGTTCAAAAGTTTGACTGTTTTCTTCAAAACTGTTCAAAATCCAATAACAGAAACTTTGGTCCAATTGAGGTAATTGGATTTGAAGTAGGGCTCCTAATCCAATCTCCTCTATCAGTAATTTCTGTTCTGCACTCATGTTTTTGATGCATTGCATCAACTTCACATGCCCCCCTCTTGTTGATGCTTTCTCTTCTTAAAACTCTTCTTCATCAATTTCTTCAACTTCCTCCGCCTCAACTATTTCTGTTTTTTGTTTCCTTTTTCTTTTACCCTCACTTTCTGGCTTATACACAACCAACTCTTGCACCTTCTTATCAGCCTTTGGCTTCAATACCTTCTCCTCCTTCTTTGCCCTTTTCCTCTTTGGCTTAATTTCAACCTCCTCCTCCTCCTCCTCCTTCAATTCATCTTCTTCCTCACTGACAGGTTCTTGTTCAGTTTATAGACAAATTCTTCACCGTCATCACTACTATCAGAAGGATCTTGATATGGTTCATCAGATGGCACTTCTTGAATTTTTTTTCTCTTCCCAACATTTTTCTTGGCAGCTGAAAATTGACATCAATATAAAAGTCATCATATATGATTATTCATGTATTTAAATGAATTTTAATCAAATGACAAAATGAACAAAACAGTTTTTATATATGATTATTCTATACATTGAAATTGAACTTTTATCACATATCATTATATACCTGCTTTTCTTTTGCCAGCAACCTTAGAAGTATTCTGCAGTTGTACTGCGGGTCTCTTTTTCCCACCTATATAAATTTTAAAGTTTTATATGTTACATACAAATTATATATTTTTTAATACATAACAAACTTTTAATCAATTGAACATTTACCCTTTTTTCCTTGTTGTTCTACAACTTTCTCAGCAGGAGCACCAACCATTTTTTTAATAGGTGTTGCAGCATATTCAGCAGGGGCACCTGCCATTTTTTTTTATTGGAGTAGGTGCTACAGAAGGTGCACCAGCTCTATTTTGAATAGGAGATGTCCTTGGAGAAATTCTTCTTTCTAGACCTTTTTTTGCGGATCCTTCGGCAGGATCAGCAGTTGCCTCCTTTTGGCCTCCCTCAGCAGATTCATCTAACAAAACATCTATTGTGTTTTTAAACTTTTTGTTAGTAAAGTTAAAAATGTTCTATTTAACATTAAATACAAAAAGTATTATCTTTACCTTGGCTTCTTGTAACTCTTCTACTTGGCACTACAGGGGTTTTGTTTTTGTTTTTTCTTGCAACTGTTTTGTATCTTGATTTTCTTTGGCTTGATTGTTCACTCTTTTGAGATGATGGAGCTGGATCCTCATTTACACGTGCAGTAACCATATCTTCATATATCAGATTAGTCTCATCCTCAATTTCATAATAATCATATGCCATTTCTGCTGCATATTAAATGATCAAATAAAAAATAGTAAATGATCATTTATGTAAATAGAATGACAAATGTTTATTATATACAATATAAATGAACATTTTACATAATGAATATTACCATTCTTATTTCCAGTAGTTTCTTTTATCTGTGTTTCCTTTGGCATATCTTCTTTTTGTCCTTCTATGCATATTTTATCAGTGAAATCAATTAATCTTGTTGAACATTAAATATTATGCAGATCCAAAATGAACATTGTATGTAATAAATATGTACATTTTAAATTTTTACCTTTCAGCTCTGTTGTCTTTTGAGAGACATCTTCCACAGTTTTCTCTTTAGGGATTTTCTCATTTTCTGGCCCTCTTTTCCCTTCTCCTTCTATAAAAATTATATCGGGGAAATTTGAAATTTATTAATCTTTTTAAACATTAAATATTATGCAGATAAAAAATGAACATTTTATTTAATAAATATGTACATTTTACATTTTTTACCTTTCTGCTTTGTTGACTTTTGAAATAATCTTCCACAGTATTCTTTTCAGGGCTTTTCTCCATTTCTTGCCTCTTTTCCTCTTGTCCTTCAATGAAAATTAAATCAGTTAAAATTGAAATTGATTAATCTTCTTTAACATTAAAATTAATAACTATACATATCCAAAATGAATATTTTATGTAATAATTATGTACATTTTTAATTTTTTACCTTTAATCTGTGTTGTCTTAGTTAAGACATCTTCCACATTTTTCTTTTCAGGGATTTTCTTTTCAAAAGGCCCTTTTTGCTTCTATTTTTCTTCATCTGCAAAATTAATAGTATTATTATAAACATATTTATATATAAACAATAAACAGAAATATTACATACTTCCTCCGTTCTGTTAATATTGCAACAAGGAGGAAATTACGCATCCCAAAGCACTTTTTATATGCTATATATCTATAATTGTGTAAGTGTAAAAATTATAAAAAGTTGATATCGTGAAAGTATTTTATGAGACGAATCCAACAAGATCCCACATGACTATATTTTGATTAACGTATAAATCAATATTATATGGTCAAACAAGAGTGATGAATAGTGCAAAAAGTCCATTGTTGCAATATTAATAGAACGGAGGAAGTATATGTGAACATTTACCTTTCTTGAATTTCTTGCTTGCGTTTTCCATTTTTTTAAGATTTTTCATAATTCTGATTGTTGATTCTTTGTACTTTCTGTAAATGTGAGATATTATTATGAAATTTTCGTATATATACATTATTTATTTAATTTAATTTAGTTATTTAAATTTGAACATACTTTGGGTTTTCCTCTATGTCTAAATGTATTCGTTGCATCTTCGCCTTTAAAGTTGTTGTTTTTGGCTTTTTTTTATCATCATTTTTTGGTTTTCTGATAATATATTAAAAATATGTTTGAATTTGTAACTTTGACTAAACCAATATAAAATGAACATAAGTCTATAGAAAATGAACATTTAATTTATCTTACTTTTGGCCAGGAGTATTCTTTTCTTTATTGCTCTGACCCTCTGATTGAACTTCTTTTAGCTTGCTGAAATCAATATTAAGTAATACTATGAACAAAAATGCACATAAATGATACACAAAATAGACATTTATCTATAATAAAATGAACATTTTTTATTAGTACAAATTTTGTATGTAAAATGAACATTTGTGAATACAAAAGTGAGAATTAGCATACCTTTGATCCCTACTCTCTTTGTCAGTTGTGGTATGAGTAGCAGCCACACTCTCAGTTGTGTTATGAGTACTAGAGACATTCTAACTCTGATCACTAAAAAAATTAGAATTATTTTATATAATATGACATTGAAGTATGAACTAATTGATACAATGAGGAAAAGAACTAGTTATTTTGGTATAAAGTTTTTATACCTTATTGGTTGATTTGTCTCTGGTGATCTTGATTTTGACATAAAAAATTTCACTCGAACCTTTTTTTTTTCACTAACATTTTAACAATTACCTAATAAGTTTGATATATATTAACAATGTACAATTATTGCATATAATATATTTATAGATATAAACTTACTTGTTTAAAATGTATCTTTGATAACTATTACCAAATTCATTTTGTTCTATAACCTTCTTTAGAGTTAATGGTTCAGATTTTCCATCTCTAAACTGAAGCAAGTGTTTCACTCTAAATGGTACATCAGTACAATATAAATTAATTACAGAGTATTAGTTTGAATGTATATAATTGAGATGATTATTATCATATTCATATATGTTCAAGATGTTTCAATGAAATGTACATTTTTTGTTTAAGTCTCAAAAGAACAAATACAAATACATGTATATGATCATAACTATATCTATAAATGAACATTATAAGTATCAAATATGATCATTTTTAATGATATAAGCAAAATCATCATAACATTATATATGATCAAATACAAATAACATACTAAACAATGATCAAATACAAATAGCATATTGAACAATATATAACCAAAATATGATCAAGTACAAATAGCCTATTGAACAATGATATAATCAAAGTTATTATTACATTATATAATAAACAAATGAACATAATATGTTCTGTAAATGATTATATACCTTGGAATTGGAGACATTTTTAAATCCGTACCACTTTTGGCAATATCTTTCAAAAGTCCAGGATCTACAATCGGAGTCTTTTCACGGTTTTTTTTTCAATTTTTCTACTCTTGACTGAAGAGGTTCCTCATCATCATCTCTGTTTTGTTTAATTAATTGTTAATATTTTTACTAATTTTTTAATTTTTATTAAAATTGCAAGAAATTTAACAAAAATTATGGTTCATACATAAAATCGCAAGAAATTGAACAAAATTAGGGTTCATACATTTCGCCATCATTTTTCACCAAAGTACTCTTCTCTGAATTGTTCTTCTGCAAAATGATCTTCTTTGAAGTGTTCTTCTGCAAACTCATACTACAATTGCAATAAATTGAACAAAATTTAGGTTACATACTTAAAATTGCACTAAAATCGCAAGAAAATGAACAAAATTAACAAATTACTTACTCTTTAATTAAATCTTGTTCCGAGTTTGCAGTTTCATCTTCAATGTTCTTCTCTGAAGTGTGTTTCTTCGAAATTTCACTACATTCGCAAGAAATTGAACAAAAAATTAGGTTTTAACATAAAATCGTACTACAATTGCAAAAAAATGAACAAAATTAACAAAATTACTTACTCTTTAGCTAAATCTTGTTCCGATTCTGCAGTTTCACCTTGAATGTCAGACATTTGTACTAATTTTCAAGTAATTTTGTGCAATATTTTTCTGGAATTCTTGCGATTTTTTTGAATTTTATGAGAGAAAAAATGGAAGAATGTTGTAGAAGAAGGTTTTAGAGAGAGAAAATGCTGGTTTTTTTTTTTTTTTTGTATATATAGGTTGGGTAGGGGCGGATATTAACTTTTAACTGCGGTTAGTGGGTTGCGGTTACTGGTTAGTGGGGTTAGTGACATGTTATACGCTGCGTTTAGGGGGTGTAGGTAGTGGAAGCTACACTAGGGGGTAGGTGTTAAGAATTACTCCATTTTGAGTAGGTTTGCACATAAAAATTCCGGCCCGAATCTTGGCGTGACTCGGCCCGGCCCGAGAAGTGGGCTAATTTTTTGCTTTCGGCCCGTCCAATGATCACCTCCAAGACTTTATGCTTTTTTTTAATGTCATGTTCTTTGTCAAATACAAACATGTTCTTTTGTCAAATATAATGTTCTTTATCAAACACATTCAACCACCTGAATAACTTCATTTTGTAAATATTTTATATTCTTTGTCAAAAACAAACATGTTCTTTTGCCAAACACAAGTATGTTCTTTTTCAAACACTAGTATACTATTTTCGCATATGTTCTTTAAAATATGTCTAATGTTCTTTCCGGGTACACTATACTATTTTCAGATAATTAGTGCGTTTATTTTTATTTAATTTGGATGATTTATGTTAGCCGACACCAAATCATTTTGGGAAAGGGTTTTCTTTATTGTTTATTGAACAAAAATAAAAATATAAGATCAAAAATTAAAAGAAAAAAACTAAATTGAAAAATGGTGAGACCATTGCATAACTTGCACACCGTATTGCTCAACAATCATCCAACAATTGTAGAAACAGCATATCCTGCAAAGAAAAACCCACTTCATCTTCATTATCAACTTCGATTTCTTGCTTCATTCAATCGTCACTTTACAAGAACTCTAACTATGTCGCTTAACCCAGGTGCTTGTTTCAATTTTTCTCTCTTGTTTATTAATTTTTATATTAAGATATTCATTTATAATCTTTTCTTGTTTTAAATAGAGTAATTAATTAACTTGAATTGATTAGCAGGTGAAATACCCACTAATTTTAATGCACATTTGTCTTAATTTTCTGCATGAATTTAGCTCTAGTGTACTGAAATTTGCCTTTGGTTTCCTGTAATAACAGAAATAACATTTGGGTTTTATGTTAATAATTAGATTTGTAGGAGTACTATTTTTTGTTTATGCATTTTGAGAAGATTCTCAGATGTAATATGAGAATTCTAGAGAGATAGAGAGAGAAGAAAGAGAAAATCAAGAAAGAGAATATTTGTGTAATGATAACTCAATTGATAATCAAGTATTACAGGATATTAATACAACAATTATTACAAAAAATATCTGTAACAAACTTTCTGAGATTAACAGAAAGTGTAACAAACTAATCCTAGTTAGCCCATAAATATCTTCTATACAAAATGCATTATATACACCTTAACATCCCCCCCCCCCCCCTCAAGATGGAGCTGCCTGAAGAACAGATCCAATCTTGAACTAGTGGCTGACGAACAATGCCAATTTCGGAGCTGAGAAACCTGTGCTGATCAGCTCCCAAAGCTTTTGTCATTAAATATGCTAACTGCAAAGCATATTTTACATGAATAGTCTTGATAAAACCAGACTGTACATTCTCTCTAATGAAATGTACATCCAATTTTTCAGACTTTGACCTCAAGTGCTTTGTCTTTTCATGAAAACAGGAGTTTTCTGCAATGTGTTGAGCAGAAACATTGTCACAGTATAAAGGAATAGGAGTAGGAATATGAAAACCCAAATCATCAAGTAATCTTTCCAACCATATCACCTCATTTGCTGTATAACTCATACTCTTGTACTCAGCAGCAGTTGAACTCTTTGAAACAGTTTTCTGTTTCTTAGTTTTCCAAGATACCAAAGCTTTACTCAAGAAGACACAATAACCAGATAGAGACCTGCCTGAATCCACACAAGTACCCCAGTCAGCATCACTATATACTGCAAGCTGAATATCAGGGTCTGCAGGATAGAACAAACCAAAATGAAGAGTGCCCTTGAGATATTTCAATACATGAACTGCAGCAGAAAGGTGAGGATCCCTTGGTTCATGCAAAAATTGACTAAGCTGCTGTACAGCATAGCTAATATCAGGTCTAGTGAGGTTCAAATACAGTAATTTGCCAATAATTTTCCTGTAAACCTCAGGAACAGATAACAAAGCACCTTCCTCTTTACTTAACTTCAGACCTTTGGGTAAAGGAAAAGAAGCAGTTGAACAATTCTCCATATGAGCATCCTTTAACATATCAAGGATATATTTCCTCTAATTCAGAAGTATACCAGAAGTAGATCTAGTCACCTCAATTCCCAAGAAATACCTCAAACTGCCCAGATCTTTAATGGTGAAAGCAGAATTCAGTTCAGACTTGAGTTTATCAATAGAACTGGAATCTGTTCCAGTAATCAATAGATCATCAACATATGTGACAACCACTGTATAAGACACTGAATTCTTCATAACAAACAAGGAGTAATCTTGATGTGACTGAGTGAATCCAAAATCAATGAGAAGTCTACTCAATTCTTTGTTCCAACACCTAGAATCCTGCTTTAAACCATAGATAGACCTCTTTAACTTACAGACTTGGCCTGGAGAAGCTTTATTATAGCCTTGGGGTGGTGTCATGTACACCTCTTCATCAAGAAACCCATGCAAAAATGCATTATTTATATCAACTTGTTGGATATCCCATCCAAAAGCAGCAGCCAAGGCAATAACTACTCTTACAGTAGTAAATTTAGCCACAGGACTAAATGTGTGTTTGTAGTCTTTCCCTTCAACTTGTCTATCTCCTCGAGCCACAATTCTGGCCTTGCATCTCTCAATAGTGCCTTCAGGATTTAACTTTGTCTTGTATACCCATTTAGATCCAATGGCCTTTTTACCAGGTGGTAAATCTGTAACCTCCCAAGTTTCAGTGCTCTCCATAGCATCAAGCTCTTTCTGCATTGCCTCTACCCACTCAGGGTGTACCTTAGCTTGATTATAAGTACTAGGTTCATAAGTAGACAACATGTTCTCAAGGCTTTTCAAAGAATCACAAGCCAAGAAAGAAAGACATGGTTTAGAAAACACATTGAATGATGAACCAACTTGTAAAGAAGGTGGCAATTGGAGTTGAAAATCATCAAACTTCTTAGGAATTTGTCTATTCCTAGAAGATACTCTAGTAGAAACAGGAAGAACATCAGGTACAGTAGAAGTACTAGAAGAAGTACTACTTTGATCATCAAACTCATCAGAACAATGAAAAGAGTCAGGAATAGCACTATCAGCAGAAGAAGAAGGAGTAGGGGAAGCAGAAGAAGAATCATGACCAGACTGAGAACCATCAATAGCAGGATTAACAAGACGAAGAGAAGGGTCTGCCTCAACTGGGTTTAGACACTTAAAAGGAAATACAGTTTCACAAAATACCACATCCATGCTAACAATCATCTTATTCAATTCCAAGTCAAAAAGCTTATAGCCTTTTTGACCATATGGATACCCAAGAAATACACATTTCCTAGCTCTTGTTTGAAACTTATCTCCATCCTTTTGAGCAGCATAGCACAAGAAACCAATCACCCTTAGATGACTATAATCAGGAGACTTTCCATAAAGCTTCTCATATGGTGTTTTCCAAGCAATCACAGAACTAGGTAACAAATTTATGAGATAAGTAGCAGCCAGAAGGCATTCACCCCAAAACCTCAGAGGCAAAGAAGCATGAAGCCTAATAGTCCTAGCAGTTTCCAACAAATGCCTATGCTTGCGTTCCACCCTACCATTCTGTTGTGGGTTACCAGGAACACTTCTCTGATGAATCACACCTCTCTCATAAAACAACTGAGAATAGGACTCTTGAATAAACTCTGTCCCATTATCACTTCTAATCTTCTTAATCTTCACCCCAAACTGAGTGTCAACATATGCAAAGAAATCCGAAAGAATACCAAAAACTTGTGTCTTATCATGTAACAAATAAGTCCATGTAAGTCTAGTATAATCATCTAAAATTGTCAAGAAATAAGTAGCACCAGACAAGGATGGCCTTCTGTACTTACCCTAAAGATCCACATGAATCAAACCAAAAGGACAAGAAGCAATAGACTCAGAAATAAGAAAAGGTAGCTTATGATGTTTTCCCAAAACACAAGCTTCACAACTAAAATCACAGTTATTATTACCAGTAATAGGAACTATTACATGCTTTAGTTTGCTGGCTGAAATATGGCCTAATCTAGCATGAACAATCTCTATGCTAGGTTTTACATTTGCAGTAATTGTATTATTTACAAAAGAAATAACAGGAATGTGTTTAGATGAAGAAATAGCTGAAAAAGCACTGAATTTGTAAAGACCAGAATCTCTAGTTCCAATTGCCTTGACTTATTTAGTTACAAGGTCCTGAAACATGCAAGAATCTTTTTCAAAATGTGCACACAAATGGTCATGATCAAGTAATCTGCCTACTGATAACATATTATGCCTAAAATCAGGGATATAAAGCACATGTTTCAAGGTTATTTGAGGAGTTTAACATATACTGCCAGCATACAACACAGTTTTAATAGTTCCACTGGTAAACCAATTTTAACTGGATTTTTAAGCAATTCATAAGAAGCAAACAAAGCCAAATTACTTGTCATGTGATCTGGTGCACCAGTATCTATAATCCAGCAACTATGTCCAAAATTATTTGCTGTAGAATCAGCATTAGAAGCAATGGTTATACCTGCAAAATTGACTTCAGAAGAAAGAGGATTACCATATGAGAACTGTTCTTCTGCATCATCTTCAAGAATTCACTATACATAGCAACAGTATTAAGATCAACCCCAGGACCAAAAGGACATCTGCTGGCTTCACCACAGTCCATAGGAGCCTTACCAAGAATTCCAGAATCAGAACTCACATAAGCTGCCATCTTAGGAACACCTTTCCCTTTCAATGCAATATACCACTCAGGAACACCATAGAGCTTGAAGCAACCATCCATACTGTGACCTCTCTTCTTACAATGATCACAAATAAGCTCACTCTTAATCCTTTTTGAAACATCACGTTTCTGCTGATACATCGGCTTAGGAAACATCTTAGGCTGCATAGTAGTATTGTAAGCATTCATAGTATTCATCTCAACAGAAACAGCAGATTGATTGAGCTTATTCTGTTGTTCAATCTGTTGCAAAGTGTGATATGCCTTGTTAATAGTAGGCAAAGGATCAGCACTCAACAAGTTTGTTTTGACCTGATCATATTGCTTGCCAATTCAAGACCTGACAGCAACTGCATCAACTTCCTCCGTTGATCCATCTTAAAAATCTTCTTAAGAATACCACAGCTACATTGTTGTAAAGCACCACAAGTGCAATCTGGAAAACCTTCAAGAATCTGTAATTCATCCCATGCTCTCTTCAATCGACCATAATACTCTGCAATACTATCATCATTCTGAGAAGCCGAACTCAAACTTCGATGCAACTCAAACAATTGAGGTGCATTAGTGTGTCCAAACCTCTCATTGAGCTCAGACCACAATTCGGCAGAAGAATTGACAAACATAAAACTCTCAGCCAAATTCTTGCTTATTGAGTTCAAAATCCACGACATCACCATGTAATCATTACACACCCATTTTTGATGATCAGGATCATCAAGGAGAAGGCAGAGTTCCATCAACAAACTGCAGTTTGTTCCTCGCAATCAACGCCATTCTCACACTGCGAGACCAATTGACAAAATTAGGTCCAGTAAGAATGTAATTCCCAAGCTGAATGCCAGGATGATCGCTATTAGCCAGAAAATAAGGATCATTGAATTTAACGCTATTGTTACTCTGATGAGAAGTAACTTCTGGAGCCATCGCAAGATCAAGAAATCGAAGAAATCGAGAAGAAATCGAAGAGAAAACCAAAGAAATTGAAGAAAATCGAAGAACAAAATTGATCGAAAAATCGTAAGAAAATCAAATCAAAACACAGAAATCAACGAATGATTTCAAAAGAAATCAGATCAAAGATCCAGAAACAAACAATCAATGAACAATTCAGTCCAGGACTTGCTCTGATACCATGAGAAGATTCTCAGATGTAATATGAGAATTCTAGAGAGATAGAGAGAGAAGAAAGAGAAAATCAAGAAAGAGAATATTTGTGTAATGATAACTCAATTGATAATTAAGTATTACAGGGTATTAATACAACAATTATTAATACCCATAAATTAATACAACAATTATTGTAACAAACTTTCTGAGATTAACAGAAAGTGTAACAAACTAATCCTAGTCAGCCCATAAATATCTTCTATACAAAATGCATTATATACACCTTAACAATTTTTATTTAATTAACTATGATTACTGTGATTTCTGGGCTTCTGGTCTTAGGTTTTGATTTACTGTAAGTTTGGATTCTTTCATTTGTTGGATTTATAAATTTCTTTTGTTTATTGAACAAGTACTGCATATAAAAAATGTGGACTTAATATGGAACTTTAGTTTAATTCCAGAAACTATGCTGTTATTTTAAAAGAGAATGCTATCTAAGACAAAAGGTTACTACATTGACTGAAAGTCTGAAACATCATGTTCTTACAGTTAACCAGCCACAAAAGATGGTTGTAGTCAATGATCAAAGCGAAAAGCTGGTTGGGCTGTTACATGATACAGGATCCAAAGATGTTGTGGTAGTCTGCCACGGGTTCAAAAGTTCTAAGGTTCGTAAAACACCGATATATCATGTATGAGTTACTGGTTATGATGTTTTGACATACAAGGCAGCACAACTGCACAAATATAATGCAGTATTGATGAGCAAATTTCGTAATCTTATCTGATTGAAAGTCTTCCGGCAGCAACTTCATTTAGCTGATTTTGGAAAATGCGTTTGATCAATTTGAGTCATACATTATTGTTGAATTAGGTCTTATTGTACTTGTGTCAGGAGCAACAAACCATGGTAAATATCTGTGGGGGATTGGAGAAGGAAGGGATAAGTGCCTATCGGTTTGAATTTTCTAGAAACGGGTATGTGATGATTGACAATCTTGTAAATAGCATGCTAATAGAAATAAATTTCCTTGGTTCGTGGATTAAGTTAGAGTTTCTAGTGGTTTACATCTAGGCTATCTTCAGAGTGGAGGACCACGGTGTAAATTATTTTAGATTGGGCAGCCTGGGATAACTTAGATAAAATAAAAAATAAAAAATAAAAATAAATAAAAAATAAAGCACCATATTTTTCCTTCTTTGTATGGTGCTTGTAGCCTTTTATGTGTACTGATATTGTTAAAAACAGTGAACATCTACTTTTTCCTGGTTTGGTGCTTTTGGCTGGCATCGAAATAGGTTGTATTTCATGATGAAAGGGTGGGAATTTTTGGCCTCCCCCCTCTTTGGGTGCTTCAGACTTTCAGAGTTTGGGTTGCCTTACATACATTTACTTCAATTTGTGTTTTGTAACTTATGTTATATGCAATTCTAAGTCCAAATTACCCTTTACATTTGATTTCTTTTTAGTGCAATCTTCATTATTGTTTGCTTGTGTTATGCAGAGAAAGTGATGGTGCATTTGCGTATGGAAACTACATGAAAGAGGCAGAAGATATACGTGCTGTTGTCAAGCATTTCAATGGGGCAAACAGTACTGTGAGTGCAATTCTAGGCCATAGTAAAGGTTAGTTCCTATATTTTAGAACAGAAAGATCTAATAGGGTCAGATAAAGACAAATTTAGATCCTTTGATGGATATAAATTTTATGTTCCTCGACATGTCCAGTTATCTATTGCATGCAATCGTCAAAGTCCTATTGCATGGATAATTAATTGCCCTCTAATTTTGTGGTTATTGATTTTCTCTTTCTTACTTTTACTGTACCCCACCATAGCTATATGAATTAAATAATTAATAATATAAATAAAAAAAATTCCCAACAACCAATAGCTCTTAGACAAGTGTCACCATACACATGCATTGCCCACTCTTCACAAATGGGCATGGCCATGACTTGGCCATGCACCATTTCCCTCAAAAATTACTCCCTTTAATTATTTTAATGTTTTTGAATTTTCTCTCTCTTCATGACCACCCAAAGAGGGGAACTAATGGCAATGCTCTCACCGTTAGAGCTTAAATCCCACAAGATGCAAATTAGTTTTTTTCTTTTCTTTATTTTTCTTGGATGCTTATTCCTTTTCCCACTTAACTCACCTTTTTTCAAACTCTTTCAACCGCTTATATTGCTATATATGTCCCTTTTTATATCTACGGTCTCTTATGAAGATTTATCTTAGCCGACTTCAAATCATTTTGGGTCTTAGGCTTTGTTGTTGTTTTTGTTAAGGATTTTAAATTAGTAAACAGTTTATTTAAGAAATTTACATGATAGATTCAACTTAATTACATCACATGTTTATACCATCCTTGAAATATATGTTCAACCTTCCTCCATATATATCATCAACTCTAATATATATATAGAATTTTGTTTTTTATCATTTCATCTGTAATCAAGCTTCTTGAAAACATTTTTTTTTTTTTTTGAGTTTTTAATTAAAGTGAATAACTCTTTTAAACTACCGTACTTCTTTAGTGAGCTATAGTGAAATGCATTAAGAATATTACGAAACGGGATATAGTGCTATATAATACGAGTAAAAAAAAAATAGTCAAACTTAGTTTATGGATGATGAAATAGTCAAATTGCTACTATTTTTTTGAAACAAGGATTTTTTTAAAAAAATTTTTTAGGACTGAAACATGAAAATATGTCATTCTTTAAAAATGACACCACAATTTGTTGATATGGCAAAATCTGATTGGCCCATATTTAGTATTTTTATTTTCATTTTGAATTATTTTTAACATCTGTAAAATAGTAAAATTCTCCTTGAGTGGAGGCTTCTCATTCATTCAATATATATAGGGGTTACAACCTAATAACGAGATAACCTAAATTACACAAAATATATCTTTACAGAATATTCACAAGATAATATTAACCTATTATCTATCACACCCCCGCAGTCGAAGCGGGAGAAGGTCGAACGCTGAGACTGTCTCTGAAATCTAAAAATTAAACGGTTCACATTAGTCAATAAAATTAAACGGTACTTGTAGTGATTCAATTTAATACAAAATTATGTCCATTTGAAAACTATCCGTATATATCCGGTAGTATTTTGTGAATAAGGTTTTTTTATTATTCCTCGTTTCTTGCATGTTATAGTTGATGTGTCAAACAATAAGATCAACAACATTATAATCAATCAATAACATAATACTAAAACAGACACTGGGAATGACACATGTCACTTCCTGGTGTCGTTTTTTTCCCTCCAAAAACCACTTTCTTGAAATAAATATATTTTAACTTGATTTTTCTTTTTATACCTTTTTGATTGACAGCTTATTTAAGACAATAAATTTATATATATTTAATTTCTATATTATAATAGAAATTAAAGATTCTTTTTAATAATATCAACATTATTTGCTTAAAATGATTTTTTTTTATAATACATTATCAAATGGATTTAATTTATAGTACGAAATAATAAAATATTCACATCATACTGCATCAAATTGACTTTAACTCATAAATCTATAACTATATATTATTTTATACTAGATGAAGCACGTGCAATGCATGGTTTGTTTGAATTTTTTAAAACAAAATTTTTTAATTAATGTGCTAAAATTGGTTATATATTTAGATAAAATTCCTAATATAAAAAGATAATATTTTATATTTAATTAATTTAAATTTAAAAATAAAATTCGCCAATTTTGCTTACGTGCCATTTGAATCATATAATTATAATTTAAATTTTAAAATCTCACTAGATGAAGCCCGTGCGATGCACGGTTTGTTGAATTTTTTAATATATATATATATATATATGTGCTAAAATTTGTTACATATTTAGATAAAATTTCTAATATCAAAAGATAATATTTTTATATTTAATTAATTTAAATTGGAAAATCTCATTCGCCAATTTTACTTACGTGCCATTTAAATTATTTAAATCTAAAAGAACTTAATATTCTCTTATTTAATTGGCTATCACTAAAATTTATTATCCTACACGGCGCTCCGAAAAAATTAAATCCTACGTGGCTCTCTAAAAACTCGGGAAAAAACTCCCCTTTATATATATATATTAAATCATGTTCTTATGTAATATCGATGTTGTTGTTTGGAATCTTTGATTTTTTTTAAAAAAGAGAGAATCTTTTAAATTTCTCTTAATTTATAAGAACAAATATAATCATGTAAGATCTAGTTTGATTCGTCTTGGTGAGTAGATTATTAATATCTAATTTTTATAATTTTTACTAGTGTGAGATTAAAGATATTTACGGTTAAAAATGGATAAAAGTTTACATCGATTTACGAAACAGGAACATCATTCTGAAACGAAGGGAGTACAACAGGTACTTTTCTCTTTTTTTTTTTTTTTTTTTTTTTTTTTTTTTTTTTTTTTTTTTTTTTTTTTTTTTTTTTTTTTGTTGTTGTCAACACTACAACAGGTTATTTTATTTACACTTGTAATTAGTTTTTGTAGCTTATATTCCTTTCAATCATTTTTAGTCTCCCACCTAGATTTTTTTTTTTTTTTGTCAAATATTTCAAATTGGAAAGAACTAAAAGGGTTAAAAGGAAATATTGTTTGTGCAAAAATTTAAGGTACATGTCATAAAATTATGTATAAGCTATTCACTCCGTTTCCAGAATGATGTTCTTGTTTCGTAAATCGGTGTAAATTTTTACCCATTTTTTTACCGTAAATATTTTTAATCTCACACTAGCAAAAATTATAATAGTTAGATATTAATAATCTACACACTAAGACGAATCAAACTCGATCCCACGTGACTATATTTGTTCTTTTAAATTAAGAGAAATTTAGAAAATTCTCTCTTTTTAAAAAAAGTCAAAGATTCCAAACAAGAACATCATCATGTTACAGAGGGAGTACATTATACTCACAAGATCCATATAAAACACAATAAAACACATGTCTTAAAAAAGGTATGTCACATTAAGCAAAAAAATAAAAGAATAAATTAATTAAAAAAACCCGAAAAACACCAATTTTTTTCAATAATTTTTCTTTTATTTCAACAATATTTTAAAGTACGTGTCATATACTTATAAAGTACATACTAAAAAAATCATATTTCCTTTGTGTTATTTTAGATATAACATATAACACATTTTTTTAACGAGTTGACTAGATACATAAGTAAATTTAATAAAATATTTTGAACACTATGATTAGAGAAGGGATAGATAGGTACTACATGTATAAATTATTTTGATACATTTGTCCGTTTATTATATTATTTAATCACTTTTTATAAAGAGAAGGTGTGTATGTTGTATATGTTTATTTGTATAATATGTTTAGAAATTTAATCTATGGATGTTAGCAGCTAATTCGATGGTGGGAAAGACAGAAACGGCGATGAAATATGACATTGAGGTAGAAGAAGTGGTGATAGTGCAACCAAAAGATATAAAGACTAATGACTGGAAGAAAAAAAATGATTGGGATCTTACGACAAGTAGATAGTCGTCTTGTTAATTCGAAAGCTGAAAATGAGGAAGATGCCATGGTAACTACTACGGAGAACGTTTTGAAGTGTACAGCAAAGGGGAATCCTTGCATTTCTCTTAAAGAATGTTGCGAGCCATATAATTGTATTAGATATGCTGGTACATCAAGGATTGGCGGTTGCTATTAGCACCATCTCATCGATCTTCAGTGTAGTCTGCATACGCTGCTGTGGGATAATATGTGTGTTGTCTTATCTTTAATCACTTGTTTCTTTGTACTACGTATTTAAGAAATGTGCAAGCGTAGTTTGAATCGGTAAAATCATGAATAAAGTGTGTAAGGAACTTCAATTCAGTATGTATGTGGCACAAGAAATCATTACTTGAAACTCTTTTGTCTTTTCGTTGACATTATTTGATATGGATTTACACAAAATGATCATATTAATTATTTGATATGGATTTAGACACAAAGATGGAAATCAAACTGAAAAATTGAATTCTTATCACCTGTGACTCTTTTTGGAAGGAATGCAAGGCTTGTGTGATAGATATTATAGTCATGATAATATTGATCAATGGTACACACTTCAGATTAAGGAGTTTTCTCGAAATCCAACAGCTTGTTTAATCAAGGGAGGGTTGGATCATGATGAAAACACTTGGCGAGAATAGGAGACAAGTCAGACAACCTCCTTACCAACTTCCTCATCACTCGAATGCACCACATTATCATCATCTCTCAGTCTCAGACTCTTAATAGTATTCTGTCGGGGATGCCCCAGTTTCTCATAGTGAGATTGTTTCTCACATGGCATTTTCATAAATAAACCAATAACTTTTTATTCAATTGTTGATTTATTCATGAAAATGCCCCCTATGAGAAACAAATTTCGTTTCTCAATATGAGAAACAGGGAATTTCCCATATTCTATCTTTTTCGACTTGAGGCACACTGGTGCAAAAAATTAGTGTTCACGTCCCCATCCGTCAACCATAACACTAGGGATGGTAGCCGCCATAAAATTTCCTCCTGATTGATGCACTTAACCGTTAAAATCATGCACCAAAGCCTAACGCTTTTCAACTGAGCTACCAAGAAACTCCCTTTATTCCGCTTTTTTAAATTTTCCCTCTTTTTCCTAAGCTCCCTAAACACATTGCAAACCAAAAAATACAAGTTGATATCCTATCGATATAATAAAATATAGTCATGTGGGATCTTGTTTGAATTGTCCATATGTATATTTTATAATATCCACTTTTTATAATTTTACAATATTGATAATTGAAGTTATTAATCGTTAAAAACATGCGTTTACAAGCGTGAATAGAAAGGCATTAACTAAAAAAAACAGAGGAAGTATAACCTTGCAAAAAAAGTAATTACCAATTCAACTTTAATATTATGTGACAGTTAATGATGTTTCTTTTTTTTTTTTTTTTTTTTTGAGTAGCAAAAAAATTTCATTAATTAAAAATCATATGACATCTACAATAGACATTCGTCGTTATCAAATGCGTAAGATATTGAATCAAATAAAATTTTCCTTCATAAAAACTACGATCGTCGAGTAGATCTTGCACTGTGGAACATCTCCCGCTTATATCGCTGGAAAATACATCTTTGTTAGAGAGACAATCTAACGATCTTTTGTAGCCGTGAGCATGTTTTCTTTCTCTTTCATCTGTTTCTATTTGAAAACTTGATAATTTTTTCACTAATGAAATAATTTCACTACAATCCATTAAATCTAATATCATGGATTTAAAACTAAGAAATTCCCCCCCCCCCCCCCCCCCGCTCGGAAAGAGGAGATAAACCTTGTCTTTCGAAGGAGGTCGAAAAACCCTTGTCTTTCGAAGGAGATCGGAAATCCCTTCTTTCGAGGGGGAAAAGTTCCTCCCAAAAGGATGAAGCATTATTATAAAACCTAAAAAAACTTTAAACAAATAAGGATTGGGGCTTTCTACCGGTTAAAACCGTTAAAAGTCCCTTTAAAATTCAACAATGGAGGCTAGGGTTTTGGAGAGAGGAAGGAGGAGAAAGGAGAAAAAATTTTGAAAGTCACACTTTCCAAAGTATGATGTTTCTTTTTTAGGGTCTGTTCACATTTACTGAACCGAGCTGAACTGAACTGATTAGAGCTGAACTGAGCTGAAATGAGCTGAAATGAATATTTATAAGAGAAGGAAATTAGGAGCTGAACTGAACTGAATTGAACTGAAATGAAATTAAGTAAATGTGAACAGGACCTAATTATGTAATGAAACTGTCAATGCTTGATCGTGGAGCATTGATCGTTGAGTATATGCTGTAAAGCTGGCAACAAATGATATACCATTTCTTCCAAGGTTGTTCGTTCTCCGTATCTTATCTTCTAATGTTTCCTATGTACTCCTTTCGTTATTATTTAAGTGTCCAGTTTGATTTTAAAACTATTCATATGAATCCCTTTGATCAATGTTTGTGCTTCATATATAAGACTAAATAAATTTATGTAAACATTTGTTTAATTGTCTCAATACGTATTTTTCAAATAATTTCGATGATTTTTCTCTTCTCATTTTAAGATTTAAAAATGAACAAAAAATATTGAATAGAAAATATCATTAATTACATTAGATTGGAATTTGAAACACTTGTCCACCTACAAATTTGACCCATATTAATTTTAATTTTTTAATAAATTTGATACACAAAAAATGTCGTACATTAATCGTAAAATTGTTTTATACGGAGTACTCGTAATAATTAAAAGTTACTGGAGTATTTATGTAGCCTTTAGAGAGTTGCAAATAAACAATAAATATCTTTACTTATTTGAAATTCTATTTTAGTTTATAATTGCATGATAAAATCACGCATAAATAGTGTAATTAATGATTTTCTTTTGAAAGAGTGTAATTACTGAATATATTTCATCAATACCTTTTTCTTTAATTTTTTTTTATAAAGGCTATGTTCCTAGGTATAACATTAAAGTCATATCCACTCCACCTGCTTAATTGAAATTATTTTTAATGAAATGAAATTATTTTTGCTAAACTGAAATTATTTATTTTTGTTGATGAATTGAAATTATATTTATCAATTCCTTATAACTAGAGTGGGATATATATTTTAGAATGATATTACAAAAAATCTAATCACAAAAATTATATTTCAAATACGAGAAGTTAAATTTTATATGATAACTAACTCTTTTATGTGGCTGGCTGCCTGACCACACGGAATACCCAGTTATTATAAGAGTTATTTTATTAGTTTTATAGGGGTTATCCATTTGGTGTTATAGTGGATTAGAGGTAACCCCGTTAATGTTATAAGGGTTATTTCGTCAATGTTAGGAGTTACTTTGTTCTTTTGCAAGCAGCTACATTGGTGGCTTATCGCACAGCAAACATATTGTATATATTCTTATTTCTTTTTAAAAGTTAATTATTTTTCCTGAATTAAAATTATATTTATTAACCTGGAAATTATTTTTACTAAAGTGAAATTATTTTTACAAAATGTTACTGTATTTTTTTTTAAGGTAAAGTGAACCGTGCCTAGAGCTAGCAAGTTTTGTACTTTTGTGTGCTCCGTAAGAAAAAAAAAAAAAAAAAAAAAAAAAAAAAAAAAAAAAAAAAAAAACACATTTTTTATACGAAGCAATTATCGTTATTGGTAAGATTAGTAAAAAAAAAAAAAAATAGAAAAAGAAAAATGGCGAGATTGTTGCATAACTTGGACACTGTACTGCTCACCAATCATCAAACATTTGCAGAAACAGCATATCCTTCAAAGAAAAACCCACTTCATCTTCATCTTCAACTTCGATTTCCTCCTTCATTCAATCGTCGCTTCAATAGAATTCCAACAATGTCGCTTAACGCAGGTCTTTCTTAGTATTCATCTTCAGATATTCAGTTTTAATCTTTTCGTTCTTTCATAATATAAACAATTTTCAATCCAAGTTGAATTGGTTTGCAATTTGAAATACCCACTAACTTTTATATACTTTTGTAGGAATTTCCTGCAAAAATAATAGTAATAAAAAATTAGGTTTTTATATTTTTTAATTTTTTTATTAGTTTTGTTTATGCTATGATATAATTGTGATTACTGTGCTTCTAGTTCTAGGTTTTGATTTAGTTTAAGCTCCAATTATGTATCTTGTTGGGAGTAAATATCACTTGTTTAATTTTCAGTAATGTAATTGATATGGATTTTTGGTGCAATTTTAGAAACAATGGTGTTATTGTAGATGAGAAAATTAAAGTTGAGAGGTTTACTTGAATTGATTGATTATAACTCAGAGACTATCATGTTCTTACAGTTAACGGGCCACAAAAAATAATCGTAGTCAATGATCAAAGCGAAAAGCTTGTTGGGCTGTTACATGATACAGGATCCAAAGATGTTGTGATCCTTTGCCACGGGTTCACGGGTCGTAAGGTTTGTAAATCACAATGTATATAATGCTTTAACGACTGGTGAATTTGGTTAAAGTATCTAGTATTCTAATTGGAAGTCTTCCAGCAGCAACTTCATGTAGAAATGATATTTGATCAGTTAGAGTCATACATTGTTGTTGAATTGGATCCTTTTGTGCTTGTGTGCAGGAGAACAAAAACATGGTAAACATCTCTGGTGCGTTGGAGAAGGAAGGAATAAGTGCCTATCGGTTTGATTTTTCTGGAAATGGGTATGTTGTGGTTGATAATCTTGTAAATTTCATGGTAATAGAAAGAAATTTTCTTGGTTTGGCGATTGTGTCAAAGTTCTTAGGGGGCGTTTGGTTCACAAAGTGGTATGGGGTTGGAATCAGGAATGGGGTTAAGGTGGTATCGGGTTGGAACTTGATACTTAATACCATGTGTTTGGTTTAATTCTGGAATGGAATATCTCACTATTCTCTCCTTTTATTTGATACCTAAGGGAATGGAATGAGCCAAACCCACCTCCCCCCCAAGGTTTCTAAACCCCATACCTCATGGGTTTGAGGTATGGGTTTGAAATTCATATTTTTGTCAACCAAACATATGGTATGGGTTTTAGTCATTCTAAACCCATACCTCATACCTATATTTCGTGAACCAAACGCCCCCTTAGTGATTTACATCTAGGCTATGCTTGTTATCTTCAAAGATGTCAGAGTGGAGGAGCGCAGTGTGAAAGCAAAATCTTCAATTGGGCAGACTGCATAGACTATGTCACAATATAGGGACAACTTAAAAGGAAAAAAATACCTGTATTTCTCCCTTCAAAATGTTACGTAGTACTATATGGTTGAACTGTCTATCATGCAAGAGTAAAATTTAACATAGATTTTAAGTTCTGCCAATGTTTTTTTTTTTTCAAGCATCTCTTAATATGGTGCTTGCAGCCTTTTATATTTACAGATACTATAAAAAACAGTATACATCTACATTTTTCTGGTTTAATGCTTTTGTTTGGCATCGCAAAAAGGTTACCCTACCGGCTTACCCTTTTGTCTGGCATAGGGAGAAGGTTAATTTTCTTGATGAAAGAGTGGGAGCTTCCTGCCTTCTCCCTCTGTTGGGCACTTCATTGTCTGTGTTGTCTTACATGTATTCTATTCAATTTATGTTTTATAATTGACAGGTGGAATATCCCTTATGTTTAATGCAATCCTAAGTCCCAATTACTTCGTACATTATTTCTTTTTAGCACAGTCTTTAATCTTGCTTGCTTGTGCTATTCAGAGAAAGCGATGGTACATTTGCCTATGGAAACTATTCGAAAGAGGTGGAAGATATACGTGCTGTTGTCAATCATTTCAATGGGGCGAACCGTAGTGTGAGTGCAATTGTAGGCCATAGTAAAGGTTAGTTCCTATTTTTAAGAACAAAATTTATCTCTTAGGATCAGTTAAAGAACAAATTTAGATTCTTTTGATGAATTTAAATTATTTTTCTTCTCTACCAAATCAACATTCTACAATTGACATAATTGCCCTGATTATCAGCCTATATAGCTAGTCTTCTGCTGGACTTATTATCTAATTCATTCTTCTTTCCAATCTTTCTTCTACCAAAGACAAGCCTAAAACACGGGGTGTTGGTCTTTTATCACATTGAGATGCTGCCTTTGGAAGAGAAATCCAAAACAGGCAAAAATATCAGGAAAACGCTAATTTTTTGGATTAAAATGATTTCTACTCTGGTTTCTAAAGCTGCAAATATATTTAATTTAGCAAAGATTTATGCTGCTATGACTTATGAAACAACTTATGGCATACATTGCAATAATGAAATCATAAACATCTTTATGTGTTGTGCGTTGCATAAAAACTAAGCTTCACTAACTTCACAGCCTACTTTTAGACCAAAGAAGAATTCAAACAAGCATAATTTTACCATGTGCTTGTCCTTGTTCTCTGGAGTGTGATGACTTTGCTTTTCTTCTATCTATTTGTAATGCCTTTGCTGAATAGCATTACAGTTTGTTTGGGTAATGTTAAGGGAGGGAAAAGAAGGGAAGGGAAGGGAAAAGAAGGGGAAGGAAGAATGATGAGTTTTCCTTCCAAATCTCTCCATTGTTGAGAGATCATTTTCATAGAAGTTAATCCCTCCATATTTCTCCCCTCCAATTCCCTTCATCCCTAATTTGTTATCCAAATGAAAGATACTTCCTCCCTCCGTTCATTTCCCTTCCCTTCCCTTCCTTTCCTTCCATTTCCTTCAATCCAAACACACTCTTAGGGAAATGTTTGAGCTTTGAAGTTTACTAGATTTCTAGCACAAGCAATCAGGTTATCTGGATTTGTGTAAAACTCAAGGGAATGTATTAATACATCACTGCTTTGTATTTTTGAGATAAGTTTGCTGAAAGCATGCTCTTACAGGAGGTGATGTTGTCTTACTATATGCTTCAAAGTATCATGATATTCACACGGTTGTCAATCTGTCTGGGCGTTATGACTTAAAGAAAGGCATAGCAGAACGTTTGGGTGAAGACTTCATGGAAACTATTGAGAAGAATGGATACATGGATGTGGAGTGTCAAAAAACAGGTATCAATCCAATAACCAAAACATTGTCTCAGTTAGGTCTACTTTTCCCCAATACCATCTTGTATGTAAAGAGATGTGCGAAGATTGAGTTTGCTCTAGGCTCTCATTTCTGCGTGTATATTGCTTGGATTTGCTTCCCCTCGTGATACTTGTTTCAATTGTCAAAATTGAAGTCCTTGATGACATTGCCTTGACTATACTTTGGTATCTTGTAGGAAATGTATTGTATCGTGTGACCAAGGAAAGTTTGATGGAGCGCTTGAATACAGATATGCATGAGGCAGCCCTTAAGATTGACAAAAATTGCAGGTTTGAAATAAAATATTGCTTTCTCAACCCTATTAAAAAAATTGAAAAAGAAACCTTGTATTTGATTTTTGTTTTAATGAAAAGAATTTCTTTTTTCCTTGTTCTTATTATAAATGCATTGTTTTCACACGCTATAATATTAAGACAAACTCTTTATTTTCATGTTGACTTGTTGAAGATATTTACTTATTCTTTCTATTCTATTTTAACTGTCACACTTTTCTTTTGTGTTCGCCCCAATTTTATTTTTACACTTTCTTATATGAACTGGATCCACTTATAATTGATTTTTTTCTTTTCTACTGAAAGTGCTAAAGTTAAGATATTTACTTACTCTTTCTATTCTATTTTAATTGTCACTACTTAAAGACTTGAAGAAAACATGGGGTTGACAGATGACCTGTTCATTAAAAATCTAACATATGGCTTTATAGTGTTGAAAATGACTTTTGATTGGCAAGTGTCTATAATTCTTCAACAAAGTCAAAGTGGAGATCGGAGAGCTTAACTAAGTTATCCAAGCATGAGAGGTAATCTGACTGGCTTGGGATCAAGTATGAGATGGACATTGTAGATTCATCTCTCCCTGTTTCATCTGTCATGCTGGACTAGTTCCTTCTTTTGGGAAAAATGGGAATGAATTATATGGAGCTTTTACTTAATCATACGGAATTTGATATAAGCGGTTTAAAGCTATGCATTCTTCTCTTACTAATTCTTGCTTATAAACTGCTCGTTGGGCTAGTCTTAAATACTCTGTAGTTGAAACAATAAACATGAAATAAACACTTTTTGTACTTAGGACAAAAGCTGCTTGCCATTTGTTGGATTGTCAATGAATTATTAAGCATGATTTTCATTAGTTAAGAACCATCAGGCATCAGCACAACACCTTTGGAGTGTATACAACATTTTATATCAATATTTAATATTGATTGATCTCATTAATGGCCCAATTATTATTCAGACTACCTGCATGTCATGCGTAGGTCTTATAATAATTCAAACCTTTAAGAGCTGCGTTTTCATAAATATAAAAATCCATGCCTGTCTCCTGTAATGATTGCATGAGACACTTTTGAATAGCTGTAGGTTTATTTTGTATTCAGTAGCATCCATGGTCTCATTTGAAAGTACTGTCGAAGGTGATTTCAACCACCTCCTCTATCCAAAGTATTTTTTTCAACTACCTCCTCTTTTAATAACATTTTGGCCTTTGTAATCCACTCTCATAGTCTCGTTTCAACTTACAGAACTGCATTTCAGGGACATGGAAGCTTTTACTGCTGATTCATCAGAATTTTCTTTGCATATTAGAGAAGCAATTAGATAAAATATATTTCTATTTTTTTTTCTGGGGGGGCTTCTCAACAACCAATAGGATATCTTTTCTAGGATCTGCTTAAGTGATTGTGTTCATGAATGGCTTTTTGTTTTGTAATGAATTCTAGTTTATTTTAAAGGTACCTCTATTTCAATTTCCTAATGATCTTTTCTCTGATCATATTAATTCAGGGTGTTGACTGTTCATGGAACTGCTGATGAAATCATTCCCGTTGAGGATGCATATGAATTCTCTAAGATAATACCGAACCACAAATTGCACATCATTGAAGGAGCAAATCATTCTTTCACTGAGCACCAAGATGAACTAGTCCCAGTCGTCGTCGACTTCATTAAGTCGAGCATGCAGCAAGACAAAGAAATCTCTAGCAAGGTATGCTGTGCTTATTACTTTTTCTTGATTGGCTAGCAATTTTTTGTTTGTATAATTGTGTCTCGAGCTCTGAAATGGTTGCCTCACATGGGTTCTTGCACATTTCTTTGACAGGATTAATCAAGCAGATATTTGTTCTTACAGAAATCCTGGATCGCTATGGTCTTAATATTCATGATAATTTTTCATTGTTGTGTATATTATTCACCCAAAAGATTAAATTGTCGAACAGTTTATATTAGCTGCTCCCAACAGTTCTTTATGGTATACTTTTGTTGCCAAAATCTATGATAGCACACATAAGACATAACAACCCTCTAGGCTTTAGTATGGGAGCTTTGAGGAAATTGTAGTTTTAAACTTTTAATAAATGGTCCTTCATAACTATCTTCACGTTTCGGAAACTCAGTTGTGGCCTACACTTTGTAGTTTCTTCTAACTTGGGAGTTGTCATGGTCTCATGATGAAGGCAATGTCTCCTTGCTTGCTAATGAGACATGTTTTCAATCGTGTGCCGTTCAGTTCCAGTCCGTTGTGATTTGTGAAGTACAAAGCAACAAGAATAGCTAAAATCCAGAATGGATCTCATCTTATCAAAGTATGACTTCAAATGTGCATATCCTTTTTGACAATTGATATTGATTTAATAGGTTAATGAATGGTAAGAACTATTGGAATAATTATTAAATATGAATGAGAGGAAACACGTCTATAATGTTGCAGTAGATGCTTACCTTGTATAGGAGTATTTGATGATGTTATAAAGAGTGTCATCTAATCAAAGAATCTAAATTGAATTAGGTCATGTTCACCTCACCTTATTTTTACTAAACTTAAATATTTTTGTTGAACTTAAATTATTGTTACTCATCTTACTCAATTAGTATTATATACTCCTAGATCATGTACTCCATACCAATTATGTTTGAGTTATTTTGCCTAAACCTTATGTTATTTTGTTTAAATCTTGTTTTATTTTACTAAAATCGTATGTTATTTACTTCAACATGTATAAAAAAAAAGCATGCAAGAATGAAAAACATGTACTTATTTAAAAATAACATATATATAATTTGAAATAATAAGAAGTTCATATCAAAATAACATAAATTTTATAGAATTGGAGTACAGTGAAATAATCGATGTTGAATATAAAAAAAAAAATAATATGCAAATATCCAATAACATGTACTTATTTTAAAATAACATATATATATATATTAAAATAATATATATCAAAATAACATAAATTTTATAAACCTGGAGTACATTGTGCATGGTACTCCAGGAGTAACATAGAAATCGTGATCTACTATATTGCTTCTTTAAAATTTATTATTTTTACTCAATTAAAATTATTTTTACTTAATTTATTTTTATTTTTTTTATTTTTTATTTTTATTTTTATTTTTTTTAAGGTGAAGTGAATAGAGTACTTTCTTGTGTATTTTTCTTTTCCATATTTATTTTATTTATTTGTTCTATTCCTTAACAAATCTTTGGTTCCCTAACAAATGAAACTTAATACGAGAACGAAGTGCTTTATTACTCTTCTTTCAAACAAAGAAAAAAAAAAGTGCTTTATTACTCCGTACAATAATACTAAATGGAAAATTTCAAGTTGAAAAATGTAAATATGCAAACCGATAAAAATATAATGTACTCCCTCCGTCCCTTATTTACATTCCTGCTTTCCTTTTTGAGTATTTCAAAATTACATTCTTACTTTCCCTTTTTAGTAAGTTAATTTTTACCAAATATCCCTAAATAGTTGTGATATGACATTACTTTTATTATTTTTCTGTTTTGCAATTAATGACACAGAAACCATAATTTTCTCACTCCTCCTTCATCGTTGTTTCCGGGTTCTTCCACCAGCTTCTCTCTCTACTCTCTTCTCAATTCTCATGGTGTGTTGCTTCATTTTCTACGAAATTTACATGATTACATTTGAAATAGTCTCCTCTACAAAAGCCCCATTTGAATTTTGCGCAAATAATGTTCCTTTTTCGTAGATCTGAAGTTTTCGCAGTCACTTTTCATTTTCTCTCTCTTAAAAAACCATCAGATTTAGGGCTAGCTTGCTTAATCGTTTATTACGCATTCCTTCGATTATTATGAGGTAATTTTCGACAACCTTCATCAATTTATTTGCTGAAACCGAGTTCCCCTCTTCCATTTATTTTCGACAACATGCCTAAGAATTCGAGTTCCTCTCTTCCAAAACAACCAAATCCTCTTGTTTGGGATGAACGATTTGGCCCAGATCCTGATGTTTTGTTTCATGGTGATTTTTGATTTTCGCTTGGCTGGATCTTGCTTTGTAAATGGAAGATGCCATGTCTTTCATCAAAATAACAATCCTCATTTTCATCAAACCGTGGCCTTGAAGTAGACTTGGCAAACGGGTCGTTCGGGTCGGGTACGGGTCGGGTCAATCAATATTCGGGTCGGGTTTGGGTCGGTCAGGTCAATTCGGGTTTTGGGTCAGTTTTGGGTCAATGTTAATTCGGGTCGGGTCGGGTATCGGGTAAACACTTCGGGTTGAGTTCGGGTTGGGTCAGTCTTCGGGTTCAATTATCGGGTCAAGTTTGGGTCGGGTCAAATTCAGGTCGGGTTGAGTTCGGGTTGGGTTAATTCGGGTCAGGTTAATCTTCGTCTATGTCGATGTAGAAATTTGACCAATAATATGTTATAATTATCAATAAGTATAAAGTATAACAATTGAATTTTAATAATATATTCATTAGACAATTCCAACAGTACTATATACACAATACTGTATTATTTCATATGTATGATCACTATCATTGAATTGGTCAAAATTCAAATTAGATAAAGTGAATAGTGGAAAAAAAATCAACGTAACACTTAAAAGAAGAAGCTAAAAGTAATAGTAATGATAACAATAACAATAACTAGTGTTCTTAATCAAATGGAATTCTTTATGAAGTACGACTTTTACGAGCACTAAATTAAACGTACATTTCAATAGTATTATACACACAATACTATATATATTGTTTAATTTAGGTTAATTTCGATAAGTGTTTATTTGGGTAAAGTAATTAAGCCCTAAATCAGTTAGGTCATTTTAAGTATTTGTTAATTTTGGATCGGGTCATTTCGGGTATAATTCGGGTCGCTTCGGGTTTCAGGTCCGTTCGGGTCAATCAATTCGGGTCGGGTCACTTCGGGTATCGGGTCAATTTGGGGTTGGGTCAATTCGGGTATCGAGTCAACTTCGAGTCGGGTTAATTCGGGTCGGGTCAATTCGGGTATCGGGTCAACTCCACTTTGGGTCGGGTATGGGTCGGTCAGCTTTGAGTTCGGGTCAACTTCCGGTCTACGTTTTCAGGTCAATTTCGGGTCACGGGTCGGGTCATTCGGGTCAGGTCAGGATTGCCAGCTCTACCTTGAAGTGGCTACCATGAATATAGCCTTATGTATTCTTGTGCTGCCTGTGTTCTCCCTTTTCTGACTTTGACAAGTAATACCTCTGACTTTTTCTTGATAAGTTGAACCATTTCTCATCTATATGAACAAATTCGTACATTAAAAAGTATTTGTTCTTTGTCCAAGCTGTTGATCCCATCAACAACCTTAGTACCCACTTCAATCTTGCCAACTTGTTAGCTTCTGTCATTTTTGGCTTTAAGGCATTAGTGTGTGCCTTCAAGTTCCCTCTCTGGATCATCCTAAACACTATGCTTTTAGAGACATTAAGCATGTGAACCAAGTCTCTGACACATGAACTTTCACCAATGCTTAGCTTTGTTATGTCTTCTTCTTGGATTTGGATCCTTTTCCTTCCTGCCAAATGGTATTTTGGGACTGGATTGTAACCTCCAATTCCAGATTTTTGTTTTTTTTGCATCATGCCATATTTTGACTCACAGACCTTGTGCATATATTGAACTTTTTCGATGTTGCTTTAATGGCTCCTCTGTGTGGTTTGTCTCCTCTAGCATATTTCATGAGAAACATGAGGACATTAAACCTCCCTCAGTGCTGAGCCTATTGGCCTTTTTACATTGCCTTTGTGGAGCTTGTTCTTGCTTCCCATTCATATTGACTGGTTGTTGCATGTCATTAACATGTTCCTCATGTTGTATGTGAATCAGACTCTTCTTCAGCTGGCTGCGTGTTTAAGTCAATAAAAAGTCCCCTCTTACCTCCACCGATGTCAGCTTCACCAGGTCCATCATCGTCTGGCGGCACGTTCAAATCGATTCCTGAAGGCATGGCTTAATCAGGCAATGATGCAAAAAAAAAAAAGGCTCTTTTTTTCTCAATATTTTTTATTTTATTTTTTTTATTTTTTGTTAACTTGCTGTAAATTTAAATTATGAACAGAGAGATTATGGTGGAATATTTTTGGCTTCATGTGTTTATATTATTCAAGTCCCTTGAAATATAAATTGCGAGATTCTAAAATTTCCATTCACCCTTTTGAACATTTTGAATCCATGTGCATCACTATAATTAAATATAATTGGTCCTTGTATTTTTCACCAAAAAAATGTGATTGGTCCTATTTCTTTTCAAAGTATTGATGACATGTGCTTCATTTAATATCATTCTATCTTTACCTTTTTTAAGTTCGACATGTTAGCGATGCTTATAACAAGACTTGAACTCAAGACCAACAAGTCTTAAATTAAGAGTCTTACCATCTTAGCCATTTATTAATTGTGTTTTTTATCCAACAAAATTATAGTTAACTTAGATAAGTTAATTTGCGTCTTATTATAGTATTTGTTTCCATTATGTAATAATTAAGTTTAACAACTAAAAAATGTTTATAGCAAGACTTAAACTCGAAACCAATGAGTCTTACTATCTAAACAATCGAATTTGATAAGCAAATTAAACAAATACAAACTAGCAACCTGGGGCATCGCCCGGTCCACACACTAGGTACTTTCTAATCATGGGTTTTAAGGTTACTCAAAATTCCTTAATTCCCGTGTAATTTTATACATAGGAATGTAAATAAGGGATGGAGGGAGTAAGTAGTAATACTCCCTCCGTTTCTATTTTTTTTTACCTTATTTGACTTTTCCCGGTTCCACCGCACGTCTTAAAACGCATATAACTTCATTTTATATGCGTAAAAATTATAAAATTTGATATTAATAAAATATACAATGAGACGAATCCAATAAGACCCCACTTGACTATATTATCTCTTATAGATTAATTAGAATTTACGGCCAAATATTTTAAAATTTGACTCAATTATTTGGAATGAGGCAAAAAATAAGGGACAAAGTGAGTATTAGCTAATACGACTCTAACAACGATTTTTGTGTAATGATAAGGGCTCATTTGGTTGCATTTGGGAAATAGAAACACATGGAAAATTATAATTCATGGGAAGTTAATAATATTCTTAGGAAATGCAAAAAACATGTTTGGTTGATATGAAGGAAATTGAATTTCCCATGAATTAATTTCCTATGTTTTGTTATGTTAACCTTATGTATTTCTCATGTATATATTATGACTACCTTAACTACTTTTTTCCTTCAAAAAAAACTACCTTAACTCCTTTTTGTATAAATAAATATATTTTTCAATTTTTTGTGGGTAAAATTGTAATTTTATCCAAAAATATATAAGAAAATTTTGATTGACCAAGGTATAATGAGAGAATTAAATTCCCATGTTTTGTAGGAATTTCTATTTACCAAGGAAATTCAACTTCCCACATATATGTCAACCAAACAATTATGCATATACTCACTTCTCATGAATTTTATCTATTTTCACCATTAGTAAAGTGTAATCAAACAAGGACTAAGTTATGCTCAATTTAGCTGATCTAATTTGATTTTATAGTCTCATTACTAATATTACTTATAAGCATTTGATTTGATCTAAATCTAGTTTTAATCTTACACTTCATACTAAACATAAAATAAGTAAATATTGATTTTTTTTAAAAAAATCTTGAATCTTAATATTACCTTAAGTGGTATTAATTTGAGAAAGCATGACAAAATCACGCGTTGATTGGTGTGATTAATGTTAATTTTACGGGAAATTCTACATAGTGGCCTTCAGGATTCTATTTTTCTACGTGGAAGACAAACTTTTTTTCCAACTCTCTTTAGTAGCACCCAAGTTTTGATTAATTAAGCATAGTGTCCATTTTAAGGTTTTATGGCTAATCTTTATAATTAAAAAGGTTAACCTTAGATTTTTTTTACTAATCATTTTATAAACAATAAATTTTGTAAAAAAAAACCAATCAGCAACCCAACCACCACCACTTAGCCGGAACCCTAACCCCACAGTCGCCCCTTACGCCGGCCGACCAAACCAGCCAATCCCACCCCCTTTTCTTTCCCCGATTCGACCCCCTTCTTTTTCCCTTACCGGAATGAACACCCTCCTCTTCCACCACCGCGCGCGAGCCGGCTACCCATCCAGCCCCCACCTTCCCTTATCCTCTTACCCTGACATCCATGAAGCCCTCCTATCCCCTTGTCGGTAAGCCACCTCCTCTCCTTTCCTAGCGACGACCCCACCGGTACCCCAACCCTCCTCTTGTGAGAGGAGAGGAGGGCTAGGGGAAGGTCGGAGTTAGAAGAAAAAGGAGGTTGATGCGAAGATCTGTTTGCCGACAGATACGGTGGTAGTGGGTTTTCCTTTTTTTTTTTTTTTATTTATAATTATTATTTTAAAGTATAATTTAATCAATTTTTAAACCAAAAAACCTAAGTTAACCATTTTAATTATAAAAATTATCCATACAGTAAACCAAAAAAAGGACACTACACTTAATTTTGAAAAACCATAATGCCACTTGATAGAATTGAAAAAAAAAGTTTGTCTTTCATGTAAAATTTTTGAAACTGGAAGACCACCATATAGAATTTCCCTAATTTTAATTTAATATTTCTATATTAAGTTATCTTATCCAACGCCTCGAAACGTTCGTTACCTTTTGCCTTTTATCTTTTACGACTTATAAGTACGTTTTTCAAGTGTTATCCCTTAATCGACACAAAACTATAAATAAAGTTGACTTGTTGAAACTCTGTTAGTTTCCGAAACGCTCCAATTCTTGACTCATCGAATAACCACCATGTCGGACTCTTATTCACCACCACCGCCGCCGCCGGAATTCCCGGCGGTAGATCCAACCAACTTCGACATAACAATAATCGGCACCGGACTTCCTCAATCCATCATCGCCGCCGCCGCCTCCACCGCCGGAAAATCCGTCCTCCACCTCGACCCCAACCCCTTTTACGGCTCCCATTTCTCCTCTCTCTCTCCTCCCGAACTCTCCTCTCACCTCCTCTCTCCTCCCCTTCAACCTCAACCTTCTCCCATTTCAGAAGAATATGACGTCGTTTCTCTCTTCTCAAAGTCTCTGTTCTCAGATGTTGAGATCCCTCCTTTTCCGGCGGAATTGGGTGATTGTACTCGTAGATTTTGTTTCGATGTTTCGGGTCCTAGGGTTTTGTTTTGTGCTGATTCTGCGATTGATTTGTTGTTGAAATCTGGGGTTAATAATTATTTGGAATTCAAGAGTATTGATGCTAGTTTGATTTATGATGGTGAGAAGAAGGGGTTTTCGAGTGTTCCGGGATCGAGGGCCGCCATTTTTAAGGATAAGAGCTTGAGTTTGATTGAAAAGCGGACATTGATGGAGTTTTTTAAGCTTGTTCAGAAGCATTTGGGAGGGGAGAGTGAAGATGTTATTTCTGAGGAGGATTTGGAGAGTCCTTTTATTGATTTCTTGAATAAGTTTCGGTTGAATAACAATCCTTTGAATCAGAAGATTAAATGGTAATTTATCTATTTATGATTGTGATTTTAGATAGGAAATGATCTCTGCTTTATTTTCTATAATGTTGGTAGAATTTGTTTTGAATCGAATTTGATGTTCCGAACTCATGTAGGAACTGGGAAGATTAGAGCTGATCATTGCAATAGATAGTGTTGTCTAGTGAATGATATAGATAGAATGTATCCAGAATTCTTGTTAAATCGAATTTGATGTTCTGAACCTATATGGGGAGATTAGAGCTAATCATTACAGTGGAAATTGTTGTCTATGATATAGAAATAGATTTTAGCTAGAACTCTTGTTAAATTGAACTAGATGCTCGGAACTCATTTGGGAAGATTTGAGCTAATCATTACGGTAGAAAGTGTTGTCTAGGGAATCATACAAATTGATTTTAGCTAGAACTCTTGTTAAATTGAACTAGATGTTCCGAACTCATTTGGGAAGATTTGAGCTAATCATTACGGTAGAAAGTGTTGTCTAGGGAATCATACAAATAGAATGTAGGTATGTAGCTAGAATTCTTGTTTAATTGAATTTTCCTGAACTCATCAGGAAAGATTAGAGCTAATCATTACTGTAGAATGTGATGTCTAAGAATAATAGAATTACTGTAGAAAGTAGATTGTAGCTGGGACTCTTGTTAAATCGAATTTGATGTTTTGAGCTCATATGGGAAGAATAAAGCTAATCATTACTGTAAAAAGTGTTGTCTAAGGTATCACAGAAATAGAATGTAGCTAGGATTCTTGTGGAATTGAATTTGATGTTTGAAGTTGTTTGGGAAAATTTGAGCTAATCATCACAGTAGAAAGTATTGGCTAGGGAATCATAGAAATAGAATGTAGTTTAAATTCGTATTAAATTGAATTGATGATTTGGAATCGTCTGGGAAGATTAGAGCTAATCATTACGGTAAAATGTCCAAATGTTTCATTTGATGTGCATTGTATAGAAGATAAAAGTAAAGTTAAGACTTGATTGAATATGGAAAAAGTAACTTTGGTTTAGGGCTTCAGGCTAAAATGGAGAGGACTAGGCGTTGATGGTTGAGACACTTTTAAGTAGAGAAGTTTTGTGAGCCAAGTTTGGAGATTTAAGAGAATGGGGATTAGAAACTCTCGTGAAAGAAGTGGAGGGCCAAATATAAACATTGAGGGCTAGTAGTTTTAATTAGACATGATGAACTTCTACTAAACTTCACCAAGAAGTTGACTAGTTGAGAGAAGATTAAGTCCCATTTGTCCTCTAGATTAATGTGTTTCATAACATTACCTTTTTTGTAAGCTCAAAATAATCAATCTAGTTGGTACATCTTCTCATCTCCTCTGTCCCTTACCATTGTCACTTTGTTGCAATGGTGATTTCTTGTTACATTTGTGTTTCCTTGTTTTTTGTTTCTTACTTTCAAGCTAACCGTACAAGGCTATTGATTTAAATTAATTTTATTGTAATAGTTACTCATGCTTCGTATTACTGTTATGTAAGATGGTGTTATTAGTCGAAGTTGATTCAACATTGGATTTGTTTGCTTGTCTGCCTATACAATGTACTTAATGACCTTTAACTTTTATCTCGTTAGGATTATATTGTACGCCATAGCACTTGCAGATTACGACCAAGAAAATTTAGAAGTCTGCAAAGATCTGCTCAAGACAAAGGATGGGATTAATCGTTTGGCTCTGTATCACTCATCGATTGGAAGGTGAGCATTTGTTATATTAACATGATTATTGATATTCATATAGTTTTTCCTTACTCCTTATTTCTTTTCTGTTTGAAATTGACGAAGGCTGAAGTTTTGTTTATCTACCTGTCAACTATCTTCCCATCCTGTTTAAGATTCCCAAATGCCCCAGGTGCTATGTTATATCCTATGTATGGCCAAGGAGAGTTGCCACAAGCTTTCTGCCGTCGTGCTGCTGTCAAAGGATGCATATATGTAGGTGCCTGAGAGAATTACTTAGAAAGTATTGTCTTGGTTCAATCATTGTTTTACTTCCATCTACATGTGTTTGTTCGGTTCCTTTTTGACATAGTAGTTGACCTTCCGATTCGATAGAATACTCTTGTGACTTTTTGAACTGTAACAAAAGTACTGCCTTTCCCATCCTTTTTTTTTTTTAATTTTTTTTATTGAAAATATTTTGCTGTGAATGATAGTCAGCTGTCTATTAGAATATAATAAAAACATCCTATTCTGAAAATGTGTAGGGATAAGATAAGCATAAGACATCTTCTTTTTGTATGGGCAAGGCCAAGACAACTTAACTGTGTGAGTGAGAATGCTTGCCTAGCACCCCTCCCCCCCACCCCCCTCCTTTAATGGCCTTGTGTGTGAGCATTACTTTTAGACTTCATCTGTATAAAGACTTTATGTTTATAGTCTGTATAACCAGGAGCTGGCTTTCCATCCTAAGAGGGAACTTAAGGAGTCATGTTGGCTGGGAAATTATAATAAGCTGACTATTAAAATCACTTGAGTGATGAAGTTTGCTACTAATATCTTGCAATTATGCAATAATTTTATCATTCATTGACCAGCTTTGATGATATTATTAAGATTTCTGTAGATGTTTTGCCCTTCATTTAGATTCCTAATCTGTTGAATTACCATGAAACCAAATTGAATTCATTTCATGTACATGTTAATATTCTTCTCTTGTTTTAACATGGTGAATTTGATTCAATTCCCTTCTGAAGGTGAACTTTTATCATTATAGGCTTCGACTAAACCTTTTTTTTTTTCTTTTTAAATTTACAGGTACTGAGAATGCCAGTAACAGCTTTGCTTGCAGATAAGGTGTGAAATGTGATTGTTAATAGGTGTTCAACTAGTAGCTCCATAGCACGTGAATAATGTGACAAGTTTACTTTATATTGTTGATACTGCAGGGTAGTGGTCTTTATAAAGGTGTTAGATTGGCTTCTGGTCAGGATATCTTGAGTCAGCAATTGCTTATTGACCCACAATTTGTAGTTCCGCAAGCTTTGACTTTGTCTAAGCCAGATGGTTTACAAGGAAGTTCTCAAAATTCCATCCCAAGAGATATAAAAAAGGTGGCTAGGGGAATATGTATTACTAGAACATCATTGAAGTCAGATGCTTCAAACCTTTTAATAGTATATCCTCCCAGATGTAAGATTTGTAGATGCCTTATTCGATTCTTATATATAAGTTTGAGGGGGGATTATAAGCTTACTACTATATTTTTTTCTCTAGCTTTGTACGCTGAGCAGGCAACATCAGTCCGGGTTCTCCAACTAGGCAGCAATTCAGCAGTGTGCCCCGTGGGCGTGTAAGTTTGGAAGCCAACAAATCTTTGTCTGTCTCTATTTACATTATTCCTGACTCCAAACTTATGAGATTGCTTGTAGTCTTTTATTGGTAATGCTTGAAGGGAGCAGCTACAGTGCTACACCTTAACTGCGATATACATTCGAAGTCAAATTTTGATCCCACTAGCCAATAGTGAGATCAGCGACTGTAGAGCAAATGGAAACCAGTTGCTCTCTTTTATTTTATTTTATTTTTTTTTTCGGTGATGGATGACAATATAAAACAGTCAATTATATGCTTTTTTTCTCCTTGTTTCTTGGAATGTATTATAGCATCCTCTCATTCTGCAAATGAAATGGTAATCCTACATTCCTACTAGAAACTTGAGAATGTGGAAAAGCTTAGAAAATATATGTGTTTATCTAAGATATAGACCAGTTATAACTTGTCTATGATTTGCATTTCTTCTTTTTTTTGGGACTGAGACATATGTAGCACCTCTGATTCTGCAAACTAATAATCTTACTAGATATTTAAAAATGTTGGGCGTATGAATACCATTGTGTACTTGTATGTGTTTTATGTGTCTATCTGATCTAATCTTTCCTTCCTTATCTTCGTTGCAATGTACATGTGGAAGAAATAAGAAGGAATTTGCAAATGACTCATGTTGCATACTTCCTGTTCAACAGGTTTGTTTTGCACCTCTCTACTTTCTGTGATGATGCCAGCCAAGGGAAGAAAATTTTAAATGCTGCAATTAATACTTTATTCGAGCAACCTACATCCGGAAGCTCTGAGTTAAAGGCTCCAGAAATTCCCGAAGATAAGTTAGTAGATCAGAGTGCAGTTACAGAAGAGGAAAAACCAGCATTGGTGTGGACTGCCTTATATGTCCAGGAAATTACAGAGGTGTGATTGCTTCCCTTACACCCCACCTAAAGAAAAACGAAAAGATAAATTGGTGATTTTAATACCCATTTTCCTGCTCTTTAGGCTCAACCAAGTCATACTTTCTGGAAGTGCATTCATTTGTGTTGCAACTTTTAGATTGAGCTATATTTAGTAGTGGCAATACTGGCAAAACTTCTTGGTATACCATGACTGGATAATCATAAGCTCTTGGCTTTTATTTTTGCTCAAGGCTATTCCTCATGAAGCCGCCTGTGTGCTATGTCGTTCTTGATCAATGCCCTATCCAGTCCTTATGGTCCTGGTCATTTCTTATTGGATCGATGCAGAATTCACATCATTGTGGGAATAATTTATATATTCTATCAACTTAATGGATTCTTCATTGTTCATGTCATTTGGATGATCCTCCTTAATTTTCTTTTATCCCATAGAACATGAATTTCTTTTGCTAAAGTCAGCAAAAAATGGTTTGGATTATTACGCAGACTGCCCACCAGGTACTACTGCTTGTTATTCTCAACTTAGACATGGTCAGGGGAGACCCATACCCCATACATGCAGCCTTGCTCTCACTAGTCAAAGGCTGATACTCTGTTAGAGAAGCTGTCACTAGCCTAAATTATATATGTAAAGCAATAGCCATTTGGAGAGAAAGTGCAGCTGGAACAGGCTAGCAATTGATGCATGATTCTTAGTCCCCCAACCCTTTTCTGTGAAAAATAGGGGAGAACAGTTGTTGCCTAGGCTTACAAAGGCAATCCCTTTTTTATTATTATTGTAAGCGGAGAAATGGCCACAATAATAGAAGATGGGGGGGGGGGGGGGGGAGGTTTCATTTGCAAAAGATAGTCTGTGTGGTGGAATGCTTTTGTTCAGATGGTTGATGTGAGATCAAGTATTTGGCCAACTGAGGTAGGTATGAGATTGATAATTGATGGATGTTTCTGAAGTTCATTGATTAACACATCAAGGTTTTGAGCAAGTGAGGTAGGTATCAACCATGATGGCTGATATGAGATCAGAATGCTCTTCTGCCCCTCTATATCTTTTAAATATGTCTCGTGCTTCTGGAGTAAATAAACTGTGGTTATAAGCTAGAGACTTGGGGATTCTTCTTTTTTTTTTTTTTTTTTTTTTTTGGTTGTTGTCTACAGTCATTTTGTAGTCAGTAGCATCTTCAGCATTTCTTCTGAGTAGCAAAATATATTTGCATTTATTTATTTAAGTATTACTACAGTTAGGGAACTTGCAAGTTTCAACGTTGTGATGGTCGTTGTAGCTCTTCTAATTTTAGTTCCTATTATCCTGTGAATGATATTTGGATATGCACAAGATAGATATGTATAGATTTGATGGGTAATTATTATTATTCTCTTTATATGTTAAAGTTTAAAAAAAGCTTGCAGTTGATCATTTTGGTTTTCTGTTGTTTTGCATCTTTTATCTATCATGATACTTGGACAAGGTTTTTGAGCAAAATTCCGATAGGTGACAGTTTGTATCCATGCTTCATTGCAGAAATCAGTGTCTACTATCAGCAGCAGTCCCTCTCCTGATGGAAATTTAAGTTATAATAACCTCATTGACACTACAAAGAAGGTATGTTAACTCGATTTTGTGCAATGATACTTGCGCAAATCGACTATAGAAGATGCATCTACAATTTCTTGCAACTAGACCTTGTTTGGCCTTTATATGATTGCAGTAATATCTTCAGTTCTTCACTGCTTAAATTACTGTTCTCTGGGCTTTTGCAATGTTGTGCCAAGATGGGAATTCCCTTAGGCTTCCATTTGAAAGAAATTGAAACCCGAGTGTGCTAACTTGGTTAATATCTGGTTTGCAGATGTTTGAACAAATGTTCAATGGCGAAGAATATTTCCCAGAGGAAGCCTCTCCGGAGGATCCTGACAACGTCGAAGACCTTGGTCCTGAATAGTGGATAACCATATGAGAAAACTAAACACAGTTGTAAAAGTTAGTGCATGACTAAAGGAATTTTATTGTTTATGAATTATAAGGAAATTTGCTTGACCACATTGTTCAAACCATTCCCATATTCTACCAATTCTGGTGTATTGTCATCTTAATATACTTTGCGCTATTGCCAGGAAGAACAGTGGAACACTATGATGTTGGCTTTAAAGTTCAAAATCATTAATGACAAACCAAGGAGTAATCTTTTAGCTTTGTAAAGAGAGAAAAGCTTGAGTATCAAGCAACCGTAGTTACCCACATCATTCATGTTTTCCGGCGAACACTAACCCCTCTTCTCCGGCTAGGGAATTGCTAGTTTAGTAGTTTTTTCTCATTCAATTTTTATGGACTTTTTATTTATTTATATTGAGTTAATAATTCAGAAAGTTATTATTTTTTATATATGACTCCAACTATTTTTTCAACCATGTAATTCTACTCGTAATTATAATGACAATAAATATTTTCTGTTAGTTTGCATAGTAGTATTTGTATTTCGCAGTATATTTAAGTAACATCTTGTAAGTGTTTGGTTTATGATTAAGAATTAAAACATGAGTAAGATTGGGTATTCTAAAAGTAACCAACCCTTAGGTATGGATGTAGAATCCATTCCATGATTAAACCAAACATGAGGTTTTCAATCTATACCACCCTAGTATGGATCTAACTCCATTCCACTCCATACTCGTACGTTGAACCAAATGACCCAACAAGGTATTCCCTATCCTTGCCAAGTCTAGTAAAAGGCGTATTATATAGTAGTATTTTTTTGTTCCTTGAAAATAAATAAAATTTCTCCAAGGTTTGGACTTTTTTAATATGTCCACCCGGTTCGTCAAATCTTAGCTCCGACTACATTTGGATTCAACCCAAGTAGCACACCTGGCTTATGGTGGGTGAGTCTCTGGTAGAGGAATAATCAGACGTTGGACAATCACCCTAAAACAAAACAATATTTCTACCTAAGCCAACCTAAGACAAGTCTAGGGTAAGTAGAGGATAATATCCACAGGGAATGGGTCAAGAACACCAATAGTATGAAACGGTTATAAGCTAGTTCGGTTATAAATTGGGGGTTTTGATTAAATAACTACTATGGAGACAAACACTTGGGGGAAATGGGAAACGACACCAACCAAACCAACGGTTCAAAACAATAGGCAAGCATGAACACAAATCGGGTGATAGAAAGGACACTCAACATTGCCTTCTTTCGAAGCCACAACACTAAGCATTCCTAAACCAAGCTCAACTAACAAGATAGGCCAACCAAGTCTTAACGATGGGAAGTAGACTACTAACTCGGGTTTGTCTTTCGATCGGTCCAAGAAAGTATTAAGGCACAAGCAATCGGGATTTCTCACCTAATTGTTGCTACTAAGAGTACTACACCATCCAAACAAGAAAGCATAATCAAGAGGAATTTAGCATAATTATATAAGAAAAGGCTCACAACTAGACTCCATCTCTCAATGCAAGCATAGAAGTGAATACATGGGCAATAAGTGACCATCCAATTACATATGCAATTAACCAATTCTTTAACAATCAATCATCAACCCAAAATGAACATGCAAGCACAAACATCAATCAACCCATGGCCTGGTTGGGCCTTCACCCAACCCCTAGCTAATTAACTACTCACTAATCATGGTGAAGAACTTCATAACAACAAGTTCTAAATCTAGCATTGAATTAACAAGTTGAGAAAAGTATTAAGAACAAGGTAGATTGAACATGCAACAACAATTAAACAAGATTAAAGAAGAAATTAGCAATTCAAAGTAAATAAAAACAGAAAATAAAGAACAAGAGATAGAGAAAAGTGATTACCAATGAAGCTTCAAAGTTGAGGGAAATGTTGAATTCAAGAGAACAAACTTCAATTAATTCATACAATGATTGAGTTTTGAGGAAAACTAAACTAATTAAAGAGGATTTAGAGAAACTAAGGGCCTAAGAAAACTAAAGGGAAGAAGGTCCTTAAAACTGAAGTCGAGGTTGTATTTATACGCCCAAAAATTACATTGTAAAATCCGTAAAAAATCGGGCTTCAGAACAGTAGGAGCGCTCGCTCCTCTCACAGGAGCGCCCGCTCCTGGGCTCTTTGCGTGCCCGCTTCTAACTGCTGCAAAATGGGGCAGAATATGAAAATTTGGGAGGAGCGCCCGCTCCTTCAGGGGTGCACGCCCGCTCCTACTTTGCTTTGCTTCCAAAATGGTTCTTCATGCTTATGCTATATAATCAATTTCTCATTGCATCTACAATCATGAACACGCATATAAAAAAGATTGGGGAAGCGAAAAGCTATAATCGTGCACAAAAAGAGTAGGAAAAATGGATTGAAGTAGGGGAAAGAGTACAAAATAGTGTTTAAAATGCCATGATAAGTGGACAAATAAAACACGTATCAGTCTCCCAAAAGAGTTTTCTACATTCGCTGAGGCTCAAACTCAAGTCCTTCCATTTGAGTCAACTCTCGTTTGGTATGAATTAATTATTCACTCAAATAATATAGCAACATTGAACCCAAAGTTGAGCAAGAGCAAGCCCAAGTTGATCACCTTTGGTTATCAAATGGCACTTTGGTATATATTTAGCCTTGTGTTTCATGTTGCAGATTAAAAAAATAATATTTATACTGTTTGCGCTAGTTGTCGCATGACAACCTGTTACTAATGTTGTTACTTTTTTTAAAAAAAAAAACGGGGCACATATTATTAAACTAGCTCAAATTGTCAAACATTACAACATCCGATGCACAATCCGGCACCTCTTCCATCCAAACACGCATAACATCAAACATCACACTACATTGAGCAAGTCTATGAGCTACCCCATTCCCTTTCCTACCCACATGGGAAGTAGAAAAACTAACTTATGAATCAGTTAGAGTGAGGATATCCTTAACAATCAAACCAAATTTGGAATTCAGACATTTTCTATGCTTCAAAAACTGGTGGAGCATGGCATTGTCAGTTTCAAGGATGATCTCTATGAAGCTAGCTTCTAAGGTTATTTTTAGAGTGTGTCTAGCAGCGAGGGCTTCACCCACATCCACGTCGTACTCCTCTTTCATTCTCCAGCAAGTTGACAGAAGCACATCACCCATATAATCTCTAGCCATGCCACCAATGCATGTGGTTTTATCTTTGAAGCAGGCCACATCAGAGTTAATTTTGCATATACCAACTGGTGGAGCACTCCAAGCCTGAACAGTCAGAGAACTTGGAATAGGAGTTGTTGCATTCACCTCATTCGCCTTCACATATTCGCGCACTAGGTTTAAGGCTCGATTAATCACAGACTTAATGTTGTGATTCTTCTTATCAAACCACCACACATTTCTTTTCAACCATATCCCCCATAAAAGGCTCCAAAAAATATCCCACCACTCTCTATATTTTTTCTCCTTAAGTATTTGATAACAAAAAGAGAAAAAAGACGGTGAGGCATCACACTCAATATTCAATCGGAGAGGTGAGAAATACCAAATGCTCTTAACATTAGAGCAGAAAAAGAGAGTGTGCATTACAGTCTCAACTTCCTCACCACAAGCAGAACACACATCGTCCACACAAATGCCCCTTTTCTTCAGTTTTCTACGGACAGGCACACCCCCATGGAGGGCACGCCACCCAAAATTTTTAACTTTAGGGGGCACACTAGCATTCCACAGCATTTTCCAAATATCATTGCAGGGGGGAGAAGAAGAAGAAGACATACCCTCAGCTTTGATAGAGTTCAAGAGAGCGAAGTACACACTTTTAACAGTGAAATCACCGCTCTTAGAAAGCTGCCACGTCCAGCAGTCAGCCTGAGTTAACGAAGCCAATGGGATTTTCTTGATCTCATTTGTTTCCCATTCCACGAAAATGCGTTTCTAGCAACTGTTCATTCCAAACCCCATCCATCATGAGCTCATTAACATATTGCTATAATCGTATCAATATCAGTCCTAAGTCTTGGCAAAACTCTGAAATTTGGCAGATTGGGTACCCATGGGTCTCTCCAGATGTCAATCGTGCTCCCAGAACCAACCAGATTGCAAGCACCAAGCTTCACTACATCTCTGGCAGAAAGAATTGATTTCCATGTATAACTTGCATTCGGCATAACCTTGGCCGACATAAGGTCAGAGTGCGGGAAGCATTTCTGCTTCAAGGTACGTACCATCAGCGAGTTAGTGTTGGTGAGAAGCCTCCACACTTGTTTCGCCAACATTGCCTTATTAAAACACAATAAGTCACGCATTCCCAGCCCCCCCTTCCTTCTTTGACACAATCAGTTTTTCCCATGCTATCCAAGCCGTCTTGTGCTCATCTTTTTTCTGACCCTAAAAGAAGCTACGACACATTCGTTCAATTTCTTTTAGGATACTCACCGGCAAATTGAAGCATTGCATTGCATACGTGGGAATGGCTTGAGCAATTGACTTGATTAGGACTTCCCGACCAGCTTGCGAGAGATATCCACCTTTCCACCCTTTCAATTTTTTCCAAACTCGATCCTGAATAACGGAGAAAATTCTTTTTTTTGAACTCCCTAAATAAGTAAGAAGCCCAAGGTATTTGTCATGAGCTTCAACGACCTTAAATGATAACTTCATCTGAAGCATATTTCTCTTTTCTGGCTCAACATTTCGACTAAAGGAGACTTTCAATTTCTCCATATTCAGTTTCTGGCCCGAAGCCATCTCATAGGTAGAAAGAATATCAAGCACATTATCCACTTCTTCATCGTTAGCTCTGATAAATAACAGACTATCATTTGCAAAAAATAAATGGGATATCGGATCAACTCTCTTGCCAATCTTAACCCCATGAATGACCTTCCTTCTTTCGGCATCTCTAAGGAGGGTGGGTAAGCCCTCAGCACAAATGGTGAATAAAAAAGGGGATAAAGGGTCACCTTGACACAGACCTCTAGAAGGCAAAAATCTTCTCAAAGGCTGCCCGTTCACAAGAATTTGAAAGGAAGCTGAACTCACACATTTCATAACATTAGCAACATAGCCACCCGGGAAACCCAACTTAAGCATCATACACTCCAAGAAAGACCATTCGACCCTGTCATAGGCTTGCTCATGTCGAGCTTAAACCCCAAGAAACTTGTTTTCCCTTTCTTCTTTTTACGCAAGTAGTGAAAGCATTCATAAGCAACAAGGATATTATCAGAAATTAACCTCCCTGGAACAAAACTACTCTGCGACTCATGAATAATATTTGGTAATACAACTTTCAGTCTATTCGCTAGCACCTTCGTCACAATTTTATAAATCACATTACACAAGCTAATAGGTCTATAATCAGCAGGAGACTCACACTCTTTTTTTCTTAGGAATTAGAACAATGTAAGTCTGATTAATCGACCCAATGTCACCCCCATTATTTAAAATATCCAGGACTAAATCAATTATGTCCGGGCCAACAATATTCCAGAATTTCTGATAAAAGAGAGCATACATACCGTCAGGTCCCGGTTTCTTCGTGGGATGCATTTGTTTAAGGGCTTGTGTAACTTCATCCGCTCTAAAAGGGTCTGCAAGAACATTGAACATCGACTCCGACACACGAGTCTCCACTAAGTCAATAATCGG